>NC_080573.1:115824494-116573244 GCF_029962835.1 Magnolia sinica | reverse complement strand
ACCCAATGAATTTCCCCAGGGCCCATTCAAATGAGGCCATGGAGTAGAACACAGAGCCATAGATAAGTGTCTGTATAAACACATATGGAAACTCAATAGCAACCTGCCCACAAAAAGAATACATGGTTAGTAATGCAAAGCAATGGGTTTTGTAGAAATGGAAGTACAAATATAAGAGCCAGACCTGGGCAAATGCAAATGGTAAAGCAGAATACATTCCTGCAGCTCTCTCTCGGTATGAAACAAGCCTTTCAATGGAAACCACCGGCTGAACAGCAGTCGCATTGGTAATTCCAATGAATATGACCGCTGCATACATTGATCCCATGGCATTGAAAACATCCTGCAGCATCTCCCTATAAAATTCAGTTTTATCGACTATGTTATTAATACAGTGTAAGATATTACTCAACATCCGAAAATTGTATAAGAATGCAACTGTATAAGAATGATTTACATGCTAAAAAAAGGAGGGAGGGAGGGTTGGGGGTCACTGGTGAAGAATCAAAGTCAGGAGGAATAGGAAGGTATATGCAAGGTTAATCATCACAATACCCTTACCTAGAAAAGAATTAGGATATGTGTTGGTGGAAATGGGTTCACGCTGGGCAGGATTCGGGCTGGGTCGGTGATGATTTTGTACATAGCCCAAGCCCATCCCCATTAGGAATGGCCTTAATTTTCAGCTTAGGCTCTCCCTCAGCCCCAGCCCATCCCTGTTAGGAATGGGCTAGATTTTCAGCTTAGGCTCGACCCTCAGCCCTCAGCCCTCAGCCCAAGCACATCCCCGTTAGGAATGGGCTTAATTTTTAGCTTAGGCTCAGCCCTCGGCCTTGATTGTGGAGACCAAGCCCAGGCCAAAAGCGCATGGAGCTAGCCCAGCCCATTGACAGCCCTAGGAGGCAAGTGACATCTTGGATTCTAGAGAAGAGCTCTTCATGAAGGCCCCGAATCGTCAATAGTTTGTTCAAGGTCTGGAAATGGTGGATGGTTCCTTCATTGCAATATTGAATTGGGCTTCAGAATGTAAACTGGGAGGAGCTGAAAGCTTTTCTATATTTGAGGCAACCCAAAGGGGTTGAATATATAGAGATTACAGTCATCCATACAAGGAAAATAATAAAAACAGAATTCTCTACCTATGAAAACGAACTATACAAGGTATACTAGCTATACAAGGTATGTGAGTCTGTCTAACATCCCCCCTCAAACTAATGTTGGTCATAGACAAGTAATAGTTTGCCAACTAGAAATAAGTGACGTGCAGAAGTGAGGGACTTGGTGAGAATGTCGGCAATTTAATCATGGGATGCAACATGTGGAAGAGAAATGAGTTCAGACTGAAATTTCTCGCGGATAAAGTGATAGTCAGCTTCAATATGCTTCGTCCGTTCATGAAAAACCGGGTTAGAGGCAATCTAAATAGCACTTAGATTGTCAACATGGAGCGGAGTAGGATTCTGCAGAGGAATGCCCAAGTCGGAAAGAAGTCCACATAACCAGGCAAGCCCACTACATGCAGCGGATATCACCCGGTACTCGGCTTTTGTGCTCGATTTGGAAACAGTGGCTTGCTTCTTACACTTCCAAAAGATGAGTGAAGTGCCAAGAAAAACACAGCAGCCAGTGGTAGATCTTCGTGTGAGAGCGCAACCGGCCCAATCAGCATCCGAATAAGCATGAAGGTCTAGAATCGCCGTGGAGGAGAAGAACAGTGATCGATCTAGAGTCCCACGTAGGTACCGTAGGATGCGCAACACTGCAGTCATATGAAGAGTTCGAGGATCAGAAACAAATTGACTGACGACTTGGACAACATAGGCAATCTCAGGGCAAGTCATTGTTAAGTAAACCAGACTCCCAACCAAACGGCGGTATAAATCGGGCTGTGCAAGTAGATCACCATCGTCACGGCCATATTGAACGTTAAGTTCTAAGGGAGTCTGAACTGTCTTCTGATCCGTCAATGATGCCAAGGCGAGAAGATCCTTTGTATATTTACGCTAGCTGACCAGGATCCCACATTTAGAACGTGAAATTTCAAGCCCAAGAAAGTATGTGAGATGACTGAGGTCTTTCATCTTGAAGGATGATTGCAGACTTCCTTTAAAGCCGAGATGCCAATAGCATCGCTACCAGTCAGAAGTAAATCATCAACATAGACGAAAACAATGACAATTCCGCGAGCAGTGGTGCGCAAAAATAAGGATGGGTCATGACCACTTTGAGTAAAGCCAACACCTATAACAACATCGTGAAAGCATTGAAACCATACTCGAGGTGCCTGTTTGAGGCCATACAGGACTTTCTTTAGACGACATACCTTATTGTCAGGAATTAAAGAGCCAGGAGGAGGTTTCAAATAAACGGTTTCATGGAGGTCTCCATGAAGAAAAATATTTTTCACATCCATCTGAGCAAGTGGCCAAGAGCGAACGGAAGATATTGCCAGAAGAGTACGAACAGTTTTCATCTTGACCACGGGAGCGAATGTCTCATCATAATCAATTCCGTATTCCTGTTTGTATCCCTGAGCGACAAGTTGAGCCTTGTATTGATCCAATGATCCATCAGACTTGAGCTTGACAGAATAAATCCATTTGCTACCAATTAGTTGTTGGTCAGTGGGTCGAGTGACAATGTCCCATGTATGATTATCATCCAATGCTACAAGTTCTTCTGCGATAGCCTTCTTCTAACAATCATGAGTGGCTGCCTGAGAGTATGAAGTAGGAAGAGAAACAGTATCCAGAGTAGCATTCATGGCAGACATAGAGCATATCAAGTGATCAGGCGCTCGATGTACACGATCGGAACGACGTATCGAGGTAGGTTCAGGATCAGCAACAGGTACAATAGGTGCGGGTTGAGTAATAGGTGATGGAGCTATACGTGGTCGACGCGAGTAAACCTGCAACGGATGAGGGAGATTACTCGAGGCAAAAGGAATATCAGGAAAGATGGTTAGACCAGGAGAATTTGGGGCGTGCGGAGGAGGAAGAGATGAATGAAAGGCAACATGTTCAAGAAAAACAACATGTCGTGAAACCCGAACACAACGAGAAACCGGATCATAACATCGAAAACCCTTCTGAATTTCTCCAAATCCTAAGTACATACATTTGATCGATTTTGGAGATAGTTTGTTACGCTCACGTGAAGCCAGGTGAACATAACAGACAAAACCAAAAACACGAAATATGGAATATGCAGGAGGTAAGCCGTTAAGAATAAAGTATAGAGATTTATTGTTCAGAACGTTGGTTGGCATCTCGTTAATCAAGTAGACTGAATGTAACATTGCTTCCGCCCAGAAAGATCGAGGAACACTCATAGCTGTCATCAGGGTGTTGACAATTTCAACAATATGACGATTTTTGCATTCGGCCACCCCGTTCTGTTGTGGAGTATCAGAACAGGTGGTCTGATGAATAATCTCATGACCCTTAAAAAATGTACGAAAATCTGTTGAGATATATTCCCCCCCCCCCCCCGAGTCAGAGAGGAGATTTTGAACGGGAACCCGAAATTGAGTTTCCACCATAAAGTGAAATATCTTGAATTTTTCAAAAACCTATGACTTGGAGTGCAGAAAGTAAATTCAGGTGTAACGTGTCAAATCATCAATGAATATAACATATTATCGTAACCCAGAGAGAGACATAATTGGTGAAGGACCCCAGACATCTGTATGCACTAGTTCAAACATAGAAGATTTTGTAGTACTTAAAGGAAAAATAATATACTTATTTTTTGAAAGACAACAAGATGAACAAGAATAATCCAAATCTTTTTTATTAAGAGAAACGTTCCCTAACATGCCAGAAGAAAATAACTAAATTAACCGATCGGAATGTGGATGACTCAAGCAAAAGTGTCATAGTTTCCACAATTTATTTGCCAAACAAATATCTGATGAAGATGGAGAAAAGAAACAACGAGCCGGAGTGACAGATGGATCAAAGTCCAACACATACAGATGACCATGCCGCCTACCCATCCCAAGTACCTTCCCCGTTGCCAGATCCTGCACAAAACAACAGTTGAGAAGAAATATGATTAAGCAGTTATTGGATATGAGTTGACTAACTGAAATTAAATTGGAGGAGAAGTTAGGGAAATGAAACACATCACGAAGGGTGAACTGGTGATGAACAGAAGGAGAGAAAGTCAATGATCCAACGGACTAAATAGGTAGTCTAGTGTCATCTGCAGTAGAAATAGCCTGATTTCCGATGTAGGGACGAATGTCACGAAGATGGGATACAACACCAGTCATATGATTGGAAGCACCCGAATCGAAGAACCATGTAGAAGATGGGGATATACCTGACATACCGGCCGCAGAAAGGGTCTGAACAAGTTGCTGAAGCATCGCAGGAGTCAAAGGTGATGAAAGACCTTCAGCAGAAACAGTAGATGCAGAATCACTAACAGACAGCTCGGAAGAAATAGTGGCAGCAGTAGCAGAAAGAGCACGACCACAGTCACGACCACGACCCCCATGTCCACGGCCGAAAGAATATGCATAGGCACGTGTTCGGCAATCCTGAATACCATGACCAGTCCGTCGACAATAAGCGCACCATTCTTTGCATTAAGCGACAACATGACCCACCTTGTTATAGCTGTGGCAAGTCAAAGGAGTGGAACCACGTGTCAGTGTAGTGGTGGACACAGCAAGTACCATATCAAATGATCCCGGAGTTGAGGAAGGAAGAGAGAACTTTCAGTTGTTGTTCCTCAGCCAATAAATTATTAATAACCGAATTCAATGAAGGACTATGGCTACGGTTCAAGAGAGCAGCCCGACAATGCTCAAATTCTGGACCCAACTTCATAAGAAATTGTCAAACTTGCGCACTCTCGCGCATAGTTTGGAATATCTTAAAGTCATGAGGAAATGTTGAATCCATCATAGCCATCTCTGTCCAAATGGTGACAATTTTGGAGTAAAATGATTGAATACTGTCGTCATCCTGAGTAAGGTTAACGAGATCCTGTTCCAGGCGGTATAACCGGGCCGCATTACTCTATTGATAAATTGTCTGGAGATGCTCCCACATTGCCTTAGCAGTGCGATGAGGTGTGAGGTCAACGGCAATGGACCGATCGACCAAATTGAGAATCCAGGTAATAACCCGTCCATTATTCATTTCTCAATCAACTAATTTGTCGGCATCTGTGAAAGTGGGGATAGTAACAGATCCATCAATTAGTCCCCACAAACCACGACACTTGAGGAAGTTCTGAAAATGGATGGCCCATAGAGAATAGTTGGTACCATCAAAACTACAACGTGGGGCCTCTGTACGTGATGAGTTCTTGTCCATCGATCTGAAGTAATGTAAAGCACACAAAGAGTTGCAGCAGAAGAAGGTTTTAGATGTACCGTATAATAAGAGATACCAAAGGGATTGCAGTTTCTGGATCTGGCGGAATAACAACAGCAACAGGGGCTCTGGATTTGAAAAATCGGGATCTAGAGCAACAGGAACAGGGGCATTGGATCTGGATCTGAATCTGGAGCAACAGGAACAGGGGCGCTAGATTTGGATCTGGAAAATCTAGATCTGCAGCAACAGCGACAGGGGCTCTGGATCTGGAAAAGCTAAATCTGGAACAGAGGGGCATGCAATAGGGGTGGTCGGACGATGCAGGAGCGCTGGAAGAGCGGAGTGGTCGGACGAGCAGGGGCGACGCTGCAGGGTGGTCGGAAGACGCAGTGATGGTCGGACGACACAGCAGGGGTGGCCGGACGACGCAGGAGCGGTCGGACAAGCAGGGAAGGTGGCCGTACACAGCAGGGATGATGACCGGACACAGGGATGGTCGGATCTGACAGGTAGTGTCGAGTTTGGATCAGTGAAGCTCTGATACCATGTAAACTGGGAGGAGCTGAAAGCTTTTCTATATTTGAGACAACCCAAAGGGGTTGAATATATAGAGATTACAGTCATCTATACAAGAAAAATAATAAAAGCAGAATCCTTTACCTATGGAAACGAACTATACAAGGAATACTAGCTATACAAGGTATGTGAGTCTGTCTAACACAGAAAATCATTGTAGCTATGGAGGCTGGGTTTGTATTTGACGAATAAAGACTCTCAGGGCTAGGCTTAACAGCTAGTTTTCTATAGGCTCAAGAGCTCGCTTGCAGAATGCCTTCATCCACGTAAAGGGCCCAATGAGATGCAATTCTTTATCAGTAATTCCATTCCACTCTTATAGTTCTCTTTAATTGTTTTTTTTTCCTTGTCTTTTTAGTTCTCTTTAATTGCTTTTTCTAAGTTATCATTTACTGTGAACAGGGAAGCATATGAATGAAATAATAAAAGATAATACTGATAACAACCCATAGTTCTAAAACTTCAAGAAGCATCATATAGTGACAAGAAAATGGTGTAAGGGCAAACCTTCTAGAACCAAATCTCCAACAGATTGATCCAAACATCAAGGAAACGGTGATAGTATAGAAGAAGCGAACTGCAGTGTACTGCGGGTTCCTCCAGTAAGATAGATTTTGCTTCCAAAGACAAGCAATAAATTGTACAAGAAATGGTTGGGAGTACTTGGTCGAAAAGCTTAAATCTTCTAAGTCATTATTTGGTTTGCTTAGACTCTCAACCAATGCTTTGTTCTGCCTGAAACAACGAGAGACAATTAAAATAAAGCATTATCATGAAATCATCACTATTGTCTCCTGAAAAGTCACATACTGGAATAGATTAGATCTGCGGTAAACTTCAGCAAAGTCCACACCAAGTCGACTTTCTTGTCCGGCAGAGGTGACCTCTAGCATCCATGCTGCTGGGTTAGAACCAACGTTTATCTTAGGAACTCCTTCAACCGCCTAGACATATGAAAGTTTCAAATATAATGAGTTCTAACTGATAAAGAGGCGGCATAATCATTCTTCCCATCAGGTTGATGAATGCAATAGCTCGTGAATACAGATCTATGTAAGTTGGCCATTGACATGTGTTGAAGTCAGAAACAAATATGGGTGTCAGACACGGTGGCTTTTAAAACTTAATCTGCCAACATGTTTTTATGAATATAGAATTTTAAATATTTATACATACAAAAATATTAGAAATAAATAATAAGAAGAATAAACATAGAAATCAGTTATTTATATGTCAAATAGGTGGTTGGCTAGCCTTGCAAGCACCCATCCACATCACCTCAATATGAACAGAAGTGCCAACTCAGCACACTTGCAGGACATTAGAGCCATGTATCAGGTTCGATCCAACATGTAAATTATCTTGTAGTTCACACATGTGAAAACAATGGATCATCATCATCTAAGCCTTACCCCACATGTATGAAAACTGTCTACAAAAACTTGAGCAAATGCAAGCCATCAACTTGTCATACATTTTGGACAACCAGATAATTGACCATCATGATTTTTTAGTTATCTACAAAGTAGGTCCCACCCATCGACATGAAAATTGGTTACTTGTCAGACATATCAAGTGATAGGGCATATATGATTCGGTCATCCAAGCACCATTCAGAGTAAACCAGAGGAGGAGAACTTTAGACCTAGTTCCAGCATCTTTATGGTTGAATGATCATTATATGGGGCCCGGATCGAGTACATAACCACGTTGGAAGACCCCAAAAGCATGTTTATGCATCTTTGAATGCTCCACACTGGAAAGATGCATGTGGGCTGCATATAGGAACTTATTGGACACATCGAGATCGTTGGATCACTTTGGACTGTGGGATGATGGATACATCGTGGACATGTGGACTGTCTGGATGTTGGACATAAGTGGACAATTTTTCTTTCTGCTCAATAGCTTTTCTTTCTAGTTTATTTTGTTTCTTTTGGGCTATTTTATGTTTTAATTGAAATAAGGGGCATTTTAGACTTTTTTTAAAGCAATAAAGGGTATTTTTGTATTAAAAAAACACCCCAAAAGACTATTAAGGGTGGGTGTGTGAAGCCCTAGGGGTTATTACGCATTGAAATAATTTCTCTTTCCTGCTTTGAGCAAAGAAAAACCTCTTGTGATTGGAGATGGAGTGAAACCATGGAGTGAATCCAACTTATCTCTTATTCTCTTCCTTCAAAGTATTTTGTTCACTTCTCTCTATTGCTCACTATTTCTCTCTATTTCTACATTTTCCTTTTGTTTTCACCCAAATCTCATCACTATAATCTTAAAAACCATCTAAACCTACACCATATCCAAGCCGTACAACCGTACGGACCCACTCTTGTCCGTATGACCATATGGTTGTCCGTACGGCCAGCCCATCCCCCATTTCTTTCCTTCTTTTGATCATTGATCCTTCCCACTTAAATCCCATAACCCTAAGCCTAAAACCTATAACCCTAACCCTAGAACCTAGATTCCCAAATCCTAGCTTCCCTAATCCTAAAACCCTAATCTAATTCCTCAATTTCTTAATTCCTAAAATTAATTCTAACGTACCAAAACCCTAACAAAGTCAAGTGATTCCCTTGAATTAAGATTAATCCCTATGCCAGATGGAGGTACTACCTTCCATGGGTCCTAATTGATTAATATCTTCTAAGATTTCATGGCGAGATTATTGTTTGGTTCGAACTTGAGCATATTTAATACTTGAACTCTTTAAATTTGTGATAAATTAGCTTTATTTTGTGTTTTGATTTCTCTAATTAATATGTTATTTAATTTTATTGCTTCACTTTAGCTTAAACCATCCATCCTGCATCTAATTTTGGTATCAGAGCCTAGGGTTTAACATAGGGATTTTTTTATATCACATTTAGAAGAAGTTTTCATATTGTCGCGTCTAGGGTTAGCAGTCTTTGCATACTCACCACATTGTATCTGGAGTCTTTAGTTCTTAGGTTCCCCATTAGATCCCTAGTTTATGCCCACTCGTACTGAGGCGTGGTTTTGGTCTACACCTCATAATGAGCTTGGAGCAGCTTACCAAGGCTATCAATGCCATGAGTAACAATCTTGTAGCCCTTAAGGCCCAAGGTAGGATCACCAACAACCAACTGGCCACGACTAACACTCGCATAACCCAGTTAGAAGTTTCTCTCTAGGCAAACCCCGACAATGAGGAAGATGACCAATCTCAAGCATAAGGTGAAGTTGGAAGAAACCAAGTTGGAGAACGTGGAAGACATTGTGGTCGAGGTGTTGGCCGCGATGGGGTGCATACGCAGCCACCCCTCAAAGAGTATCAAAACCACCATGATCTTGATAAGCGAGTAATGATTAGTGTGAAAGTTGAGGCACAAAGTTATGATGGTCGTTTAGACCCCAAGGCCTCCCTCGTTTGGCTTGCGGACATGGATCATTATTTCGAGTTGAACGATATGTCTGATCGTCATCGGGTGAGGTTCGCTAAGATGAAGTTGGCAGGCCAAGCCAAATCGTTTTGGACGAATGTCGAGAGGTCCGGAGATGACCCGGTCTAACTATAGGCTAAGATGAAAGAGATCTTGAAAGAAAAGTACCTTCCACTCTCATACTACCAGAAGCTTTTAGATCAGTGGCAATCCCTTCGACAGGGATCAATGCTCGTGGTTGATTACATCGCCAAGTTTGATGAATAGATGATGTGTTGTAACATGGAGGAGGACCTGTTAGTGACCCTTTCCCGTTTTAAGATGGGCCTTCGACCCGAGCTTCAGCATGAGCTTATTCCTCATGACATTAGCACCCTAAAGCATGTCTATCAAGTGGTGCAAGAACTTGAGCGGTATTGGAAACCGCAATTCGTGAGGCGATTTGAATCTCATGAATCCAATGTTAAGGCCACTCCCCGAAGAGATAAGCCTAGTTTTGGGAGTCCACCCAAAGCCCCTACTGGTACTCAACCCAACAATAGGAATGTGAGGGGACAAAGGTCTAGCTAGTACCAGTTTGAGGGGAGGGGAGCATACACGGTGTTACAATTGCCAAAGATATGGTCATTTTGCATACCAATTCCCTATGAAAGAGCGAGGTAAGGCCCTCGTAATTGACGAGTTTGATGAAAACGCGAATGATCAAGGTGACTGCGAAGAAAATGAATATTAGCCTGAAATTGGTACTAGTGATGAAGAACTTGAAGGAGTTGAGACCATGCCAATTGCAATTGTTAGATGTGCTTTAGCCCAGGCTAAAGAGAGTGATGATTGGGACAGGAATTCAATTTATGTTTTAATTGAAATAAGAGGTATTGTGGACATTTTTTTGGGGTATTATTGTAAAAAACACCTCAAAAGACTATAAAGGGTGGGCGTCAGAAGCCCTAGGGGTTATTATGCATTGAAATAAAATTCTTTTTCTTGCTTTGAGCAAAGAAAAACCTCGTGATTGGAGATGGTGTGAAACTATAGAGTGAATCCAACTTATCTCTCTTATTCTCTTCCTTCGAGGTATTCTCTTAACCTCTCTCTCTCTCTCTCTCTCTCTCTCTCTCTCTCTCTCTCTCAATTTCTTCCTTTTCCATTTGTTTCCAGCCAAATCTCATCACCATCATCTCAAAACCCAAGCTATACAACCGTACGGTCGTGACCGTACGACTGTTCATACCCCCCCCCCCCTTTTCTTTTCTTTTTTTAATCCTTGATCCTTCCCCCTTAAATCCCATAACCCTAAGCCTAAAACTTCCAAAAGCCTTAATTCCCAAATCCTAGCTTCCCGAATCATAAAACTCTAACCCAAAATCTCCCAAATCTCAAAACCCTAATTCCCAAATTCTAGCTTCCCTAATCCAATTCCCCAATTTCCTATTTCCTAAAATTAATTATAATCTACCAAAACCCTAACAAAGTCAAGTGATTCCCTTGAATTAAGATTAATCCCAATGCTAGATGAAAGTTCTACCTTCCATAGGGTTCCTAATTGATTAA
Organism: Magnolia sinica; assembly: GCF_029962835.1. Lineage (NCBI taxonomy): Eukaryota > Viridiplantae > Streptophyta > Magnoliopsida > Magnoliales > Magnoliaceae > Magnolia > Magnolia sinica. The sequence goes on along the minus strand of NC_080573.1, from coordinate 116,562,377 downwards.
TATCTTCTAAGATTTCATTGCGGGATTATTGTTTGGTTCGAACTTGAGCATATTTAATACTTGAACTCTTTAAATTTGTGATAGATTAGCTTTATTTCATGCTTTGATTTCTCTAATTAATCCGTCATTTGATTTTATTGCTTCATTTTAGCTTAGACCATCCATCTTGCATTAATATGGATATGCACCAAGGAGCGTCATGAGTCTCCTGGTGTGTTAGTTGTGTTAGCAGGTTTATCGGCCCATGTTTGCCAACACCACTTGTATCGGTGCGCACACTCCAGAATATGGCCATATCAAGCAGAGACAATGCATTGTTTCTTCAAATGTACCCATTTTCCATACTTATCTATTTTCCTTCACTTTGAGGTCGAACAATAGACTGAAGTTTCAACTAAATCTTTCCCATTTTGAAGCCAAGACACAAAATTCAAGGGTGATTCAACAAATTGAAGCTAGGTGTAACATCGTTGGAAATTTGAAAAATGGAGAACTGATGGGGACATCAGAGGAGCTACTCGGGTGTACCAGAGACGGAGACAACTACCCACATCAGCATAATTTTCTTTGTGGACAAGAGATGAGTTCCAGATGGGGCCCGTCGAGCCATTTTGAAGACCCCACATGCATTGGGCGTGCATCAGGAAGACCCCACTTTGGGATGATGCATGTGGATTGCTTAGGAGACCATTTTAGTTATATGATTTTTATTTCATGTCGATCCGACCGTTAGATCTTGTCGATCAGGCCATCGGGCCAGTAAATCTTCCAGATCTAGGCCCCTTAGATTCTGATCTTGCATTCTTTATATTTTTTTGTTATTTTTAGGATTTATTTAATAGTTGAGATTGATAACAAATGTTTTATTTTTCTTATAAGTGAATGGCATAGTTGTAATTATTCTGAATTTTTAATTCCAAATTTTTAATTATAAAAGCACGAGAGGGGTGGAGGTCCAACCCTAGTGGTGTTATTCAGAAGAGAAAAAATAGAGAAGCTCTCTTGTGTGGAGAAATTTTTCTCCTTATGTTTTAGGGTTTGTGAGAAACCCTCCCTTCCAATTGAATTGTGGAAGGGTAGAAGCTTATTTGGTGGTGGATTCCCCAAGGTACATCATTCCTTTCTCTTCTTGAAAACATATTTTTCTTCTTCGCTTGTCTTCCTCTTTCCCCTTCCATTACAACCTTCTAAACTCATTAAAACCCCACTCAATCCTCCCTCTCTTTCTTCTCATTTACCTAACCACGTCTAGGCTCCCGTTTGGGGTTTTCCCTCTTTAATTTTCCTCCAAAACCTCTCTAATCCCTTAATGCAGGGGCATTTTCACATCGGGCTTGAGTGGGGTAGCCTGTGGGATGCAGGGACAAACTCAGGGTGGGTGGCCCATGTGAGGGGGGTCCCACCCGTGTGAAGCGGGTGGTTCGTGTGAAGCAGTACCCATGTGATTTGGGGCCCACAAAGGGGGTTTGGCCGATCTCCTAACCCATGAGATGTGGGGCTTGGTGATGAGGACATCATGCACACGCCCCCTCTACACATGTATTCGAGGAGGCGGGCCCCACTTTCGATTTGGATCGACGATGACATCTTTGGAGGACCTCATAAGTAGGGGGCTGTGTTCTGGAGCATTAGAGTGGACCCGATCATCACATAGATCCTACCATCGGATCTCATGATCGTGGCCCACTACTTTAGATGATTTAGGATTTTGAGTTTTGATTATTTTTATTATTAGAAACATCATGAACAACTTTGATTGCTTAAATTAGTTATTTTATTTACTTTAGCTTTGGTATTAGTGCGCGCACATGGCGCAAGGGTAGTTTTGTCTTTTTGAATTTAGGGTTTTTTTGTAAATAAAGTAATCCCATGTATGGACTCTCATGATATTATGAATAAAAAAATCTTGCGTGTCTTTCTCTCTCTCACATTGAGTTGAAGGATCAAATTAGGTGCGAAGCCCTCCATTCCTCAAATGGTTAACTACCGTGGTGTGAAGCCACACCCGCTCCAAATCATTACCATCTTCTTCCGCATCTCATCCATCATCCTCAACACCCCATCCACCATCAGATTCACCAATTTTCGCATCAAAATCCTCTCCTACAGCGGTGCACAAGAAGGTTTTCAGATTCTGGCGCATCTACGGGGCTGAAATTTCAGTGGAGTACTACGCACAAAACATGTGCCGAATCGAAGTGATTTTTGGTATGGAAACAACCCACCCCTGGCCGATCCTAACCTAGGAGTCCTTTCCCGATTTTGTGGGCCCCACACACGTACGGACGTCCAGTCACACATGCATCCGAGCCAACCTGCTGTCCAACGTGGGTGGCCCATCCCAAGTCCTCTTTTCCCCTCTGTTTCTTTCCTTTTTTTGGCTTAAAACCTCCCCATAGGATCCCCCATTAATCCTCTACCTAAACCCCCTTAGATCTATCCCTAATATTCACTCCTAAACATGATGAACATGTGGTACAACGAAATTGTTAAATCTGGAAATTGCTAAATCAGTCCCTGTACCCTCAAATACCTTGACTGATCCCTAACTGTCACCTAGAAAACCTCATATTCCGAAATTCATAACCCAAAAGGGTCCCAAATCTCAAATTTTCCCAATTTTCAAACCCTTGATTTTCCCCTAAATTGAAACTTAGTGAATCTCTTGAGTCAGGAACAATCCTATGCAAGAATGGGTGATTCTTACACTCATTTGGGCTTGTTTGGCTTATAATTTTATTTGATCCAGCCCTAATGGTTGTGTAGGCTTGGACCCCCATAGATTCCCCTTCTTGAATGTTTGATAGTATGTAGGATGTGGAATTTTGTGACTATCTAATATTGGCATAATCACAAACTTGATTTCTTGCACTCCATGGTTAATTTCATGTCTTACATCACCTGGGCTATGAGATAAAGGGATTAATTCGCCATGCTCTATCAGTTCGAGCTTTTAGAGCAAGTGATTAATTCTCCTGCATCAAATTGGTATCAAAACGAGAGGTCTCGTGTTCGAGACTCCTCACCGGGGGTGATTAATGCAAAGACATTTTCACACCGGGCTCGAGTGGGGTAGCCTGTGGGATGCAGAGACACACTCGGGGTGGGTGGCCCGTGTGAGGCGGGTGGCTCGTGTGAGGCAGTACCCATGTGATTTGGGGCCCACGAGGGGAGTTCAACCGATGTCCTAACCCATGAGATGTGGGGCCTGGGCTATGAGATAAAGGGATTAATTCGTCATGCTCTATCAGTTCAAGCTTTTTGTGCAAGTGGTTAATTGTCTTGCATCATCCCTAGATCCTTTAAATCCCTAAAAACCCCATTCCTAAATCTCCATCCATGAATACAAAACCCTAATGAAAATCTTATTTTTTTATGAAATTTTCCCAAACCGGAATTTTGCTTACATCTTTGTCTATCCATGTGGTTATTGCACTACCCGCGCTGGATTGGAAGTCCCTACTTCCAAGTGGGCCACTCTTGAGTTATTTTATATTTTCATACACCGCGTATTTGATAACCTAGGATCTTCGTGTTATAAATATGAATTTCTAAATCTATTATGTAAATATACTTGATTTTACTTGTTGATTGCTGAAATTAATGTGTAATTGATCTCTCATCTTGCATCCTAGGATATTTTCCATCATCCTACATCAGGAACCATGATTTTTTTTCATTTTTGTCCTTTTTTAATGTAAAAGGCCTTAATCCACCAAACCATGATTAATTTCAATTTGGTTAGGATTTGGGGCCTATTTGGTTGGTTTTCCCACTAAAGCTATTTTTCTACTTAGACATCTGATGGAGAAGTATAGGGGAGGAGGAAGGATCTCCACATGGTCTTTATGGATTAAGAGAAACCATATAATAGGATCACTAGAGAGTTAACCTAGTGGGTATTGCGAAAGAAACGAGTCTCAAGAGGAGATATTGACATAATTCTACGAATATGTATGAGAGTAGTAACAAATGTGAGGACCACTATTGGAGAGGCAAGTGAGTTCTCAATTACTCTAGGCTTGCATTAGGGTCGACATTGAGCTTGCATCTTTTTATGTTGGTTATGGATGAGTTAATGAGGCATTTACAAGAATAGGTCTCATTATGTATGCCCAGATGACATGGTTTTGATTGACAAGACGGGAGAGGGTAAATAGAAAGCTAGAATTATGGAGGGATGCTTTATAATCTAAAGGTTTTGAATTTACTCAGATTAAAACAAAATATATTGAATGAAATTTTAATAACTAGGAGTGGAAATGAGGAATTAGTTAATATTGTTAACCAAGAGGTACCCCAAAATGACCATTTTTTATATCTTGGGACGACAATTCAGGTGAGCGGAGAGATTGAGAAGGATGTGGCTCACAAAATTACAGTTTAGCGGATGAAGGATGTACCTCTGGAGTTTTATGTGATTTCTACATACCAGATAAACTAAAGGGGGAATTTTATAGGATAATTATAAGACCAGCCATGTTTTATGAGGCAGAATGTTGGGCAATCAAGGAACGACTTATTCATAGGATCACCATCATCTAAGCCTTATCCCAATTAATTGGGGACGGCTACATGAATCTTGTTCCACCATTCCACTCTATCAAGAGCCAGACCTTCAGTTAGACCAAGGTCATCAAGTCTTTTCTTACTACCTACATCCACATCCTTTTGGGCCTTCCTCTAGCCCTTTTAGAGCCTTCAACTTGTACAACTTGCTCATAGGATTGTAGCTGAAATGAAGATGTTGAGATGGATGTGACAAGACAAGGATGGATAGAATTAGAAATGAATGCATTTGAGGGAACTTAGGAGTGCCACGAAGAGGCAATGGGATAAGGGAAAGTAGACTTAGGTTTGGCCATGTGCTAAAGGCCAAGAACTACAATGGTTAGGAGCAAGTTGGTTCAAGTTGAAGGCTCTAAAAGTGCAAGGACATGGCCCAAAACAACGTGGGTGGTGGCAGTAAGAAAAGACTTGATGACCTATGCTCTAAATGAGGATATGGTCCTTGATAGAGTAGAATGGTGGAATAGAATTTGTATAGCTGACCCCAGTTAGTTGGGAGAAGGCTTAGATGACGATCATGATTGATGATTGTTGATTGATTTTACCAATTTTCATATTTTCAAGCTATTTTCACTTATTTATGACCAAACTTTATGTATCACTACATGCCAATCAAACTAAATGGGATATCTTATAGGAAGCTATAAAACCAGCCATGGTTTATGGGATAGATTGTCGGGTAGTCAAGGAACAACATGTTCGAGCATAGCTGAAATGAATGCTGAGATGGATGATGGCAAGACAAGGATGGAATTAAAAATGAATGCAGCTGAGGGAACCTAGGAGTAGCACTAATAAGTAATAAGATGAGGGGAAGTAGTCTTCGGTTTGGTCATGTGCAACAAACACCAAGAACTACAATGGTTAGGAGTAAGTTGGTTCAACTTGAAGGCTCAAAAAGTGCAAGGGGAAGGCCTAAAGCAATGTGGGTGGTGGTAGTAAGAAAAAACTTTATGACCTATGCTTTAACTTAAGATATTGTCCTTGGTAGAGTAGAATGGCATAATAAGATTCGTGTTAGTTGGGATAATGCTTAGATGATGATGATTGGTTGATTGGTTTTACCAATTTTCATATTTTCAACCTATTTTTTCTCATTTACGATGGACTTTTATGTGATCGCTGCATACCAATCAAGTTAAAGGGGAGATCTTATAGGAAAGCTATAAGACTAGCCATGCTTTATGGGATAAAATGGTAGGCAATCAAGGCACGACATATTCATTGGATGAGCATAACCAAGGTATTCAACAACGACTGTGTAATGGCCGTTATAGCCATTATGTAATGCTAACGATGGTAACCACTATGCATTACGGGGCAATAACGGCCATTATGGAAAAAATGGCCTGTGGCAGCGTCATAACAGTCCATTACGGGTCGAAACAGGTTGTTGTGTGTAAAAGGCTATTACACCTCGTATCATAATGGTAAAAGATAAACAACCACTATCTCTAAAAGCTGAGCCATTAGAAGATGGTGTATCAATGCATATCAAGGGACTTTAACACTCCCCCGCACGTGCAGGGTGGAACTCCGCATGGGAACATACTGGACAAGGGTGGAGGGACACTCACACCATAAATAGGCCAAGCTTGATTTTTCAGTCCCCTAGCCAGACTTGATTTTCCTGGCCTACCATGGGAGTATTAGACAGACTCACATACCTTGTATAGCTAGTATACCTTGTATAGTTCGTTTCCATAGGTAGAGGATTTTGCTTTTATTATTTTTATTGTATAAATGACTGCAATCTCTATATATTCAACCCCTTTGGGTTGTCTCAAATACAGAAAAGCTTTCAGCTCCTCCCGATTTACATGGTATCAGAGATTCACTGATCCAAAACCAACACCACCTATCAAGTCCGGCCTCCCCTGCTGCGTCGTCTGGCAACCCCTGTTGTGCCATCCGACCATCACAGCGTCGTCTGGCCACCCCTGCTATGCCATCCGACCATCACTGCGTCTTCTGACCACCATATAGCATCGCCCCTGCTTGTCCGACCACTCCTCTGCTCGTCCAGCGCTCCTGCGTCATCCGGCCCCTGTTCCAGATCTCACTTTTCCAGAGCTCTTGTTCCAAAGCTCCTGCATCGTCCAGATCTCCTGTTCCAGATCTCACTTTTCCAGAGCTCCTGCGTCGTCCAAATCTCCCTTTTCCTGGCTCCTGCGTCGTCCGGCCCCTGTTCCAGAGCCCCTGTTGTTGTTGCAGATCCAGATCCAGCGCCCCTGTTCCTATTGCTCCAGATCTAGCGCCCTTGTTCCTGTTGCTCCAGATCTCGATTTTCCAGATCCAAAGCCCCTGTTGCTGTTGTTATTCCACCAGATCCAGAAACTGCAATCCCTTGGGTTTTCCTGTTGTACGGTACATCTAAAACCTTCTTTTGCTGCAAATCTGTGTGCTTTACATTGCTTCAAAACGATGGACAAGAACTCATCACGTACAGAGGCTCCACGTTGTAGTTTTGATGGTACCAACTATCCATCCATTTTCAGAACTTCCTCAAGGGTCGTGGTTTGTGGGGACTAATTGATGGATCTGTTAATATCCCCACTTCCACAGATGCCGACAAGTTAGCTGATTGGAAAATGAACAATGGACGGATTATTACCTGGATTCTCGATTCTGTCGATCGGTCTATTGTTGTTGGCCTCACACGTCATCGCACTGCTAAGGCAATGTGGGAGCATCTCCAGACAATTTATCAACAGAGTAATGCAACCCGGTTATACCGCCTGGAACAGGATCTCGTAAACCTTACTCAGGGTGACGACGGTATTCAATCATTTTGCTCCAAAATTGTCACCATTTGGACAGAGATGGCTATGATAAATCCAACATTTCCGCATGACTTTAAGATATTCCAAACTATGCGCGAGAGTGCGCAAGTTCGACAATTTCTTATGAAGCTGCATCCGGAATTTAAACATTGTCGGGCTGCTCTCTTGAACCGTAGCTCTACTCCTTCATTGAATTCGGTTATTAATGATTTATTGGCTAAGGAACAACGACTGAAAGTTCTCTCTCTTCCTTCCTCAACTTCGGGATCATCCGATATGGTGCTTGTTGTGTCCACCACTACACCAACATGTGGTTCCACTCCATTGACTTGTCGCGGCTGCAACAAGATGGGTCATGTTGTCGCTCAATGCAAAGAAAGGTGCGCTTATTGTCGACGAACTGGTCATGGTATTCAGGACTACCGAACACGTGCCTATGCATCTTCTTTCGGTCGTGGACATGGTGGTCGTGGTCATGATTGGTATGATGCTTGCTGTGTCCACCACTACACCAACACGTGGTTCCACTCCATTGACTTGTCGTGGCTGCAACAAGGTGGGTCATGTTGTCGGTCAATGCAAAGAACGGTGCGCTTATTGTCGATGGACTGGTCATGGTATTCAGGACTTCCGAACACGTGCATATGCATCTTCTTTCGGCCGTGGACGTTGTGGTCGTGGTTGTGGCGGTGGTCATGCTCTTTCTACTACTGTTGCCACTTTTTCTTCCGCTCCCGTGGCCAAGATGAAAATTGTTCGTACTCTTCTGGCAATATCTTCCCTTCGCTCTTGGCCACTTGCTCAGATGGATATGAAAAATGCCTTTCTTCATGGAGACCTCCATGAAACCATTTATTTGAAACATCCTCTTGGTTCCTTAATTCCTGACAATAAGGTATGTCGCCTAAAGAAAGCCATGTATGGCCTCAAACAAGCACCTTAGGCATAGTTTCAATGCTTTCACGATGTTGTTACAGGTGCTGACTTTACTCAAAGTGGTCATGACCCATCCTTATTTTTGCGCACCAATGTTCGCAGAATTGTCATTGTTCTCGTCTATGTTGATGACCTACTTCTGACTGGTAGCGATGCTACTGGCATCTCGAATTTAAAGGAAGTTCTGCAATCATCCTTCAAGATGAAAGACCTCAGCCATCTCACATACTTTCTTGGGCTTGAATTTTCACGTTCTAAACGTGAGATCCTGGTCAGCCAACGTAAATATACCAACGATCTTCTCGCCTTGGCATCATTGACGGATCAGAAGACAGTTCAGATTCCCTTAGAACTTAACGTTTAATATGGCCGTGACGATGGTGATCTACTTGCACAGCCCGACTTATACTGTCATTTGGTTGGGAGTCTGGTTTACTTAACTATGACTCGCCCTGATATTGCCTACGCTGTCGAAGTCGTCAGTCAATTTGTTTCTGCTCCTCGGACTCTTCATATGACTGCGGTGTTGCGCATCCTCCGGTACCTACGTGGGACTCTAGATCGATCACTGTTCTTCTCCTCCACGGCGACTCTGAACCTTTGTGCTTATTCGAATGTTGATTGGGCCGGTTGCACTCTCACACGAAGATCTACCACTGGCTACTGTGTTTTTCTTGCCACTTCTCTCATCTCTTGGAAGTGTAAGAAGCAGGCCACTGTTTCCAAATCGAGCATAGAAGCCGAGTATCAGGCGATGTCCGCTGCGTGTAGTGAGCTTGTCTGGTTACGTGGACTCCTTTCCGACTTGGGCATTCCTCTGCAGAATCCTACTCCACTCTATGTCAACAATCTAAGTGCTATTCAAATTGCCTCTAACCCGGTTTTTCATGAACGGACGAAGCATATTGAAGTTAATTGTCACTTTATCCACGAAAAATTTCAGTCTGGGCTCATTTCTCTTCCACATGTTGCATCCCATGATCAGATTACCGACATTCTCACCAAGTCTCTCACTTCTGCACGTCACTCATTTCTAGTTGGCAAACTATTACTTGTTGATGACCAGCATTAGTTTGAGGGGGGATGTTAGACAGACTCACATACCTTGTATAGCTAGTATACCTAGTATAGTTCGTTTCCATAAGTAGAGGATTCTACTTTTATTATTTTCCTTGCATAGATGACTGTAATCTCTATATATTCAACCCCTTTGGGTTGTCTCAAATACAGAAAAGCTTTCAGCTCCTCCCGGTTTACAAGGAGAATATATTACGGGAGCATATTTTCTGCCCTAGTATGCAAACACTTGATCTTCTGCTCTGATACCAAGATAAATAACCACTTTCTCTAAAAGCTCGAGCCATTAGAAGATGGTGTATCAATGCATATCAAGGGACTTTAACATTAACAGCAATGGCCGTTACGACCACAACTACCGTCATGGAATACCTTGAGATAACTGAAATGAGATGTTCAGATGAATGAGTGGCAAGACGAGAAACGATAGAATTAAATATGAACAAATTCAATGGAACTTAGGAGTAAAGCCAATAGGTAATAAGATTAGGGAAAGTAGAGTTAAATGATTTGAACATGTGCAACAGATACCAAGAATTGCAATGTCTAGGAGTGAGTTGGTTCAAGTTTACAGCTTTAAAGGGGCAAGGGGAAAGCCCAAAAGGACGTGTGGAGGTAGTAAGAAAAGACGTGATGACCTATGGTTTAACTGAGAATATGGGCCTTAATAGAGTGGAATTGGGGACCAGGATTCTTATAGCCAATCCCAATTAGTTGGGATAAGACTTATGATGATGATAACGACAAACAATTTTGGCTTCTTCTTTTTGGTGTAATTTTCTTGCAAATGATTCACAATTTACTTGTCCGTACTCTAAATATACAGATTGAACAAAAAAAAAAAAAGTAGTTGATTTGGGCATCTTTGGGTTTTGGGGTAATTCTTCAGTGTAGTTTATTGTTTGTCCAAAAATATTTTAACACTTCCTTAAATTTCTTTGGCGAAAGGGCACTTAGGGCATGTTTGGATTAGCCAATACAGCTGTCTTGTGCTGTTTATGGGTAGCGATTATCATTACCACCGTAGTCGGAAGTAAATCCAGGTATTCGCTGCACGTTACACCACTCATTCCGACCATGGATATGCATGTAAACCACGAAATTGTGATTAGATACACATGGATCTAAATTCTTCAAAATGTGTTATATCCACACCGTCCATCCATTTTGCAATATCATTTTAGGGCATGACCCCAAAAATGAGGCAGATCCAAAGCTCTAGTGGACCACACCACAGAAAGCAGCAGGGACAATGATGCCCACTGTTGAAACCTTCCAAGGGCCCACCATGATGTTTATTTGCCATACAACCTATTCATTAGGTCACACAGACCTGGATGAAGGGAAAACACAAATATCAGCTTGATCCAACACTTCTATGGACCCCAAGAAGTTTATATGTTCAATCTCCACTACTTTCTATGGTGTGGTCCATTTCTGGTTTGGATGTCCCATTTTTTTGTCTCATTTTGTAAAAACATCTTGCAAGATGGATGGACGGTGTGGATATAACACATACATCATGGTGGGGCCCACGGAACTATACCATGTCAACACACCTCCGCCAATCCACGTTTCCACGGTGATTCCAAAGGATTACCGTGATTTGACAGCTGGCCCTATCCAATCAATGGTAAAGTGTAATCATGTGAGTTTTACACCACATTACTATCGCATTCAACGATCCAAACAGGCCCTTAACTATTTTGAACTACTCATGTTTGATATCAATTGTGCATATTTTGTTATTTTTTATATTTTTACCTTTTAACTGTTTTATTTCTTTGTAAGTTGGCTCCATAACTCAAAAGTGTATGTATACATATACGTTTTTGTATGAACAAATGTGTAATCTGTTAATGTATTAAAGCATGCATCGATATTGTGTGTGTTTGTGTGTATTTGTGTGTGTCGTTTCTTCTTTTTTCACTGTGCAATTACTATATGTATATTCTTTTGTATGATAACATTTGTAACATGTTTATGCTTTACAAGTATGTATGTATTGATTATTTGTTACTTCTTTTTGCCGTTTTTAGTGTTTTCTACTTCTTTTGTTGCTACTGTTTAGAGGTCGATGACTAAAAAACTCAACTTTCAACAAGTCAGGCCCAAAAAACATCATTCTCACCAAAGAATGGAACGTTACACAATTAAAGATGCGTCAAAAAATGCAAATAAATGATACATCTGGTGTTTCCCATGGTTTTCTTTTCAATATTTGTTCACATTCTTGCAAAATATATATATAATAAAGTCGATACGGGTCTGGTACACTGTCTCGCTTCATTTTCTGGTCCATATGATATGCCCTTGGAAGTCGGAAATCAATATTCAAAACCTAGGTCTCACCTGAAAGAAGACTCTGATTTCATACATGTGCAAGTTTGACATGCGTATACTAGAAATGTGTGGTTGGCTGCATGTAGGGGTGCAAATTGGTCTTTTGACTAGATTGTCATTGGACCTCACTGAATAATAAATATGCTTGGATATAACGTTGGACTTGTTTGGTCCTGTCGGTCCAGAACATCAACCCGTGCATTTGGAACCTCTCAACTTGAAGCCAACCTGCCCTTGACCCAATTTTTAGCTGGGTTGAGGTTGGAACACGAAAAAATTGACCCTACATTGACCCAACTTAGACCCTACCCTACCTGATAAATTCCCAACAGATTTTAGACTTCATTATCTTCAATCACCTCTTACTATTTTTGTGAACTCACATTCTAAAGTTAGTAGATTTTGTTACCTTTCAAAAAAAAGTAGATTTTTTTAATTGACTTAATTAAATTAATCAAATGAAACATTAAAGGGTGCTTATTACGAAGTTTATGCTAAATAGGGAAACTATGGAGCTTAGGCAAATCCCATATCAATGGGTTGGATCTAGATCCTATTAGTCTAGATCCAGCCCAGCTTATTTCGACTTGGACCCCACAGAAGCCTAACCTAAACATAATGGGTTGGGTCTCATGCTAAATTCCAGACCCGATTAAAAGGCTCACATCCGGAACTCTCCTCAACCTAACCCAACCAATTTGCAACACTAGGTGTGATAAAGGATAAAGAAATTATCGTAGATATTATATTTTATCCAACCCATGCAAGAGTTTGAGAGAGACATGAGTACGTATGCCATGGCACAATTTTAAAAAGTGCCATGTTCTTTTCATGATAAAAAAGAACAACCTTACCTCAAAATACTGAACAAGCTTGTGGGAATTGGCACCCAGTGGACCAGCATAAATAAGCTCCCCTCCACGCTTCATAAATAAAAGCTGCGAATAACAGTGCAGATTTGAGAGACTAAATATGAATCCACAATTAGTGAATATTTGAAGACATATCAGGGCCGTCAATGCGCCGGGTTGAGGCCAGGCCATTGCCAACCAGAGCATGAATCTGCATATTTTGAAGGCCTAAAAATAAAACTCCAATCAAGATCCTTGAAGCAACAAACAGGTTTGGATCCAGGGTAAGGCAATGCCTCTACAGAAAACATTGTAAAACCAGCAACCTGGCCTGTTTATTTGTTGGGGCCAAAAATCAGGCACAGGGCCAGACAGCCTAAAATAGAGGCCCATGCCCAGCCTGTTGCAGAGTTATGCTGGAAGCCCAGTGAACCATCCCAGCATATTGAAAGCCTTACTTGTTATCCAGAAGGACTGACTCAATTTCGTATCAAACAAACAAGAAGAGGGAGATACCTCATCGAAAGATTCAAAAATATCAATGCTTGGTTGGTGGATTGTGCACACAATTGTCCGCCCAGTATCCACGATATTCCTCACTGTTCTCATAACAATGGCTGCAGCCCTGGCATCCAATCCCGATGTGGGCTCATCCATGAAGACGATAGAGGGATTGGCAACAAGCTCCACTGCAATGGTCAACCTTTTGCGTTGTTCTGTGGATAGCCCATCAACACCTGGTAGACCAACGAGGGCACCACTTAATGGAGTGAGCTCCACAAGCTCCATCACCTCTTCCACAAAAACCTGCAAATTAGTCCATAAAGAAATCATCCATGCGTAAATCAAATACATCGAGCAGTATGATAATTACAGGTCCTGTTACAGCACTCACACGAAAAAGGATTGAGAATCTCTTCCCAGAAAACATGCAAACATCACACAAGGGACTAGTCCAGGCCTTTCAACAGGTGGTCACACAGTGAACATGTGGATGCAAATCAGTCCACTCTCATCAGGTAGGCCACATGTAACAATAAAATGGTTTAGATATAGGCACTTACAAGTCCGATTTGAAGTTCATGTGTGGCCCTGTTGATTAGAGGACTGGCCTGATTTTCAGCCAGGCTGTGAAGAGATCTTGCTATCCTATTCGCATAAGTTATGTTCGCATTTCTCAACAATGATTGATTATTACCCTTTGTGTTTCAAAGTCAACATAAGATGGTAACCGCAGCCATGCGGAGTATAGAATTGATTCCCGAACAGTCATGCATGGAGAATGGATGTCATCCTGTTCACAGTAACCAGCAATTCTTGCAAAAGTTTCCTGGTTTTTCGGATAACCAGAAATAGTTATGCTTCCTTCAACAAGTCCGCCAGTTTTTCTACCAGCTAAAACATCCATGAGGGTGGTTTTACCAGCACCACTGACTCCAACCAAAGCAGTAAGCACTCCTGGCCTAAATGCTCCAGTAACATTTACTAACAGCTGCAATCGATCTTCTAAGATGCCTTGCTTCCTCAGTTCCTGCAAGAAACGCTTCACATGATAGAAGGAACACAAATAAACTTCAAAATCAGCAAGCATTAATAGGGATGGGATATACCACAGGAACATCCACATAGTAACTGATATTGCTGAAGCACATGGAAAGAGGTTGGAAGGGAAGAACCATGCCTCTTTGTCCATTACCATTTAGCCCTGCACCAGAACTTGAGTTAGAGCAGGAAAGTGAATTCAAGTCAAACCCTGGGAAGAAATTAAGTGCATAAACAATGTATTCTTGGAAACGCATAAGTTTGCCTGAATTCTTATATGGTCTTAGCTCCACAGAAAAACCATCTTTCTTTTTCTGATCCCTCCCTCGGAGCTCTTCTTTAGACATGACTGCCTGTTTCTTCCCCAGAGCTGTATGGAATTTTGAAAATATAAGCTAACTTCCAGAAACCCTATTTAACAAGCAAAGTTGCTTCCACAAGACAGAAATATTTCTTACGATTGAGCCAAGTCAAAGAGAATGTCAATAGCATGTTGAATATGACTGTATAACCAAATAAAGCACCAACACCAATCCAATACCAGTAACCCTCTGTGAATAAACCACGTGCTTTCAACACTGTTTCACCTAATGATACATTAGTGTAGTTTGAAGCTTTCTGCGGCAAGAAACAAAATATCAGTAAATTGGTACATGCAGATTTCATGCAAAGGGGAACTGCTAAAACCACAAATACATGATGACCTGAACAAATTATAAGTAGCACTGTAGATGATTTAAATTACAACTTAATAAATTCAGTCTACATTGCGGAAGCAAGCCACATAACCAATGGAAGTATCAAAACCTAGGAGAGACTAGATTTGGGGCAGCTATGCATACAGAACCACATGCACCATGGCTTCAGGCTATCTCATTGGTGAACCCAAACTGCTACGGCACACATTCAATCACTTTCACGGGTTCACATCTTCAGTTACCTCTCCCTCCCTCCCTCCCTGTTCTCCATATAGGTCCATTTCCCCTCCTAAGTTACATCGAATGCATTCTTTCCTAATTCTATTCTCATCTTGCTACTCATCCATCTCAACAACCTCATTTCCACTACACTCATCCTATGAACGTGTTGTTCCTTGACTGCCCATCATTCTGTCCCATAAAGCATGGCTGGTCTTATAGCTATCCTATAAACTTTTCCCTCTACTTTCTCCAGTATGCAGCAATGCTATCTCTAGCTGTAGTTCTATGAGCCACATCCTTCTCAATCTCTCTCCTCTCCTAAATTATTGACCAAGATATCAAAGACAGTAATCTTGTGTACCTCTTGGTCAGCAATCTTAACAAATTCCTCATTTTTCACTTTTGTTGTTACTAAAATTGCACTTCATATACTCTATTTTTATCAAACAAATTTTAAAACCTTTATATTCTAAAGCATCCCTCCATTGTTCTAGCTTTGCCCCCTCGTCTCATCAATCAAAACTATGCTATCTTCAAACAATGTACAACACAAAATCTCTTCATGTAAATGCCTCGTTAACTCGTCCGAAGGTACAAGCTCAATGCCGGCCCCTAGCACAAGCCTACAATATTGGAAACTTAGTTGTCTCTCCACTAGTAGACCTCACATTTGTTACCACTCTCTCAAACATCCTCAATCACGTCAATATAAACTCTTGAAATACCTTTCTTTCCCAACAACCACCAGATTATACACACTATAATCATGGTAGATATATACACTATATATACAAGTAGAGGGTCTAGATACTTGTTCATCAACACGTGTGCATGGATATATTTATGCAAAAAATATTGGTAAAGAGTTTGGAGATATTCATCACAGATTTTCATTCTGCAACTCCATTCTTTTTTCGTCATTTCTCCTAATCTGTCTTGAATAGTTTTTTTGAAAGATAACTATATTTTATTAGAAAAAGAAAATCCAAAGATGGAAATCTAAGGAAAATTACACAAGCCATGATCAATACAAAGAAGAAGGTTACATTCATCAACGGCCCTTGCACTTGAAGCCCAACCAATTACATCCAGGCTAGCCTCCCTGTCACCCTTCCTTTTTTCCAGACCCCACCCCCAGTCTTGAATAGTGATATAGAAAAACCAACAAAATGGATCAAATTACAGTTCACACTTCACAGTCATGTAATTTAATAGGAGCAGTTTCTAGTAATCATTTGTAGGAAAACCAAAAATCTTCTCTACAAATAAAGGATATGGGGACAAGGTGCTAACTATAGTCATTCCTCGTAATTTTTACACCAACAACTAGTATATGGAGGCGCAAGGGGGGCCCCTACAGTCACTGTTTTTGGATGCTTAGTAGCGATGAGGCGCTAACTGTTGATCACTTGAGCAATAAACAAAAAATTATTGTTAATGGTTGTTGTAATTGTTTGAGGATGCTGAAACTGTAAAACACCTCTTTCTCCAGTGCACTTTTGTTGCTTCTATTTGGTTAAGGTGCATTAGCAATTTGGACTTGGCATGGCCAATGCCGGTTGCTGTGGAGAGGCTGCTAGAGGCATGGAAATGTCGGCCTTAATGGGATGAGGGGTAAGTTGTTGTGGCAACTATGCTTTTTCACAATTTTGTGGTCATGCGGAATGAATGAAACAATAGGAAATTTAATGACAAATGCAAATCAGTTATTCAGGTCATTGAATATATGAGAAACTGTTTATTTGACTTCTTCCAGTGGGTTCAGTGTTTTATCTAGCATGAATGATGGTGCAACCCACCCTAGGGTTGTATTAATTGCCCTTTGGGCTTCTTTTCCTAATAGATTTGCATTACCGATCTGATAAAAAATGGTTCTTTGGAGAAATATGTTTTCCAAAGTGGGTTTATCAAATGGAATTGTGATGCAGGACAACTAACCACTTGCTCTAAAAGCTCGAACTAATAGAGCATGGCGAATTAATCCCTTCATCTCATAGCCCAGGCCCCACATTGCATGGGTTAGGACCTCGGCCAAACCCCCCTCATGGGCCCCAATTCACATGGGTATCGTCTCACACGAGCCACTTGCCTCACACGGGCCGCCCACCGCGAGTGTGTCCCCACATCCCACAGGCTACCCCACTCGAGCCCGGTGTCAAAATGCCCCTGCGTTAAATTGATTATTGGACCTCCTTTGATCCAAACCATCCATTTTGTATGGCATTGATCGAATACCAATTTTCCTCTAATCGGTGTGCACTTTTTGCGATGGCTCATGAAAAGTGGGGCCAACCTAATTTGACCATCCACATCTAAAAGCAAAGAGTGCATTATCCACACACACACAAGAAATCCACCCTTTGCTGAAAATTTTCCAACAACATGAACCTATAATGTCTCTTAACAAATTTAGTCAATAATCAAATGATGTGACTATTGGTAAACCTACAATAGTCGTGACTCCCAAGCACATGAACGCCTACTCAATGCCCATCTTTTCTATATAATATGATGATAGGTCTAAATTCTTCAGAATTTTATCTGCCTTAGCCATAATCAATATGAAGAAAATGATGCACAAATTGACTATAGATGAAATGCAGATCTCGAGTGTCTAAAGAAAAGAGCAGATTCTACTATGTGCGAGATTGAGACCATCAGTTCATAGATTTTTCATAAAAAGACTATTGGTACACAGAATCATGTTACCTTATCCCAAGAATGTCCAAGAAACTCATTTACAGAAACTGCGTTCTGAGTATACATCAATGGAGATAACCAGTACCCCCAAATCCACCAGTTTGGAATGCTATCTGTGGCAATTAGAAGGGCAGAAATGAACAAACAAACACCAATGAAGTTGTACACATTGACAGAAGATCAGACCTGACCTCTAGAGATGATAAATCCTCCAAGAACCATAACGACCAACAATGCAAAAGATCCAAAGGTGTTGGCCACTATCATATTCCGACCCAAGGATGCCATCAGACGAAAAAGAGGCAAAGACATCTGGTGCAAAAAGAAAAATAAAAGGAAGTGCCGGAGGAATCTGTGGATCAATGCATTAACATAATAAAACACATTACGAGTGAATCAGCAAATTTTCAAACAAAACTTCATTAGTGCATAAGAAAAGTTATTACCGAGTTATTAGTGGATCAAAGCCAATGGCATAGTATGTAACCACCACCCACATACCAGACTCTACGAGTGAAGTTGGAATACTCAAAACCCAGGAAGGAAATGAGTAAATCCAGCAGGGATAGAAGTGTAGGTCCCTATGCTTGTAAAGCACTGGAAGTTTGGATATCAACAAAGCAACTTCTGTGAATCCATTAAATAGAACTATTATGGTTGCGAAGTACAGAGCCCCAAGATATACAATTCCATCATCAACTGTCTTATGGTGCATATTTGTCCGGAAAAATACCGTCATTGTGATCAGAGCGACAAATAGGAGCTGCAAAATAGCACCCAATAGTCATGTTTCAGCATTTATTAACACCTCATGATGTTAGTTCCAGACTGTCAACTCACAGCACCAAATCACATGACATTCTCTTTAACATACTTGTATCAATGTCACAGCCTGTGAAGATAACAGCCTGAAGACTTTTTATTGTTATCGAATTCAACATTAGTTTAACCCCAGGTCAGTTTCTGATTTGAGTTGATTCAGCCAAGCTATCGATACTAAATCTCTAGAACTGTGCTGTAATATCTGCAATCTGATTACTTCACCAATTGGCTTGATGGCCATTGAACCATTCAAGCATAGAGGAACTATATGATCCTAAGACCTGGGGATATGCATGGTATCATTGGGTAATCTGAACAAGTTCGAAACGCATGGTGCAATGATACAGGTGTAGGTCTGATGCAAGTCATTGCAGAGGAAAAATGCCCCCAAAAACTCTCAGATCAGAAGATTCTACACATCAATCTCACGCCTTTTCCAGTTGAATGAAATGTTGCTGTATTTCTCTTCTAAAATATCTCTTTGTAGCCCACAAATTGAAAGGTAAGGATTGTCCTATCAAGAAGATTTTGGCCATCCAATGTAGGGTCCACCAAATGAATGATCTGACTCGCTGAACCATGGGCCCCACTTGTACAAACTGAAAACCCGAGTATACTGTGCATATCCTTGAGGCAGATCACATAATTCCTCTTTTGATAATATACTAAAAAGGCCTTTTCAAAATTTTAATATGTGGCAAGAAGCAGCATTACCTGCATGAATTTGAAGACATAGATAAAAGAGTTCCGTTTCATCAATAACATTTGCCAGGAAAAACTGGCCTTAAGAAGTTCAGCTCTGCTCACACCATAGTTAGACATTGACAATGTGGCAGGATGATTAGACTGCCTGTCATACTGAACAGCTAGCTCCTGGGATAAACTCTTACCAATATGAAATGAACGAAACACTTCTGCAAATTTCACTACTGGTACATATTGGTATGGGCAGTCAGGAACAGACCAATACTGCCGTTGATCCTTCTTTGACGTAACCTAGAGTGAGTGATAAATAATAATAAAGAAGTAATAAATAAAATAGAAACAGGAAAAGGTAACATTGTAAGGTTCTGCTAAAATCACAGAAACAACTTACTTCTTGCAAAAAGTCAGCCACATTTTTCCGTTCAGGGCACTTAAAACCCATAAATGCAAAGAAGTCAAGAGCAGCATCAAGAGGTCCCTGATATACAATCTCCCCTTCACATATAAGAATAATATCATCGAATAACTTGTAAGTCTCAGGAGCCGGCTGCAAGAGAGATATGACAGTGGTCCCATCAAGTGCATGTGTCGAATGCCTGAGATAACTGATGATTTGATATGCTGTTGAACTGTCAAGACCAGTTGATACTTCATCCATGAACAGCACTCTAGCTGGACCAATGAGTAATTCACCTGCCGAATGCACGTCAACAAATTCTTAAAGAATTCCAGCAACATTTTTCTAGCCCTAGAAGTGCCAAAAACAGAAAGACAAAATGCAATCGTGCCTGTTGTAAGACGCTTCTTCTGTCCCCCAGAGATTCCTTTGAGCATTTCATCTCCCACCAATGTATCAGCACACATGTCCAAGCCTAAAATCTTTGCCAGGTAAATTCTAGTACTTCAGAGAACTTCTAGAGACTTGATGGTAATTACTTTATTGTCTATGTAAAATGCATGCAATTTGTATTTACGTCACAAACACAAGTCCAAATTTGTCATAGACATTGCATGTTATGGTTTCAGGCAATGTATTTAACCAAAAGCACGAACTCAAATTTCTTACGGACAATGCATATTGTGGGTTTAGAATCTTCAAACAAAGTCACCGGGGAAATTCTGAATGAAATCATGAATGCTTCATAATATTGCATGAAAGATACCATCAGGGAGATGGACATTAGAAGTTTAGAACTTCAAATATGTATGGAATCCAAATAGAGTGGAATGGCAGAACAGGATTCGTAGCCAACTCAGTTAGTTAGGATGAGGCTTAGATGATAATGATGATGATGATGTGCATGGAATGAAAACAGTAAAACCAATAACTTTCACTGTTACAGTTTCAGTTCAATATGCTTACCAACATTGTTGTATTCCAAACAATGTGCAGAGACTGCAACCACCCTTAGATGTGATGTCTTAGGTAATGCTCATACAGAAAGTAACACTGCAGCTAAAATCCTACGATTTGCTATTCCAATTTGATTCAATCCCAAGGAAAACAATTGAGGCCTATTTACATGGACAAAATCCAGATGGATTTCAATCACAATAGTCTGTGACACAGGATCCAGGTCAGTACATGACCTGTCTTTTCGCAGGAAAGAGAGAAACAAACCAAATGGGTTTCAATTCATCTACAAGAAGAATCAAAACAAATTCCTTTTACGTGGCGCTTCCCACAAGGTAACAAACATCTTATGTGGATCTCATGTCAGATATTGTTAGGGACTAAAATCCATCAGGATTTCACCCAGGCAAACAGGCCCCCCTTACACTTTTAACTAGAATCTTACTTAACAAAACATGGAATGAATCATAAAATTCATCCAGAAAATGGGAGCACAAAAAAGACGAGACGTACACTTGTCATGACACTCTATTGTTTAATATACATACAGACATTATTACTACAGAAACCCCTTCTTATAAGTAGAAATTTCAATGATGGCCAAAAATTGACCAAAACTAGATATGGAATTAAAATATGGATGATTTGGCATATATCATATTTCTATTTTTATTAATGTTTTTGAAAAGTTTCGCAATCTCACATTTTACAATTTGATTTTTTTTTATTATTTGAGTTTGTTAATTCTTATGATTTAACAGTATGAGCCAATTTTCAGAGCATCAGAAATGAAAACATTACGAGCACATGGACAAAAGCTATATTAATTTAAGGGAGCTGAACCAGATCCAGTGCCTCTGGAGGCATGAGAATAGGCATGCCTCCACAACAGTTGCCATAAATGTAGCATAAATGGAAGCAATCCCAATCAAAGTATTCCACAATGGTAACGGTGGCTGTAACAACCACTGCCATTACCATTACATTACGGCTCCCCATAATGGCCGTTGTGGCTTTTTTTGTGAAAAAAAAAAGAGTATGTTTTGGCCCCATTACAGGCCATTTTTTTTTCCATAACGTGTAACATTTACCAGCATTAACATTATGTAACAACCATTACAACCGTAACAGCCCCCGTAACACGTAACAAGTTACCACGTTACCATTCCCTAATGGCTGTTACGTAACCGTTTTGGAATACCTTGATCCCAATCGCTCATTGAGCAAACTTTAAATAGTGAATGGATTATAGTCCTAATCCTTTAATCAGTGGGTTATAAAAGAGGAAAAAAAAGGGGAAAAAAAAGTCACAATGACTTGCAGTGGATGATAAAGAGCTTATCTAGGCTCAAGCTCCAACATGTGCTAAACTTTGGGTTGTTTCCTTATAGTTTTGGAAGCTAAATTTCAGAGACTGCCATTTACCATTTTTGGAAGATAGGGGTGCTAATGTTGAAGATACAGTTGTTGATTCTGTTCTCTAATTATATTGGCGGTGATTTTCAAGATTTACGTTTTCTATTTTTACACCATTACAAGTTGACCAAATCTTTGTGGATAGAGTTGTTGCTATCTTAGATTAGAGTGGTTTGAAATCAATCTACCAGTTAGAAAATCATAAAGATTCATAGGGACTTTGGAATATGTCTTTTAGGTTCTATAAATAGGGATTGTTTTAAGACATAGTGCATTGCCATTTATGAGTTATGTTGAGTCCTTGTAAGAAATGAAGAAGTTCCAATTTCAATAAAGTAGCCCATCCCTCTCTATTCCAATCTTCTTGTGTATGTGTGTGTGTGTGTGTTATTCATCCATTCTTTCGATTCAGGTATCGTAATCTTCAATAACCATATCACATCAAGAACTTCATTGATTAGATGGTTAGGATTATTTGATAAAGACAATTTTTGGTCAGTGACCAATCAATGGTGCAGCCAACAGGATGAATTAACTGTATGAATCTCATCCATATATGTCAGGTGCAAAAAAGTATGTAGTATGTGGAGGCAGAGCCATGCCCATGCTTCCAGAGGCATTGGATCAGCTCCGAAGCTTTGAATTAAGATCAGAGCACATAGATCCACTTTTTTTCCCTTCTTGGATAAGCTTACATCCACAATCATATGCAGCAAAAACATTTTATATATATATATATATTTAAGAAAAAAAAAAAGATGCCAATGTGCAAACAAGAATCTGACTATCATTGAACACTTCTCCAGATAACACTAGTTTCACAAATATGAATCAAGTGTTTTCTTTTCTTTATATATTAGAAAATTCTTGGAACTTGATTGATAGGGAAGAAAGAGCATTTCAAAGGATGAGAATAAGAACAGGTTGAAGGCTTTAGAAACAGGGTTACACTTACACCTCAATGCCCATCTAAAAGGGCTCAGTTGAGAAACACAAGATGTCAAATATTGTATTTCCCAATATTGCAACTAAGTTAACATAAAATGGCATGATGTATGAATCAAACAGAACACTATTAGTAGGCAAATCCATTCCCAGACCACAACAAAACATTAGTTCAATCATGCGGCATCATTGATTGATTTTCAGGGAACTAGTAACAGTCTGCGATTACTTCACTTCCAATGCCATTGTAATGAGTATCAACATTCACATCCTCTAATCAACTACCTTCATTATGTACTCCACGACAAGGCTTGACTTTTCTCCCCCCAAAGCTAATGCCTGGAAAGGAATATATATATTTATATGAGACACCAATTTTGGAAGCAATAAAGAAGGAGAGGAGAACTTATTATTGGTGACACCAGGTACCTTCATGAATATATCAAGATCCTCATCAGGTTTTATACCAGCATTCTTCTCTCGCCTTGCAAGTTCCAAGAGCATATCTATAACATATGAAAAAAAATACTTACAGCATCAGAGTAACAATCAGCTATACCCAAGATGAACTCATTCGCCATTACGCTTACCATATTTGATCCCAACACCCTGACAACGTCCTGCAAACTCAAGAGTTTCCCGCACTGTCATCTCTGGTACAAACCAATCCTGCTGACTAACATAAGCTGATGTCCCTTGAGGAACAAATTCCTTTAGGCTATGTCCATTGTACATAATGCTCCCTGACATCTGCAAAGCATTCAAATGGCAGTAACAAAGCAATACTTAATTGTTAAAATGGAATGTATCACACCAATACTTAATTGTTGTGTAAGTTGGACTCATAAATTTTTTAGAGTAAAAAACAGATAAAGTGCCCAACACTTTAACTGCCAAAAACCTTAACACACAAACATGCCGATACCCTTAAGTTATAATATTCATGGTATATTAGAGGAAAAAAAAAAAGAGGAAAATCTCTGGTGGAACATCCAATCAAAGTCCTGAAATTGAGCCAATCCACATGGAATTAGCATGATCAATACTACTGCTCTAATTGTGCCGACCATTGTTTCCCCTGGGCAGGACGAAAAATTTTGACCGCACAATTCTAATCACCCAATCAGAGGATTTTCAGGCTTCTACTAAGCTGGTGATGAATCCTCTTGGTCAGAGCATTTCTTGGCCTCTGACCTATCCATCCGGTCAGAGCATTTCTTGGCCTCTAACCAATCCATAGTCTAGCAATGAATGGTTCAGATCATGTCAGCATCGGTGGAGCTGAAATTGGGTCAGGCTGACCCAGGCCCAGCCTGAAACCAGCCTACTTTGGGACAGATTTGGGCTGAGGCTTATGGGCCATGAGCATGAACTGGGCATCATTTTTAGGCCCAATAACTATAGAGCCTGAACTGGGCTTGACCATGCCTGAAGGCCCAACAAGACAGCCTAGACTAGACCAGCTAGACTTATTTAACACTACTGGGCTGGGTACTGGGTCAATGGGCTAGGCCAGGCCTGGACCTTGTTTGTTGTCAGTTAGCTAGCAGTAGGGTGGGACTAGGTACAGGTATTTAGTCCATGGGATGGACATGGACACGCCTTGCCCAGACCTTAGCATCATGTGGTGGGAGTAGGACTTATCACAAGGTTTCTAACCAAAGGTTCAATGAGAGCGAATAATAATATCTTTCCTCTTATATTACATTCATAGCCTTGTCCCAGCTATTAGGAGTTTACTGCCAGTAAGAAATTCTGTCAAACGATTGTACTTTGCCACTTGAATGGAGGATACTCTTATCAAGTAAAGATGTAGTCCGCTTGCCATGCAAAAGAAACAAATTCCAAATACCTCCAGACCAGGTCCGAGCCGTCCAGCAAGAGCCAAAAGTAAAGTCGTCTTTCCAGAGCTTGGAGGGCCCAGCAGCAGTGTCATTCTACAAAAGAAAAGAACAGAAATACAGATACCAGCATTTCAGAAAAAATGGATCTCCAATTCCATGGCCAGAATTTTGACTACTTCTAAACAGTACCTTGAAGGCCTAATGATCCCGCTAATGTTATTCAATATTGACAACTGTTTTCTCCTGCCTGGGAAGATCTTGAACTGCCTCAAGAAGGCCTTGCAAAGATAGAACATCAGATCAGAAAATTTCAAGCTGCGAACAAAGAGATGTCAATTGCAACATATGCAAAGTACTCAACCCTACCTCAGTGATGTTGAAAATAAAGTTAGGAATTGTGGGTAATGCTCTGCTTCCAATCTGGACATATGCATCTACTTTCAGCTGCTGGAAACGAACCTCAACCTTTGGGAACTTCAAATCTACTCTGTAGTACTCACAAACAAAAGAAACAGAATCAACAAGCAGGTTCAAGAAATTCTACATTGTTTACCAACTACATAGAAACAAATTAGAATTTATAAAAAAAAATTTATTTTTATTTTTTTAAAAAAGAACCGGCAGAGAAAGAATTCTTGATGCAAACCAATGTTGTCAAAATCATTATTGTATCGCAAATCGTAATGGGGTTGAATCGTATCGAATAGAAAATCATATTGTAAATCATAAGATTTTTTTATGTTTTTCTTAAAATATTGAAAAAAAAATTGAAAATTTTAAATAAACCAGAAAAAAAATTTAAAAACTCATCGATCATCCTTTTTCCATCAATATGCATCACGTAATACTATGTCGTGATAGTTTTAAAGGATTCTTATCTTCCCTCTTTCTTTCTTTTTCTTTTTTCTTTTTTCGTCTTTCAAGATATTTTCCTAAAAAACATACAGGGATCCTTTAATAATTTTTGTTCTTGCTACCTTTCTTGAATGTAGAATCACATTGAAAAAGTGGCATTTGATTTTGTAGACCGACAAAAAAAAAAAAAGATATTTTGATTTCTAACCATCATTCCACGATACATGCAAGTCAACATAATCATAATTATTCATAAAAACATTCTTGATAAGTCGTGCATTAATTTGGGGTTTCAACCAATTAATAAGTAAGAAATCATTATAAAAAAAACTCCATGATTTGACTTGAAGAGAATATATATCATTTAATCTCTTATAAAGAACAAAAAATAAAATAATTTACCTTTTCTAAATGATTCTTACAACGACTCCAAATTAAAAACATAAAATGAAAGTCAAGTGAAGCTTAAAATAGTAGAGAAGAATAATTTTAATCATAAATTGGGATTTGGATCATAAATCATCGGATTCAAATCATGGAATCATAGGATTCATATAAAAAGGGATTCAAGGGTGGGATTCAAATCGTTTTGCTTAAGATTCGACTCAAATCGTAAATCATAGGATTTTGACAACACCGATGCAAACCACCCATAAATCTGAAACCATGGATAAAGCAAAGAGCATCCAACGACAAAAGTTGAAATCCAAAACCATGAAAAACCCACATAAACAAATGGAAAATGAATATTCTTAATTCAAATTAATCATCAACATCAGCATCATCGTTGTCATTGCTGTCATTGTAACCTTGCCCGGATTCATCTAAATTATTGACAGATATTTTCGAAGAAAACATATGCACAAAATAACAAAAGAAAATCCATTTCACTGGATAAAACTAGAGAAAATTAAGGAAAAAATGAAAATTTGTTGTCGAAGCTACAAAAAGAAGCTAGAAAATCAAAATATGAAAAGGGAAAAGATTGTGCACACACTGTGCACTGGGAGTAAGTGTGCACATATCCACCATTGAATTATGGTAGGCGGGAATATCAACACACATTTCCATATAGGCATAAATAAATAAATAAATAAATAAATAAAATTGCATTCTGAAATGCATGCTAGATTTCTGCCAAACATCTTTTAATGGTGGGAGGTAGGTAATCTGAGCATGGACTCTCAGTCCTCATTTTGCGCATTGAAGTCATGGTCAAGTGAAAAGGTAAACAAAATTATCAGGAAAAAAAAAATAATCAAAGGAAAGTTTCTCTCATAATTAAATTACACTAGAAACTGCATTTTTATTTTTATTTTACACACGCACACACACCACCACACAATCACGCCATGGTGGGACTTCACCACCTATGGGTACTCGAACCCTCAACCAGGTGTTGAAACTCCTGAGAGTCCAGCACCGGAGTAAGAGTAAGGACCCCTAGAAACTGCATTTTGATTACACAGTTCACCTGAAGAAGTAAAATATAAAAAAGAAGGAAATCTATAATCTAAGGATTTTAATGAAATGAGTTTAACAGAAAATAAATGAAATCTAACTGCTTTTCATTCAATAAATTTAAAAGAAGAAGATCCTAAAGGACCTAAACAACCAAACATGGGATGCATGTTAAGTTACTATGCACCAAATTCACTCTCTATATCCTATCAGGAACAACAAGGACTACTACTACTACTATGAATGACAGCAGCAGCAGCAGCAACCACGATGACTGTAGAGATTGCAAAAACATTAAGGAAGAAGAAGCAAATGAAAAGAGAACACTTATCACAAAAAAAAAAAAAAAAAAACAGTTTTAGCTTCTTTGGTGCACATGCACACATGTACACGTGTGTGCACAGGAAAATGTGTGTACAGGAAAATGAAGAAGAAAAAGAAAATATCTAATTTCCACGGACAGAAGGAGACAACATTATTCAATTATCATAAAAAATAAAATAAATAAATGTGCATTAACTACTGTATTCCAAACTTACT
Organism: Magnolia sinica; assembly: GCF_029962835.1. Lineage (NCBI taxonomy): Eukaryota > Viridiplantae > Streptophyta > Magnoliopsida > Magnoliales > Magnoliaceae > Magnolia > Magnolia sinica. The sequence goes on along the minus strand of NC_080573.1, from coordinate 116,534,714 downwards.
CTCTCATAAAAAAGAATAAAAATAGATGATAACTAAAACTAAAATAATAGTAAAAATAACGGAAATAACATGGAGGCTTCCTCCTACCTAGAATCTCCACTGTACACATGGCACAGATGGCAATCAAAACCATTGATCTGGTGGGTCACCACTTGGAGAGCACATGGCCCGAAAATGGGGTGATCGAAGAATTCCAACCATCAAATTGGTGCAATTTTCGCCCATTGAATATAGATCTTTCTCCGCTTTTCTTAACCATCCATGTTCAGGTTGCTAATATGACTGCTAGCATAGCCAGAACTCTGTGATTTTTGAGTTACAGCCCCGTCACATGGTGACCCACCCAACCAACATTTCCAATAGCCTCAGATATGGACACCCTGCACAAAAGGTATGATGATAATGAGAAGAGTCCCACAATTCACCCACCCTTTTTTTTTTTATGCATGCACGCCTTTTCTCTAAATTTGTTAAAAGAATGATACTTTCAGTACCATTCTACTACTAAAAGTAGTAAAGAAAGGGGGTTTAAACATAAAAAATGTGGGGTATATGTATCATTCACCAAATAACAAGCAGCAGATTGAGACGGAAATGAAGGAATGAATGAATTACGCATCAAATCTCTTCCTCATCTGATCAAGCAGTCGGCCCGCATCCCCGCCAGCGGTGTTGAGGAGACGTTCAAGGAGGAGTTCCCGCTCGTGAGGCTTAAGCCCGACGATGTCTGCCTCGGAGGAATTTCCGCTGGCACTGCGAAAGATCCCTCTGGATACGCGATCGTATGTTGGCAATCTCTCGAGAGCGGCCCATCGGAGGGCCTCCTCGTCATCTTCGATCTCCTTGTATGAGTTCGACCTCGATAACACGTTCTCCGACGAATTCCACATCTCGACTTCTAAGAAGAAGAAGAAGAAACAGAGAGGCGGAAAACCCTAACCCTGGAAAGAGGGTAAGGAGCGGAAGATTTAAAGGGGAGGATGGCATTTTGCAGGTGAGAAAGGAGAGGAGAGAAGTCGTTGAGCAGAGCATTAATGAGAGAGAGAGAGAGAGAGAGAGAGAGAGAGAGAGAGAGAGAATGGATGTGGAGAATTGGGGATCTTCCAAAGGAAGATGGGATAGGCCGTTGGGGGAAAACAAGAGTAATGGAGAAAACGCGCGGGTTTTTTGAAGAGAGAGGAGGTTTTGAACGTGAAACAGAATTCAACCATATTTCATCAGGGTGGGACCCACCTTATGAACGATCTGAATCATTCTGGAAAACGTTTGGGCCGGGGCGAACCGTCATACGGCGGAGCAATATACAATACACGTGACATGGTGATGTGCAAACGTGGTCCACCTATCTAGCATAGATGGTTTAAAAATCACACCTATTCACGGTTTTTTTTTTTAAATAACTTTACAAAAGTATCTCATTATTACGATATTTACATCTCACTGCCTTTTTTAAGTCAGTTTTCATTAAACTGCCTCCTTAATCATTTCATTGTCAGACAGATACCCACCGTTAGTTTTTTCTCACTTTCATTAGCTTAAATTATGATTTTTTTTTGTCTAAACTAACAAAAGTTCCCGCCATTTTGCATAAAAAAAATAAAATAGACACTTAGATGTAAATTTTATAATAGTGTGTTATTATAAAATAAAATAAAATCCTTAAAATGAAAAAGAGTTTTCTCTCAAGGGCCACTGCATTGCAGTAGGAACATGATGACTGGTGGGTGCTACATGAAACCTACCATGCTGCATGTGTTTTATCTGCCCCGTCCATACATTTTTCCAATCATTTTAGGGCATGCGCTGAAAAATGAGACATCCAGATGACAGCTGGAACACGCAGTAAAAAACAGTGGTGATTGAACGCCTACCATTAAAAAATTCTTGAGGCCCACTTAATGTTTATTTTTCATCCAACATATTAATTAGGTCACACAGACGTAGATGAAGGTAAAAACAAGTATCAGCTTGATCCGCAATTTTTATAGCCCGCAAGAAGTTTTTAATGGTGGACGCTTATCACCACTCTTCCTCTAGTACGGTGCATCAGATTTTTGGATTTGCCTCATTTTTTAAGCCCATGCTCTAAAATGATCTGAAAATTTTGATGAATGGCCTGGAATAAACACATACATCGAGGCTAAGCCCACAGAGCATAGTATGTAATCTGGCCTAAAGGCATGGCTTTGAGTCTTTGTGGAACGCGCGTTGCCTGTGCCCTGATAAAGGAAGCTCGTGCAGTCAGAAATTGTGTGGGGCCCACAGAGATACCATCACAAAATCCACTCCATTCAGTTTTATAAGACAATAATAGAATAAGCGCTTAGAGATACTATATGTTTTTGAAAAAAAAAAATCAAATTTAAAACTCTTTTTGAATATTAATGTTATGTGTAATTGAATACATTTGAATACTATGATATGATATGGAATATTTTTTAAAATCTAGAATTTAGTTAATTAGTAAATTTTTGAACAAATTCTTCAAATGAATTAATTAATAAAAAATTTAAATATTAATTGAGTCTAATTCACATTTCACATTTAGCTCATATTCTGTAAAGTTGACTTGAACTAATTGTTTTAGTTTGATGACTACTCAAAAGGTGTTAGGAATTGAGTTCGGATATCCATATCTACCTTAAGTATAAAAAGAAGAAGAAAAGAGCTAGCTATAAAAAAATAAAAAATAATAATTAAAAAAATAATTTAAAAAAAAGTAAAATAAAAAATAGTTACATATGTATGTATTGTAATGAAAAAGCAATGAAAAAGAAAAAATAATTAAAATAATTGCAAAAGCCATCGATATAAAATTTAAAAGCTGGAAAAATAAGTGAAAATGATATAAGTTTGAAATCAATAACTTGTGTTGATCTATCAACTTTGAAGTAATTATTATGGTTAATGCTATGGAGAGAAGGTTAACTCCTATGAATTATAAGTTGAATTTCACTAAGCACACTAGGAACTTGATATTTGGATAATTTTATGAATGAATTAACAAAAAATAACTTAGTTTAAATGTTTACTAGTAATATTAGGCTCGTTCATTCTTATATCTTTGAATTTTATTCATATATATAGGATTGCACAGATTGTTGTTTTTTGAGAAGGGTTTGAAAATTGAATTTTTGAAAGATTAGTTTTCGCATGTTTTGCTCAGGACTAGTAAAATGTTAGTTGTGGATTGTGTTGAGAGTGAAATATTGTATATTTTTCTCTTGTTATGCATTAATTTTATGAACATGGATGTGATTAATTGATCTAATTACGTATGTTTTCTCTTATGAGGTGATTTTGAGAGCTAAAGAGAAAATTACGCTTAAAATATGGATTTAATGTTCAAACGGTTACCAAGTGGAAGATTGGATCTATTGAGGTCAAAATTGAAGAATTCAAGAGTCCGAGATCCAATGAGACTAAGTAAGGAATGAAGAAAATTGAAGATTCAAAGTTAAGAAATTAGAAAGTTCATAAATTGACCATCCGATGCCATCGAGGACACATTCGATTCCATCGAAGTAAGTGTCGATGCCATCAAAGCCATCCTCGATCCCATCGCAAAAATCACGAATTCCTAATTTCGTCACTGGACAAATTTAGGCACCCTTCGATGTCATCGAAGGCATGTTAGATGTCATCAAAGCCAAGTTCAATCCAATCGAAGGTGGTTCGATGACATCAAGAAAATATACGAATTTAAAAGTTCGTTACTGGACAGTTTCCTAATTTCACTCGAACTCTTCGATGGGAGCTCGATGCCATCGAAAGTGCCATCGAAGATGCGAAGACTACATAAATTTAAGTCATTTTTTAAGTCAAATGCGATAGAAAGCTATATAAAAAGATGTTTTAGGATATTCTAAACAAGAATTATAGTAGAAAGAGTAGAGCAATGAGTTGTGGAGCTTTAAGGAGTCCTCTTTCCTCTTCAATCCTTCAGTTCTAGTTAGTTTTTATATTTTTCTATTTGAGTTTTAGTTCAGTCATGTCTATGGTTGGCTAATATCTTAGTTAGAGCTAAAAGGTAAAGCTTGTAGTTCTTCTTAATGTATAGTCTACTTTAATTCAGGTTATTTGGCTTTCATGTTGAATAATTTATTGATATTTTGTTTAAATGAAAAGTATTTCTAGTTTATTTTGATTCACTATTGACTCCGGGCACAATAGATGATTAGGAACGCTATAAATATTTTCTTACATGTTTTGTAAGAGATTGATCTATAAATTCCACTGATCCATCGCTGACTTTGAGCACGATGAATGCTTTGAATATACTACAATCAAGTCGTTTATGTTTGATGAGGGAACCGATTCAATAAAAGTTCATATTTATTTTAAAGCATATGAATAATGATTTAACTACTCTATTATCCGGCTGGATAAGATAAGACTTTGATTCCAGTTGTATGATCTAATTGAATCAAGTAAATTAATATTAAGAAAGCTATAAGTGGATCCTTGGCACTCTAATATTTTATCCCTGATAGTTTCTTCCACAATTATTCATTTAAACACATAATTTAGTAGTTAGTTTATATTCTAGTTCTATTTCTAACGTATTCCAGAAATTGCACAATAACAGGTCCCTATGAGTACGACCTCAATCTCACCGAGTTATTACTACATCGCAACCTTGCACTTGGGGTTATTATAACAGAGCTGTCACCAAAACGCAATTGTGGAGTGGTCGTGGTATCATTCTAGTTTTATGTAATAGGCTCATATCCTTCTTGATTGTTCATTGGTCACTAGAGGGAGGCTCGTCACCTCAGCGTAGGCCGATAGCTCGAACACGATGTCCTATACCATCATGCCCTACCAATGAGTCTTGTCGATCATACCACTAACGGTTATAAGTAAACTTATTTAATGAGAACAGGGTATCCTGAATTTTATTCGTTGTTGTCATACATCATAAACATAAGTGGTTGGTCACCTCTTAGGCTTGTTCGATTGACTCGAGAAACTCCATCTCAACTACTGGCATTAGGTACAAACATCCCGTGTAGCCCAACTACTGTCGGTCGTCTATGTTCGACCCGGGTCAATTGAAAAAGTCTGGGGTGGCCAACCTAACTTATGTCACCCCCTTAGTTTTGACAGTTAGCCAACCGACTCAACATCATAGCAATTATTAGTATCTTTACGAACTAAACACTACGTCACGCAATCATAGCATAAGTTCTAGTACACAACAACTTAGGCATTTCATCAAACATATGAGCATCCATAGGGTAATATGTTCACTAGAGTATTAAATCAAACATGTTAGTATGCGTAGACTAATACATTCACTTAAATATTAAATCAAGCATGTGAGCATTGGTAAAGCAACACATTTCACCACTTAAACATTTCATCAAACATGTGAGCATACATATCTAACTAATAGCATATATTATGTCTAAATCAAAATATAAACATATTAGCATGCATAAATTTATCTACAAGCAACTAATTATTGACTGAGACCCTCAAGGGTCGATAAAAGATAACTTAGATATAATAATTCACACCTTATGACGATTTGCCCGATTCACAGTGCTCTTAAGGTTATGGTTTTAGAGAAAATCATTGAAAGACCTAAACAAATATATAAGCTTGTGGGATTAGGGGCAAACTACTATTGAAACCTTATATTACAAGTGTAATTCAATACTTATTTCCAAATATTGCTGGGAAAGCTCTGATGACAGCTCCGATTATGACAAGGCGGCTAGAGAGGGGATGAGAGGGTGGAGGTGCACCAACACTCACTCTTCCAAACTTTCTCTCTTCTCCTTTCTCATGTTTCTCCTCTCTCTCTCTCTCTCTCTCTCCCATTTTTTCTCTTATTTTAGGGTAAAATCGGATGAGGGTAAGGGATGCACTTAAAATCCCTTATTATAGCACTAGATTTGGTGCAAATAGCTATAAGGGCTAGGTTTTTACTATATTAGCCCTATTTGAGTGTGTTTCTAACATTTAGGGTCCATTATGGGGTGTAGGGGTCGATATACACCGTAGGATAGTTGACCCTAGTGATGATTTGTGTATGGATACGATCAGCCTATCATTTAGATGCACCGATCGACCGGTATGATTAGAAGTCAGATCGACGGTCATCAATGGTCGATCGAGCATGCAGTTATACGAATATGTGTAGGGTATTAACTTGAGTTATAACCCTAAATTTGGTCACGATTCAATGGTCTAAAAGCCACAACTTTGGTTAAGACCAGATACATACAAATCACTTAAGTTCCTGACTAATTTCAGGAATATTCATACATATCAAGCACTAACCTTGCGAGTCTAAGAGATTCAAGACGCGATCTTGGCTTAATGTCCCGCGATGGATGTCAAGCCTACTAAGACAAACATCATTTTATAGTATTGGGTCTCTAAAATTTCATCCCCAAAATTTTCTAACGTTCTTGTTACGTAAACTGATAAGAGCATTACAATTCGTAATGCCTAAGTTTCCCCTAAGTTCATTATGATAGGCTCTCATGTGGGTAGGTTCTCAGATTATTATGAACATTTACCTCCCTTAAAACTTTTTTTTTACCTTGAAGATTTACTAAAATTTTCAAAAGATTTGAATTCATGACAATGGTTTCCCGCTATTAAGAGTAAAATTTTATATTTTTAATACTCTGTTAACCTGAAAATATGGTTGTAGTGGGTCTAACCCCAATACATCAACCTTCTATCTGATCGGAGTAGTGAGTTCATTGGTATTATCTCCTAATCCTGGTGAATTTAGATCATCTGCTTGATCAGGGCATTGAGTTCATTGATAATCACCCATGATTCAGAATTTGGATCAAATTGCGACTGTTTTGCCTAATCGTGGTTTCGTAAGTCCGTGGTTCAAATCATTCTAGACACTTGGGGGATATCATAAGTTATTAGGAAGTTCAAGTTTTAATTTCTGAGATTACTCCTCACTTGGATCAAGTTCAGAAGGTGTTCTTGTTTAATTTATGTTTAACTTGGTGGATAATGAATTCTGTAGGGTGCCTATAGTCAAACGACTATAATAAAAGGGTTTCCAAGGGCCTAAAATTTTATTTGTATGTTACCTTTTCGATCTTATAGCCAATGATTTATGACCAAACCATGCTTCAGTTTCACTAATTTTGAGAGGGAAGGAAGAATCATAAGTCTGAAGATATTTTAGAGGTTTTGGAGGGCCGGTGATGCAAGGAAGGGTGCAGAAAAGAAAATGGGAAGAACATTATCTCCCCGTGGTATAGACCTTGAATCCACAAGAGAATAAAAGAAAACTCAAAATATTTTAGTGAAGTCCATCTTGAATACGAACTTACAAATTCTTATACAATTAACCTTAACCATAGTGTTAAATAATAAACTTCAACCATACTGAAGAGGCTTAATTCAATTGTAACAAAAACTACTTGAAATAGAAAATATATAAAAAAATAAAATAAATAAATTTAATCTAATCATACAGGATAATTCTTAGCATGATTAAAATCAATTCCTAAAAAGATATAGAATACTAAAACTCTAAGATCGAAAAGATATGTCCGATCCATCGGCAGTTCGTAGTTGCAGAAATTTTCAGTTTCAACACGTTGTTCGTAACGTCTATGTCACTTTTATTTACTGAATTCTTTAATATTTTTTTGATAATTTATCATTAAGTTCACTTTCATCTCCCAAAATTTCATTCCATTTCAAATTGTAGAAAAATTATAAAAATTTTAGAAGTATAAGTTGTTTGATACCAATGATTTTCTATATAATTCCAAAATGTCTCTATTGCTTGAAACATTTCTTATACCTTTAGTTACTGAACTATTTTTTAAAATTTTTTCTGACAATTTATAATTAAGTTCACCTTTTTTCCATAAAATTTTATTTCATTTCAAGTTTTAGAAAAATTATAAAAATTTCAGAATACCAGTTATTCGAAAATAATGATTTTCCATATGATTCCAAAATGTTTATATTTCTTATAACGTTTTTTATACTTTTAGTTATTGAATTATTATTTTTAAATTTTTATGATAATTTATCATAATTTTAATCTCATCTTACAAATTTTCATCATATTTCGAGTTTTATAAAAATTATTAAAATTCTAGAAGTAACAACTATATTAAACTAAAGATTTCTATATAGTTTTCAAAACATACTAATATTAACTAGATTTTATTTTATTTTATTTCCATAAAAATAGACTCATTAAACTTAGATATGACTTTTAAATCACCTGCAGAGTTATATAGAAGGAGATATGAATTTTTGAAGTCAATGCATGCATAAAAATTATAAATTGCTGAATAGGAGTGGTGGTGGCATCGCCAATTCGACGGTGGCACCACCGGGGTTAATCCAAAAACTCAGTTTCTTTATGGTGGCACCACCGAGGTTAGTCTACACTCTTTAAAGTTTGAACTTTCACTCTTTTGGGCAGTTTTGGTGGACCCCACATTACTCCTTTTGGTCCCAAACATGTGTGAATGCATGCATGGACATGCACTCAAATCAAGAAATCAAAGGTAACGCCCAAGGACGTCCAATTTTCAAGTTGGCAAAAATTCACAGTATTACAATACGCCCCCCTTAAAAGCAATTTCGTTCTCGAAATTGGCTAAGGCTTCTATTATGTTTGTATTTAACGAGTCCATTTATGAATGCATTGACCCCGCTCGGAATGATTCAACTTGTAGTGATCTGATTTACTTAAGTAACTTGGTATAGTTATTGAATCCTAATTATTTTCCTTTAATGAGTCCATTACTAATGTCCCGAGGACGAATCAGATCCTACTTAGAGCATCATATGCAATGTGGTTGATCGTATGAGTTGAAGCATCTGCATCAACAATCGTGGAAGCATTTGAGAAGTTAATTGAAGTACGAGAGAGCATCGATCAAACATCTCAAACAAGGCACTATAATGAGACTCAATCCGACAAGTAAGTTGTTAATTGTAGAGTTTATATACTCATTTCTTGTATAGGATTAAGTATAGAGTTTGTGACCTAAATTCGAATAGATTCTTATATAGGACGTAGGCTCTTATGTAGGACCGAATTCATCGGACATGGGTGCGTATGTATTAGTCTCTATAAGGAGCTTTTGGTGGGAGTGTATGTACGGCTTTAGATTATGACCGTTAGTAGTTGTTGGTTAGCCGATAGAAAATCAACTAAGTCTTTAAGGGAGCCACTGACATGGGTAGAGATGCGTTCCTCTGACATGGGAGTGTACTTGTACGTTAGTGGTTAGCATATGAGAAATTATTGTAAATGTTAGAGGTGAACATGGTTTAAAACCTTCGACAGTGAAATACCGCTACACTCGAGAACGGTGCGTCCATTGAGAGTAAAGTAGGCAAGTAGCCGAACCACTATATATTATTGTATTTGTGATCTATGATGCTTGCATATATTTATATTTATGTGTTTAATTAGTTAAATTATATGAATGCTTAAATTGATTTACATACTAGGTATAGGTATTTAACTTACATATCACTATATCTTTTTATAGACTATTTACTTGTAGTGTTGCATCTTTTGTAGTACATGTGATTGAACCCAAGATAGGCAATGGATATTGAAGGTGGGCCTCACATGATAGGCAATAACATTGATATTGGGCCTCACATGATAGATAACCAATATCAAAGGTGGGCTCTACATAATAGTGGTGCATGCACACCTAAAAAGTAGGGACCACACAAAGAATAGTGCACATCAAAGGTTGGCACCACATGGACAATAAATATGTTGATGGACCAAAAAAACTGGAGGGATAAACACTCACGTGATGTTGGAAAAAAAACAAGCTTATTTAAGTAGATACGAAGATAAGCTACCTAAGTAATAAGTAACTAAAGTAACTTACCATCTAAACGGCCTCAAATGCCCTCAAATATAAATATTCCAAACACGGACTTTGATCATTCAATCCGTGATTGACTCAGGTAATGACCCCTCCAATACTAATGGGTTGCGGTTGAGGAAAAGCTCCCCGGCCTACCATTTTTGTAAGTGTTTTATTCATACTTCCCATCTATTTTTCCAACTGATTGTTGGGGATGAGCCAAAAAATGATCTAAATTGAAATCCTTGATAGACCACACCATAAAAAACAGTGGTGATTGAACGCCCACTGTTAAAAACTTCCAAGGGACCACAAATTTTTTAGATTAAGCTGATAGTTGTGTCTAATCTTCATCTAGGTCTCAGTGACCTAATCAACAGGTTAGATTGCATATAAATATTACAGTAGCCCTGTAAAGTTTTTAATCATGGGTAGTCAATCACCACTGTTTCCTGTCAATATTTTGAAAATCTCGTGATATTACCATCATAATATCACATGTTGTCCCGAGAGTATGTCAAGATTTTAAGAATCCAGTCAAATTTACCACAATACTGTACATGCACCACTGAAAATGAGAACGACTCATCTCCTCACATGTGGTCTGTGCATAGCCAGGCAGGCAGGATTATTTGATACTCCCACAGGGTAAGCTATCATATGCATCCAGACGTGGCATGTATGTAAATTAAATTAAACTACCAGCACAAGGACCATTACTTATTTGTAGGCCACACATGACTTAAGATATTGAGACCATTACTCATTTTTCTCCAGCCCAGTATTTTGTTCGTACAGTTATCATTTATTTAATGAGTGGACAACAAATTTTAAGAGGCATCCTCAGTGTCTACCTGATGAACAACCTGGATCTCATACACGTGTGCCATGATGGCATGTTTGTACCGGGTAAATGAGTACTCGCATCCCTCCTAAAATTGCTCGTAAATAGGAAAATAAGGAGAAAGTACAAGACCACATTAATGAGGCTACTCTAGTGGGGAAGTCGATTGCGTTGGGATAATAATCCGTACACGAGCTATGTGGGCCCACCGTGATTTATGGGTTTCTTCTGCGGTGTCCATCCATCTTTTCGAATCATTTTAATATTCTAGGGCATGAGCTCAAAAATTGAGTCAGATCTTTTCGGTCAAATTCAACTGAACAAAGGAAGCAAAGGTGACAATGACACCCACACTTAAAATCTTCCCAAGGACCACCGTGATGTTTATTTGTTTTTCAACCTTTTCCTATAGACGAACAAAACAAATACCAGCTTGATCCAAAACTTCGATACCCAAAAGCTTTTAATGGTGAGAGTCCAATCCCAACCATGTGGTCAGCTTGAGATTAATTTGGATCTACCTAATTTTTGGGTTCATACATTACAATTCAAAAAAAATTTAAAAAAAAGAAAAGAAAAGAAAAGAAGATAGAAGTCGTGGATGAAACCCATACATCATAGAGCCCTACGCCTCTCTAGCCAGGGAAGGGGAGATACGTGGTCCCACTGTGATGTATCTATTTATCAACTTTGTTTATTCCTTTTCTCGTGTGAGCCTAAAAACAAAGTAAATATAATGCTTAAGTGTACCACATAATGACTTGCATTTAATATTTTTTGCATTTAATGCAACCTAAGCTTATTATTTAGTGTGGTCTATTTAAGTGTTGCATTTATCTCATTTTTGGACTCATACATTAAGATGATAAAAGAAATGTGATAAACAGCGCGGATCACAGTGCCCTTCACAATGGTGGCTAGTGTGGGGTGGGGTAGAACGTAATCGGTGTCCACTCTTGAGGAAGGTAGTAGATTTCATCAGGAGCAGATTAGGTGAGGATTTACCAAAGAGGTGTGGCCCTTACTGTGGGGCCCATCTTGATATATGTATTCTACATTCACATCATGTATCCGTTTTTTAAGATAATGTAACACCCTGATTCTCATAACCTGAGGAGGACCGCTCGAGTACTAGAATCCCGAGGGTTACGTCATGCTATGTAACAACCGTTCATTTAATGTCTAACATATTTCAAACATCGAAATGTAACTATTCTATAAATTGTTAAGAAGAGTTCAACATATGTGAGTGGAACATAAGGAAATAAAGCAAGATCCCACAGCAAGGGATTTTTAATTACAAATTCAAAATAAGCAACGTGAAGATAATGTCTAAAAACAAGAAAGTAGATAAATCCTATAACATCAGTTGAACTCCACCAGCTCAACCGTATCAGCATACTGTCCCTCCTGTCCATACTCCTCATCAGTTGCACCAGGAGTCCCATCATAGGTGTCATCTTCCTCTATCATACTTGTATCTATTTGGTGCAACTACACTATTGGGTGAGTGAAAACTCAGTAAGAATTTTCCGCAAGAATTCATGCATACCATGTCATTCCAAAACAGTTTAAATCAACATATTCAAATTACAAGGAGACTAATCATGAAATTATCAATGAATGTATGGGTGTATGAATGTATGCTCAAGTCACGGATCTGGGGATGCACATCCAGCTGTCAAAATAAAAGGGTTGCCCGTAGTAGGTAGACTACTTGAAAAAGACCATGCAAGTGAGAGCGCCCAAGGATACCCTGACTCCTGAAAAAATACACGGGGTACGCCCGAGGAGGGTCTAATCCTAGAAAAGCCTCATGTAAATTAAGAGCGCCCAAAGTGACCCAAATGCACAAGTTCTGAGAATTTACTGAGTGATGGAACCATCAGTAGATCGTGCAGAATGAGGCTTACATTAAGCACTCGGAAAAGCTCATATGTCATGCATCATGATACTCAAGCACATTTTATACACTTTGTAAAATAACTCTTTAAATTACAGGCATTCTCAAAGCAAGATGTCCATCATCCAAGCATGAACTCATATGAACCTTGATAACTTCTCTAGGTTTACGTACTAGCTTACCTATACGACATGTCAATCTCAAGTAGGGTTAGATCATTTAAGTGCATTAAGAGTCCTTTCTACATATCCTATAAGTAGAGTATTTCATAAGCAATCTTTATCATAGGACTTGTAGCAAAAGTGAAATGAGATATGCAAGACTCATGTCACACCCTTAGAAGTATTCTCATACGCAAATAATTATCCAAGTAGTGTAATAATAACTAGAATAAATGAAGTCATGAAATTGTTAATAATAGGATTAAAATATTCAGTTGACTCAATAGATTTGATTCACTCTAATCTGGATTTTTACCATATGTTAGATTCAAGCTAACTTAGGAATCTAAAGAACATAGAAAGCTATAAAGATAGTTCCACATGTTAGATTCAAGCTAGCTTAGGAATTTAAAGGATGTGGAAAGCCATAAAGATAATTCCTCACCACACTATTGGTGCGATGTTTTAAATAGAATTTCCTATTTCATATCTAGGTGACTAGAAGCGTACCATGATCAAACAACTATAACTATGGCATGGGAATTTTTTTTTAAAATAAAATTCTACAATTATGAAATTTGAGCAATAGGGTTTCAAACGTTTCCCCATGATCATTAACATAAATTTAGAGGTGTATAAATAAAAGTAAATAACGCAACAACACTCCTCCCATGTTAGGCTTGACTAATCATGGATTAAATGAATGAAGGAGAAATGTGGGACAATACTTCACATGATTATCAATGAAATTTAAGATAAATGTAAATACTATACAATCATAAGGTCATTATACTATCTTAGAATTCCATGAAACGAGGAAGCCATGTGGGATTAGAGCTGTACACGAGTCGAGCCGAGCCGAGTATCGCCCTACTCGTACTCGGCTCTCAATGCCCGAGTCCTGCTAGTACTCGGCTCTACTTAGCCATCGAGCATGAATACCCTGGTCGTGCTCTACTCGCCCGAGTACGAGCCGAGTATGAGTAGAAAACGAGTCAAGTTGAGTCCGAGTTTTCGAGGCGAGTTCGAGTACGAGCAGAAATCGAGTCGAGTCGAGTCCGAGTTTTCAAGGCGAGTTTGAGTCCGAGTTTGAATTTGAGCCCAGGGTTTTCGAACAATGAGTTCGAGCTTTGAGCGGAGTTCGAGTTATAAATTAAGATTAATTTGAATTTCAATTCGATTGTCAATTGGAATTCGGAGTTGAACGAAACAATAAAATATATAAAATGCACATAATTTATGATTAAAAAACTTCGATAATTATATTAACATATTTACATTACATTGTTCAAAATGACAATTTCTAACTAATAACCTCCATAAGAGGAGTGCCTTCCTGTATTGTCATCTGATTCATCGGAACTGCTATCTATTTTTTCATATACAAATTGGTTCACTTCCTCTGAGTCAGCAAGCGAAGAGATATTTTCTTCGTGCTCTTTTACACTTTGAACTAGATTTTTCAAACTTGGTTTATGTGAAGAATTGTATGTAGTACCCAATGCCTTATAAAATTTACCGAGACGAATTAGGAATCTGAATTTGTTACTCTTTTTCTTCTTCTTGTTTGTCGTACTCAAGTAACTCGACCCTGCTTCAACATCGTGTTGTCTTTGACTCGAATATTGCTGAAGTCTAGAAACATCTTCCATACTGCGTTTTAAGGTGAGTTGGAATTGCTCTTCCTCAAAAGCTTTTAATCTGGCTTCTTCCTCTGCATCTTTTGTGGATGTCATTCGTGTACTAGATCCAGAAGCAGAAGGTTTGAATGGAGTGGAAGGTTTTCTATTCAAATCTAACAGGGCTTGAAAAAGAATTTGGACATCCTTAGGGGCATTGGGGCATGGTTTTGCATCACCACCTCGACATGACAAGTGTAAGCGAAAGCGATTAGTCTTATTCACAAACTTTGCGCCACACAAACTACACTTAATCTTTATTTTTTCAAACCTTGGTGGTAATTCAACTAGGGAAGCATAGTCCCAAATATTTGTCGATGGGTCCGATGACGACATATCTATACTCAATTTTTAATAAAAAAAATCAGAATATTGATAAATAATTTGAACTTAATATAGGAACAAAAGAAAGTAATATAAATGTATCAAAATTAAAAAATAAAAGCAAATGAACATGCATATGTAAATAAATATCAAAGATTCAAAGTCTTTGAAACCATATTCCAAAAGGACTAACACTTTCATGTTTGCAGTTGCAGTGAAATAATATTACAGATCATTCAACATTCAACCAAAAAGAATTGAAAAACTGAAAATAATTACTGATCTACAGGTAGAGACTCGTCATGAATCTCAATCTCCTCTTCTTCTTCATCATCATTCATATCTCCTCCCTATATCGGGCGCAACCAATCTTGCGTACAAATCAACGCTTCAACTATATTTGGCGAAAGTGAGCTTCGATACTTGCTCACAACCCTACTCCCTGTGCCGAATGCGGATTCTGATGCCATTGTTGAAATTGGTATTGATAATATGTCATATGCCATCACAGATAATCTAGGGTATTTTGATTCACTAACACTCATCTTCTGCCATTCCAACACATCGAATTCGGGTCGTACTACGATTAGCTCCTTAAGGTACATTTGTAACTCTAATTCCTTAGTATTAACTCCCATTCGTGCTTGTGCCAAGTATGATATGTATTCATTTAGCACATCCAAATTACTAGGTATAGAAATATCCGCATCTCTACTTTCTTTAACACCCGCTGCAGGTAAAGTACTAATATACGATTTGTACAAATCTTCAAGGGCTTGCTGAACCTTAGACGTCTCTGCTGCCACTCTTTCAGTATGATAAAGCTTCATGAAAATAAAGCTAACCAACCCCATATTACAACGAGGATCAAGAACAACTGCCAAGGACATCAACAGATGACATTCGTCCCAGTATTTATTGAACTTCATCTTCATACCAACTGTCATCTAGCATATGAAATCTGGACCCACACTGGCATTTTTCTATAGAGTATCCTTAATCTTCTAAAGAGACGGAAGAAACAGATTCGCAGTTGGATACTGATTCCCAAAACAAATCTTCGTACAATCGTATAAAACTTTGAGAAATGTGTGAACTTGTTGTGCTTTGGTCCAATCATCTGTGCTCGGCAACCAAGAATACGTTCTGTCACATGCCACGTATTCAGAAAATGCAAGCTGTAATTCCATTGCCGCATCTAACATTTCATAGGTCGAGTTCCAACGTGTACAGACATCCAACTTCAACGTTTTTTTAGATGGAACATTCAAATCTTGAATGATGTCATTTCATACACTCAGTCTCGATGGCGACTCCCTTATATATTTCACACTTTTTCTTATATTCTCTATAATGTTGTTGATTGCTTTCAGCCCTTCTTGTACAATCAAATTTATAATATGGGTACAACATCTGACTTGAAATATTTTTCCTTTAAAAAATAAATTTCCTGTAATCCTGAACTGGTTACGAAAGCCAGAAATGACACTGTCATTTGCTTAAGCATTGTTTAAAGTTATTGCTGAAATTTTCTTTTCAATGCCCCAGCCTTCTAGACAACTGTAGATGCAATATGAAAAAAGTAAACCAGTATGTGGAGGACGAAGGTTGCGGAAGTTCAAAATTCTCTTGCATAGTTTCCAATCCTTATCGACATAGTGATCGGTTAATGAAATGTATCCTTTTCTTTGATTGGACACCATCCATAAATTAGAAGTCAAAGCTATTCTGGACACTGAAGCTAAAACTTCTTTCAGTTTCATCTTCTTTTTGCGTACATCTTCATGCATTCTCTCTGCACTATGACGCGGGAGACATTCTCGGCCCGAGGGTTAAGGAATTGAAAGAAAGCCATAAACCTTTTACTTTCAATCATTCTGAAAGGTTTTTCTTCTAGAATCACTAATCTAGCATACCACTCATTTAGCTTCTCTTTGTCAAATTATGAGTGGACACTACGTCTTGGGAGTCGTCCCCTTCTGACTTCGTAAATGACAGCAACGGTTGGCCGGGAGGAGGGAGTCTTGCCTTCTTAGGACACGTCTTCAAATGTCTAATTAGATATGTCATAAATCCTCCTGGAATCTTGCTGAATAACCCTTTGCAGTGATTACACTTTATCTTCTGTACACCGTAACTGTCACATCTTTGAAATCATCCTACACTACTGATCTCTTCTTCTTCCCTTTGCATGCAGTTGATGTGTCTGTGTCTCCTTCTACGATTAGATGAGATGTGACTGATGCACCCATTCCAGGGATATTTGGGCTTTCGTCTTGACTATCCATATATAAAATAAAGTTCTCGATATGTTATACGGCTATACCTAGATGGTTAGCCCGCTAGACGGACATACTTACTTAACTGTCTAAATCAGTCACCTATTCAAGGTTGGATAGATTGTAATGCTTTTATTTTTCAATTTAAATGATATGCTGAAATTTCGGCAGCATCTCGCCTTATCTCTCCAGAATATATTAATCTTGTATTTGATTCTCATGTTAATCATCAACACAAAGTGTGAACATTTGACGACGGAAATAAATACATGAAATATATCCAGAGAGAAAAAGAAGAGACGAAACCAGAACAGGCATATGCATTTAAATTGGAATAAATGAAGACATTACAATCTATCTAACCCTGAACTGTTCAAAAAGGGACAATTTGAGAATTTCTATGCATCCAAGAACACACTGAATCTATATTTGACAACATAGAAATCCTCAAATGGGCAACTGATTATCCTATACTACAAGTCTACAACTAGAACAATACAAATAATTCATATCTACGTAAACAAAGGAGTATGCTGAAATTAACATTCATCATCTAGCTAACTAATAACAAAATATAAAATAAAAAACCAAAGTTATCTTAAAGTAGTAGCATTCAAGATTCAACACTAACAAAGTAACAAGTAAACTGTCATTTATAAAGTAAATTAAGAAACATGGAAAACATAACTATTAGGGCATGAGACTTGAATAGTAGAGGACAATAATTAACATATTAACAATTTCTATATTAACATATTTCTATAGTAATATATTTTTATATTAACAATTTCTATATTAACATATATTAGCTATATTAACATATATAGCTAATATGTGTTTAGGGTCCTGATTTGGGCAAATTCTTATATAGCTAATATGTGTTTAGGGTCCTGATTTGGGTAAATTCTTAATGCCCTATTTACAGTCTAATTAGGACAAATTTAAAGGTCATCATGTGGCCCAATTTTGGACAATTTTTATGGCTCATTAATGGACATATATATAGTTGTTCAAGGGTCCAGATTTGGACAGATTTATGAATCGTCTAAAGGTCTAAATTCGGCCAGTTTTCTGGACCGTCCAGAAGTTCATATTTGGACAGATTTCTGGACCGTCCAATGGTCCAGAATTGGCCAGATTTAAGGCCATCCAAGGTCCATATTTTGGACAAATTTGTGGGCGGTCTAACAGTCCAAAAATGGACTGGTTAGTGGGTCATTTAGTGGTCCAGAATTGGACAGATACCTGAGCCATTTAAAGTTCTGGAAAAGGACAGATTCATGAACCATCCAATGGTCTTGGTTTGGACAGTTTTCTGGGCCATCAAACGGTTCATATTTGGGGTGGCTTTTGGGCCCATTTAAAGGTGCAATTTGGGACAAATTTATGGTCCAAAGTGGCTGTTCAAAATGGATAGATTTACTGATTTAGGCTTCATCCTTGCTGTCCAAAATGGACAGATTGTGGGCCCCTCTCATGGTAAAAAATTGGATAGATTTGATGCCAATTTCTAAAAAGTTGAATCACAAATCGAGGGTTCCACTTGCAAAAAAAGGAAAAAAAGAAAATTTCAGAATAACCAACGCATTATGCATATAATGATAAAAAGAAAAAGAAAAGAAAGTATGTATAGGGACTCCGGACTCACATGTGCATGCAGGGCAGGGATGATGAATGAGTGGCAGGGACAAGCTGCGGCACCGGATGAGTGGTAGGGACGATCTGTGACACCAAATGAGTTGCAAGGACGAGCTGCGACACCGGATGAGTGGCATGGACGAGCTCCAGCACCGGACAGGGGTACCGGACAGGACGCAGGGACGAGCGGTAGGGTCTAGCACCATCGGATAGGGGACAGAGAGAGAGGGAAGAAGAGGGACGGCTGGACGGGCGCTGGGAGAGGGAGGAGAGAGAGAGAGGGGGGTGGGGGATTTTTTCGAACAGGCGCTGGGAGGGAAGAAGGAAAGGGGGTTTTCGAACGGGTGCTGTTTGAAAATGACCGGGCTAAGGTTTTTTTTTTTTCGGACGGGTTATATATACGGGTACATGAGTCGAGTACGAGTCGAGTACTTCTCAACTCGTACTCAACTCATAATCTAAACGAGTCTTAGAAACCCGCTCGTACTTGGCTCAAACTCACACGAGTCGAGTATTAAGTCGAGTATTCCTAGTCGAGTCAAGCGAGTACCCGAGCTTACTCTGCTCGTGTATAGCTCTATGTGGGATATCCCTCACCTTGGGTGAATATTTCCTTAATTTGTAGCGTTCGTATGGGGTGAATGTGATTATCCTAAAAATCCAAGCAATTATAAACTTAGTCTTCTAATTCCATTCTCATATAGCCTAATTGTTATACAAATCTTATTTTCTACTTACTTGTCTGGACTGGTTGTAGGAAGGGCGTCCTTCAAGGTAGATAGTTTTATGTAGTTCCTGAGTGGAATGTTATCAGACATTAGTGAGCCACCACCTAGTCGACCCAGTTTGGAAACTGGTCAAATCAACTCACAACCGAGTTGAGAGGGTCTTACAGCTAAATAGCAGGTGTTAGTTTTATACTTGGGTGACGATTTCTCTCGGCTGTTGAAGGGAGGACGTTTATTCTTTAGTGCGGTTGGATGGAGGCGTCCCTGGAGGTATTATTACAACGCACTAGTGCTGAGTTAACTCGGTCTAATCTCTAGTTTAAGGACTGGTTGGATGAGAGGAATACTTTTGGTCTTCCCTGGTTCCAATCAGCCAATGAATCTGGTGATGCTCTTAAAGCTCATCTCAGGTAGTTCCAGGCATTGGTCCTTAGGGATGAAATGAACCTGACTCAGTCAGATACTTACTGAGTCAACTCATTCATGAGTTGAATGAAAAACTAACTCAAATGGATGGAGTTTGATTGTGATACTTGGCAGTGCGTTGGCTCTATTTGGTAGCGCAGAGGAGGTCGGAGAAATTATGGTCCCAGGTTGGAGCTAACCAGATGCTCTTCAACTCAGTAGTTGGCCGAGTTACTCACAGAAGTCGGACAGGAGATATGAAGATTTCGAACTCAGTTGGGTTTTTACCCTATCAGCTCTTTAACTTGTTGCGTGCAAAATAGTCGAAAGGAATGGGGTCTAGCGATATTACCTGGGCTGAGAGCAGCTCTATCTGGTGGAGTGGGGGGAAAGGAGTACAACTCGTGATGAGCTTGGCAGAGCTGATCTCACGAACGCGACTCAGTTGACGAGCCCTGATTGCCTGGAGTTTCGAAAACTCGGGTCGGTTTGACTGTTGGAGCTTACTCTTCCTCTCTGTAACACCCTCCTCCTTTCTCTCTCTATCCCTCCTTTCTCTCACCAATGGATGAGTCAGTCCGACCGACTAGCTATTTGGTGTGGCTGGGTCAAGTTGTAACAAAAATTCACAACTCACACCAACGGCCGATCCATTATCCCTCTCTACTACTATCTTTCTCCTCCCTCTCTCTTCTTCACGGTCTTTCCTCAGCAAGGAAACGACTCAAACTGAGTCAAGTTGCTACAAGGGCTTGCAACTCGCTCGGCTGCGCATTTTCTCACTTTCTCTATTTCTTCTTTACTATTTCCGTTCTCTTTCTTTCTTAGGATTTGCCCTAAAAAAATGGCTACTGATAGTTGTTTCTTCTTCTGGATCTTGCTATAGCTAATCTCAAATATTAGCGCGGAGTTGATATTTAATAGCCGAGAATGACTAGTCATTAGAATCTCGCCATGAGTCAGATCTTGTACATGGGCCTTAGATTTAGTCTCTGATAGACATTAGAGGGGATGGGCCATGAGATGGACGGCTTGAATTTGAGGGATAGTTACTATTATAGAAAGTGGGTCCCACAGTCAGTTTGGGGAAGATGGTCGGCTAATAATGGCATCTTCAAATGGGACGGTTGATTCCCTGATCCGGGACGCTCAGATGGTCCGGATGGTGCCCATAAGGCTTGTGGGTCTCTCTCAATGGTGACGGAATGCCATAGGGTAAATGGGATTAGCCGCATAAAGGCGGTTTGCACCGAACTACCATTTCGCCAGTTTCTCGGGATTTTCTCATCTAGCTACGAGAATTTCTATCAACCTTAGAGTCGACATCCAGGATTTGCGCAGGAGAGGCTTCTAGGTGCTAACGATCGGCTGAGATGGATCGTTTCTATAAACAAAATTATTCCTTCTGCCTCAAGTCGTTACCATAGCATTACCGGAAATAGGGTGATGACGGTGCTTTACGTGACATATATGCGCGTGGTCTTGAGCTTACCTGACCGTCCGGATCGCAAGCTAAACGCGCGCCCGAGGAGATCTCCCCATCTAGTCATTGCATCGAGGTGACCATGCTGCTCCACTGCTTGAGCGACCTAACGACCCACTTGATTACGATCCTGACCTAGGTTATGGTCGGTGGGATCCATTGATCACGATGGACAGTTCGGATCTGATGAGACCGAACTCCAATCGACCAAAAAGGTGGGCCCTCTGATGCAGACGAACGAGATTTGAACCTAGCAGCAGCGGGAAAATCGGGTAGAATCTGACCCTTTTGGAAATTGTATCGGGTCAAACTCTGCTTGACCCGGTACCTTGTTTTGTGTACTACGTGTGCAGACTATCTGTGCACACGCATGGATCCGATGTGGGGTCCACATGAAGTTTTAGGTCGATCCATACCGTCTATTAGTCTTGAAGGGTCCTTAGACGCCTAAGGTTGGAGTTCTAGTAAGTTTTGATTGCTTGTGAATGAGTTTTGAGTTATCTGTTCCTCTCACAGGGCTTGTGAATTGCCCTAGGCTGAGGATCAGCCCAGTTTTGTTCTTGTAAGCTACCGTACTTAGAGATTTATTCTTGATGAGTGTTTGATTGTTTTCAGTTAAACCGTATTTATTTATTTATTTATTTGGGGTGGTCATTCCTGTTTTCAAGTTTAAATTCGCATTGAAAATTGAGGGTTGTTATAGATAATTTTAGTCCATTATCTCAAAAATGAAGCAGATGCAATTATTAGGTGGGCCATATCATGAGAAATAGTGGTGATTAACTATTAATGGGCCCCAAAAGTTTTGAATCAAGCTGTGTGTGTGTGTGTGTGTGTGTGTGTGTGTGTGTGTGTAAAACCATTATCAGAGCTTATGTGACCTTGTCAACAGATTATATGACAAATAAATACTATGGAAACATTAAGGAATGCCCTAAGAAGTTCTTACTGGTTAGGTATTTATTTAATCACCGCTATTTCCTAGATTATGGTGCATTTTAGATTTACATCTTCTTTATTTTTTGAGATAATGTCCGAAAATGACAAAGGCCCACCGTCTTGGATGGCATGAATATAGAATACATCAGTCAAGGTAGCTCTACAATAAGGGCCGCACCGAGAGCGGACAAAATCCGCTCCTCCTACCGTCTCTAACAGGAAAATCTGTGTAAGGCCACTATGATTTATATTTTTATCCACGCCATCCATCTCTTTTCTTATATCATTTTAAGGTATGAGCTCAAAAATAATGCAAATCCAATGCTCAAGTGGACTATCAAATAATAAGCTTGAGTGACATTAAATACACAAAACATTAAATGTAAGTCACATGTTGTATTGTTCATTTGAGCATTAGATCCTACTTCATTTTTGGGGTAATATTTTAAAATGATCTAAAAAAAAAAAGAAGAAGAAGAAAGAAAGAAATGAATGGCGTGGACAAATACACTGTGGTGAGCCCTACATAGATCATTCCTTGCTACAGACGCTAGCAAAGACGCAATCCACTTCCCTAGTGGCAGTTCAGGTAGTAAGATTTAATGATGCCTGTTATTAGGGGTGTACATCGAGTCGAACCGAGTCAAGCCGGCCTCAGCTCGACTTGGCTCGAACACTGGCTGACCTCAGCTTGAACTCGGCTCGGCTCAGTCCTCGAGCTTGATTGGCCAGCTCGGCTCGGTTCAATCAACAACTCGGGCCGAGTCGAGCCAAGATCGAGCTGAGTTCGCCATTAAGGCATTTCTACAAACACTTGAAGTACAACTTCAAAATACCATTGTTTTACAAATAGAGGTAACGGTTTTACGGGTGTTTTATCAAACACTCATAAAAACAAAAAAAAAGAAAAAATACAAAAAAAAAACAAAGAGAAAAAAGGTATTTGTTTAATGTACATACCTTGCTCGCCACTGGCCAAACCTTCCTTGCCACCAGCCACATTTCGTTGAGTTATTTTATCAAACAGTTGCGAGCAACATCAATGGCAAAGTAATCGAGTCACCAAACTAGTTCGATCCGAGTTGGATTCGAGCTGGATTCAATCTGAGTCAAGTCAAGCTGGGCCTGTCGGAACTCATTTTCAAGCTCAAAAAA
Source organism: Magnolia sinica (assembly GCF_029962835.1). Taxonomy (NCBI): domain Eukaryota; kingdom Viridiplantae; phylum Streptophyta; class Magnoliopsida; order Magnoliales; family Magnoliaceae; genus Magnolia; species Magnolia sinica. The sequence continues at coordinate 116,511,325 of NC_080573.1, read as the reverse complement.
TCAGCGCGACTCCGCTAGAACCGAGCTTTGAACCCAGTCAAATCAAGCTTTTTTGAGTTGAGTTGAGTGAGCTAACCGAGCTAGCTGGGCTCGTGTACACCTCTACTTGTTATAGTGTTTTATGCACTGAGCTCGACGCTGATTTCCTGCCAAAGCCTTCAAAAAGGAAGTTCCTGCGCTGTAATGCAAGGTAGGGTCCACCATGATGTTTACGAGAAATCCAACTCGTCAATTCAATTTTTTGAGCTCATTTTAAGGCAAACGATCAAAATTATCCAAAACTCAACTGGAACATGCAAGATGAAAGTCGGTGAAAGGAATTTCTACTGTTGAAACTTTCCTACGCTACACCTTAATATTTTTATGCGAAACTTAACTGGGCCATGCAAGAAGAAACAGTGGAACCCAATTTCTACTTTTGAAACTTTCGTAGGCTACACGTTGATGTTCATATGCCATCCAAACCGTTTATAATGTCATTTTCACCGGGATGAAGTGAAAACACCGAAAACTTAGATAGATAGTTAACTTTTATGACCATATAAATATTTCAACGGTGGTCACTAAATCACTATTCTTTCCTCTTGTGGTGCCCATTTGAGTTTTGGATCCATCCTATTTTTGGTTATACACTCTAAAATGAGCTTGAAAAACGTATGGACGGTTTGGATTTCTAAAAAACATAGCATTGGAGTACTCCACCCAGAATCCTTACGCATGAACCTCCTGCTAAAGGCAATCCGCATCCCGTGGAGCTACAGGTTATGTACGTGAAATCATCCCGCCCGTTGGATTCCATCCTCGATTTCAGCCTCAGCCAGATCTACAACTCAAGTGGGCCATACTACCAACAAAATAAGATGAGCTTGAAAAACGTATGGACGGTTTGGATCCATCCTATTTTTGGTTATACACTCTAAAATGAGCTTGAAAAACGTATGGACGGTTTGGATTTCTAAAAAACATAGCATTGGAGTACTCCACCCAGAATCCTTACGCATGAACCTCCTGCTAAAGGCAATCCGCATCCCGTGGAGCTACAGGTTATGTACGTGAAATCATCCCGCCCGTTGGATTCCATCCTCGATTTCAGCCTCAGCCAGATCTACAACTCAAGTGGGCCATACTACCAACAAAATAAGAGATACGCGGTTTGGCTAGTGAAATTGCCACCAGCTAGGTGGCTAGTGGTCAGCGCTATGTGGACCCACCATGATATATTTGTTTTACCCACGCCGTCCATCCATTTTGAAAGATAATTTTAGAGCTTGATCCCAAAAATGAGGTACATATAAATCTCGGGTGGACTACATCATAGGAAACCAATAGTGATTAAATGTCCACCATTAAAATACCCCTAGGGCCCACTGTAACGGTTATTTGAAATCTAACCTGTTGATTAGGTCATAAAGACTTTGAATGAAGGGAAAAAAATATCATCTTGATCCAAAACTTTTGTGGCCCCTAAGAAGTTTATAATGATGGTTGTTCAATTAAGGCCCTGAGGTCCACTTGAGATTTGGATCAACTTCCTTTTTGTGCTCATACCATAAAATGATGGGGAAGAATGAGTGGATGGCATGGATGAAACACATACATCATGGTGGGGCTCACAGAGCACCGACCACTAGCCATTGACTAGTGAGTAGCCGATCCGTTTCCATAGAATGCCGACCATAAAAGTTCATAAGGTTACACAAGGGAAAACACAAATATCAGCTCCGTAAAAAACTTCTGTGGTCCCAAGAAGTTTTCAACGGTAGACGTTCAACCCACTGCTTTCTATAGTGTGGTCCACTTGAGCTTTGGATCTGCCTCATTTTTGAGAATATACATTAAAATGATCTATAAAAGTGAATGAACGACGTGGATATAACATATACATAATAATGGGGTCCACAGAACTTGGTGATTTCGCAATCCGCTTCTGGTCCGAATTATCCTGGTGGTTGTGGAATAAACACATACTCGTAGTTTTCACACTCGAACACTACACAAGTCCCGTGGCATCAAAAGTAAAGTCTAAGGCCATAAGCACACGAACTTACGACACGTGTAACAACAGCAACCACAAACGAACCATCCATATTAACCACAGGACGTGGCCCAAGCCGAGCATTTAAGTTAAACCCAACGCTATTTCATGTGGCGGAAAATCGGGGAGCCTAACGACCGATGGGACAGGTCTCACGGTTTCTCTGATTATGTACTATTTGATACTCTGGTACTGTGTTACCCCGATGAGGTGTGTATACTATTTGCTGCAGGTCGACTGTAGGGGATTCACTGTGCAGCCCCTCTTTGGGCCCACTGTGATTCACGTGGTACATTCACTTTATATCTGGGCTAATTTTAGAACACGAGCTCAGGATGATGAACGATTCCTGGTTACAAGTGATGTGCCTTTGGATTGAGGTAGACTCGGAGTTGGGATAAGTAGATAGACTGAACTTTCAGAGCATGAGACTCAGAGATGAGAAGATAAGGCACTCTGATATGAGAATGAGTTACCGAATCAGGGTTGTTCACGGACAGGGTTCAGTGGGAGAGAACTCTGTCTCACGAGGAATATCTATAACCCATGTAAGGGAAGGAGCTCAAGATTCGAGCTCCCCGTACTTTTGAGATGGCCAAGTCTACTACTGCTAGAGTAGTATGAGTAATAATTTGGAGGGGATTACGCCTCAACCTTGAAAGAAGAAGGTTCAGCCTGATTTCAGCCGAAGATTATGACAATCGAGGCAGGCTCTGTTGGAAATATACAGATTAATGTATTTCTGTATAATGTGGAAATCGAAAAGTGCAAAATAATCAGAAATCAGGACAGGCTGAAGCACGTCTGAAACGCTGTCCTTAAAGCGTTATTTGCCCCTACTCAAGTGAATTGAGTATGCTGGTAGGTTACAGGCAAATAACTTCTAGGATACGACGAGCCTGGTGTGGGTCTGCGTTCAGCAAACACAAAGGCCCACCAAATGGAACTCAATTACACACTTTCTGGCAGTATTACATTATAAAGGAAAAAATCTCAAAAGAAGAAGAAAAGAAGAGAAAAAGTGTTTTGACTTCTGGACAGGTCAATTCAAATCTTCAGCTAATGGTTCAGTTGAACCGTTCTAAACCACACCGCTGGTCTGTTCTTCAAGCTAAGGTTAAAGCCTTGCTATTTGCTGGAAACACTAGAATATATGAGTGGAGAGAGGCTGACTGTCTCAGTTCGTATGAGTTTGCTAAGTTGGGATGAGATGGTTTGGAAACCCATCCAAGCCAACAGCGCCTCTACAGCCACACTGCCTCACATGCCCACGCCCTCGCACCGAACCCGAGCCCGTGCCCGTGCCCGTGACCGAGACCGAGACCGAGTCCGAGTCCGAGTCCGAGTCCGAGCCCGTGCCCGAGCTCAAGCGCGAGCGCGCGCGCACTGAAACACGCAAGGTCCATAGTCCACGGACTAGGTAGGTAAATATTATAATACTCCACATCCTTCATATAAACCACAGATTTTTCTCTTCTCTTTTCCATGTGGGACTATTCCTAAAAAACTCGCAGCAAAGTATTTTTTCAAAACAACTTTTTTTTATATTATATATTATTTTATTATTAAAATATTTTTATTAAAATCAATATTTTTTGCAACAATTCCCCACTTGATTTTATAAAATTATTTTCTTGGTTAAACAATACTGCCAAAATAATCAGCTTATATGCATAAAGAAAGATATCTTTCGATTTTAATCTTTCCTTAGTGTAAGTATTTCAAAACTCTGTCGAAATGACTGGTAGCCGCAGCTTTGAACCAGTTATTCCTAGATAAAAGAATTGGAAATATTATACACATATTCGCTATGTATTTGTTAGAGTTCTCACAATCTTGCTCAGCACAATTAATGGCCATGTGCTTATCCTAATTCGTGAACGATCCCGAGAGAAAACTCCTAAATCTCATGAGAGACGGCACCATCTCTACGTTCATATAGGTGAAATCCTTCCAGTATCTCCGTTACTATAAGATACTTGTTCTTATAGACTGGATTTCATTAAGAGTTCTAAGACTTAACCCTCTATCGTAACGCTCAACACTTATCTATTATGGATGATGTTTTATAATTTTAGTGCTGAAGAGGTTTTATAATTTTAGTGCTGAAAAACTTTCCACATATCAGTGACTTGTTCTTACCCATTAAACCCAAAATTAGAGATTTTCTAACTTTAGATTGGGTTACAATTACTGGTGGAACTTTGGTTGAAGAGTTTCAACCCTATCCCTCTAGATGTAGCCTTTACTACCTCTCTCGGTAGAGGTTTAGTGAAAGGATCTGCCATGTTATTGCTTGATTTCACATAAGAAATAGCAATGATTCCATCTTGAATTAATTGTCTGACATAATCATGTGGAAGACTAATATGTCTAGACTTACCATTATAAGTGCCACTATAGGCTCTAGCTAATGTGGCTTCACTATCACAATGTAGTGATACAGCCGATATAGGCTTTACACAAAAAGGAATTTCTAATAGAAGATCCCTTAGCCACTCAGCCTCTTTGCCTGTTGCAGCCGGGGCTATAAATTCAGAATCCATAGTCGAATGCATTATTCAAGTCTATTTCTTGGATCTCTAAGATACAGCTGCACCTCATAGGGTGAATATCCACCATATAGTAGACTTGTTGTCCCTTGCACTCGATATCCAGCTCGCATCGGTATATCCTTCCAATACGGCAGGAAACTCTGAATAAAATAGTCCTAAGTCTTTGGTTGCCTTTAAGTAACCAAGGACTCTACTTATTGCATTCCAGTGTTCAGTACTGGGGTTACTAGTAAACCTACTAAGTTTACTCACAGCATATGCAATATCAAGTCTAGTGCATTGCATAACATACATAAGACTCCATATAGCACTTGCATATTCTAATTGTGCAACTATTCTTCCAGTATTTTCTTTTAGCTTGATACTTGGATCAAATGGAGTCTTTGCTTCTTTTATATTTAGATGGTTAAACTTGTTTAGTATCTTCTTAATATAATGAGATTGACACAAGGCATAACCCCCACACTGTTTTTTAACTTTGATACTAAGAATGGTATCGACTTGTCCAAGATCCTTCATTTTAAATACGGAAGATAGAAACTTTTTAGTTTCAGTTACACCTTCCATTTTATTACTTATTATTAATATGTCATCAACATACAGACAAATATAACGATGTAACTACCATCTACTTTAAAATATATGCATTTGTAAGCTACATTATGCACGAAATCATGATAAAGTATTTTAGAGTCAAACTTCTCATGCCACTGTTTTGGTGCTTGTTTTAATCCATAAAATGATTTGACTAATATAGATACTTTATTTTCATTTCCTGGTAGAACGAATCCTTCAGGTTGTTTCATATATACCTCCTCGTTGAGGTCACCATTCAGGAATGTAGTCTTTATATCCATTTGGTGGATGTGAAGATGATGTATGGAAGCTAGCGCAAATAATATCCTAATGGATGTTATCTTAGCTACAGGAGAGTATGTGTCAAAGTAATCTATCCCTTCTTTTTGTTTAAAACTCTTAGCTACTAGTCGAGCTTTAAAGGTTTGGATAGTCTCATAAGTGTGATATTTCTTCTTAAATACTCACTTACAACCTATGGGTCTAGAACATGGAGGTAAGTTAACTAGTTCTCATGTTTGATTTGATAGTATAGATTCCATTTCATCGTTTATAGCTTCTTTCCAGAAAGCTGAGTCTCTAGAGGATATGATCTCTTTATATATTTTAGGATCATCTTCTATAGTCATTACTATAGGTATTTTTCTTACAACATTTTCTCTATCTCCTTCTACAAGATGGAAAATGACATGTTGTGAGTCTATATAGTCATCTCCTAGACTCTTCTCTATTCTTGTCCTTTGACTTCTACGAGGCTCAATAGGAGCTTCCACCATCTGTGGGGCTGTGCTATCTGGTTCTCTATTAGGAGTTTGGATTTCATTATCCTTTGACTCCAAGGATAGTGAGTTTTCAAAGAACTCAACATCTCTTGATTCTATTATTGTATTAGACTCTATGTCTAGAAGTCTATAAGCTTTACTATTTTGTACATACCCTACGAAGGCGCACTTAATAGCTCTTGGCCCTAACTTAGTTCTTTTTGGATCAGGGGTTCTGCAATATGCAAGACACCCCCACACTTTTAGATATCCTAGGTTAGGTTTTCTACCTATCCATGTTTCATATGGAAATATTTTATATTTTTTAGATGGAATTCTGTTTATTATATGACATGCTGCAAGCAGTGCCTCTCCCCACAGACTTAGTGGCAACTTTGCTCTTATCAGCATTGAGTTGACCATTTCTACTAATGTTCTATTCTTCCTTTCAGCTATTTCATTTTATTGAGGTGTGTATGACGCTGTACATTGATGTATCAGTCCATGTTCTTCACAGAAGGTATTGAATTTATTGGAGAACTATTCTCCTCCTCTATCGCTACGGAGAATTTTTATTTTCTTATTCAGTTGATTCTCAACTTCTGCTTTATATATTTTAAACATGTTTAATGCTTCATCTTTGCTTTTTAATAGGTACACATATACATACCTAGAGCAATCATCTATAAATGTTATGAAGCATCGTTTACCTCCACGAGTAAGAATGCCGTTTAACTCACAGATATCACTGTGCACAAGATCTAATACTTGAGACGATCTTTCAACACTTGGAAAAAGTTTCTTTGTCATTTTGGATCTTATGCACACTTCACATTTTTCGATTTCATTATCTGTGTATGAGATTAAACCATTCTTAGCTATGAACTTCAAGGTACTATACCCTATATGGGCTAGTCTATCATGCCACAGTCTAGCGGATTCAACCATATACGTAGAAGTACTATTTTCATTCAGAGAAAACTTAACCATTCCGTTACAAGCATATCCCTTTCCGACAAAATTTTCATTTTTGGACAGAATCAGTTTACCTGACTCATACACCACCCGTATGCCTGGTTTTCCTAGAAGATCCCCAAAAACTAAGTTTCGCCTCATGTCTGGGACGTGCAGTACATTAGTTAAAATCACTTTCTTTCCAGAGGTGAATATCAGTTCGACAGTCCCTTTGTTGATGACTTTCGATCGGACTTCATTACCTATTTGGACTTCTTGACCATCGGTCAATTCCTCATAGGTTTTGAAGGCTGATTTGTCGTAGCACATATGTACAGTAGCGACAATATCATACTACTAACTTGAAACTTTGCCTTGGATGGTATTCACCTCAGTGATCATAGGCACGATATCGCCTTCTTCTACTGCACTTGCCTCTTTTTTAGATTTGCGATAGCGGCATACTCGAGCATAGTACCCGATTTTTTCACAGACATGATATGGGCCCTTGAACTTTCCGTTCTTCTTTTGGGTGTTCTTCTTGAATTTTTCTTTATTAGGTTTCAGAGAATCGTCCTTGTCGGGATGTTTGTTATTAATGTTTTCTACAGCATGTACCTTCGATGAGGTATTTTCGTTATCATTTTTTCTATCGCGGTTACGGGATTCTTCCTCAATCCTGAGATGTTTTTGGATTTGTAGTCCTCGATTTTATGCAGCAACTTCTTTCTATAGTCTTTCCACATCGGTGGCAATTTGGCGATTATAGCCTCGACTTGAAATGATTCAGGAAAATCGATTTTTATCGCTTTGATTTTGTTTACTATTAGCTGCAGTTCTTGGATTTGGGGCAGCAACGGTTTATTATCTACCATGCTGAAGTCAAAATACCTGGCGATGAGAAACTTGTTGGTACCTTCTTCTTCAGCCTTGTATTTGAATTCTAGAGCGGCGTAGATCTCCTTTGCTGATGACGTCTGTTGGTACAAATCATACAGGCGGTCGGAGAGAGCGTTCAGAATGTGTCCTCGATACAAGAGTTCGTCTTCGGCTCTTTTGATGTAGGCAGCTACTTGTTCAGGTGTGTCGTTGTCAGATGCTTCAGGTAGTGCTTGTAAATTTGGATCTAATATGTAATAGATCTTCAGCGTCGTCAGGAGAAATTTTAGCTTGTCTTGCCATCTTGTAAAATTGGTTCCATCGAACCGATCAAGACGTATCAAGTCCTGATTCACCAACTTGATGGATGAAACACTGTCGGCTTCCATCAGAAAAATAACGCTTTAAGATTGTTGGAAATATACAGATTAATGTATTTCTGTATAATGTGGAAACCGAAAAGTGCAAAATAATCAGAAATCAGGACAGGCTGAAGCACGTCTGAAACGCTGTCCTTAAAGCGTTATTTGCCCCTACTCAAGTGAATTGAGTATGTTGGTAGGTTACATACAAATAGCTTCTAGGAGACGACGAGCCTTGGTGTGGGTCTGCGTTCAGCAAACACGAAGGCCCACCAAATGGAACTCAATTACACACTTTCTGACAGTATTACAGTATAAAGGAAAAAATCCCAAAAGAAGAAGAAAAGAAGAGAAAAAGAGTTTTGACTTCTGCACAGGTCAGTTCAAATCTTCAGCCACTGGTTCAGTTGAACCGTTCTAGACCACACCGCTGGTCTATTCTTCAAGCTAAGGTTAAAGCCTTGCTATGTTGCTGGAAACACTAGAATATATGAGTGGAGAGGGGTTGGCTGTCTCAGTTCGTATGGGTTTACTGAGTTGAGATGAGATGGTTTGGAAACCCATCCAGGTCCTCCTTTTATAGGCTATGGTGGCTAGGGGGTTATGGTCCAGAGACTTAAATTCCATTAAGCCATTTCTGGCTATTGGAAAACTAGCCGTTTTATGGCCGTTTTCTGACTGTTGTGCATGGACCATTAAGCTACTGCATGCTGACTGTTGTGAGACAACAGCTAGCCATTTTCTAGCTGTTGGACTAGCCATGCAGTAGTTACAGCTGGACCCTGCACTAATGACTCAGCTATTACAGTTTCTGCTGCAACAGCTCTTTTCAGTCCCTCTATTTATACTGAGAGATTTCTCTCTCAGTCCTTTAGTCTCTTTGTTAATCAGCCACCCGCCATAGCCACTTAGTCGCACCGTGACTCGCACACGTCTCGCTCCGGTTCGCTCAAGGTCGTGAAGGAGTGACACGATGTGGACGTGCGAAGTGCAAAGTGTGCCACTAGTGCCTCTACAACCACACTGCCTCACATGCCCACGCCCTCGCACCGAGCTCGTGCCCGTGCCCGTGACCGAGTCCGAGACCGAGACCGAGACCCAGCCCGAGCCTGAGCGCGCGTGCGGGTGTCCGTAGTCCACGGACTAGGTATGTAAATATTATAATACTCCACATCCTTCATATAAATCACAGGTTTTTCTTTTCTCTTTTCCATGTGGGACTATTCCAAAAAAACTCGCAGAAAAGTGTTTTTTCAAAACAACTTTTTTTATATATTATATATTATTTTATTATTAAAATATTTTTTATTAAAATCAATATTTTTTGCAACAGGCTCGACGACATCTTCAAAGGTAGTTTCTCATCAGAATAGGTACTTTTTAACATATCTCATTAATACATGAGAGTTTCGGAACGATTCGATATCTCTCTATATATATATATATATATGACTATCCCAAGTGAAGGGAGGTAAGTTCAAAACCCCTAATCTTCACCTTTCATGAGAATCGACTAGTATAATTTATGAATTAGAGGATTTAGAGCCAGCCACTGACACCTCCCATTGTCCACATTTCCCTTGTCCTTTGCAAGTCTATTGGATATATATACGCACCTACGCACGTGCGCACCTTTGCACACATGTCATGGGTGTCGAATCCGAACAGTCCATAAGATGCGGAATCCCATGAAACCTTAGGGGGTGAATTTTCACCCTGATCTAAGATTCTGGTGGGCCATAGCAAAGAGAAATTCAAATCAAGGGAAGAAACTATTTGCATTTTTTATGGCCCACCGAAGTTTTGGTTCAAAGTAAAAATTGGTACCAGGAGGTTTCATGAGGTTCTACTTCATGTGGACCGTTCAGATTTTCGAGACTCATCAGATATGATGAGTTCTCAAAAAAGTTCTTATGTAGTCTGTATGAACTCGTTTGTAGGTGAGCGTTCCGATATATATATATATATATATATATATATATATAAGGTGACCCAGATTTCGGATTTAGATAAAGGGAAAGTACAAATTTAGCTTGATTCAAAACTTTTGTGGACCCAAGCGAGTTTCACGGGTGGGCATTCAATCCCCACGGTTTATTTTGTAGTGTGGTTCACTTGAGCTTTAGATCTACCTCATGTTTGGGCTTATGTCTTAAAATGAGTTGGCGAAGTGTATGGGTGAAGTGGATGTAACTCATACATCTAGGTAGGTCCACATAGCTTAATGCGGCGAGCTATGGACAATTGGTGTATCTCCAAGGAAGCACAAGCACTTGCCTCTTTAATACTTTCCCATTTTGCCTTCCTAAATAGCCTGTTCATGGCATTAAGCTAGTTGAACATGTTGTTTCGACAAGAAACGAATGTGTTTGATTTGGAAAATTATCTTATTCAATAATAACGAAGAAATAATAAAAGAACAACCATCACAATATATTTTATTGATTCCGAATTTTTTTACATCCTCATTTATCCATTAATTCCAAAATAAGGTAAATACAAGTAAATGAATATGACAAACAAATAGGTTTGAATATCGATTTCAGCATCATTTCGAATCGCGTTATAATTGTCTGATCGAAGAATCCATTGTGCGGAAATGATATTATCCAGACTAATCTTGATTGATCTTGTCAACTCTTGAAGAATATCGCACCGTTTGTACGAAGTAAGTTCCATGATGCTTGATCATCAAAATTCATCTCCAAAAAGTGATTGTCCGCGCAATAGAGGTGTTGTGTGGTCAATTGGTGAACCACTCCATTTGGCTGCGCGGTCCATTGGTTGCGCGCCGCGCAACAGGTACCCTTAGTACATTGTCTCTCTCTGAAATCTCTAATGTTTTCTCCTCAACTCTTGAAATCTTCCAATGATGCAAATGAAGAGGATGGAGGGGTATATATAGGCTCCCACACATGCGAACCCTCTTATCCGCGCAATAGAACCTTGTTCCGTGATGGCTTGTGCAGTAATGTCTCTTCTTCCATTCTCACTTCACAATTACACTTTCCATTGCGCGGGTACTATCATTGCGCACCGCGCAATGGCTCTTTTCATCCATTTTCGCGCTGCGCAACCAACATACATTAGTTCTCATCTCTTTCTATTTTCTTCATTCCTCTTAATTTTATGCTCCAACAGATGCCCCTTGATCCTTCATTTAATCCTCTCTTTAGATGAAATGGAGGATCAATTGATGTTTTAAACAAAAAAATTACATTCCATTCTCCATTTGCTCGCAATAGCGTGCTTGTTACGTTATCGGGTCTGCACAACAGACCCGGGTCTAGGGTATTATATAAATAGGAGTTGGCTATCATTCAATTACTCAGAATTTTTAGAGCAGACACTTTACACGAATTTCGCTCTCTACGCAATAGAACCCAGCGCGCAATAAGATCTAGTGCACAACAGAACCCCGCGCACAACATATCTGCGCGCAACAGCATCTGCGCATAACGGCTTTGCCTACTTGCAGAATTTTTTTAAGTACGTAGACTCTACCAGATTTCTCCTCTAATCATCGAATGGCTCAATCAAAGAGGCAACGTTTTTCTTCAAGAGAACAAGCCACTATTTTTTTCCTTTTTTTTAACGCACGCACACACACACCCCACACACTCACGCCGCAGTGGAATTTCACCACCTATGGGTACTCGAACCCTTGACCCGGTGTTGATACTCCTGAGAGTCTACCACCGGAGCAAGAGTAGCCACTTCTTCTTACCAATATGAGTCTTTAAATCCTCCACCTCCCGCAGAAGATAATTCTCAGAAGAGAGCTCGGACAAATGACGAATGATCTTCTCTCTTCAAGGAGTTGGTCCTTCAGGTCATCAACTTCTCCGACCGCATTGTACAACTCTCCAGCTTGATCCGCAATGCGATAGTAATGGGTGAGATCGAGAAATCGCCAAGAGAAAGCCATGAATCCGATTGGGGATTTGGTTGAAATCTACAATGAACTTTCGCACCGACAACACTCATCCAGCGACCGTCGAGTCTTCTCCACCGCCTACTTTCTCGAAGAACAAGAAATAAAAGAGTAAAGATGAAATTCTACAAAAAAAAGATCAAGTGTAACATCCTGAAATTTTCATGGCCAGAGTTTATACTCGTGCCCGAGAAAACCAGGTGTTAATAATTGAATAATTAGATGCTTTAAAAATCACGCCTTATTTTATTTTATTTTTTTCATTTAGATCATATTCAGTTACATTCTTGAAGGTAACCATTCATGAGAATAAAATTGATTGCATTTATTATTTCATTGGAGTAAAAGAATTTAACAAATTATCAAATGCCCTTTTAATGAGAGCTTATTACATTATTGAGTTTGTAGCGAAAATATAAAACTAAATCATAAAACAATCTTCTTATTCACTTAATAAAATCTTCCATAGGGAGATGGTCCTTTGGGTCATCAATCTTTACATCACTTGCATCATCTATACGATTGGAGAGGGTTAACGCCCTACTCATAGTGATGTTATCCTTTAAGATTAGCAACAATTCAAGAGATTCATAAAAGCAATGTAAGGGTTCTGATATGTCTTGTACTCCACCACTATGAGAGGTATCGGTATGCGCAACCAATATATATATAAATGTATGCCTAACAAAGTGTGTGCTGCTCATCATATGTAGTGATCATCACAATATGAAATATAATTCATAGAAAACCCGGCTCACCCCACATCCCATACTAAAGAGATTTGTCGGCGTGTTCAATGTTAACGTGGATTTATGCGAACATCTCAAGGCGACACAACAACGTGATTGAGAGATTTACGTGACACGATGTGTTCATGGAGCGACTATTTGCGATATCTAATCCTGATAAGTGATGTAACACGCATGACGATTTACTTACATCAATTGTGCACCACTTACCAACCCATGAGCGACTAAGAGGGTCATTACTCGAAATGCATTAAGTCCACGATAATATATATGGACCGCTATATATGAGGCTTATAACACATAACTTGCATTAATAGAAAAATAAGTCAAACCATGAGGGTTTTAGAATTCTAGGACACATGCCTAAGCCATAAAGGGAGGTAGCAAAAGGCTAACAAAATAAAGGAGAAGAGTAACAATAAGCTAACTCAATAAAAGAGAAGAGCAGCGATAGGCTAATTCAATAAAAGAAGGGAGTAACAAGGGGTAACTTAACAAAAGAGAAGAGTAACAATGACTAACTTAACAAAAGAGAAGAGTAACAATGACTAACTTAACAAAATTGGTAAAGGCAAGGGAAAGGCTCATATCTATCGCCTCGCATAAATTAATAAAGATCATGCATAATTAAAATCATATCTTAACCATAAATAATTGATAATGGTAAATCAAACAATTGCATGGAGGATTCACATCAATATGGAAGCATGTAAAACAAGATAAATCACATAAACTCAAATCAAGGTAATCCTTGACCTTAGCTTTAGATTTAAACCTTAGGTAGATATCCATATAGGAAAGTTTATACATGAATCACAACATCGCTTAAGCAAAAGGGGGACACCACACGTGTGGAGAAGGAAGAGGCTGATGGGCGTCTAGGCTTCTCTCTCTCTCTCTCTCTCGCTTTCTCTTTCTCTTTCTCCCTTGGACGTTTGGGAGGTGGTGTGAGGGTGGAGAAGAGAGCGCACTCCTCCTTTTATAAAGGAGTGGGCATGTAAGATGGGATATGTTTCACATTCCACTTGAATTGGGGTTCACTAATTTGACCTTTTCTAGTGATCTTTCTTAAAATCTAATTCATCCAGTGTGTCGGGGTCGTCAAATAGGGCCGGGATATATAATTTTTTTAGTGATCCGAAATTTAGATTGGCCTATCTTGAAAATTCTCCTAACAGGTGCAAAAATGAAATTGATCTCAATTAACAGTCCACACTTAATGATCAGGGCCCAATTTTGGGAGAATTGTGTAGTCAGGATAGGAAAATGGTTGGAGAAAAGTTGGTGGTTGATCAATGGTGAAAAAGGCCTAAATATGAAATTTCACCTTTTGCACCAAAAGGAAGGAACTAGCTTCAACATTTAACGGTGTAGGATTATAGATCGGGGTCTAAATTTTGTATAACCTCGTAGTCATATGCAGAGGTGGGCATCGAGTCGAGTCAGACTGGATTGAGTCTAACTCAACTCGATCCGATTTTTCAAGAACTGGACCCAAACTCAATCCGATCTGGGACCGAGTCCAACAGGGCTAATTCGATCTGATCTGAATCCTTTCTAGCCTGACCCAAACCGAGTCTGACTCAGTTTGGGAAACCGAATCGAGTCAGATCGAGTTAAGTCTGACCAGTCGATTCGGACTAGGCTGCATCAAGATCAGGAGAGAGAGGGGGGAGAGAAAGGAGGAGAGAAAGAAGGAGATGAGGGAAACCAGGAGAGAAAGAAGGAGAGAAAGGAGGAGAGAAAGAATGAGAGGAGGGAAATTAGGAGAGAAAGAGGGAGAGAAAGGAGGAGAGATGGGTGGGTGTGGCGCCTCGTTTGGATAGAGAAAGAGAATTGAGGGATTAGGGTTTCGTTCGGGTGAGGCGGGTGGTAAAAAATTAAAAATTAAAAATTAAATATTAAAGATATAATACCCGACCGAATCAGATAGGATCGGATCCCGGATCGGATCGGTTCGGATTGGCCACTGATCCGAACTCAACTTGATGTACGTTCGAATCTGAGTGGACCTACTCGAAACGACCCGATCCTGGCCTTTGGTTTGGATCGGATCGAGTCAGATTATGCCCACCTCTAATCATATGAGACCAAAGTGTGGTCCAACTTTGAGTTGGGATGGATGGCCTCGAACGGATAACTTCGCACTTATGAAAAAGCCTACCAAAGTGGGGTCTTCATATTTCACACCTGGTCCATATTATGTGCAATCGAAGTCATTCATATGAAGGAAAATATTCTACTACGACTACCCACGAGGTTTCTTCACTCGATGGACACCAAAATCAATGGTTAAAGGGCTGATTTGTCAATTAGGTCACTTTACAATTATCTAAGGGCTGAATTTTGACATGTATGGTTAATTTATGATACATTGGTATGGTATAAAATTTCACATCAAATGGATCGTGAGAACTATATGATCTAGAATCCAAGGGTCTAGGTTAATGACATTTTCGTAATTATTATTGATATGAGAGTTTTGAGAAATCTAATAGTTCTATATGGTTATAATAGGAACGTTTCTAAGTAATTCTTATAAAAGAACTTATATCTAAATGTAACACCCCATACTTTTTATACTCGGGTGTTACCATTCGAACCTAATTAGTAGGCTTATGTGGGAACACACATGAACCACCCTGCTAATCACCTTTCGAAGCCACAATTTGATCATCGTGACCGTCTAAAGTTAAGTTATCCAACCATTGACTCTTAGGGCCAGACCATCAATGACTCTGACTCTTAAATTATGACCTCGATATGAAACAAGTACCTTGCACCATTGAAATCCAATCCTAACAGTGGGAAGTACGCCCTAAAGCATTTTGAGCCTTTCATAGTGTGTATGTGCAGATCTGGTCATTAATAGTATGGATCATCTATATATCTAGGCTTGAATATTCCAAGAAGACGTCGTGGGACACCTATAGTGCACCTTTGAGACAATCTGGTTATTGGGTTGCAAGGACGGTCATCAAACGAGTGAAACTTGGTTTGGTCGGAAATTTCGAGCATTTGACCCTTAAATCAACCATCAGAACAATCCATTGCAAGCCATGGAAGGCCTTTATCTTAGATCATCTTAGAATCAGGACCCAAATCATGAGGATCACCATTTATTCACCTCACACGAATCATCAATCAATGCACGAGTAGCCCACAACTTACATATAGGCATGATAATAATGATAATAATAAATAAACAAATAAATAAAAAGATAAACAAATAACAATATGTATAGGTAATAACAATGATGATGATAATAATAATAATAATAATAATAATAATAATAATAATAAACATTAAAACTTATTCTAATAATAGCATTTAATATTCTAAATCCATAGTATAGGTGGTCCCGGTTGCCTGAATAAATCCCTTAGACCCTTTTAACTGTTGTCGTTCAATTTCGGCATGATCCGACGATTGGATCGACGGGAATCCGCCAATATGACCCAAATCCAGTTATGGGCCCCACCTAGACCTTAGATCAGCCTGATCAACGGCCCAAGACCCTTTGGTAGAGCTCCCTAGAAGAATGGGTGGTGTGGATTTCACCTTAACGCCACTATAGACTCCATCCCCCAAGTGAATGTTCATAGAGTGCATGTGCACACACGGTGCACTGGACTAAGGGACCCGGTCAAACTCAGTTTGACCAAGGATTTCCAAAAGAAGGAAATCCTTCCTCCTTTTCCATCCCGCGCTCAGCGCATTTTGAACGGACGGACGTCCGATCTTCTGATCAAGATGGGGCCCACCATTAGGACCATTTTGGGTGATCGGAACCGTTAATATTGTCAGGAATCATGATTTGAACAAACCCTCGGTGGTTTCACCTGCTTGAGTGCACCTACCTGCACATGAGAACCAACGCAAGCCGGCCCTACAAACACTAATTTCCGAAAACGGAAACCGTTTGCTCAGCCAGCTGTCATGATCCGAGTGCACACCTCATCCTCAAATCTTGGCCATTCATTGAGGTAAGTCCCAGCTATCTAATGGCTCTTCACGTGGGGGAGGAATTCCGCCCACGGAGAACCAAAACCACTGTCGGTTTTTCATTACCGGTTGTATTTGGAGCCGTTACAAAACAGCCCCATCTAAGCCGTCCATTCCTATACTACGATCAAGGAGGCTTAGGTTTGAGAAAAAGAGACCAAAGGATTAAACAGCAGAGCCCGATCTCCTCTTCTTGCGGCAATACAAAGAAAACCAGCCGCTCTCTCTTTTCTCTAAAACCACCAACTAACCTTTCTGTAAGCTTCGATTTCTCTGTTCCAGGAGCTTCCTAGAGCTAATTCAGATCGTCTTCATGCAGTGGGATGAAGAAAAACCCAACGAGTTCTGTTCTGCCATTAGAGCTGCCTCCTTATTCCTCATTCGCTGATTGTGCTACACCACACCTAGTCACATCGAAATCTGGGCTGGACGAGATGCAAGGCCAGCCATGTTCTGGGCCGAAATCTGGTCCGTGCCCAGGCATTTGGTTAGGCCGAGATCTGGGCTAGGCCCATCCTTATTGGGGCTGCACCATAGTTCTCAGTGGGCCTCACCCAACTAAGTTAGTGGGCCACACTTCAGCCCAACAGGTGGGCCGAATGATAGATTCAGTGGACCACCCTTAGAACCACCGAACTGGGCCCAAAGGTGTGTGGTCAACCAACAAACAGTTAATGAAGAAGATGGGCAAAGGCTCCCATTCAACCAGTAGAAGCCTGATATTGCATGGCTAACATCTTTCAATCTGGAGGATTCTTGGTGCACAGTCCGCCTCGGTGATTGGCGTCATATCAACGTTGCTGGATTAACGATCAGCAAACGCCAGTTGTGTAACTTAATGCCCCACTTACTGTGCGGCCTTGAGGTGCCGACTTTGGCCGGGCCTTTGGGACGGGCATAGGCTGTATGAAGGCTGATCAATTTTCGGGCTAAAGTTTTGACCTACAAGAGATCTCAGCCTCTAACCACACTTTGACCCACCAGACCTCGCCACCTATCTCCTTAGCACTTAAGAATCCAAAATTACAAGCCTATAGGGCAGATCCAGTTGGCTGGGCTAGGAATGGTCCAGCTCGGCCAGTTTCTGGGCCTTGATTGAAGGTCGTATGACGCTAATCATCCATGCATCAACCCTCTTTTACATAATCATTCAAGTGATGGATTGAGTCGTCCCATAACCTATCATGTTCATTAGAAATCCATGATGGGCCTGGCAAATCAATGGCAGACACTGATTTGCTATTCATCCATCTTCATCTGATATTTCATTGGATGGTTAGGATCATCCAAATGATGTAGCTCCCTCTTCTTGGTGGTCTGTAAGAGGTGGGTTGGATCAAATGAGTGGTCCCGATCAGCGACACTTAGGCTGGGCCTTGATCGTAAACACGGGCTGGGCCAAATCTGGCCCAATTCACATTTTACTAAGTCATTGCGAGCCCCACCTATTTGCAATGGTTCAGTCAGTTGGAAGATATTAGAGAACTCTTATCCAATGCGAACTTTTGGCTTGGGAATAACCCTAGGTAATCAATCGTGTGGGGTGGGCCACTAGATAACTGCAGAAATCTGGATAAAGGAAGAGACCACGACCCGCCTGGTGATGATTCTTCCCCTTGAGCTTTCCATTTTCCCATTAGCTTAAGTTATAGTTTTTATTTTAATTTATAATTGATATCTCCATTTTATAATCACATGTGTTAGCTGGTGGAAATTGAATTGCTATATTACATACTTAATGTTCATCATATATATTTGTTTATGCTTGCAGATTATTTGTGGATTGCTTATGGAATTTAAACTGGTACATTAGTGGGAAACCCCCACTTATAAATGTACACCCATACTTGGGATGCAACTTAATTGACGATGATTGCAATGGACCTTCGATCTAGTGGTTATTGAGTAGTGGTTTAGATGGATGATTGATGTGGGCCTACCATCCAGGGTTGTTGTGTCTAAGTGGTTTTCAAGGATGGCCTTTTATCGCATGGTTTTGATGATCGCCATATATGGCCTACTTTGATAATTGCCCTATGTGGCTTGTTTTGATATCGCCCTATGTGGCTTTGTTATGGTATTTTCCCTATATGGGTTCGATGTTTTGTACCGTGCAACCATATGATGGTAAGCCCTATATACTATAATATGATTGACCACTAGTCGATGGATTTTCATTAAACATCCTAAGATGGTCGTCTCATAAGCCGGGGATGGTGGTATGAGACCTATGCCCGAGCTGTTGGCTTACGCTGGTGACAAGGCCCCGTAGTGACCTTTGAACTTAATTAAATTGGCTGGTTGTAATTGGATTAATGACGAGTTGGTTAATCATTCATACATGGCACAGATCAGCATCTATTGCTATCGTACGTGATGTACGTATTTGCCTGACTGGATGTTTTTTCCTAGGCACAGACCTTCTGGATATTTTTTCGAGGTCGATGATTGCATGGGTGACGAGCTCACTGTCCACACAGATGAGCATCCCCGGGGTGATGATTGCATTCACGCATCCATGCATTTAATAAGACTTGCATCATGCATTATTTGGTATGTTTTGTTTTGTAACTATGCTTACCTAATGCGGCGGTATGTAATCTTGAGAGAAATTCACACTGAGTTGACCACTCATTCATCAAATATAAAACCATACAGGTAGCACAGGTAGCTTAAGTGATTTTCAGGTTCAGACTGATGAGGAGTCGGGTACAAGTGCTAGGGATGCACGACCATAATGCTAAGAAGAGCTGCGCGGTCTTACGGCTTACGTTTACATTCTTCTGTTACTTTTCATGTATTAAATTATGTGAATTCTTATATTTGTTATATCGAGACATTGGTTTGTATAAGTCATTATGGGCAACTTCTTGTACATCCTAAATGTAAATGAAAATTTTCATAATGTATGATTTGTCCATTCTACGCTTATCTACTTACTCTGATAGTTGAAAAAATTTATACTCGAATTTAACTATCCTTTAAGGTTAACATATGGGTTTTTGGGAAACGGTTCGTGTACTCGGGTCCTAAAAAGTCGGGGCGTTATACTAAATCATTATGAATAAAGAATTATTCACTAAATTAATTAAATGAATGTACATATATCAACTAATATAATGATGGTCAGATGCCATGTTAAAAATAGAAAAACTTGATGGTTTGTATTTTGATAATATATGTAAGTGGGTATAGGGTCAGTTTTGTAAACGGGTGATCACAAGTGGGTTTTTTGAGTGATCAAGAGGCAGAACATGTATACCGTTAGATTCAAGTGACTTGTTCACATGTGTAAGTTTCTTGGATTATAGTTTTGATGGTGGGTTAAGTATATTCACAGGTGGTGAACAAGATGAACGGATTAGAATTTCAATTTGATATGTGTACGAGCGAATGCAAATATCAAGTAGTTAGTTGAATATGATCGGGTTGTCGAAACTCAAAGTGGACGGTCAGATATCTTTACCTACCAGTGGATAGTGGGCTGAACGGTTGGTTATGATCTTGTCTTAAAATCAACGGTTGGATAGTTTGATCTATGGATGAAGATCATTCTCAACGGTCAGATTCATGTTGGAGAATAGATGTAATGTTAAGATAACTAAATTGGTATCGTACCCATGCATATATTAAGTTAAATTTTATGGTAACAATCGAGAACTTTCAATATTCAGGTATTGAAAAGTTCGGGGTGTTACATCAAGAAACATAGTAAGAAACACTTCCAAAACGTATGAGATTAGCATAAGACTTTAGTAAGATGTAATCAAATTTAAGAATCCTCATAAGGATGAGACGGTCATTATTCCAATGAATCTTCATTGCCATCTCTCCATGATTCAGAGTGAACCTTTCGATCACATGATGTAGAACCGACTGCTTTTCATTGCAAACTGGGTTATCAAAGAGCTAAAGATTCTAGAATTCTTCATTACGGAGAAGGATTAGATCAAAAGACAGGACAAATATCATATATGCGGTTCCTTATTCCATGCTACAACCCCCATTCTATGTACCCCACTCATTATTTCGAAACTGTCTGTCTAGCAACACTTCCGTGACAGAGATTCCTTATGGGGAAATGACGAATTTAGAACCCGCGGATTTCTTTCTCACCGACTATACTATAATTCATGGGCCAAAGCGATTCTTCATAAGTATAAGCCAGTCCTTGGTGATATCAATTTGCACATCGCCATAGAAGCAACTTTGGATTTCTTTCACAAGGATACTATGATATATAAAGGATTCCTAAAGTACTGGTCTCCCACAACAAATTCTTTCCATCTACCAATCAGTGAAATGAGCATCACCCTCTAGGATCTTCATCGTATGGCAGGCCTTCCTGTCACGGGAACCTTCCTTGATGAAGTTGTTCCTACAAATGAGGAGTTCACCTACTTCGATCCTGAAAGAATTCCCTCGGTCACTGTTTCTACTATCAAACTCTTCCAGGAAATGTCCAAATTTCCCGACATCCGCAAAGTTTCTCCGTTTTAGTGGCTCGCACACTTTACGAGATACTTGCGGTATATTTTTTAATTCCTCTTTTCTTCTTTTACGAATATATGTCTCTACATCTTTATATCCTCTTACATATTCTCTTTCCTTTCAGATTCTACGGTAGTCATTCTTCAGACTTAGAATCTGCTTGCCAAAAGATGAGAGGTCCAGGCAAGTGTGGCCCTGAAACTGAACTGGCTGCATTCCTTGCCTACTGGCTTAGCTTGGTGGTGCTGCCAAGTTCAAAATGGGTAGATGCCATTCATCCTACCTTATTTGTTACTGCCGGGGCAAAGACCGAAGGAAAAAGATACTCATTAGCTCTCCCCGTTCTCTGTTCTCTCCATCGAGCATTTGGAGATGTCGCGACGCACTGCACGAGTCCGGCAATAAGGGCTTCCTCTTCCTACACTCCTTGGCATTACTTTTCCAGCTGGTTGGGTATATATTTTCCATGGATGTATGGCGATCCTGAAAAGGCTTATGCCAGCCCAGAACGTCCTCCCTTATGCCACTACCAAAAGCACAAGATGATGAAGAAAACTTATGATTTGATTGTCGATAAGATTGAAAGTATGGAATCTATCGACTTCTTCCAATTTCTGCTATCTCACCAGGTCGAAGACAGGGAAGTGATAGATAACAATGATTTAGAGCCAGTTGAAAGGACTTTTCTAATCTGCATCAGGTCTTGCAGTCTTCTTATTCGAGAGGGAAGTGAATTCTAGCGAGAACCCTACTATCTTAATAGGTTTGCAAGGCAATTCGGCTATGACCAAATCGTTTCGCAAGTAGGGGAAGCGGTCACCTGCATAATGCGAAGCTATAGGTGGGTCCTTATAATTGGGCTTTGATATGGAAACAACTTATAACAAGGAATTTCAATTCTCGTTTCATCCTACCGGGTGCATGCCTCATACGCTTGGATGCGCTGGTGGATGCATCAATACTATTTGGTGCGCAATTGTTATCCAGTTGATAGACTCATTTGGATTCCTCCTCTGAGTTGAGGAAATACAGGCCAGAATAAGGGATTGGTTATTTCGTGAAGAGAGAACATGCAGCGACTCCCGGCCAAGTTTGTTGAAAGATTTCTCTAGAAGAATCCGTTTACGAAATAAAACTAGTAAACACGTTAGAAGGATGGATAGCCTTCCGATCTTCTTTAGATTTAATAAAGCGATCTGAAAGGCGAACTGCTCCTGTCAGCCAACTTGAAGCTCCTAGTGCTTCCCTATACTCCCCTACTCATGGGATAGGAGATCAAGTCATGGCTACAGCCTCTCTTACTGTGGAATTGACTTGTCCTTCTTCGAGGACTCGTTCCCAGACTAGATCTCTATCTCCTCAGGTCCAGACTCAGCAAGTTTCTCCTCCTTCTGAAGATGTTCGTCTTTTTCCTGTCAAGACTAATTTTTCATCCAAAGGCAAGCAAGTGGCTTTCGAAGACAGTTCGTCTGATTACTCTGTAGAAACTGAAACTAACGAAACATCTTCCACCTAAATTTTGACTGACGAAGGAAATGTTTTGCTATATGAAAATCAAGAAGAAGATGCAGTGGTAGATATTGGTGAGGAGGGAAAAATTAGAGGGGATGTGATGAGGATCAAATATTGCATATTAGACCCCAATTATTACCTGATTTTACGTACATGATAATGCTTAATGGAATATTTTAATCGTGTTTTTGTTGCAGGGTGTAATCAGGAGCATTGACTGAAACAGAGTACTAAAAGCATGGATTTGACACTCTGAAGTCATCAGAGGAGGGGACGGATTTCAGAAGACCAAGATTGATAGATTTAGATGCTAGGGATCCAAGAAAATCAAGCCGTTCACGTTAAACAGGCTCGAAATTGGTGCAGAATGCAAGATCACATGGTTCCTGCCATCCGATTGGCTCCAAACTTCATACATGGCCTGGAGGCCATAAATTAACCGTACAAGTAAAATTTCAGCCATTGGATATCTCGAGAAGTGGCCCAAAGGCCAGATCAACCCCTTATTTCATTAAGTGAGGCCCACCTGCTATCTGGATATGCCTCAACTTTGGATTCAACGCCTTAAATGGGGATACCAATTAAATAGATGGATTAGATTTCTCAAGAACATCGCAGTGGACCCCACCCGAACAGAGTGTGCATAGTGCACAAGTGCACTAGCCGTGTACGGCAAATGCAGAGACGGTTTGACCGTTTGTGACCGAAAAAAAAGGAAAGAAGGAAATTTCCTTCTTCCTTCCTAATGGATGGACTGCGTTCGTTTTGCGGATGCTAGTGGGCCACCATCATGGCCCGTACGGATGATCCAATCTGTCCATCTTGTAGAGGGGCTTGAAAAATTCAAAACCATGCTGATAATTTTCACCCATGCATACACACATGTGCAGTACAAAGGCCACAAACAGGCTGCCCTGCAATGTTCCAAATTGATTTTAGTGTGATTTATTCTCTGGGACGCGTCAATGGACATTCAAAACCAATCATGATTGACCGAAATTTCATCCCGAATCTAATGGACAAGGTGGATTTCCCCGAAAATACCTTTGTGGGGCCCACCGATCACGACAGCGCTGGACATGCGAAAGCTTACGCACGTCCTTAAAATCCGAACTTCCAGGCGGTTGTGGCCCACCATCTTTGATCATATGGAAGAGCTGAACCGTCCATCACGTAGAGCACTCAAAAACTTCCTAAGAGACGGTGTTTCTTTAGAAATTAAGCGAGGAAAGTGGTAACTTTGAAGGCACCGAAGTTTGCTTTAAAAAGGCTTTCGTTGCGTATGTGCAGCTGCTGTGACAGCTCTCCAACGCCCCTGACAATTATAAAAGGAGTTTTTGGAGGGCAGAAAAAGGGAGCAGATCCAGAGCCAAGGAGAGGAGAAAGAAGAAAGAGAAGAAAGAGAAGAGAGAGAGAGAGGGAGGAAGAAAGAAGAGAGAGAATGATGTTTTTCGTTTATCAATCTTGTTTTTCTCTCTTTCTAGTTGATTTTATGAGTTGCTAATTACTTAGCTAGGGCTGAGATGAAGACCCTAATTTGAATGACTCTTGTTTATTGTTGATTTCATCTGAATTGATTGATTTGTTTCTATCTCTAGTGTGCTTACATGAAAACTCCGTGCTACTCCATTTTATGAGCTTAACCAAAGTCTAGATGTGGATATTGCTTGGAATCTTATTTTAGGTGCTTGTGTCTGACTATGAACAGGTTTCCTATAGAGAAAGAAATAGGAATTACATCTTTTCATGCCTAACCATGGATGGAAAGATGTGATCCTTATGCTTTAAGGGATTATACATTTTGTATGCCTGACTAAGGACATAGAGTGTACTTTATTTATTAAATTTATATCAATCTGAATCAGGGTGAATCAACAGGTAAAACAAGGGTTAGGATAATTAGGGGTGGATTCAAAAGTCCTAGTGTTCTCCTTGATTGAATTTTCCTCATTGTTTTCAGTTATTTTCCATAGATTTTTATTATTAGTTCGCTAAACTATTTGTTAGATTAGTTAAGAAGAATCGTAAAAATTCGAATTGTGACAACCAGTCCTCATGAGAACGATCTCGTAATACGTACCATATCTACACCTGATTCGTATACTTGCGAGTTTAAAATCATTTAAATCAGGTTGGTTTAAATAAAACATCAGGATGTCCCAATCACAGAGATTCAACGTGATAATTAAAATGTTTCTTCTCCGGTCCGAGTGGCTATAATCGAGGAGGAACAACTTGATTATGAAGGCCTCAGTCATTCTCCGGGAGCAACTATTTTGATATCTTACAATTCTCTATACTCCCCTTCGCCTGCGGAGGTCACTGATGTGGTTGAACAAGGTCATGCGGTACTTCTTGTCATCGTAGAAGTTTCCACCTTAAGAGAGGCTGAAGTTTCTATGTCGAAAGCATAAGCATCAGAAGAACCATTATTTTCTCCTCAAAGCATGGAGGTGGACCAGAATACTTCGCATGTTCAATCAACTACTGATATAGTTGCTTATATTCCTATTCATATTGAAAGGTCTACTCTTGCACGCCCTTCTCCTATCCAACTAATTGCTTGGAGTCTTGAATTTCCTTCCGATCCTGTTGATATAGCAACTTCGACAACTTTGGACTCCAGTACTGGGGGTAGAGAGCTCACTTTCAACATCGCGGCTACTGCTGCAAATATTCCTGTTTCTTAAGGGATAAAAGCATCTTCATCACTAATTGTCCCTCAACCTACCCACAGAGATGGTATAAATTTCTTTCTGATTATTTTTGTTTACTTCTTGTTCTTGATATTATTATTGCTAATATATCATTTTCCTTTTCTTCTTTTAGCTGCGGCTGTTCCTTCTTCAAGTGGATCAACAACCTCTAATTAAATAGCTACAATATCGGACAAGATTTCTCTGGACAAAGTAACCCTCATCATGCTTTTGCTATTCAAGAACGCTATTTCCGCTACTATAAGTGCTTTTAAAGATCCTGAACAATAGCCTTATTTAGATAACTCATTAGCTGTTCTTGATCACTCAGTGAGGATGGCTTATATTAATATTCTCCCTTTGCACAATTCTTTGTCATAATTCTATAATTCAGTGAATGATCTAGAGTCAGCACGAAGCGTAGTTATTGCCTCGGAGGTTTTGGAACACCAGAGAGAACTAGCATCTTTTAAAGAGAAAGTCTCTCGGACCGCCACTGTTATATCGGGCTATAATGTTGAATATCAATCTCTTCAAGATGGGCTGAAAGCTTCTGATCAGAACAGTATAATTATCAACAATCAAATTGCTTTCTCGAAGAAAGAGATCACTCAGCTTGAAGTCAGAGAACAAGAAGAAGAGCTGAATATAAGCAAGATCAGGGAAGAGATGGAAGTCAATATTCGTATTACTGATCTTGAAAAGTCCGAGATGATCAAAGATGAAGAAGTTGTTGCTTCTTTGGAGAAAGAATTGGCTGATGCTCCTAACTAAGCCAATATCATTCTTAAAGTTGAATTAACAAATGTTGCAGCGTAAGTTCAAATGAAAGAAGACTTGTAGAGATATGTAACAGCATTGGGCATGTCAGTGGACTTAAAGTTTTATTCACATGTAATTGCACGTTTCATTGTAAAATTCGACATGCTATGAATGAATTTTGATATTTATCATAACAAGATGACCATACTTCAGAAATTTTATGAGTATGGGAAATGACTAAATACATGCATGTATCGTTATTGCTTTATCGGTACTTGTAGTCATACTTTGATAAGGCATGCAATTTCATCATATGATAGGATAACAATATATTTCATTGTTAGTGGTGTCGCCTATGTGGTATTCATTCCAATGGGCGGAGCTAATTTTTAATTTTAGTTAGCTTTAAAGGCACCACGCATAGTTTAAGGTTTGAAGTAGTTAGAGTACACAGTTTTTTAGACTCTTAAGTAGTTGGAGTCGGGAGTCTTATGCAAATGGCCTCTATAACTCTTATAAGTTCGTTAAACTACCGTAGCCGGGGGGTTCATAAACCGTGATCCATCAGAGGGGCCTAGTGAAGTTATCGAGGGAGTGAACTCGGTAGGTTTTACGCACAGGGTTGGTCACAGTAACTCTGTAGAGTTCATGGGGCTTACAAGACTACCTTAAGGGGTACTAAATCCAAGGTTGCCAGTCTATCGATGACTGGGTAGCTCATTTAAAGGACCATTCCTCATGAGTTTTTACTGAAATCAAGAATCTTGGGGGGGGGGTATGCATGGTTGGCCTGTCTATGGACGAGTCAAAGTGTAACATCCTGAATTTTCGCGGTACGAGTATATACTTGTGCCCAAGAATTCCGGATGTTAATAATGTAAAAATTGGATGCTTCAAAATTGCACATTATTTTTTTCCTATTTTTTTGTTAGATAAATCATATCCAGTTACATTCACGAAGGTATCATTCATGAGAATAAAATCGATTGTATTTATTATTCCATTAGAATAAAAAACATACGAATAATTCTTTAATGCCCTCTTAATGGGAGCTTATTACATTATTAAAGTTTCCAGTAGAAAATAAATAAAATAATTCGTGGTGTTATCCTTCTTTTCTTTTCGAAAGAATCTTCCATAGAATGATTATGGGCCATATTATCAACCTGTAATTCACTTGCAATATATGTATGGTTGGAGAGGGTTAATGCCCTACTCATAGTGATGATTATCATTTAAGATTAATAATAATTCAAGAGATTCATAGGAATAGTGTGAGGGTTCTGATATGTCTTGTACTCCATCACTATGAGTGGTATCAGTATGTGCAACCAATATATATATGAATGTATGCCTAACATAGTGTGTGTGGTTTATCGTATGTAGTGGTCATCGCAATGTAGAATATAGTTCATAAAAAACCCGGCTCGCCCCGCATCCCATACTATGGAGATTCGTTGGTATGTCCAACGTTAACGTGGATTTATGCGAACGTCTCAAGATGACACAACAACGTAATTGGGAGATTTACGTGACACGATGTGTTCATGGAGCGACTATTTATGACATCCAATCACGAGAAGTGATGTAATATGCAGGGCGATTTACTTACATCGATTGTGCACCACTCACTAACTCATGAGATTACTTGCCGATCAAGAGGGCCGCTACCTGAAACACATTACATCCACGATAATATATATGAACCACTATATATGAGGTCTATAACACCTTACTTGCATCAATAGAGAAATATGTCAAACCATGATGGTTTTAGAATTCTAAGATATAGCTCAAGCCTTAAAGGAAGGTAGGTAGCACAAGACTAACATAATAAAGGAGGAGAATAGCAATAAGCTAACTCAATAAAAAACAAGAGTAGTGATATGCTAACTCAATAAAAGAGGAGAATATCAATGACTAACTTAACAATAGAGAAGAGTAGCAATGGATAACTCAACAAAAGAAAAGAGTAGTAATGACTAACTCAACAAAATTGGTAAAGAGCAAGGGCCAGGCTTGTATCCATAGCTTCACATAAATTCATAAAGATCACGCATAATTAAAATCATTCTTTAACTATAATTCTCAAAGGATAAATAATTGATGATGGTAAATCAAATAATTGTAGGGATGATTCACAGTAACATGGAAGCACATAAAAGAACAAGATAAATCAAATCAACCCAAATTAATGTAAGCTTAAAGGAATCCCTCACTTTAGCCTTAGATCTAAACCCTAGGTAGATATCTATGTAGGAAAGCTTGTACATGAAAAGCTTCGACATAAATCATGACATCGCTTGAGGAAGATGGAGACACCATACATATGGAGAAGGAAGAGGGCGTCTAGGCTTCTCCTTCTCTCTCTTTCTCTTTCTTTCTTTCTCTTTCTTTCTTTTTCTTTTTCTTTTTCTTTCTCCTTAGGCATTGGGAGATTGGGCGTGTGAGTGGAGAGGGGAATGCACACCCCTTTTAAAAGGAGTGGACATGTGAGAGGGGTGTGTTTCACATCCCACTCAGATTGGGTTTATCCAATTTTTCCTTTTTTAGCGATCTTTCTTTAAATTTAATTCGTCCAGTGTATATGATTTTGTTGGTGATCCGAAATTTAGATTAACCTATCTTTAAAATTCTCGTAACGGTGCTAAAAATGAACTTGATCTCAATTAACGGTTCAAACTTAATGACCAGGGCCCAATTTTGAGAAAAATGTGTAGTTAGGATAGACAAACGGTTAGACAAAATTCAGTGGTTGATCGATGGTGGAAAAAGCATAAATATAAAATTTCACCTTTTATACTAAAATAAATGAACTAGTCTCAACCTTTAACGGTGTAGGATAATAGATCGGGGCTTAAATTTTGTATAACCTCGTAGTCGTATAAGACCAAAGTGTGGTCAAAATTTGAGTTGCGATGGATAGAAGGAAGTGGTTAAATAGGAAGATCTAGATTTATAACGAGTTGGTAGACCTTGACAGGATAACTTGTGGCTAAGGAAAAGCATACCAAAGTGGGGTCTTCATATTTCACACTTGGTCCATATTATGGACAATCTAAGTTGTTTGTATGAAGAGAAATATCCTACTACGATTACCCACATGGTTTCTTCACTCGATGAACCAAAATTAATAATTAAGGGGCTGATTTGTCAATTAGGTCACTTTTACAATGATCTAAGGGTTGAAATTTGACATGTATGGTTAATTTATGATATATAGGCATGGTATAAAATTTCACATCAAACGGATCATGAGAACCATGTGACCTAGAATTCAGGGATTTAGGTTAATGACATTTTCATAATTATTGTTGATATGAGAGTTTTGGGAAATCTAATGGTTCTACATGGTTATAGGCACGTTTCTAGTAATTCTTACAAAAGAACTTATATCTAAATCATTATAAATGAGGAATTATTCACCAAACAAATTTAGGGAATGTACATATATCAACCAACATAATGGATGATCAGATGACATGTTAAAATAGAAAAAATTAATAGTTAGTACTTTAATCATATATGTAAGTGGGTGTATAGTTAGTTTTGTAAACAGATGATCACAAGTGAGTTTTTGGAGTGATCAAGAGGTAGAACATGTATACTGTTAAATTCAAGTGACTTGTTCACATGTGTAAGTTTCTCGGATTATAGTTTTGATGGTGGGTTAAGCATATTCATAGGTGGTGAACAAGATGAATGGATCAGAATTTTAATTTGATACGTGTACGAGTGGATGCTGAGATCAAGTAGCTAGTTTACTATGATCAGGTGGTCCAAACTCAGAGTGGACGGTCAGATATCTTTACCTAGTGGTGAATAGTTGACTGAACGGTTGGTTATAATGGACAAGTGAGAATACTTGAGTATATGATGATCCTATCTCAAAATCAATAGTTAAATGACTTTATCTATGAATGGAGATTATTGTCAACGATCAGATTCGTGTTAGAGAATGGATTTAAGATTAGGATAGCTAGATTGGTATCGTACATATGTACATAATAAGTTAAATTTCATGGTAACACTCGAGAACTTTTAATACTCGGGTATTGAAAAGTTCGGGGTGTTACAATCTACCCTCCTTAAATAAAATTTCATCCCAAAAATTTAATTACTTGTACCAGTTAAACTGATTCATTTGGTTTAATTTTTCACTCTATTCCTCGTGAGGTGGATATATATGTTTAGCCTAGGTGTGCGTATAATTGGCTATATGAAATCTAGACGCTACATAAAGCGCACACTACTGCCCTCTTTTTCTTCGCCTAAAAGGTCTAACACATTCATGAGAGGGCGTTTTTTCTTACTATCCCCCATGACGCTGTTAGAAGCTATACAGACGACATTGGTCTCACATGTGGTTGGCCATATAAGTGCACTCCATTGCTCGTATGGGTCTAAGCATGTAATTACCTTCGCGGAGTTTTTAGGGCCACTGGATTTTCATTACTGCACGCATGATATTTAATGAGTCACCAATATGATATGTCTTATACGTGGTTGGCCGTATAAGCACACTTCACTGCCGTAAATGATAAATCGATATCACTGATAATATAGGACTTATGCGTGATTAGCTATATAGGCGCACTCCGCTGCTGTAAATGTTAAATCATCATTGCTAATAATATAGGGCTTACGCATGGTTGGCCGTATAGGCGTAGTCCACTGCCGTAACTGATAAATCATGGTAATGTTTTGATAGTATTTGTAATTGTCATAATGTATCAGCTTAGTGATACTATCAATTTGGCAATATTAGTTTGGTGATGATTGGCGATCGACGATAATAATCGATGTTTTGGCAATAATATGCGGCGATTGGCAATAATAAGCAGCAATTGGATCAATTCGATGTAGGGAGCTTTGATATGCTGGAGAATTTGTCTTTTTATTCATATATAGAGAAAAATACATGGCGTTGCTTGTTGACGTTTTTCATCATTCTGCTTGTCTTGTTCCCTTTTGATTGGGAAAAATTATCCTGATAATCTTCATAATAAAAACTTCTTTGATCTTCGAGGATAATATTTTTTGATGAAACGGGCATTGATGGGTATACCAATGCTTTGTTTATTCTGATTTACAACTGGATAGACTCCATTCGAGTATACTTCAGTTATTACATACCGACCGTCCCATTTAGGTCAAACTTGCCCCCAGTTCTGCAAGTGACTACTATGGATCTTTTCAACATCAACACCATATCGTCTTTCTTAAAGGAGCGATGTTTAACTTTCTTATCAAAGGCAGTACAAATTCTTGCTTGATATAGTTCTAATCACTGCTGGGCTACTAGGCGCGTAACACCTCAGAATTTCAAGGGCCGTGTAAGAACTCGGCTCCCGAATTACCAGGTGCCATGGATGCCTAATGGGCTTCATATTTTAATTACACTTAGATAATCTTATAAACAATGGAGGATTTACCAAAGCTTGAAGCATAAGTACATCATAAAGCAGTATCAATTGCTACTGAATATAAAAATATCCAAACCACGAATCCAAAATCATCTAAATAGGGAACTAGTCCCACCCATACATGACCCAAAGCGACTAGGGCCCTAGTCCATATGTCGCGGTAGCCTGAACTCAAACTAAAAGGATCTGTCGAAAGTCTGGAAGCATGGAAGCTCCTCTTCCCTATCCTTGCTCACCTCACTCGGCTCGTTGAGCTCCGCCTCACCTGCATCTAATAAAGGGTCTGGTTGGTGTTTTAAAACACTATCCCATAGTGGGAGTGAGTAGCTAACTCAGTGGTTACTATTAACCTTAAGTTACAACAAGCAGCAATTATATGATGAATTTAATGAAAGACATACATTCACAGATCTAAAACTAGTCTTGTTAATGCATGTACATGTATTATGATATGATGCATGACCTCACAACAACACTCCCTCGAGCGACTTTGTCTAACGATAGCGCATGACTAACACTCCTTCATTGCGACCTCAACTGTCGAGTCACCAAATCCTAGCTAATGCGATGCATGAATAATGTTAGCCAAATATTTAGTTAATTTCATTCATCAAGCAGATTGGGGAAACTGGTACACCCTGCGTATCATTGCCCTTAATTGGTTACGAAGCCAAGACCCCTCAACGTACGAGGCCAGGACCCCACGATCCTTGATCTCATCGGGTTCCCCATCCCCGATTCAAGCACATGGGGAGTGCTGAGAAAAGGGATCGTTCGCGGTCACTATAGGGAGGCTCGTCACCCCAGCATAGGCCGACAGCTTGGACACTGTCCCATTCCACCATGCCCAGCTCTCGAGTCAGTGGATCAGTTTCAGATGATTATCAATGGGCTTCAGTGGTTGAAGGGTGTTCCAGATTCCATACAGGCGTGAGCAGA
Organism: Magnolia sinica; assembly: GCF_029962835.1. Lineage (NCBI taxonomy): Eukaryota > Viridiplantae > Streptophyta > Magnoliopsida > Magnoliales > Magnoliaceae > Magnolia > Magnolia sinica. The sequence continues at coordinate 116,478,688 of NC_080573.1, read as the reverse complement.
CATGGTTAACAAACATGGTTGATTAGTAAGTGGACTGGACCGTGTGAGTTTAGGCGAGTATATGACGGACGACATCGGGTACAAGCGACCCATGTAGTCTAACTACTGTCACCCGTTCGTATCCGCCCAAATCCGTTAGTCTAGCCTCAGGATAGTCCTACCAACGGGACTACCTTCTCTCACCTCAGTTTCCTGAGCAACCTAGGAATTTGATGGTATTAAATAGCACTTCAACAAATTAGGGTTTATCATCTAGCACAAGTGATGTCAAGTAGTCATACATTAAACATATAAATTTAAGTTTCTCTATAAATGCTACTACTAACATTATTACAAAATAAATGTGCAAGTGTGTTGTGTGGGTTAGTAAGGAAGCCAAGAATTTCATGTATCTCATAGTACAAAATACACAAGGGTTAATGTATCATACATGTTATAAGGAAACATTGTACAAAAATCAAGTAAGGAATGAATAAATAATCATCAAATTCATACCCAATCATGTTGAGGAACAACAAACATTCCATAATCATTCCATGTTGATTGAGAGGATCCAAAATGTAAGGTCTTGCTTAAATTTTTTCTAAATTATCCAACTACATCACCCAATCAAACATAATCATTAGATTCATACTAAAATTGGTGCTAGGCCACTTAAGAATAATAGTCCACACCTTTAAGAAGGAATCTCCAATTTTGAGCTCATAGGGTTAGGTTTTTAGAGAAAATTGTTGAAAGACCTAAACAAACATACAAGCTTATGAGATTTGGGGTAAACAACTATTGAAACCTTAAATTATATTTGAGATTTAACACTTACCTCTAACCATTGTCGGGAAAGCTCCAATGATGACTCCGGCTATGGCGAGATGGCTAAAGAGGGGATGAGAGGGCGGAGGTGCACAAACACCCACACCCCAAGCTCTCTCTCTTCTCATTTCTCCTCTTTTTCTTCTCCCTTTCTCCCCCTTTTTTTTCTCATGCTCTAGGGCATGAAATTCGTATAGGAGGGGGTGCCCAAATAAGGCCTTTATATAGTGCCAGATTTGGTGTAAATGGCCCTAATAGTTGGGTTTTTATTATATTAGCCCTATGGGAGGGTTTTTCTAGCCTTTAGGGCCCACTATGGGGTGTACATATTGATATACACCGTAGGATAGTTAACCCTAATGATGATCTATATATGGACATGTTCGGCTCGCCATTTGGATGTGTCAATCGACAGATATGGTTAGAAGTCTGTTCAATGGTCACCGATGGTGGATTGGGGCCGCGGCTATACGGATATGAGGAAGAAAATATCCTTACACCACGTGCGAAGTTTGGTCGTAAACCGACGATCAAAAATCCTCAACTTTGCATAAGAGTGGACGACCCAATTTACTTAAGTTTCAGCCTCTTCCTTTAGGGTATTTGCACTTCTCATGCACTCGTCCTTTGGCTCAAGTTGAGCAGTTCTGGACAATACCCAGGTCTGACTCCCGCGATGGATGTCAAGCCCAGTAAGATGAACATTATTCTATAGTTTTGAAACTAGTGGCCTAACAACGAGCGGTCTAGAGCTTGTTTAGAAAATCGGGACATTTCTAGAATGAATTAGGTATTGAGATTTCTCGTGGGCAATTATTAGGATTTGGATTAACTATGTTCATAGTGTGGCTAATTTATAAGTAGTGAAAGTGGAGATTTGGTCATGTTTACTCTAGACCGTCGGTTTTAGGCTAAAAGAGTAACGGGGTTGATTTGGTCTATTAATCAAGATTCGGGCCTTATCTGACTCGGCTTCAGTTAGAACTTTAATTTAGTTATGATTGTCTTGATTAGTTAGTGATGGGTCGGTTAGATTTGGGCCCTACGTGAGTAAATCATGGGGTTAAACTTGATGTTCAAGTGATCGGGCGGATTCTTTGGCTTCCTACGGTTGATTAATCGGACTTGTGCGGTTCTTTACTGGTATCACCCTTGTATAAACTAACATTGAGTGTCAATGGTCAGTAAGTGATAATATAAGTTAATTACATTAAAAAAATTTTAAGAATTTTTGGAAATCCAAAACAATGAAAATCCAGGATGTTACAAGCCGCTTTTCATCGAGCATATCTTGCTCTGTTAGCCTTATCTTAGCATTTTCATCATCTGTAATAGATTCATGTACTGTTACCCTAAGTGATGCAACTTGCGTTTCAATGGGAATGATAACTTCCACACCATACACCAGTGAATACGACGTAGCTTTAGTTGCGGTTTGGTGAGTAGTTCTGTTAGCCTATAAAGCTTCTTGTAAATTGTCGTCCCAGTCACGTTTGTTTACCGTAACAATTTTCTTCAATATTTTTTTACAATCGTCTTATTGAAGACTTCAGCCAATCCATTAGCTGGCGGATATTACGGCATTGAGAATGAATGCTGAATGCCAAATTTCTGACATAATTTCTCCAATAGAGATTCTGGGTTGATCCCTAAAAGAATCACCATTTTGTTTCGACAAGAAATGAATGTGTTTGATTTGAAAAATTATCTTATTCAATAATAATGAAGAAAGAATAAAAAAAATAATCATCACAATAAATTTTATTGATTATGAATTTGTTTACATCCTCATTTATCAATTGATTCGAAAATAAAGTAAATACAAGTAAAGGAATACGATAAACAAATAGATTTGAATATCAATTTTAGTAGCATTTCAGATCACAATATAATTGTCTGATCAAAGAATCCATTGTGCAGAAATGATATTATCCTGACTGATCTTGATTGATCATGTCAACTCTTGAAGAATCTTGCTCCGTTTGTACAAATTAAGTTCCATGATGCTTGATCATCAAAATTCATCATCAAAGAGTGCTTGTTCGTGCAACAGAGGGGTTACGGAGTCAATAGGCGAACCACTCCATTTGGCTGCGCGGTCTAGTGATTGCGCGCCGCGCAACAGGTACCCTTAGTACTTGGTCTCTCTCTCTGAGATCTCTGATGTCTTCTCCTCGGCTCTCGAAATCTTCCAATGATGCAAATGAAGAGGATGGAGGGGTATTTATAGGTTCGCACATGTGCGAACCCTCTTGTCCACGCAATTGAACCTTGTTCTGCGATGGCTTGTGCAGTAATGTCTCTTCTTCCATTCTCACTTCACGATCACACTTTCCATTGCACAGGTACTATCATTGCGTGCTGCGCAATGACTCTTTTCATCCATTTTCAATTGCACGACACTTACTATAACATCATGAATTTTCACGGCCCAAGTGTGTACTCGTGCCCAAGAATTTCGGGTGTTAATAATGTAAAAATTAGATGCTTCAAATCGCACCTTATTTTTTTCACATCCAGTTACATTCACGAGAGTAAAATTAATTGTATTTATTAATCTATTAGAGTAAAAGAATTCAACAAATCATCAAATGTCTCTTAATGGGAGCTCGTTACATTATCAAAGTTTGCAGTGGAAGATAAATAAAACTAAACGTGCACTATTCTTCTTCTCAATTTGAATCTGTCTTCCACAAAATAGTCGTCGTTCGTTACATCAACCTGTGATTCACCTGCAACATCTGTATGCTTGGAGAGGGTCAACGCCCTACTCATAGTGGTGGTTGTCCTTTAAAGTTTACAATGACTTAAGTGATTCGTAAGAATTAAAGAAGTATCCTAATAAGTGTCATACTCCACAAATACAAGTGGTATCGATATGCACAAATATTCTATATGACATGCATGCCTGGTAAAATATATGTAGTCCATCACACTTAGCGATCATGATCACAATGTGGAAAGTAGTCTAAAGATATCTGGCTCGGTTCGCATCTCATATTACGAAGATTTATCGGCGTGTCCAACATTAACGTGGATTTATGCGGATATCTCAAGGTGACACAACAATGTCATTGAGGGATTTACGTGACATGATGTGTTCACGAAGCAACTATTTACGACATCCAATCCCGAGAAGTGATGTAACACGCATGATGATTTACTTACATTGATTGTGCACCACTCACCAACCTACGGGATTACGTGCCGACCAAGAGGACCGCTACTCAAAACGCATTATGTCCATGATATTATATTGATCACTAGAAATGTGATTTCCAACATAATACTTGCATTGTGTGATACAAGTGAAGTAATTAAAATTACGTATCAATGATTTGCATAGTGAAGATATATGGCATTAAAACTTGAAGCATGTAAGAAAGATGTAATCAAATAAATTTAATTGCGAAATTTAAAGGAAAAACCCTCACCTTTAAAGTCAAATCGCTTTTCACGATTGTTAGAAATTGAAGTGTACGGCGTACGATCAGATTCTATCATGTTTTACATCATCCTTATGGTTAGATTTCAACATTACACGGTTAAGATTAAAGGCTAGGTTTTTAGGGATTTTAATTCCCTGATTTACAAAAATATGAATCTGTATCAGGTACTTGGACTTGTAATTATATATAAGAATCAAATTACTTTGCTTCAACACCAATTCCCTGTCACAAATCTTGTAACACGGCGAGTCACCGCACAACACACAACCTCTCTATCTACTCTCTCTCTCTCTCTATCTCTATTTTTCACTTTGAGTCGATGTGGCATCTTCCTCCCATAGGAGGAGTTTTATAGTACTTCTAATGGGGTGAGTGCGAAGGAAAACTTCACTGTGTTGCATGCTGAGGCGAACATAAGTTGCGCACAGTGGTTTAATAGTAGTTTGATTCAACCCATAGTCTAAACAACTATTGGTTTTGACCCATATTCTAAGGGATGACAGCTGTTCAAGTGGGCCACTCAATGAATGGACTTGATCTTAGGATGTCATAACCTCAGTGATCAATGGTTAGCACTTAAATGAAGAATGTGCCCACTGTTTTAATGGCAAGTTTTGTCCTGGCCCGTTTTTCTTTGAGCCGTTTCTTCTGGAAGATCTGGATAGATCCTTTGATGCTTGTTGGGCCACCATCTTGATGATCTGGATCGGATATCCCAGTGATTTTCGTGAATCTTTGTAACCGCATTTTTTGCCCGCTACCTTCCTCTCTCAGCTTGTAAAACCTGACTTCCCAGTGTCGTGGAGGTTTCCTAACTCCTCTGGGATACTGGATTGGAGTTGGAACTCCCTGGGTTGGAGATTGGACAGTCTAGATCTCAAAGGATTTGTTGTGGTTGGGAATTTCAGATGGAGGAGAACTCCATGCGTGAGCTTCTTTCAGACGCTGTAACAACATCCGACTCTGCTTGTTTTGAGAGCGGATGGGCCCCATTGATCTGTTTGTTGTGGTGTGATCCATCCCGACCACTAGTTTTGTCTCATCTGGCTAGGGCATGGGCTTAAGTTCGGGGTGGATCCCCTAATTGGGTGGCCCATATATGAAGCAGGAAATGGGATAAAACCCATTGTTGCAACCTATTTTTGGTTGCATGCCGTTACAATATGCGAAAGAATGCTATTCAGTTTGCATTGTTCGGGATAGGTGGGGTCCACTTCTGATAACCTTTCCGAAGATCCCTGCCCTTCACTATTTTCAGCATGCCCTGTTGGGCCATGGGACTAAATATGGAGTTGATCTGAGGCTTAGCTTGTCTTGAAAATACTCCTAGCGGGTGCCAAAATGAACTTGATCTTAATTAACGGTCTATGTTCAATGATCGGGGCCCAATTTTTGAAAAAAATGTGTAGTCAAAATAGGTAAATAGTTGGACAAAATTTGGTAGTTGATTGATGGTGGGAGGAGGCTACATCTAAAATTTCACCTTTTGCAACAAAAAGAAGGAACTAGCTTCAGCGTTCAACGGTATAAGATCATACATTCGGGTCTAAATTTTGTAAGATAACGTAGTCATGTGAGGCCAAGGTGTGGTCCAAGTTCAAGTTTTAATGGACGGTAGGAAGTGATTAAATCTGAAGATTTAGATTTATATAGAGTTGATAAGCCTTAAAAGGATAACTTCGCGCCTAAAGCCTACCAAAGCGGAGTCTTCATATTTTACACTTGGTCCATATGATGGGCAATCCAAGTCATCCATATGAAGGGAAATTATTGAGGGTTAAATATTACATATTATCCCCCATTTATTTCTTGGTTCTACAAACATAATATGACTTAATGGTATATTTTACAAGTGTATGTGTTATTGCAAGGTAAATTTACGAGCTTGGAGTGAAAAGAATGCTAAAAGCATGGATTTAATGCTCAAGAATCATCAAGCAAAGAATGGATCTTTGGAGACCAAGATGAAAGATTTCAAAACTCCAAGATTCAAGAAAATCGAGTGGAAAAGGAAGAAAGTGCATAAATTAGTACATAAATTGGTGTAGAAATTCGTAAGATTTGAGCTTAAATGTCATCGAGGGCCTTAGATGTCATCGAAGGCTAGTCTTTGATGACATCAAAGGCTGGTCGATGACATCGAAGAATTACAGAAAAATTGAGTTGGTTATTGGACATATTGGGTGCTCTTTTCAATCCATCGAAGATATGTTTGATGACATTGAAGGAAGGGGTTCGATGACATCGAATTTATTGAAGAATTTGAAGTAACTCGCTGGACTGTTTTGGGTACATTTTCGATGTCATCTAAGGCTATTCGATGACATCGAAGCCAGTCCTCAATGATATCGAAGTCTGCTCGATGACATCGAACCAGTTACGCGGAATGCGTAAATTTGATCCGGTTTTGCGATTTTGTGGAACTTTGCCTATAAATAAGGGTTCCTAGGAACTTTTTAGGGGCACTAGGGTTTGAGAAGTGGAGAAAAGGCGTGGAGAAGCCATCGCCAAAAGTTTTTCTTCCCTTTCTTTAGTTGTTTTAATGCTTTTCTTAAGAGATTCTAGTTCAATCATGTCTATGGTTAGCTAAACCTCTTAGCTATGGCTAAGAGGTGAAGCTTGTAGCATAATGAGATGTTTTCTATTGCTTTGATGCATGTTTACACTAAACTATCTTCGATTCTAGTTTGATTATATGGAATACTTTTAGTTTTTAATTGTTTGTTGTGATTCAAATTAATTACAATAGATCTGTGATAGCTTTGAGTATGTTCTTTTCATGTATTGAGATTGTGAAATTAGGCAATCCCATTGTTCACCATCGTCCCATGGGCATGGTTGGATGATGGAATCCTTCCTAACTTTCACACTTCTCTCATATTGGTTGTGGGATTGGTAAATCCTGTTGTTTGCCTTGTCTCCTGGGCATGGTTTTGTGATGGAATCACTTCCAACTCTCTCACCTCTCACCCATTGAGAATTAGGTCAAAAGAAGTTTAGATTTGGTTTTACTGAAATATCTTCCAATTGAATAAGATGGAACTCTGATTCCAGTTGTGTCCATGAATCAAGCATACATCTCCCTGATCACTGCAAGTGGATCCTTGGAAACCCTAGTTTCCCACCTTTGAATCTACAAGTTTTAGTTAAATAATTCACAATTACTCTCTCAAATATTCCAGATTTAGGTTAGATCATTTTTTAGTTTTGATTCTAATTACTCTCAAAATAAATACACAAGATTAGTCCTTGTGGATTCAATCTCGGTCTCACCGAGATTATTACTATATTATGACCCTACACTTGGGGTTGTGAACAAAAATGTCTTCCTACAACTACCCAAGAGCTTTCCTCATTCGATGGACACTAAAATCAATGATTAAGGGCTAATTTGTCAGTTGGGCCACTTTTATAATGATTTAATGACTGAAATTTAACATGTATGGTTAATTTATGATACATAGGCATGGTATAAAATTTCACATCAAACGGATCATGAGAACCATGTGATCTAGAATTCAAGGGTCTAGGTTAATGGCATTTTCATAATTATTGTTGATCTGAGAGTTTTGGTAAATCAAATGGTTCTACATGATTATAGGCATGTTTTAAAGCAATCTTTATAAAAAGACTTATATATAAATGATTATAAATAAAAAAATATTCACCAAATTAATTAAGGGAATGTACATATATCAAAGTCTTCCACTCGACCAAGGACTGAAACCCACTACGGCGTGCGTGGGTATGTGGTGGGTGCGTGTGTTATTAAAAAAATAATAATAACATAATGGACGGTCAGATATTTTTACCTAGGGGTGATTAGTTGACTGAACGGTCAGTTATGATGTACAAGTGAGAATACTCGAAATACAATGATTCCATCTTAAAAGTGAATAGTCGGATGACTTGATCTATGGATGAAAATTATTTTCAACCGTCATTTAGATGTAAGGTTAGGATTGGCTAAATTGGTATCGTGCATATGTACATGCTAAGTTAAATTTCATGGTAACGCTCGAGAACTTTCAATACTCAGGTATTGAAAAGTTCGTGGTGTTACAATCTACCCCCTTAAACAAAATTTCATCCCCGAAATTTATTACCATTTTCATGATTCATTATATTTAAGTTTTCACTGTATCCCTCGTGAGGTAGCTATATATGTCCAGGTGTGCGTATAATTAGCTACATGAAATCGGGAGCTACACATATATTGGTTCTCATCTCTTTCAATTTTCTTCTTTTCTCTTAATTTTATACTCCAACACATGGATGTGTTGTTATTCAGTGGTTGTTTCATCTCTTGTTTGTCCAACGCCATAAAGCATGAACAAGGTCAATTATGGCATATTGGGGAACTTAAAAATTCATTGGTGGCACATTTACATGTACAGTTACAAATTGACATATATGCACTTTGGACATTTTTATGGCTTTAAGAATGATGGAGGCACATATTCATACTTGGGATGCTTGAACTTGAGCAGTAGCAAATGTGGCATATCAGAATATGTCATGCATGTGCATGGATAAATGTGATTCTCATGTTCACTAAAATTTTAAAGTGTCAGTGACAATTTGTTTGGAGGCTCCATTGAAGAAACTCAATCCATGGTCCGACAGTCATGTATCCATGACTACTTGTTCAAAAATATATTAGTTCCAATCCACAAGATGATTGACAAACTATAGACATTTACGATTGCTCCGACTATGTGACTAGGTACAACTTTGCCCAAATCCAAATAGCCTCTAATTTCATTATTCCATACTTGAGAATAGGGCTGGAAATGTTAGGATAGGCATCTGTATCACTAGGACAAGAATTTGTATGGATACAAACGTATATATAATTGTCTAATAAATTTAGATCAATTGTTAAGATATTGATCAGTTTTAAAGCTATTTTTAGTCATTGAATATGTATCTGACCGTCATTATCAATGGAATATATAAGAACATAAGATCATCATAATGTAGCCCTAAGTATATCATGGTACCAAAGTCATGGTCTTGGCCCTAATCATAGCCGTTCATCTCAACCAAATTGTCTTCTCAACTATTAGCTTTTGGTGGCAAAATCCGTCCCTATTTTCGCTTGATCTGTCGTGCCATCTCAATCTAAATACACCTCTACCTGCAACTCTACTACATCCACCACTTCCATTCCCAAACCCATTAGCCTTCTATCAATCCACCAATTAGCCATTCATCAATTCATCTTTCAGCATTAGACTTCGTCCTTGTCTTCAATAGGGGTATCGGGGACCAAATGGCCTGTTAGCTCATGTGACGCTTTAATGGCATTGTTCAAATCACTGTCTTCAATAGGGGTACTGGGGACCAAATAGCACGTTAGTGAATGTGCGGGGGTTACAAGGACCAAAATGGCATATTTGACACATGCGACATTGTAATAAGCATTGTCCAAATCACACTAACCATATAATTTTTACGAACTCATTCATCATGTCATTCCATGTGCCAATAGATCGCGGACGTAGTGAGTGCAACCGCATCTTAGCTTTTTCTTTCAAGGAGAAAGGAAAGAGTTTCAGCCTGACCGTGTCCTCAGACACGTTAGGAAAGTATAAACTGGTTATAACGTCATCAAATTCTTGCAAGTGCAGGTATGAACTTTCAAATTTAAGTCCAAGGAACTTTGGAATGAGTTAGATCACTCCAGGCTTGATATTTATGTTTCCCGTGTTTCCTGGAAAAACCATACAAGAAGGGGTGCTCACCCCCGCTAGCTGTAAGTAATCTCGTAAAGTACAAGGCGAGGGTGCATGGTGCACCTCATTCTCATCTTGGACTTCCGCAACTCAAGGTTGCAGCTGATTCATCGGTTGATTTGCAGCCATAACCTTAATTAACTCTGAGGATCTCGAGTGGTGTCTAGTCCCTTGATGGATAGATAACCCTTTAACTAATCTTCCTTTAATCAAAAGACATCGAGTGTTGTCACGGATCCACTTGGGCATGAAACACTCTCAGCCCTCAATTTCAGATTCTAACCTAGACCTAGAAGAAATAAGGGAAATAGAAATCTAGAATTAGAAAGAGAGAGAGAGAGTTAGAAAGAAGTTACCAAATTAGAAGGTTCTATGTTAGGATCCTGCAAAAGAAAAGAAAGAAGGTGAATTAGTTTCTAAAAAGGAAATAAGAAAGTTTCTAAAAAGAAAAGAAAAAACTAGTTTCTACAAAAAAAATAATTTCGAAACTTAAAATTAGAAAGTAGTTTCTAAAAATAGAAAAGGAAAGTTTCTAAACCTAGAATTAGAAAGCAAAGTTAGTTTGTAAAATAATTCAGAAAAACCCTAATCCTGAAAAAAGAAAAATAGAAAAACCTTAATCTTAAATTAATTCCAAAAATAGCTAATATCAGAACATGCAACTGTTAGTCCCCGGCAACGGCGACAAAAACTTGTTCACAACCCCAAGTGTAGGGTCGCGATGCAGTAATAATCTCGGTGAGACCGAGGTCGAATCCATAGGGACTAATCTCGTGAGTAATTCTGAAAGCTACTAGAAGCAGAACTAGAAGAAGATGTAAACCTAAATTAGAAATAAAGGGAGTAATTGTGAGAGATTTAATTAAAAACTTAAGAAATTCAAAGGTGAGAACTAGGGTTTCCAAAGATCCACTTATAGCAATCAGGGAGATCTGTGCTTAATTCAATGACACAACTGGAATAAGAGTCCCATCTTATCCAGTTGGAAGATATCTCAGTAAAACCAAATCTGAACTTTCTTTGACCTAATTCATAATGGATGAAAGTCATGAGAACTGGAAGTGATTCCATCACAAAACAATGCCCAAGAGACAATGGCTCACAATAGGATATACCAATCTCATAAACAAATATAAGAGAATCATGAAGATTAGAAGGGATTCCGTCATCCAACCATGCCCAAGGGACGATGGTGAACAATAGGATTTCTTAATTTCACAATCTGAATATATGAAAAGAACATACTCAAAGCTATTGCAGATCTATTGTAATTTAAGTCACAATAAACTATTAAAAACTGAAAGTATTTCTTAAATATTAAACTAAAATCAAATAGAGTTCAACATAAACATAAATCAAAGTAATAAAAAACATCCCATCACGCTACAAGCTTCACCTCTTAGCCCTAGCTAAGAGGTTTAACCAACCATAGACATGATTGGAACTAAAACCCTAGAAGAAAGCATGAAAAACTAAGGAAGGAAGAAGAAGAACACTTGGCGACTGCTCTCTGCACTTTTGCTCCACTCCTCAAACCCTATATTATGCCTAGGGATACCTTGGGGACTTCTATTTATAGTTGTGTAACACCGCCTTTCGCACCTCTTTGGAAAAATTCGAAAACTGTCTCAAATGTACACACTCCGCGTAACTCTGTGTAACTTTGCACAATTCATTTGGTCATCAAATGTGTCTTTTATACGTGCTTTTTTCATGCTTTTGTAGCTTCATACGGACTCTACGACCTTCCATGTCATCGAACCTATCTTTGATGTCATCGAACATTATTCGAGGAATTGATAATGTGTCCAAAACAGTCCAGAGAGTTATTCCAATTTCTTCAATAAATTCGATGTCATCGAAGAGACCTTCGATGTCATCGAGCATATCTTCAATGTCATCGAGGAGTGCTTTGAGTAATCGAAAATGGTGCCTGACATGTCCAGCGAGTTTTACCAACATTCCATAGAAAATTCGATGTCATTGAGCAAATCTTCCAGTCATCAAAAAACGTCTTCAATTTGTCCAGCGACCAACTCGATTTTCCTTTATAAATTCAATATCATTGACCTATGTTCGATGTCATCGAATGTGTCCTCGATGTCAGTGAACGGTGCTCGATGACACAATCAATGTGTATTCTGCACTTGTTATTTCGATTTCGTTCCTTCTCCACTTGGTTTTCTTGAATCTTAGGACCTTGAAATCTTCAATCTTTGTCTCCTAAGATACATTCTTTGCCTTCGTGATCTTTGAGCGTCAAATCCATGCTTTTAACACCTTTTCCAATCCAAGCTCTCAAATTCACCTTACAACACAAAAATAAGTAAAATAAGACATTAAGCGATATCATGTTCATAAAACCAAGATATAAATGGGGTCCACTATGTAATATTTGACCCTCAACAACATACTTGTATTTTCACTAATTTACCCCATTCAACCAAAGAGACCCTTTTTTGCTATTGCAAAGTATAACGACAATGTTGGTGTAAGACCAAAAGAGTTTGTATGTTAATTTTAGTGGTGCCACTACAGTTTTGTAAAAACTTACTGAAAAATGCCGAGCCAAAAAAATTAGCTAGATCTAAAACTTATAGAGGTGGGCACATCATTGGAAATGGTTAGATTGGATGCGAATAAATGAAAATTCCATCACCAATTGTTTCACCTGTGGCCCACCTGAGTGTTTAAATCTACTTAGTTTTTTGGCTCCCGCCGTTTTACCACCTCAAAAATCTGAAGAATGGAGTGAATGTCACAAAAGTATCATTAGCGGGCCACACCATGCAATACAGTGAGAATTTAATGCTTATTACTGAAAGCTTCTTCAAACCCATTAAAGAGGGACATGGATAGAGGGAGGTGATCTGCGTGGCCCATGATTTTCACATTTTAAATGCTCCACCGAACAAAGTAGTAGAAACTATAAATGTTGTATGCTAAACTCCCAATGCATGATTACATGTGATCATTTTTCTCTATACATTTACAACAAACTATTACTTTTATTGGTAGACAATTTTGATATTTTAACAGAGTCATGAATGGTACGTGGGCCCAAAAAATTTCACTCGTGGCATGCGTCACATATTAAATTATATAGATAGTCGAACCCTCTTTAAATGATTTATGAAACAACATTTATGCTAAACTAAGCCTTCATTTGTCAAATAGTTGATATTTAATGGATGGTCAACATGAAATTAACCAATTACTAGAATTCAGTAGATAAATTTTAAAAATCAGAGATTACAACCATTAAATTAACAGTTCATTATAAATAACCAGCAACCGTTTGGGCTATTTTTGGATACATGCTTGCTTTTAAAATATGTAAAATAATTTGCCTAACATTTGAAAATACGGGGAGAAAAGACAGAAAAGCACAGGTAACGGTGAAAAAATCATTTTTACCCTTATGGACTTTTGTTTTCCCGATTCTACTCTAATTGGAAGGGGTGGATGACTAGAGCTATACACGAGTCAAACCGAATCGAGCTTGGCACAACTCGACTTAGCTCGACCACTAGCTGACCCCAGCTCAATCTCTACTCAGCTCGGTCCTCGAACCTAACTAGCCAGCTCGGCTCAGCTCTGTTTGGTCAGCAACTCGGGCCAGTTCGAGCTGAGTTTGAGCCAAGAACGAGCTTGTGCAGCATTTTCTCAAACACATGGAGTGCACCTTCAATTTCTCACTGTATGTAAAGTAGCAACAACATTTTATAGGTATTCCATCAAACACTCAGTAGGCAACATCAAAATCAAGATACAAGGGTATTTGTTTCACACCCATACCTTCCTCGCCACCAGTCGACACTTCGTTGAGTCATTTCATCAAAAACTTGGTGAGCAACATCAATATCAAAATAACCGAGTCACCAAATTGGTTAGATCCAAGTTCAATTTGAGTTGCGGTTCGATCCAAGTCGAGTCGAGCAAGCTCGAACTCGGTTCGAAAATTTTTTGAGCTTAAAAAATCAGCTCGACTCAGCTTAAACTCAGTTTCGAACCAAGTCGAATCGAGCTTTTTCGAGTTGAGTTGAGGGAGTTAACTCAGTTTGTGTACAGCTCTATGGATGACTGAAAAAGTCAATTTTACCCTTAAAACGTTTTCTTTTCACGATTCTATTCCAATTGGAGGGGTGGGTGGATGAAAAAGTCAATTTTGCTGTGAAGATCTTTTGTTTTTAAGATTCTATCCGAATTAACGGAGTGGATGTGGGGAAGAGCGATGGGGCCTACCTTTCTGTATGTGTGTGATCGATGCCATTCATCCATTTTGCCATCTTAATTTTGGTCATCAACCCAAAAATGAGGTAGATCTGAATCATAGGTGGGCCTTAAGAAGGTTTTAACGTTGGACGGTTTTTAGATCATAAAATGGATCATCCTGGTGTACTCCACTTGAGTATTGGATCTGCCTCATTTTTTTAGTCATGCCTTAAAATAATCTAGAAAATGGATGGATGACCTATAATTTTCACAAACACCATGATGGCCCCACCTAGCTTCCCACACAAGGATGGGGAGCTGTGTAGGTGTGACCCTGGCCGCATCCAACATAGTTTGACCTTGATAATAGGCCCAACTTGATGCATGTAGTGTATATCCACATCGTCTAACTTTTTGATAAGGTCACACAAACTTGGATGAAGGAAAAAACAAATATTAACTTGATTCAAAATTTGTGTGGTTGATAGGAAGTTTGTAATGGTCAATCACCACTGTTTCATATGTTTTAGTCCACTTGAAATTAGGGTCTACTTCATTTTTGGGCCCATGCCTTAAATGATCCAGATAAATGGATGAACAATGTGGATATATAACAAGTACATCAAGGTGGGCCCCACACACAGGGCAGCACCATGTTGGGTGAGGACAACCTGCACCTAATGCACTCCTAAGAGGGATTTTTAGTACAATGGCCTCAAGGTATGACGAAAGCGCTTTGATCACTGACTCAACAACCTCATCTTTTTCAACACTGAAGACACCTTTTGTTGTTTTCAGGATAAAAATGCCCTTCTGCCCACTTGTTTCATCGTATGATGATAGGTTGCCTCGTAAGTTTGATAGATGCTTTTAAAATGGATTGTGGGTCTCACTAAAATAACAATTGGGCCCATCCCTTGGATGGTCTAATCTATTCAAATTAATTGAACAATAGTGAACCCACAGGAGGGATTTTTTCAATTTTTTGTTGAAGCTCTGAATGGCCCATAACTGCGTAAATGGTGTTCGTTAATTCTAAATTATTTCCTCCAATGTGGTCTATTCGTAATGAATTTTACCCTCAAAATTGAGCCAATGACATCCAATTAAAACCCATTTGATGTGGACGGGTAGATTTGCTTCATGACAATTCAGTGGGCCCCACGTAAGATTTGTGATGGGTTCAAAAGGTGAGGCCCTACCATAGACAACCTTCTTAGCCGTTTTCTCTTTTCATCTTCATATCTCAAAAGTTGAAGAAACTATTTTTCGAAGAAGGAATTGTGGGCGCCATGAAGCCATAAATGGGCCCACTCCTTGGGATATCTGATCCGTTCATTTATTTTTTGTTATCCTAGGCCTTTGGAGGATGTTGATTTCATCTTCATCCCATGCCACCGTGCCCTACAAATAGACCTAGTGGTGGACTTCCACTAGGACTGTTTCCTCTGGTGTGGTCCACCCCTAATGTCTTCTTCCTTCATCTTGGTGTCATGCCCTAAAATTATTTTTTCGAGCTAATGGTTAGAGTGGATTTCAATGGAGATGCACGGTTGGCCCCACAATAACAGTCTAAAAAGAATTCTGTAGGCCAAGGAGGCCACATTTGAGTTACTGTGTAAGTTATTTTTTGAAGAGGAGGACCACTACCTTATAATGTTACTACCCCTCCGTAGTACCCACTCCGAAAGTGAATCTTTTTTTCTTTTTCTTTTTTTTTTTTTTTGGGGATCGGTGCCCTTGAGCACTATGGATCTCACTGATCCACAGTGCTCAAGGGGGATCCATCCCCCAAGGTGAGATCATCCCCCCAAGGAGAGATCTGGTGTGCTCAGGGGGGATCCCACTAGGTCCACATTCACTTTCATATTTTTCTTTACCCCCACCTCCACATTCACATCCAAACCTACACGCACGTTTGCATTCAATTAATTCAAAATTAACATCTACATTTTTATTTATTCATATTGAACATTCACATATACTTCATGCATTCCGCATCCACATTCTGATTCATTCAATCATTCACATCTACATATTTATCCATTCTATTCAACATTCATATCTTCTCTCATTTTTAAAAAGAATATGATCTGTCTACAAAAAGTATATATGGATGTGAATTTTGAATTGTATGAATATAAGTGCGGTAGTGCATGTGCATGTAGAAGTGGATATGATGTTGAATTGTATGAATAAAAATGTGAAAGTTCATGTACATGTGGAAGTGAATGTGAATTTTGAATTGTAAGAATGAAAATATGGAGGTGAATGTGAATGTTAAATTGTATGAATGCAAATGTGAAAGTGCATACGCATGTGGAAGTGGATGTGAATGTTGAATTGTATGAATGTAAATGTGGAGGTTCATGTGGATGTGGTTATGGATTGTGAATGTTGAATTGTATAAATGTAAATGTACAAGTGCATGTGAACATAGTTGTTAGTTGTGAATGTTGAATTGTATGAATAAAAATGTGGAAGTGCATGTATATGTGAAAGTGGATGTGAATTTTAAATTATATGAATGTAAATGTGAAAGTGCATGTGCATGTGGATAATGTAAATATGAAAGTGCATGTGCATATAGACATGAATGTGAATTTTGAATTGCATGAATACAAATGTGAAGTGCATGTGCAAGTGCATATGGATGTGAATTTTGAAATGTATAAATGCAAATGTGAAAGTACATGTGCATGTGGAAGTGGATGTGAATTTTGAATTGTATAAATAAAAATACGCATATGAATGTCGAATGAAACGAATGAAAATGTGAAAGGGAAGCGGATGGGAATTTTGAATTGTATGAATGAAAATGTGAAAGTGGATGTAACTTTTGAATTGTATGAATGCATGTGGAAGTGGATGAGATTTTTGAATTGTATAAAGGAAAATGTGGATGTAAAAGTAGATGTAAATGTTGAATTAAATGAATAAAATGTGGAAGTAAATGTGTATGTGGAGGTGGGGGTGGAGTTGGATGTGAAGGTGGATATGAAAGTGAATGTGGACCTAGGGGGTGTGGATCCACCCTCTAGGTGAGATCCACATTACTTAGGGGGATCCACCCCCCTCAGGTGCAATACACAGTACTTAGGGGATCCATCCACATTCACATCTTCATTTACATCCACATCCATATCCACATCTTCATTTACATGTACATCTTCAATTCTTCATTTACATTCACCTCCACACCCACATTCACATCGACATCCACACCCACATTTTCATTCATTCAATTCTAAATATACATCCACATTCACATCTATATCCACATTCATATTCAACATTCACATCCACTTTATACATTTCACATCCATATTTACATTTTCAAAATGTTATAATTCTAAGTCTAATAGCCTAAGCCTTTTTCTTTCAATTACAACAATATTTGAATATCGTGACTATGTGGCTCATGTATTGTCATTATGATGGGGATCTAGTAAATGAACAAGAAAGATGGTCGTATAAGGGTGACGATTCTTGTTAGTACACATATTTTTCAATTGCGTGGGTTTGTGTGTCACTGAGTCAGTTGAGCCTTTAGAAGCAGAAGACCGAAAACACATGAAGAGATGAAGCATCAATGAGTGAAGGAATATGTAAATTGAGGTGCCTTAGTGACCCTAACTGTCACGCCCCAAACTCGGAAATCAGGCTCACAAAATTTTCAATTGCCGAATCTGGCGCCGACAGCTTTTGTAGTACCCCATTCTCGGCTCCTGGCACCTATACACCAGGTTCCGATCTTGGGATTCTATAAGGAAGACTTCTAACATATTTTTTATTCATAATGAGCATAACCATAAGCATAACCCACAAATAATAACCACAAGAACACCATAACAAAATCTACTATGATAAAAAACTTTAAAGTACAATGCGTATGAACAGAAATACAAAATAATGATAACAAGAACTCCTGAAGCTTGATTGCATGCTCCTACTGTGGCGAAGCTATGGCTGCATCCTTGCGTCACCTGCAGACATCAATCGTGTATAAGCTTATAGAAAGCTTAGAGGGTGGTGTAAGTGTGTGTGCAATATGAGCGTGCTCAGAATGCAATGCCAGAGTAATGTGGAATCATGCTGATGAGTACATGAATGCAATTAGCCGTACCAAGGCTATACGGTATAAGACATGAATGCTATCGGCCATATCAAGGCCATGCGATGCGAGATGTAAGTCAAGCATGCCAATCCTCATCCACATATCTATGCAGCTCATCACTTAGAGCATCAAATATCAGTACAGTTCTCACTCTGGATAATCTCCAGGATTTAGTACACTCTAAATGGCACTGCCCCTTTCTCAGGCGCGTAGTCCAAGTGAGCGTAAGAAACCTTACTATTTGCCTCTTTAATAGTCTGTTAATACTTATCCGGCACGTCGATAGCTGACCCATTCATGAGCTAGTCAAATTCAGCCTAGCAATGCCCCTACCCTCGGGCGAGTAAGGCCACACTCCTTTCTAACCAACCACGACACAGTGGGAGACGCGACCTCTTGGTATTCGGCCCTCATGCGCTCATGTATCCACTCGATCTCGATGTCGGAGTCATCCTCTGGTACCATCGGGTTTAGAGATTTTTACCCAGGGACATCTATGGCACCCCGATGCTTAGTAACAATATTTCCAGTGTCCAATCCAACCACCCACGATGTGTCTGTGGAGGCTATGACCCTGATGTTGTAGGGCATACAGTAATCACAGTCACATAAATGCAAAGTGCATGAGTCATGCAGTCTAATCATACATCAATCTTGCGCATACCATGCACTCATGTGGGGTAACTCTACCTATCAGGGAGTCCCATAAACCACCCACACTATAGCATATGTGATGGCCAATCACACCCCATAACAAACATATAGATGATGCATATGAGCATGTATCATAATGCTATGCTGTCACAAACTCATTATTGGCATCGATAATCGGTATCGATAATCAACCTTGACGTAAGGTGGGGTCTATAGATGGACAACCGATAATGGATCAAAAATATCAATGGGGTCCAATCGTTTGAGTTAACCCACTAGAGAATGATGAGGATGGGCCTAACAAGGCCTAAGGAAAGGTCACAATGTGAACGTTCAACCATCATTGCCCATCAATGTGGTCATTTAACCAACATTGTTCCCAAGGAGTGGCGCTCATAGGGCCAATTGTATAATGGGTCTACGGTCTCATACAAGGGCCTAATATACATCATCATGGTTCTCGCTTATGGGGTGTATACGCATCACATTGGGCCTCACTCAAGGGCCGATATATATATAACATCGGGCCATATTAAGTATCAAATGGGTCGAATCAATGGGCCGATTCAAATGGGCTGATTTGAATGGGCCGAATCAAATGGGCCAAGTCAAATGGGCCGAGTTGAATGAGCCGAGTCAAATAGGCTGAGTCGAATGGGCCGAGTCAAATAGGCCGAATCGAATAGGCCGAGTCAAATGGCCAAGTCCAATACACCATGCATCCATTGCTAAGGATCATTATAGTGCATAAAAAAATGAATCATATCCAAAGGATCATCTGGACCATACCACAAATGACAATGGTGACAATGATTTCCACTGTTAAATTCCAATGGCCCACCATAGATTTTATTTTTCATCCAGTCTATGCATAAGGTTGCAAAGACCTGGATATAGAGGAAAAACAAATATCATATAGGTCCAGAACCTTAAAATTCCAAAGGGGTTTTCAATGGTGGGCGTTTATCCCACTGTTCTCTGCAGTGTGGTCCACTTGATATTGGATCTGCTTTATTTTTAGTCTTAAGCCTAGAGACATGCTCGCCAAATGGATAGACGGTAGGGATACATCACATGCCTCATGGTGGGGCCGTACCTGGCGTAGCACGCCAGTTGATGAACGGTTGAGATGGAAAATAGTTAGACAACATGGAATGAAACTCATATATCAAGGGTGGGGTCCACCCACGTGGCCCACCTAAGGCGGCCTGCCAGATGAATGGATGGACAGTGTGGTGCAAGACCCATACATCATAGGGGTCCCACGGATTTTGGATGGACGGCGTGGGTGTACTCCCACGTACAGCCATAGGTGAGTCCCACATGGGGCCCTACTCTCATAACTAGATTATATATATATATATATATATATATATATATATATAAAAATTACAAAAAAAAACCAACCGTCCAGACCCTTGGATATTCTGGACGGTGCAGATATGGCGCATATGCCATGGTGGGTCCACACGTGTGGCCCACCTCTCATACATATATAACTGTATAATATATTATATTAATATATATATATATATATATATATATATATATATATTATTAATATATATTATACTTTCTTTTCTTTTTTATTTTTATTTTTAAAGTTAGCTGGTTAGTACACTCCAGCGTCAATTCACATTTCACTGTTAGCCACAACCCATTGCTGGCCACGTCCAGTGTCCTTGGACGCTGGATGGTATGGATTCAACACAGGCATCATAGTGGGTCTCGCATGGACGTGGCCTACCGGTTGGATTGATCTGATATTTGTATTTTTTCTTTCCATCTAGGCCCGGTAACAGGCTGAACGATGTAGATCTAACACATCCATTAGGTGGGTCCCACAAAGGTGGACGGCATGGATAAAATATATACTTCATGGTGTGCCACACACTCATCATCAACATCACCAAAAGAAAAGGAGAAAGAGAGAGAGGGAGAGAGATTGGTGTAGTGGAGGGACCCCGCCATTATGGGCCCCTCATATGATTACAACACATACATCAAATTGGGTCCCATCACAAATGGGTCATTAGATTAAAAATCAACGGTAGATCACCCACCTATCGGCCTTCTTCCTTGTCCATGAGACTCCTTAGCTCCTTGTCTTCAATTTTGATGGAGGTAGATGATGAATGAATGGTTAAGATAGGGGATGAGACAGTGGGAAAGTGGGCCACACTTGGATTTGGGAGAGAGGGCTTGGACATTGGGTGTTGCTTGGGAGGTTTGAGAAATGAGAGAGAGAGAGAGAGAGAAATGATGCGATGATAAGGGATGGAGTGATGGGTGATGGGTGGAGTGATGGAGTTGTAAGAAAGGGATGGGTGGAGAGAGAGAGAGAGAGAGAGAGAGAGAGATAACTTTAGGAATGGGAAAGGGATGGGTTGCTTGTACTTATGGTATGGTGTGTACTATTAATTGATGGGATACGTCGTAGAGATTCTCTCAGAATTTGCACGCGCGACGTTTTCCTCGAAATGAATGCGGGCCCACATCTCCTGGCCCGAGTATTGGAGCGGTGCGCGAGTCGTGGTGTTAGAACCGCGACGACGGCACAATCATAGGGGTACAAGTTTCTAGTCGAGTCGACTATGATATGAGAAACTCGGCTTAAGATCGCGCACCAACGTTAGATACGGGTCGAGGATTGTCGGAATTCGACTGGAAAGACTGTGGAAATCTACGGAATGGTACGGACTATGATACGGGCCTTATAACTCTCCCCTCCAAATAAAAATTTCGTCTTCGAAATTTACACAATCATCATAACTAGACATAAATCATAAGGAAGAAGAACATAACATCACCATATAGAATCAGAGACAGCATACAAGATATAACATATCATCAATCATCAAAAAGATGGGGATAACACTCTCGAATCTCGGCCTTGCGCTCCCAAGATGCCTCATCAACAGAACGACGACCCCACTGAACCTTCACCAAGGGAATGACCTTGATCTAGAGGACCTGCTCCTTTCGATCAAGGATACGAATTGGCTGCTCAATATAAGAAGTGTCCTCATGAACCTCTAGTGGCTGCCAATCAATAACAGGAACGATGTCTGACCCACACTTCCTTAGCATAGATACATGAAAAATGTCATGGACGCTAGACAACTGAGATGGTAAGGCAAGCTGATAGGCTATGGCGCCAATGTGCTCAGTAATCTCAAAAGGTCTTATGAATCTCGGGGCAAGCTTATCATTCGCTCCAAATCGAACCACACCCTTCATAGGTGAAGCGTTGAGATACATTGTCCCCAACATCGAACTCCAAGGGACGATGCCGACAATCAGCAAAACTCTTCTGTCGGCTCTGAGCCGTGCGCATCCTCTATCTGATAAATCGATAGCCTTCGACTTCTACTACACAAGCTTGGGACCTAGGAGATGCCGTTTTCTGAACTCGGTCCAACAACTCAAAGATCTACACGGTCTGCCATATAATACCTTAAAAGGAGCCATGTCAATGGTCGCCTGATAGCTGTTGTTGTATGCGAAGTCAGTCAATCACAGATGCTCATCCTAGCTACCCCTGAAGTCAATCGCGTAGGCTCGAAGCATATCCTCAATGATCTGGTTGACCTTCTCGGTCTGGTCATCGGTTTGTGGATGATACACGGTGCTAAGCTGTAAATCAGTACATATCGCTCTCTGATAGCTTCCCCAAAACTGAGACGTGAAGTTCAGGTCTCGGTCTGAAACGATCGAAACAGGAACACCGTGCAGTCTCATGATATCATCAACAAACAGCTTGGCGAGTCAGTTCGCATGCCAAGTCTCACTAATAGTAAGAAAATGTGCCGACTTTGTTAGGCGATCCACAACAACTTAGATGGCGTCGTGACCGTGCTGAGTCCTTGACAAACCCATGATAAAATTAGTAGATATGTGCTCTCACTTCCACATCGGGACGCTCAACGGCTGCAATGGACTAGGGGGTCTCTGATGATCGACCTTGACACGCTGGTATGTGTCACACTCGACCACAAAACTGGTAATTTGGCGCTTCATCCTCGCCCAATAATATTGTTTCCTCATATCACGATATATCTTCATCGAGCCAAAGTAGATAAAAAACTGCGATTGATATGCCTCGGTCATAAGATCTTCGCGCAACTCAGAAATATCTGGGACACACAATCGGCCTCTGAAGCGAAGTCCATCATAAGAACCTATCTGCCAATCTATCTGACTCTTAGATGCTGCCTCTGCTCGGTAATCCTATAACGACTCATCTATCTGTTGAGCCTCAATCACTATTGCGACAAGAGAGGGTTGAATCGACAGGCTCGATAGCTGAATGATAGAAGACTATAAACCAAACTTGAAGTCATACTCTGCTATATTCTCGAGCATCCTCCACTCCTGAATCATCATATGTGCCACCAGGCCACTTGGCTGATGGCTGAGGGCATCCGCCACCACGTTCACCTTGCTTGGGTGGTACTGGAGGTCAAAATCATAGTCCTTCAGGAGCTCCATCCAACATCTCTGCCTCATGTTCAGATCAAATTGAGAGAATAAGTACTTCAAGCTCTTGTGGTCGGAGAAGTGCCCGAACCTGATCCCATAGAGTAGTGCCTCCACACCTTCAGTGCGAAGACGACTGCTGCTAGCTCCAAATCATGCGTAGGTTATTTCAACTCATGGACCTTGAGCTGGCGAGACGCATAAGCCACTGGTTTCCCATGTTGCATCAGTACAGCACCCAAACCAATATGTGAGGCATCGGTAAATACAACAAATTCATCACTCCCAGAGGGAAGAGTGAGGACAGGGGCGGATGTGAGACGGTCCTTCACTTCCACGAATGTCTACTCACATGCGTCAGTTTAAACAAAATCTGCACCCTTCCAAGTCAACCTGGTCAACGGGGCTGCAATACGGGAGAAGCCCTCAATGAAACATTGATAATATCCCGTTAAACCAAGGAAATTACAGATCTCGGATGCAGTTGTGAGTTGGCCCCACAGACGCACTACCTCAACCTTCGAGAGATCCACTACAACACCCTCCCTCGCCACCACGTGATCGATGAACTTCACCTCCTTCTGCCAAAACTCGCACTTCTCCAGCTTCGCATACAGTTAGTGGGCACGGAGGGTCTGCAAAGCGATCTCCAGATGCTGCATATGCTCCTCACGGGTCCTCGAATATATCATGATGTCGTCAATGAATACCACAACAAACTGATCGAGATACAGACGGAAGACCTCGTTCATTAACTGCATGAAGATCGCGGGTGCATTGGTCGGTCCGAAGGACATGACCTAAAACTCAAAATGACCATAACGGTCCTGAAAGACATCTTCAGGATGTCCTCCTCTCGGACCCGAATTTGATGATAACCGGAACGCAGGTCAATCTTCGAAAAGAACTGTGCACCCTATAGCTGATCAAACAAATTATCTATCCTCGGGAGCGGATACTTGTTCTTAATCGTAACCCGGTTGAGCTCGCAGTTATCCACGGAGAGCCTCAACGAGCCATCCTTCTTCCTGATGAAGAGTACCGGCGCTCCCCAAGGTGAACTGCTCAGACGAATGAATCCTAACTCATGCAACTCATCCAACTGATGCTGCAGCTCCCTTAACTCCATCGATGCCATACGATACGGGGCCTTCGAGATAGGCACGGTATCGGGCACGAGATCAATCTGGAACTCAATGTGTCAGCGCAACGATAATCCTGGAATCTCTGAAACACATCAGGAAAATCGCATATCACTAGCAACTGGTCGATACACAAGACAACAGGCTTCTCAACTACGTAGGACATGAGACAAGACAATGACTCTTTTCTGGGTTCGGCAACGAACTAAACTGTGACAAACCTAGTATGCAAAACGTGACTGTCCACACGGAACAGTCCAAGATGGCATAGTACTCGGTAACCCAATCCATGCCCAAGATAACGTCAAAATCTGACATCGGAAGCACAAATAAATCGGCGGATAAAAAGATATCACCAACCAGAACAGGGCAAGATGAACAGAAACGGCCGAACACTGTAGTCTTCCCCAAGTGGGTCGATACAGTCAACCCCTCGCAAGCAGACTCTGTCAGTAATCCACTTGAATGACAAAAATCATCAGTCTTGAATGAGTGCGAAGCACTGGAATTAAATAATACTTGGGTGATGCATGCAGAGACTGTGAATATACCCTCGATGACGCCTCCACATGACTGCGGATACTGCTGAGCCGCGTAAAACCTAGCCTGAGCTGGCTAAGGAGATCCCTGTCCCCTCTGAGGTCCTTGTTGCTACTGTTGTTGCCTTTGTAGCGGTCTGTACTACTGTCTCTGCTGTTGTTGGGGCCTCTATAGCTGAGGCGACTGCGGTCGCTGCTGCTGTTGTGCTGGAGGATGCTGTGGCTCTCTCGATTATTGCAGATGAGGGCGGGGGCACTCATAGCCCTGTCCCACCACATCCAAAACAAGTCCCTATAAATGGCTACTAGGGTGGCACTGGAGGTGCCGCTGATGCTCTGGCAGATGGGTGGCACCTATACCTCTATGGCTATCGATGTTGCTGGGAGATACTGGAGGGGCCCTGCCTCTTCTGACCTCTCCTCTGATCTTGATCGCTCTGTTTGCTGGCTCACTCAGTCTCATAAATCTGGGCCCTCCGTACTATCGCCTAGAAAGTCGAGGGCTCATGCCTAATAACACAGCCTCGAAGACCGTAACGCAAGCAGTTCTCGAAACGGTGTGCCTTCTACCCCTCATCATCAACCAAATACAGGGTAAAGCTCATTAACACCACAAAACGGGCCGCATACTGTGTCACGGACATATCCCCCTGCACCAGAGTCTCGAACTCTAATGCTCACTGACGACGAATGTGGTCAGGAAAACATTGCTGCTTAAATCGATCTACAAAATCATCCTATGTCCAGACGAAGTCGGGCCCTGTAACACGGGTAACAGAGGGCCACTAGTGCTCGGCCCCACCCTGGAGAAGAAATACTGCCAACCGGACTCGCTGCTGGGTCATACATGTCATAGTATCAAAAATATTCTCCACATCGAAGCGCCACCTCTTGGCTACTGTTGGATTTGGCTCGCCTTGGAAACATGGAGGATTGAGCTGTTTGAACTCTCGAAGAAGGGCGCTCACGTGTTCCTGCTCTGCCTATTCTGGCGAAACAACTAGGTGCTTGCCTTGTCCCTAAAGCACAGCCGTCACAGCCTGCAATATCTGCTGTAACTAAGAGGCACTCACATATACGATCGGATTCGCACCAGTCTTGGGTGGAGGAACGACATCCTCAGGTTGGGGAGCTAGGATCTCTAGGGGTAGAGCAGGAGTCATAGGCGGTAAAGCGGGAGTCTCAGGTGGAAGAGCGGTAGTCACTCGGGTCGCTCTCCTGAGCGGCATGTCCTATAGGAAAGAACAAGAACACCAATCAACCTTGAGAATCTCTCAAAGGCACACATGTTGGGGAACTAAATTGGAAGGTTATGCACTCGGAACCTAATCATCCTAAACTCATAGCAAATATATGATGTTGTTCTCAGTTATTCCCAAGTTATACTCTAATACCAACTTCTCTTACGATCCAAACTCGGAAACCGGGCTCACAAAATTCTCGATCGCCAAATCTGGCGCCGACAGCCTCCGTAGTACCCCATTCTCAGCTCCCGGCACCCATACACCAAGTTCCGATCCTGGGATTCTACAAGGAAGACTTTCAACATGTTTTTTTATTCATAATGAGCATAACCATAAGCATAACCCACAAACAATAACTACAAGAACACCATCACAAAATTCACTATGATCAAAAAGCTTAAAGTACAATGCGTATGAAGGAAAATACAAGTTAATGATAATGGAAACTCCTGAAGCTAGACTGCACGCTCCTATTGCGGTAAAGCTACGACTGCGTCCTGGCATCACCTGTATGCATTAATTATGCATAAGCTTATAGAAAGCTTAGAGGGTGGTGTAAGTGTGTGCGCAATATGAGCGTGCTCAAAATGTAATGTCAGAGTAATGTGGAATCATGCTGATGAGTATATGAACGCAATCAGTCGTACCAAGGCTATGCAGTGTAAAATATGAATGTTATCGGCCATATCAAGGCCATGTGATGCAAGATACAAGTCAAGCATGCCAATCCTCATACACATATCAATGCAGCTCATCACTTAGAGCATCAAATATCAGTACGGTTCTCACTCTGGATAATCACCGGGGTTTAGTACACTCCAAATGGCACTTCCACTTTCCCAGGTGCATAGTCCAAGTGAGCATAAGAAACCTCATTATCCGCCTGGCTAATAGTCTGCCAATACCTATCTGGCACGTCGATAGCGGACCCATTCACGAGCTGGTCAAACTCAACCTAGTAATTTTCCCTACCCTCGGGTGAGTAAGGCCACACCCCTTTCCAATTGACCACGACACAGTGGGAGACGCGGCTTCCTGGTATTCGGCCCTTGTGCGCTCATGTATCCACTGTCTCGATGTTGGAGTTATCTTCTGGTGCCATCGAGTTAAGGGATTTTCACCCAGGGATATCTATGGTGCCCCGATGCTTAGTAACAATATTTTAAGTATCCAATCTAACCACCCACGATGTGTCTGTGGAGGCTATGGCCTTGATGTCGCTAGGGCATACAATAATCATAGTCACACAAATGCAAAGTGCATAAGTCACGCAGTCCAACCATGCATCAATCCTGCGCATACCGTGCGCTCATGTGGGGTAACTCTACTTATCAAGGAGTCCCATAAACCACCTACACTATGGCATATGCGATGGCTAATCACACCTCATAACAAACATACAGATGATGTATATGGGCATGTATCATGATGCTATGTTGTCACAAACTCATAATCGACATCACTAGTCGATATCAATAATCGGCATCGATAATCGGTATCGATAATCAACCTTGACATAATGCAGGGTCCATAGATGGACGACCGATAATGGATCAAGCAATATCAATGGGGCCCAATCGTTTGGGTTAACCCACTAGAAAATGATTAGAATGGGCCTAACAAGGCCTAAGGGAAGGTCACAAGTGGACATTCAACCATTATTGCCCATCAATGTGGTCATTTAACCAACATTGCTCCCAAGGAGTGGTGCTCATAGGGCCAATCGTATAATGGGTCCACAGTCTCATACAAGGGCCTAATATACATCATCATGGGCCTTACTTATGGGGCGTATACGCATCACATTGGGCCTCACTCATGGGCCGATATATATATAACATCGGGTCGTATCAAGTATCAAATGGGCTGAATCAAATGGGCCGATTCAAATGGGCTGAATCAAATTGGACGATTCAAATGGGCCAAATCAAATGGGCCGAGTTGAATGCGACGAGTCGAATAGGCCAAGTCGAATGGGCCGAGTCAAATAGGTCGAGTTAAATGCACCATGCATCCATTGCTAGGGATCATTATAGTGTATAAAAAAATGAATCATATCCAAAGGATCATCTGGACCATACCACAAATGACAATGGTGACAATGATTTCCACTGTTAAATTCCAATGGCCCACCATAGATTTTATTTTCCATCCTGTCTATGCATAAGGTTGCAAAGACCTGGATATAGAGGAAAAGCAAATATCATATAGGTCCAGAACCTTAAAATCCCAAAGGGGTTTTCAATGGTGGGCGTTTATCCCATTGTTCTCTGCAGTGTGGTCCACTTGATATTGGATTTGCTTTATTTTTAGGCTGAAGCCTGGAGACATGCTCGCCAAATGGATATATGGCAGGGATACATCACATGCCTCATGGTGGGGCCATACCTGGCGTGGCATACCAGTTGATGGACGGTTGAGATGGAAAATAGTTGGACAACATGGAATGAAACTCATACATCAGGGGTGGGGTCCACCCACGTGGCCCACTTAAGGCGGCCCACTAGATGAATGGATGGACGATGTGGTGCAAGACCCATACACACAGGGGTCCCACGAATTTTGGATGGACGGCGTGGGTGTACTCCAACGTACAACCATGGGTGGGTCCCACATGGGGCCCTACTCTCATAACTAGATTATATATATAATATAATATATTATATTATAATACAATATAATATATATATATAACAAAAAACCAACCGTCCAGACCCTTAGATGTTCTGGACGGTGTAGATATGGCGCATATGCCATGGTGGGTCCACACGTGTGGCCCACCTCTCATACATATATATACTGTATAATATATTATATTAATATATATATATATATTATACTTTCTTTTCTTTTTTATTTTTATTTTTAAAGTTAGCTGGTTAGTACACTCCAGCGTCAGTTCACATTTCACTGTTAGTCACACCCCATTGTTGGCCACGTCCAGCGTCCTTGGATGCTGGACGGTATGGATTTAACATAGGCATCATGGTGGGTCCCGCATGGACGTGGCCCACCTGTTGGATTGATCTGATATTTGTATTTTTCCTTTCCGTCCAGGCCCGGTAACGGGCTGAACGGTGTAGATCTAACACATCCATCAGGTGGGTCCCACAAAGGTGGATGGCATGGACAAAATATATACTTCATGGTAGACCACACAATCATCATCAACATCACCAAAAGAAATGGAGAAAGAGAGACAGGGAGAGAGATCGGTGTAGTGGAGGGACCCTGCTGCTATGGGCCCCTCATATGATTACAACACATACATCAAATTGGGTCCCATCCCAAGTGGGCCATTAAATTAAAAATCAATGGTGGATCACCCTCCTATTGGCCTTCTTCTTGGTCCCTTGGACTCCTATGCTCCTTGCCTTCAATTTTGATGGAGGTAGATGATGGATGAATGGTTGAGATAGGGAATGAGAGAGTGGGAAAGTGGGCCACATTTGGATTTGGGAGAGAGGGCTTGGACGTTGGGTGTTGCTTGGGATGTTTAAGAGAGAGAGAGAGAGAGAGAAGTGATGGGATGATAAGGGATGAAGTGATGGAGTTGTAAGAAAGGGATGAGTGGAGAGAGAGAGAGAGAGTTGACTTTGGGAATGGGAAAGGGATGAGTTGCTTATACTTGTGGTATGGTGTGTACTTGATTGATTGATTGATTGATGGGATAGGTCATAGAGATTCTTTTGGAATTCGCATGCGTAACATTTTCCTTGAAATAAACGTGGGCCCACATCTCCTGGCCTGGGTATTAGAGCGGTGTGTGAGTCGCGGCGTTGGAACCGCGGCGACGGCACAGTCGCAGGGGTATAAGTTTCGAGTCGAGTCGACTCTGATATGCAGGACTCGGCTTAGGATTGCACGCAAACGTCAGATATGGGTCGAGGGTTGTCGGAATTCGACCGGAAGGACTGTAGAAGCCTACGGAATGGTACAGACTTTGATACGGGCCTTACACTAACCTTATACCAAAAATAACATAACCTCTAGATGATACACTCAGAATATCAAGAAGTGAAGGAATAAGTAAACACCATCTTCCAGAAAATGGGCACAATCCCATAGAAAATCCGTAGTCTATTAACGTTTAGAACACCCATATAGGTGACTCTCCATTTAAAAATAACTATCCCTTTAATTGTATGAGATTTCACCACTTCCCATCACCTCGGGAGATAGAGAGAGATGAGATACATCTAATCCTAACTTTTTATCTTATATACCCCTTCTATCTCTCTAACTCCCTCCTTGTATCTCTCCACATCCTAGAAGACTCTTACTTTTAAGAAAAAGAGTTACATGGGGTATTTTAATCCAACTACAATTGAAACCAGAAGATAATTACATACAACTGAGAGAGAGAGAGAGAGAGAGAGAGAGAGAGAGAGACAGAGACAGAGACAGAGAGCTCATGGGAAAGAAATTTCAGGTTAAAACCTTTGTAATTTTAATAATCTTATTGCAATATTTGGCCAGAGCAGTGCAATGGACGGTTTAGATTATCCTTATGCATATCGTACATGCCTGAATAAGAAGTATCTTTTCCTGCGCAATTTAACCTACATGAAGAAATTTTCTTTTTTAATATAATAATGAATGATTCAATTTGTGATTATAAGATATATTGAGTTTTTATAAATATTGATAATGAAGGTAAAGCATATCTAAACAACATAATGTACAAGCCAGATCGACCATACCGCTATTGTTTTGTTAGATCTGGAGGATATTATAAAGAGAGTTTAAATTTATGCAAAAATATTAGCATCACTTGGCATAAATGGTTGAGATGGGCCATCAACGTATGTATAATTAGACACACACCGTTCATCCAATTTGTAAAGGCAAAATATACTAAGACCTCAAGAATCTAGATGATCCAATCATCTGGTGGGTCACCTGATGAGACTAGTATGATGGATCTAATACTAATTTTGAATCATATTGAAATTCTTAAATTTATGAGAATGATCGGTTCAAATTGGTCCAAACAATCATTAGGATCAAACTATATCAAGATTTCTAATTATCTAATCTAATTAATTAAAATTAATGGACTACACCAATCTGATTAATCCTTTGCCATTCAATTTCTAATTTTAAATATAAGATAATCATAACCATTGATCATCTTGAAACGCATAGATGATTAGATAACCTAGGGTGTTTTATCCAAGGTGGGTTCCACTGTGCAATAATCATATCAATAATGATATTATGGATATAATTTGCTAGGATTTTTAGATACAAATCATTTAGACCCTCTTGTGAAATCTTCACTATAGGACATAGGTGAGTAATCCTAACTTGTCTCATATTCATTAGAATTAAAATAGATTGTTTTTTTATTGTTTGATTGATCGATGTACTATTTGGAGTATTCGTTACGATGTTGTTGATTTAACAAATGTGAATGTATGTTATGGTAAATCACATGCTAACATGTGTCAAATTGCATGAACTATAAAATTGTACGTTGAATTCACGTGTGAATATTTTAATCAAGATAAGTGTCTATGGGCAGTAACAATTAGGGGTGCACATTTAACTAGTAGAACCGTGGAACCGGACCGGAACCGACCAAACGGTCCAGTTTGGTCCGGTTCCAAAAATCAAAGAACCGGTGACATCGGTTCGGTTCTTGGTTTGGGGGTATGTAGAACCGAACCGAACCGTGAACCGATCCATAGAACCAAACCATGGATCCGATCCATAGAACCGAACTGTGGAACCGAACCGATGTATTTTTGCACACCTTATAATTATTTTCTCTAGAACAATTATTTTCGTAAATGTATTTTTGCACACCTTATACAATATCTAAACCATTCATCAAATGGACCACAACATGGATGGACATGGGCTTGCAATTGGGCTGGATTATAAAAAACCCAGAATCGTGGAACCGATCCGGAACTGAACCGGTTTTAACGGTTCGGTTCCGGTTCGGTTCTAGGGTGCCAACGGTCCGGTTCCGATTCTGAATTTCCTAGAACTGTTAGGAACGGTTCGGTTCCGGTTTCACCCCAAAACCGGACCAAACCAAACCGTGTGCACCCCTAGTAACAATGCATCCATACATTATTCATCATACAAATACATTGCGTTGTTGATCTTGGGGAACTTCCTTGTAAGAATGTCAATCCTGATAGATCGTTACAAGATGTGGGTTATACCCAAGCCTTACAAAAGGTGGAAGCCTGCCCAACGGGTGAATACGGATTGACAATTTCTAACCTATAAGAGGATGGACGATCATCCCATCTGATGCATTCATACATCATTTGCATGTATATCATTGTGCATATTCTTTTTATATTATAACTTAATTTCAATAAGTATGAACCATGCTGGGATTTCTCACTACGCCTAGTCACCTTACATTTTTATTGATGAAAAAATCGTACAGATAAACAACTAGCTAATGAGTTGGCACAGGAACAAGAAGTTGTAGTTGAACTGGTGCACAACTCACGTGAGATGTGGTGGTACCTATCGGAAGAGGGACTGACCACATTTGGACCATTCCATAATATTTAATTGAAAATTTACTTGTTAGGATGGTCCGATTTAACCAATCTCTTACAAAAGAGATAAGCAAACAATCTTAGCATTCTTAAGTATCCAAAGTGCCTAGAGTCAATAATACATAAAAGTAAACTAAAATTAACACTTTATTCAAACCAAAATTAATGAATTGTTTAACATTTAAATCATAAAACTTAAATAACAGTAAACTAGAATATTAAAAATAATTACAAGCTTTTACCTCTTAGCCCTAGTTAAGATATTTAATCAACCATTGTCATAGTTGAACTAAACTCAAACAAAAATATGGAAAATAAATTAGAACCGACGGATTGAAAAAGAATAACAGCTCCATAGAAGCTTCGTTACCTCTCTCTCTCTCTCTCTCTCTCTCTCTCTCTCAAATCCTAATTCATGTTTAGAATGACTTAAATCACCCCTTTAAATAGGAAAATCCCACTCCAACTTTGCACCGATTCCAAATTTATGAACTTTTGTTACACTTTAATCGCACCAACAAATCCCTTTGGTTGCACCGAAGTCGCACTGAATCAAGCCGAATGTTTCTTTAGCCATAACCGAATTTCTCCATAAACCGTACTAAACTTTCTCTCTTTTCAGCTGGGCTAAACCACCTTTTGATTGCACTGAACACCACTTTGGTCATAACTAAGAGTCCTTTTGTCAAGCAAAATT
Source organism: Magnolia sinica (assembly GCF_029962835.1). Classification (NCBI taxonomy): domain Eukaryota; kingdom Viridiplantae; phylum Streptophyta; class Magnoliopsida; order Magnoliales; family Magnoliaceae; genus Magnolia; species Magnolia sinica. Next base: position 116,445,074 of record NC_080573.1, on the reverse strand, counting down.
AGTTTTAAAAATCCACAATGATTCTATGATTTCTAGCTGATAGTAGATTTTAAATTTCATTTGACTAATGAGGACTTCGAATTAAACGCATTTTTACATATAAGTCAATAACATACTCTAACTATATGAGTAAATTAATATCAAAACAAAAGGAAATGAGGGCACAGCTTTGTTAGAGGGAGAGACATTCACTGAGGTCGGGCCTAAAATACACTGAAAAAACGGATGTGGATAATGACAAATGCATTACAGGTGGGCCACAAACTATACTCACTAAACAATCAGGTTCTTGCTTTCTGTCTCCCTCCCTTTCTCTCCACATAAATTCCACGTGCCATACCCATCATTAATCACCCAACGCCCTGCGTATGGTTACGTCATACAGTCTGTTATACGTGGGCGTATATTAAGATGGACATGCATTAATAATCTCTTAAGATCGAAATGTTTACGTCATACAGTCTATTATATGTGGACCTATATTAAGATGGACATGCATTAATAATCTCTTAATTAGAACAAGTGGGAGATGGCTATCGGACACATACCATGTAGTGCGGATCTCCCTACGCAGTAAGATAGTGTTGATTCCCTGTGGACCTACCATGGTGTGTCATGGTGTGTGTGTTTTTATCAATGCCGTCCATCTGTTTCTCTTTATATATATATATATATAAGTCATGCTCCCCTGCGTACCTACGCACATGCGCACCCTTGCACGCGTGTCATGGGTGTCTAATCTGAACGGTCCATATGATGTAGAATTCCATGAAACTTCATGTGACAAAATTTCACCTTGATCTAAAATTCTGTTGGGCCATAGCAAAGAGAAATGCAAATCAAGGGAGGAAATTTTTTTCGTTTTTCATGGGCCATCAAAGTTTTAGATCAAAGTAAAACTTAGGCCCGGGGGGTTTGACGAGGTGTTGCTTCACATGAACGGTTCAGATTTAGGATCAACATCACTTAGGATGGGTTCTCAAAAAAGTTCGTACATAGTACGTACGAACTGGTTCGCAGGTGAGCGTCTCATTGCGTGTGTGTGTATATATATATATATATATATATATATATATATATATATATAACAATGGTAAGCGTTCGATTCCCACCGGTTCCTTTGATGTGGTCCACTGGATGTATGCTTAATTTTAAGATAATGCGTGTGATCTTACGAAGCACGGGTTGGATGACAAAAGAACATCACCGTGGGCCCTAATAAGCTTTCAACGGTAGGCGTCATTATCTCACTGTTTTACGTGGTGTGGTATATTTGAACTTTGTATGTACTTCAATTTTGGGCTCATGCTCTAAAATAAGCTTGGGAAAGTGGATGGACGGTATCTATAAAACACATATATCACGGTGGGCCCCACAGAGAATCACTCCTCAATACGCAATGGCGTCTTGAATGATTTAGATGGTCTGGCCATTAGTGAAACGACACGTTAAATTATGATGGGACGTATATCTCATCACTGTCCCGAGTCCGGATCCTCAGTTATCAGGTCAACAGAGAATTCCTAATACCCTAATTCTCATTGGTCCACGTCACTACTCACTAAAAAAAAAAATAATAATAAAAAACAGCTTCGGACGCCAAACCATTAGGGTAACAGGAATTCTATGTTAACCTGATAACAGAGGATCCCGACTCGTCCCACTGTCCCTGCTAGATTGTAGTAAATATCGTTTGGGGACCACGTAATGCATGAACCAGCGGACGAGAGTTTTGGAAGCGGATTGCCTAGTGAGTAACTCACTACGCTTTTAGCGACGTGAGGAAACTGTGTGGTCCACCACGATTCATGTATTTTATCCACTTTGCCCATCCATTTTACAGGCTTGAACCTAAAAATGAAACATATACAATGTTCAAATGGACCACACTACAGGAAACAGTTGAATTTAACATCTATCGCTGAAATTTTCTTGGGGGCCATAAAAGTTTTGGATCAAGCTTATATTTGTTTTTTTTCCTTTCATCCATATCTGTACAATTTTATGAAAAGGTTAGATGACAAATATACATCAATGTGGCACCTAGCAAGTTTTTAATGGTGGAAATCATTATCCCTGCTGTTTCCTGTGATATGGTTCACTTGATCTTTGAATATGCTTCAATTTTGGTCTCAACCCTTAAATTAGATGGAAAAACGAATGAACCGTGTGAATAGATCACATACATTCAACGTGGGCCCAACTGAGTTTACTCAGTACGTAATCCGACTTCGAGAGTTTTCCCGCAACACCGGTTGCAGGGAGTTCCTGCAACACGGATGCGGATCAAGTGGCGCCCTCCGCGGTCGTTATTGATGTTTTGGGCGCTGTGAGGCCCACCATGATGTATATGTTATATATCCACACCGTCCATCTGTTTTTTGAGCTCATTTTAGTCCATGGACCCCAAAATGAAGCAGATCCAAAGCTCAACTGAATCACACCACAGAAAACAGTGGTGATTCAACTCCATTAAAATTTTCTCAGGGGCACAAAAATTTTGGATCAAACCGATATTTGTGTTTTCTCTTCATCAGGTCTTGACATTATCAATAGGTTGGATGGCAATTAAATATTAGGTAGGCCCTAGGAAGTTTTCAACGGTGGGCGCACAATAACCATTAACCATTGTTTCCTGCAGTTTGGTCCATCTGAGATTTGGATTCCTCATTCCTCCATTTTTGACACCGTGCCTAAACCAAGAGGGCAAATAGCTGGACCACATGGATATAAAACACACACATCACGGTAGGCCCCACGATGCCCAAAACATCGCACTCACCCGTCCAACAGTTCTCATAAAGATCCATATTTAAGTGTTGGTTTTGAGTTCGTTCACATGTATTGTCTCGGAGTGTGCTAGAGCCAATAGTAACTTAATTTTAACTGAACCCTTTTTGATACCAAGCACTAAAATAGTAAGCTTAAGATTAGATCCATGAAGATCTTCATGGTCTATCCACTCAACCATCAATTACGAAGAATCAAGCGAATTGTGAAGGAAAGGATTCATCGTTTGTGTGATTTGCTTTATATCATTTAACAATAAAAGAATATAATTTAAAAAATAAAATTAGGCCAAAGTTGATCAATTAAATAAACGACTTTTAACCATATTCTGTTGGAAAAGAAAATAATGAAAAGAAAAGAAAAAAAAAAAGATAACTAACGACAATCTATTTATAGCAAGATGGTCGTCAAAAACTGTCGGAGGACCGTAGAAGCAAACCCTGAATTCAAATCAAACAAGTGAAAGATAAACGCAATAAAGCATGAACAGGAACATACAAATTTTACATGAAAAACCCTCACAGGAAAAAAATCATAGCACAAAACGATAACAAAATCCACTATGAAATGATATTATAAGAGATAAATCTACTTACAAATGCGAAACCCTTCAGAAAACCCTAAGCTCTCTTCAAAACCCTTTTAAAAATGTTAAGTTTTCCCCTTGTTACCGTAATCCTGTATTACATTCATATTTATAGTAAAACAACAATAATAGAAAAATAATCGCACAATTACACAAAATTGCACGCGTCGCCGATTTAAGCATCGATCGACTAGTCCGCGATCGATCGAGCATCACATGTTTAAGCGATCGAACATGCTCAAATGTGTTTAGAGAGTTTACAAGTATTTTTAAAATACTATCGATTAATCGACCCGACCTGTCGATCAATTAATTATGTCCAAAATTGTCCAGAGAAAAATCTATAAAATTCGAGTCTCACTCGATCGATCGATCAATCTCCTGTTTTATGCACAAATTGAAGACATCAAACAACAATCTCCACCATTCCATAAATCATTATGAATCACAGCTCTAATCTCCATCTCTAATAACCTCCATCATAGCTTTCACCATCATCATTGCTTTTCATACACACTCTGTCATCATCAAACATTTGCCAAACTTAGAGAAGTCGAACAAAATATAAACTTCTCTGTAGGGACCACCTAAATAAGAATATCCATCGGATTCACGCTCGTATGAATCTTCTCGAGATTAACACCGCCTTCATCAAGCACCTGTTAGATAAAATGATGATGAACGTTAATATATTTAGTTTTAGAATGTTAAATTGAATTCTTTGCTAAGTTGATCACGCTTTCATTGTCACAATTAACCGACTCAGCCTCTCGCTGAAGACCCGACTCATTCATCATTCCATGTAACCAAACACATTCCTTAAAAGCTTCTGTCATTACTATATACTCAGCTTCGATTGTGGAAAGAGCAACTACATACTAAAGCTTTGACATCCAATTGATCACTCTACTCTATAGTACAAACGAGTAACCAAAAGTAATTGACATTTTGTTATCCATATTCCCTGCGTAATATGAATCAATATAACATACAATCTTTTCCTCTAATTTCTCAAATGTCAAGATGTAGTCCACTGTACCTCGTAGATAACAAAGTAGTCATTTCACTACCTTTCAATATTACTTGCCGGGGTTTAACATGTATCTGCTTACAACAATGATAGCATGTGAAATATCTGATCTCGTAAAGACCATGTCATACATCAAACTGCCAATTGCAGTAAAATAGGGTACACGAGATACAAACTATTTTTCTTCATATGTACTGAGACATTTCTTTGAAGAAAGCTGAAAGGAAGCAGTATAGGGTGTGCTAACTGGTTTATCATTGTCCATCCCAAACTTCACCAATACCTTCTAAAGATATTCTACTTAAGATAATTATAACTTGCTCCTCTCCCTATCTTTGTGTATATCAATGATGAGAATCCTCTTTGCAGCCCCAAGATCTTTCATTTCGAATGTCCTTGATAATCGAGTCTTCAATATTTTGATCTCAAACATTCTATGGTTGGCCATAAACATGTCATCAATATATAATACCAGTACAATGAATTCTCCATCACTTAGTGTCTTGAAGTAGACACAATGATCATATTCACTTCTGGTAAACCACTGATCACCATGAAATTATCAAATTTCTTATACCACTGCCTATGTGAGAGTTTTCAGTTGTACAACAAATTCCTTAACCTGCAAACGTTATTCTCTGATCCATGTTCTTTGACCCTTCTGGTTGCTTCATGAAGATCTACTCTTCTAATTTTTCATGTAGGAAAGCGCCTTTACATCCTTTTGTTCCACTTGTAAATTGTATTGGGCAACCAACGCCAACACAAATTCGATAGGTACCTTCTTAACAACTGATATAAAGATCTCACTGAAGTCTACGTGTAACACCTCACACTTCTGGTGCGCGGGTGTTACCATTTAAACTCGTAATAATAGGATTTCAAAACTTGACTAACAAGCAACCTAAATTCAACGAATGCAGGATGGAGCTTCCAGTCATCATTGAAGCCATCCATCAGAGACCCTAGGAGCTGAGTTGAAGCCTACAACAGTCATGAGGGTAAGCTTAACTGAACCACCTTAAGTTAAAACAGTTTCCAAGTCATCTAGCCATAAAGAGACGGAGCGATGTGCTGATGGTCGACCTTCAAGGGCTAGTGAGTAGCCAACCAAGCACTCACTGCCTCTCAAATCCCTATTTAACCATCGAAACAAAGTCTCAAACTAATCCAGTCATTGGATCAAAGTGTATTGGCCAAACAAGACCTGAGATGTGTAATACGGCCCACCCGGGCCTCACATCCACCCCATACTAGGCCCGGACCCCTAAGTGGGGCTCCCAAGATGAATGGACGGAGCAGATTTATCACGAACATCATGGTGGACCCCACATAAAGTGTGAGTGCACCCAAAGACGCCCATGCACGATCACTGGTTTGACTAGCGCTGACCTGTGCCCCATGAGAAAAGTCGAGAAATCCTCCCGCCAATGTTTTTTTTAACTGACGGACGTCAGCTTCCACGGTGGCCCACCTTGGCCACTATCTGGCAGATCCAAACCATCCATCGGATGTGCGAGGCCTGGACGACCAAACCCTAGTGGTCTATTTGGACCCATGCAAAGGGACATGGATTCGGGATTGGAACCGATCAAACCTAAGCGAATGGCTAAGATCATGAATGGTGGGCCAACCTGTGGCCACATGGACGATCTACGATCGGCCTAATCATGCAACCCAGCCATCCATCCACCCATTTGAAATCGTGTTCTCCTGTTGCCAAAAACGCCTGAACAACTGCCTGCACCAAGGAAAGTAAAAGGAGATATTTTCCTTTCAGGAAATGGGTGCTAGCGCGATCCGAGCCCTTCCTTGGGCCACGTGGAGTGATCCCAGCCTCTCCCTTTAAGGTGACACGAGTTGAATACATGAGACATCTCGTCTCACAAGAAAATGGCGAGATGTAGAGTACTTCATGGGATATTCCGAAACTCACATGAATGGCCCAAAAAGTCGGCTCTGCATTGATCAAAAGCTTCATCTGGTCCATTCATACGGACCAGATCTCAAGGAAGTAACGTAGATGGAAGGTTGTCATTAATGGCCCTCTCATCTTCCCCGTTGGAGCATCCGACCCATGACAACAAGATGGGCCCCACCAGGGCTAAAAATTTACTTTCCTGGTGGGTCATTGTAGTGGGAATCCATCCCTAGGGTCAGATGGACCCCGTGCATAACGGTTTTTCAGGAATGGTCGTTGCAAATGGCGTTTTCATCTCAGCCGTTGGCTGAGATGCGCAAGAAACCTCCCTTAGCTATAAAAGTCATTAGGACGCCTTGGGATCTGCATCAAAGAAAGAAATAAGAGAGAGAGAGAAGGAGAGGAAATAGGAGAGAGAGAGAGAGAGAGAGAGAGAGGATAGGAGAGTGTGAGAGGTTGAGCGAGTCAACTCGACTCGGCCCGTTTTCAACCACTCAGGAAGGTCAAGTTGCTGCCCTATTGAGTCCTGAGACCAGGATCTCCATAGGTAAGGCCCCTAGTTGTCTCAGTCAGCTCCTAACAACCAGAAAATCTTGCTAACCCGGATCGATTGTCCGCAGGTATCCGTTGCTGTAGTTGTAGTTGTAGTTGTAGCCATGTTTGAGTCGACTCAGCCAGCATCGGAGCAGGCCAGGTAACTCTCAACCTCCCCTAGTTTTCTTCCCATCCAACAGCACATGGCTGTTGGAGTTACGGTTGGCTAAGATCAGAACCAAGGTTCGGGCCGAACTCTGTTAGTAATGTTGGGCTGAGTTGAGTCCAAGCCCAACTTCAAAGGCCAGCTGAGAACGCCATTCTCAGACGCTCAAGGCCTGGCAGACGTTCCAGCTGTTGAGTGGTGTTGGACTAGGCTTCCAGCAGTAATGTGGGCCGAAATCGACCTCAACTTTGGGCCTTGAACTGAGCTGAACGCAGTCTCCAAATGGGCCGTGTAACTGGACTAAAGATAGTTCTCAATTAGGCTGTATAACTGGACTGAAGATAGCTCTCAATTAAGCAGTGTAACTGGACCGAAAATGGCCTTCAGTTGGGCCAAAAGATTGGGCTGAGAACGGCCTTTAGCTGGGCCGTGAAACCGGCCTTCAGTTGGTGCGTGATGTGGGCCGAAATCAACCCACATTCTAGCCGAAACCAACCTCAGAACTGGGCTGAGATCAAACCGAGTTCTAACCAAAAGGGTGGGCCGAGGGTAGTCACTGACTGGGGCCATGTGCTGCGCTGAAATTATCTCTAGAACTAGCCCGAAATCAATCCCAAAAACGAGCTAAAATTAGCCCAAATCCACTATTGAAACCACAGTGGGGCACATTACATCTGCTCTGGACCTCGCCTGAGCTAAAGGATCAGTGGGCCGCACCCTGCATGATGCAGGTGGGCTGCACTTAAAGCCTGAAGTGGGCCCAGGTCTTTTGAAACCAGGTCATGGGCCTCATTGAGTTAAAACATTCAGTGGGCCACGCCTCAAAACCCCATGGGCCTCACTGAGTTGAGATCTCAGTGGGCCATGCCACACATCATAGTGGGCCTCACTGAGTCAAAACCTTAGTGGGCCACCTTGCATTTGCACCGGGCCCCACATAAGCCAAAGACAGGTGGGCCACACCCTGCATAAGGAAGGTGGGCCGCACCCTGCATGAGGTAAGTGGGGCATGCTGGGCATCACCATGTGATGGGTTCGTGCTAGCTGTGATGGGCATCACCATGTGATGGGCTAGCGGCCTAGCTGTGATGGGCTCGTGCTGGGCCAGTTGTGAATCCAGCCTAGTTTAGCTAGTGCGAGGGTGGCCCATGGGCCAGCTGGGTCATCCATTGTTGGGCTAGGGACGACCAGCCTAACCCAATTTTTGGGCTCGGATGGACCTAACAGGCTGGGCCTAGTCAGGCCCAGTTCAGGCCATAATGATGGGTTGATTCTAGGCCCAATCTGGGCCACTTGTTAGACAAAAGTTTGGTGGGCCTGGTCACTCTAATGCAAGCCCAAATAGCCTTATTCATGGGACCTTTCAAACCGACACAACTTTGATGTGTTAGTTACTTGTGTGATTTTGGACCGCAAGGTACTTGTGTGATTTTGGACCGCAAGGTACTCAAGGGAACTTGGGTCAAGGATGGGAATACAACCCTACAGGTGATGACTTCTCCCCTTGAGCTTTCCATCTCTAAACTAGACTAATGATAGTTTTTATAATAACCACAAATGATAACCCAGAATTGGTTAATCATTCGGTTAGTTTACTTGAATACATGCCTGATAAGTGATTTAATCATTTGGTTAGTTTACTTAAATACATGTCTTAGAAGTGATTAAATCATCTGATTAGTTTACTTGAACACATGTCTTAGAATTGACTAAATCACTTGATTAGTTTACTTGGACACATGTCTTAGAATTGTTTAAATCGCTTGAGCAGCTTACTTGAATGCATGCCTTAGAACTGATAAGTTATAATCATATGAATGTTAGGGCTTGACTACTTAAGTGACCCTTGAATTATATGGATACATGAGTTTTACTTGATTATTGAATCATGCCTTATTCACTTTAGTTTGTTCGCTACTTAATCTCCATGTCATCCTCTTATATTATTATATTGGTTGCAAGACACATACGACTTGAAATCTCTCTAAGGGAACCTCTATTTAAAGAGAGTCCGTACTTAAGGTGTAACGAGATTGATTGTGATAGGACTAGACCCTCAACATGGAGGTTATGTTAGTGGTAGTTTAATTCATGCGATTTACCATCTATGGAGTGATTCCACCTACCTGACTATGGAACGAACCTTTCAACATTTTTATCGCCATTGTTTATTCGCATTTGAATCATACATATCGACTCATTTTAATAATTATATTTAATATCTTCAGCACTCCATTCCTATTCAGCATACGATGGTAGTTTTCCATACATTGAGAATTGATTGGCCACGTGTTGATGGGTTCTATCCATACCCTAAGGCGGTAGACTCACGGGCTGGGGATAGTGGTCATGGGACACTATGCCCGAGCCGTCAGCCTACGTTGGGTGACGATCCCCATGTAGTGACCTTGAGCTTTATTAAACCGGCTGATTGTAATTGGACTAATAATGGCTTGGCTAATCATGTATACATGGCATATTTACGATAACGGGTGGATATTTCTGGATGTTGTAGTATGTGCCTCCGAGTTATTGGGGTATTGTTTCACTAGCTGTCAGACCACCAGCTATCGATTTATGTACATGATGTACGATAGATAGTTATTATGCGGTACGTGATATACGTACATGATGTGCTTCGCTAGTGGCCAGCCTTTGCATGGGTGATAAGCCCAACTGCCGACTAGATGAGCATTCCCAGGTCGATGATGCATTCACGCATCCACATATATAATAAAACTGCATTTTGCTGTGTTTTGTTTATATGGTTGTTTTCCTGTTATTTCTTGTCTAGGGCGGCGATGTGACCAGGATATTGTTCTTATTTTGGTTATGGCTTATACTATGCTTGATTCCTGTTATTTGCACTTTGATTTTATATTGATTACCACTTAATGATCTGTTAACTCCTAGGTTTTTTAGGAAGCAAGTTGTATACAATTGATGATACATGAGAGTAAGTATCACAACCAAATACTCGAAGCCCTGAGTAGTCTATATTATGACTACTTCATACTTTTTCTGGAATTTTACAATTTATCAGCGTAGACTGGCAGTGATTCATTAAGTAACAAGCCATATTGATGGCCTTAGTCTATAGCTCCTTGCCAACCTAACATTGCTCAACATACTTCGGGCTCTCTCTAGGAGAGTTTGATTCATTCATTTTGCCACACCATTATGCTTTGGTGTGTGTATGATTGTGTTATGTCATATGATCCTCTAATCTTTGTTAAACTAATTGAATTCCTTTGAAGTGAATTCTCTACCATTATTTATCCTTAACACTTTTAAATTTTACCATGTCTAATTTTTCACCGTCGCCTCCCACACCTCAAAGGTGGCGAAAACATCAGATTTATATTTCATAGAGTAAAATCTTTTATAAAGTAAACCCACCCCTTTCTAGAGAAATCATTGATGAATGTAACAAAAAATGACGAACATCCCCTAAAAAGTACAGGCAATGCCCTGTAACGTCTTGAAAATCGGGGGTCGAGCATAAACGCAACCCATGAGTTCCAACGCATCACTTATGTAACATAGATAATGATGATTAAATGTTGTCTGTGTTAGTGCATTAATCATGAGTGGGATTATACCAAAACAGTAATTCATACTCCAAATCAATTCATCTAACGCAAGTGGAAGATTGAAAAATGTATATAGACATGTATGAGCCAAAAGGATCACGATCGGTCACCAGAGTATAAATACATCACTGAGTCACCATATACATGTAATAGTTCAAAATAGTTCAACTACAATAATAGACCCTGTAGCCCCGTCGATCCGGATGGCCTAAGCGAAACCACCGGAGAATTGCATATATGAGAACTCATCCTGATCGTCATAGTAATCGGGCTCCGCCTCCTGAGTCGCATCATCATCTACAACTAAGACAGAGTCTGGTGGGTGTTCAGAACACCGTCCCAGAACGTGGGAGTGAGTGATCAACTCAATGGGATCATAGAGCAAAGGTTAACATGTTATCAATTCAGTCAAGCAGTAATGATAAAGCAGACATATCAGACATTCCAAGATACTCTTATTAATGCAAGGATGAAATGTAAGCATGATGTATGCCCTCACCTACACTCCCTCGTGCGACACCATCTTACGGTCGCGGCATGCTTTCTTTCCTCTGTACTCTTCAACCCGGGGCACATGCAGTGCGATAGAATGAGCATGATTACTGAGTTATTATTAGTCGCTTTCATACAGCAAGATTGGGAAGCTAAGGTACCTCCCTTATATCAATTCCCAAACAATGATCCATTCTAGGGTCGTCAGTCCTAGTAAATCTCATACGATGATACGGTTCTAGGTCGCTGCAAATGGCTCGTCACCTTATCAGTGCAGGCCTAGTGTACTCTTGTTGCTACGTAAAGACTCGTCGCCTCTACGCAGTCTTTAGTGTACGCTCGAGGTCACTACAAAAGGCTCGTCACCTTATTAGTGTAGGCCGACAGCTCGAATACAGTGTCCCATACCACTGTATTCGGCTCACGAGTCTGGGTCGCTCATTGGTCACTATGGGGAGGCTCGTCACCCCAGCGTAGGCTGACAGCTCGACCACGGTGTCCCATACCACCATGCCCGGCACATGAGTCTTGGCAGATCGAGGTACCAAGGTTTAAAAGGGTTTTCACTGGTGAATTTGGTACCTTAGATTCAAGCAGTAGCGTCCATACATGGTGAACATACATCTGGTCAATCGGGTTACTTGACGAGCTCGATTAGTACGAGTGCATGTTGAGTTGATTAACATGAAGTGCGTAAGCACTCCGTGTGGCCTAACCACTGCCGACATCCCAAGTACGGCTCGGATTCATTGATCACGTCCTATGTGGCGAAACAACCTCAGCCACCAATTCAAAGTCTGTTACCGATTGCTTGGACTATTCCGTAGTCCTAAACACATTCGATTATAACAAATAATCATACAAGCTAATCAGAACAGTAATGGATCAACAATTCCAATCATACAAGCACGTGAGCATTTGATGGATTTCAACTTAAACATGAATGCACACATATGCAGTCCCTAAGTAAAACAGACAAAGAATGTGAGTTACATGGAGGAAATCATATACATCGTTAAGATAGTTGAAAATTTCTTCTCAACGCCCATATATCGTATAATTTATTACACACTTGATAATTCAGATATTTCTACAAACACTTAGACTACACATTCCAACATACATGACGTATGTTGGTGATAGCACATCTTAGGGCAAATCCTTTGGCCAAGGAGTTGTTACACATACAACTAGCATAAACATACGACAATTAATCATGACAAACACACGTTCAAATTCCATACGTATACGATACTTTCTACATATACATGGAATACACTAAACTCAATATAGTTTATATATATCAGAAACGCGATACAACATCGCATTTGGCATGTGAAATTGTACCCACATTAGTAATAAACTATTAACTGACATTGAAAGCCTTGAAAACCATAACCTATATGTTTATAGTCCGCACCTTTCGCCGGTAGACTCGTAACGAACTCAGTTTTAAAGCTAAGTCTTTATCTACGGCAAATTGGCAACCTATAGCATAAATTAGGTTAGTTATTTCATAACTTACATTATTTGAAACCCTAAAACAGATTAGGGTTAGGTTTTCTTACCTAAGAACGGGATTGGTATCGCCTGTATAGCGATACAGGAGTGGCGGTTGAGTGCGTGGAGTAGAGGGATCGAATCCCAGGAAAAATCTCCAACTCTCACTCTCACTTTTTCTCTTTTCCCTTCTCTTTTCTCTTCTCTCTCTCCTAGGATTTTATCAAATTCATATGGGGTAAGAGGGAGAGGGTTTAAGGTCCTTATATAGGCCCAGGTTTGGTGGGAATGGCCCCAGGGCCAAGGTATACTTAGGTTATATCCAAATACGGACCGTTCCGGTCCAACAGAGCACTTCTGGTGGCCCCTTTTCCACGTGCGGTCGGACTTAAGCTCCCTGACCATGGATCTAGGTCAGGCTGAGTTTTCATTCCGATCAAATTTACAGATCAGTCGTGACGGACCAGTTTCAGTTCAACGGTCACGGTCACTTGATCAGGGCCATAAGTACATCGACATGGGTGGGACATTTCTCCTGATCCAAGGATGTATTTGGGTCAGATTCTGACGGTCTGAATCCTTATATTTGGCCCGCAAGCGACACGACTCAGATTACTTAAATTCGAATTTTTATTTCTAAATATTTTCACGTTTCTCACACTGTTCGCTCCGGGCTCAAGTTGTGCAATTCTAAACACAATTAAGACTTGATTTTCGAAGGGGTTGTCAAGTCCAGTAATGCGGTCATAACTGTATAGTTTCAGGATAGTCAAACTTTCGACGTGCAGTCCAGGTCCGATGCGGAGTTTCGGTGTGCTCCCGAGAGCAACTGGATTTTGAGATGGATTCTAGATTTTAGGATAATGTAGCGTCAATAATTGTGCACGTTTTTGGTCTTGAAGATCATATTTAAAGCGATTAGTACTAATTTCATAAGCACTCTAGTTTAACACTTGCTAGCATTAACCTAATTTCTAAAAGGTTTTGGTCCTGGGTGATTTCTGCCTGAGGTGGTACTCGGGTCTTTGTACGGGTTTTTCCGAGACATTATAGACCCCTATGCATCAGAAAGCACATAATTTAAAACACTCTTACTTACACGTTTTCTAGATTTAAAAGACAACTGTGATTGTTTACCATATACGAGCAATCTTTCTCTTGATTACGTTGCTACTGCAACCAATTTCAAGTAGAAGTGTCTCCACTGCACATGATCCGATTCAGCGACGTTTCAGAATCACGTACCCATTTGCTAAATATCTAACGTTGGATCAATACAAACCGTTTCAGCGCAGCATAACTAACGAGAGCCATTCCATTTAGGGTGGGACAGAATGGGCGGGCATGAGCGGTTTGGTGTCCAAGCTGATTGGTCAGATGACAACTACGCTTGGTTTTCTGTGTTGATAAATGGTACACCTAAAGGCTTTTTCAAGAGCTCTCGGGGGTTAAGGCAAGGGGATCCGCTCTCACCTTTTTTGTTTGTGATTGTTGCTAAGGCGGATGATTGAAAAGGCGAAAGTGGAAGGTCTGTTGAGGGGGTTCAGTGCTCGCATATATAAGATCAATACTTTTTAATACAAGAATTAAGCAACGATAAGAAAGTATCTTCATACCGTACATGCTCGCTCATGTGGATTAGATGCATATACCACAAATGTGCCGATGTGGACTCTTCTACAGGTGTTGCAACTCCACCCGATAGTGTATTCCCTATCAATTTGTAATGCTCCATTGTGCCTTCATCATAATGAGTACCCCTTTGAAACTTTTAAGATATGATCATATATAACTAGTGAACTTACACCCAAATGCATCAAGAGCCCCAAGAGAAATCAAATTCTTCCTTACCTCAGAAATGTGTCTCACATTTTTCAGCATGTGCTTGGTTCCATCAAACATCTTAATGTGCACTGATTCGATTCTAACAACCTTACAACAATAACATTGCCCATAAACACCTATCCACCATCACACTCAATGTAACTGGTGAACCAACTCCATTGAAAAGTCATGTGGTATGAAGCCCCCGAATTTAAAATCCACTTTTTGCTGAGATACTCATTTGGAAGTAGTTAAAACATCACCACCATCCTCCTCCTTACAAAATTTCATTGCGTTGACATCCTTGGACATTTCATCCAATTTTTCTCCTTTTGGGGCTTTAGGATTCCGACAATCCTTCTTCATATGTCTGTCTCCCATAATTTCAGCACTTCATCTTTCCCTTGCCCTTAAACTTGGAACGGGATCGCGAGTTTAGCTTCTCCCGTGCAGAATTTCTTCCTCTAGCTACCAACGCAACCATAAAGGAACCACTGCCACTGTCCTTCTTCCTCAATTGCTTCGAATGAAGGGATGAGATGACATTTTCGACGTTTATGGTCTTCTTACTATAGCACAAAGTGTCTATAAGACTCTCTTAAGACTCTGAAAGGGAATTCAACATAATTAGGGCCTGATCTTCCTCATCAATCTTTACTTTCATACTCATTAATTTGTAGAGTAACTAATTAATACAATGATGTGTTTATTAATATCAGACCCCTCTGCCATATTTAAGTTATAGAATTACTTCTTCAGATACAAATTATTCGATAGAGATTTTGTTTAAAAAAAAAGCCTTCTAACTTCTTCAAAAGCTTAGCGGTTGTATTTTGATCAAGGACATTATAAAGGACATCATTGGATAGGCATAATTAAATTGAGGTTTTCGCTCTCTCATCTACTTCTTCCCAATTTTCATCACTTATAGTTGCAGGACGCTTTGCTACATTAAGGAGTGCTTGTTGCAATCTCACACCTTTTATAGTTCAAAATTATTTTTGCCGGTAAACTTTTCAATTTTATACTTTACGTTCGATCCTTTCATTGATATATTTTAGATCAAAACTCGAATCCTCGAAGTATAGATCTGATACCACTTGTTGGGCAATCATGGAAGAAAACCCCGAATTCTAATCAAACAAGCAAAAGATAAATGCAACAAAGTATGCACAAGAACACACATTTTATGTGGAAAACCCTTGAGGGAAAAAACCACAGTACAAAGTAACAACAAAATCCACCATGAAACGATATTACAATAAATAAATCTACTTATATATGCAAAACCCTTTAGAAAACCTAGCTTCCCTTCAAAATCCTTTTAAAAATGTTTAAGCTCTCCCCTTATTACCATAATCCCATATTGCACCCATATTTATAGTGAAACAATCTAAATGGGAAACTAACAATGTAATTATGTAAAACTGTGCACACCATCGATCTAAGCATCGATTGATCGACATCGATCGAGCATTCCTTAATTAATCAAGCACCATATGTTCGAGTGATGGAACATGCTCAAAAGTGCCCAGAGTGTTTGCAAGTATTTTTTAAATATTCTTGATCAATTGACCCGACCTGTTGATTGATCAATCATGTCCAAAACTGTCCAGAGAAAAATCTATAAAATCTAGGGCTCACTCGATTGATTGACCAGGCTAGCCCATAGATCGATTCCCTATTTTCTGTACATATTGAAGACATTAGACAACAAAAATGATTGTTTATTTATGGTAAGAAAGTCGTCGAGCACGAAAGCTAAATCACTTACACAACTGACTTCATGGATGAACAGTTGTTAGGAATGACAATTCGTTCACCGCGGGCTAGGCTTTATTATGTGAGACACTCATGGGTTGCGAGAAGGGGTAGACATCTGTTCGTCACACGGCTAGCTTCGTGTTTAGACAATCATTGTGGCAAATATTTGTTCATCTCGTAGGATTGGGTTCCGTGGCAAGATAACCAATGAAGGGTGGATCTTTGATGGTTTGTACATCGTACATAGGGTTTTGTGGTGAGATGGTCATTGGAAAACAACAGTCTGTTCATTACCCCGAATGGTTAAGCTTCGTGAGCAAGTCATTCGTTGTTTTTACGATCAATCATTTGGCACTTAACAACATTACTTTATGGTGAGAAGGTCCGTAAGGTGACAACCCGTGCTTTGCTTTGGGTCCTCACTTCGTGGTGGGATAGTCGTAGGAACAATTATCCGTTCGTTGCTTGGATCCTAACTCCATAGGCAAGGCTACCATAGGACACCACCTATTCGTCACTCGATTGGCTCAGTGGCAAGACATGTAGTGAAATGATAACTATTTGTAACTTGATTGAACTTTGTGATAAGATGGTCGAGCGAAATCTCTAAGCATGTGGTAAGATGACCCCATTGGCCATCAATTTAAGATTTAGAGATCTTCTTATATCTGATGGCATAGTCATAGACATAGGGTGCCTAGCCAAATCAAATAAGCAATAGAAAATGAAAAAGAACAAGCAAACACGGAAAAAACACAAAAAATGCAAAGATTTTATATGGAAAACTCTTTGTGGAAAAAAATCATGGCACAAAGTGATGATCAATCCACTATAAACAATGAATTACAAGAGATGGAACAACTTACAAAATAGAAAACCCTAATTCTTTCTTTTCAAAACTTTAGAAATTGTGTAGGCTCTCCTTGTTCTACCACAATCAAGCTTAAATACGTACTTATCTACTTTCGTACAATATTAGAAACAAAATCTGTACTTTTAAAAAAAAAAACTTACACATTCCATCAGTCACACCTTCAGTTAATTAAGATATCAACAGATTCTGTTGGTCAATCAAAACAAACTTCGATCAACTGTAAACATCACAGTGTACTTCGATCGACTTAACTAAACTTTCGGTCGACCCAATTTCATTGCACCCTATTAAAGGCAATCGATCAACACATCATGGCGAGGCCCACGGAGCACCGACTAGTAGCAATGCCATAGGCATTCAGCGTCTTGACTTATGGGCCCACAGAGCTTAGTGTTGCAGGAACTCATGTGACCAGGTGTTGCAGGGAAACTGACGTCCTTCAATTGCAATCAATGATAGATTTTGGGGCTGGACTCCTTGGTTGACCATCCTTATTAGACCATTCACATCGTGGAGCAGATTGTTGACAGGAATGTCTCCAAGATAAAATGATAAGAGTCCAAGCCATCCAATTGATTGTATGAAATGAATGGTTGAAAGGAGAATAGTGAGTGGCTCAAATTCAAAGGGCAATAACGGTTGCTTTAATGATCCATCTACAATTAGGTTAGCGACTTGAATGGTTTTGATTGTCCAACAACTATGCCATGTTCCTGTTGTATGAGTAACCCCATTTCTTAAGGAAAAAGCTTGCATACCTTGCCTAGGTACTTATCATGTTATCTATTGTGGGGAAACAATTAAAATTCATGAAATCCAATGCTTCCATCAGCTACACCACCCCTTGGTAGGCCTTTATCCCAAAAATCATGCTAATTCAATACACAGATGTGCCACCATATATAAAATTGTACCTCAAAATCTCAAAATTACTTGCATTTTGGAATTCTGTCATGTCTAGATAACCCTTTCATCTTCACGAGTAAAATCATCTAAATGACATATAAACACCATGATAGGTCTTTTGCAAAACTAATGGCAGGCGTCCCATCTCAACTGTTTCCTATATATGATGTCGCTCACATGATCATTGTACTTTTGGATTCAACGGTGAGATGGACCTTTCTTTTTTTCCATAGGTATTTTAAAATATATATATATATATATATATTCATATTAATTGGAGTAACTATACAAGATATCTTCGGGCAGACCTTTCAACAAAAAAGTGGCGAGGTCTGCCTATCGTGAGAACAGAAAAGGAAAGGAAGGCCAGCTTTCGGATGGTTAAGGCTACCTAGCAAGACCTTAGTTTTCTAGTGGTAATGAAGAGGCTAGCGTAGATTTTCTTCTGTTGTCTAACTCGATTTATGTGCATCAACCTCCACCAGCATACTGTTGGGAGTTAATGTCGAACTCCTTGATAAGCACAAGGCAAACTTCACTTTCATATCCTTCTTGACACTGATTAGAGAATATTCACATTAATAATTTTAGTTGGATGAATGATTGAGAGAATACAGCTTAAACATTTTTTTAAGGTTTGGATCATGGTTCAAATTATCTTATATGGTATTTGTATTAGTGACCACCAGTATATATATGATACCCGATGTATAACTTTGCTGATACGACTGTTTATCAGGCCGTCGGTATGTCAAAAAAATAATTAAGAAATATTGTCTTGTATTTTTATTTGTTTTTAATAAAATAATTATTAGATATATTGATAAATATAGTCAATAATATTTATTTATGGCTTATTAAGTACAAGAATATGCATTTTTATTTTATTTTTTGTTGTGATTTTTTAAAATACACAATAAGTATATATCTTATATATCGTCACTGACGGCTGATACATGGTGCATATGCATTTCTTATCACCTGATATTCATTCATTGAATTAAATCACAGCAATCAATGTTTTAAATTCTGTACCTCATGAGTGGTCAGACCGGAGATCAGATCAGGTTTAGGCGAACCACCCACGAAAGCTTGTAAGCGATCAATTCAATACAGAGTAATTCATTGCACAGGAGCCATTAAATCTTTTCTGCCGACATGCGTCCTGGCTCTATATATAAATGTCCGAAGGCAGCTGCTGTGACATCAATGGCTATGGAGCCCACAGCGACATTTTCATGAAATTCACTCCTAATTATTAGACTTGATTTCAGGAATCAAGCACATCTAAAACTCTCAAGTGAGCCACAGTAAAAGGAACAGCGGAATAAGACGTACACCATTGAAATCTTTGTGTGAGTCAATGAAGTTTTGGGTAAAGCAGGTGTTTGGCTTTTCCATTCATCCTTCATGCACTCACCTTATGTAAAAATCATAGTGGATTCTGGAAGATTTCAACTGTAGATATTTCTATTCCCATGTTCTCTAGTGTGGCCCACATGTATTTTGGATTGGCATGATTAGGCATGTGCTACTGTCAAATATTGAACCGCATGAAATGTTTGAAAGTCATCCGGAAGTATATGATTGGGCCCATCTCCGATAATCAGCACATGGTGCTAGAACTGTACATGAGTTTGAACCGGTTTGAACTCTGCCCCTGCTCAGCTTGGCTTGTTCAACCAAGGGGCATAGCTAGAGTTCAGCTTGGCTTGATCATCTAGCCGACCTGGTTAATTAGCTCGGCCTAGTTTGGTAATCAAATCGAGTCGAACTCGAGACAGGTTCAAGCCGGGTGTGGCGGGTGAGTTGGGCGGAGGACGGGTCAGCTGATCGGGTGTAGGTGGAGAGAGGAAGATGAGATTCAAAGGATGGAAGAGGAAGAGAAGAAGAAATAAGGGCACTCGGTTAGGTGTGCAGGGTAAATGAGAGGGAGAGGGTGTTCGCCAATTGGTCGAGACTTCGGTTGGATTGCACACTTAAAAGTTAGATTTTTTATTTTTTATTTTTTGTATTTATATTACATTCATACAAGGCCAATCAGGTCAAACCAAAACAAGGTTTGAGCCAAACCAAACCTGGCTAACATACAGCTCGAGCTCGGCTCAGTTTTAAAACAAGCAGGGATTTCTGTCTCGGTCAAGCTTGAATAAGTTGTTCAAGCCGAACTAAGCGAAGATAAATTGCGTTGAAGCCAGGTTGTGATCAACTCTGCATGGCGCAATCAAATCTTGGCATGTTGGGTAATCCTTATTGTTGTATTTTAAAAGAATTTTAAAATAAATAGGTGTTTCAAAATTTCCCCATTGTTTCAGTTGCTTTCAAAATTTTGTTTTATTTTCTAGTAAGTCTCTTTTTTCCACAATGGAAATTATCAAAGAAAAATACAAATTTGTAAGAGGGGACTTTTTCATGGGGCATGTGAATTTGGTCCGATAGGATGCTATGCCATTAGCTCAAACCTATGCTTTTGACCACACGTGCATGCGCGCCGCACTAGGCCAAGTCCAAGTATGAGTTTGGGTTTAAGTCTATGTGTGGATTGAGAGTACACCCACGCTAATGGGTTAGAGACGCGTCTGTTCAAGTGGTCGCATCAATTGGGTTTAAACCCAATGAATCTAACCCATTTGAAACGGTATTTTAAGCACCTAATCATGGTCTATAAATAGGCCTATTTTTTCGAATTGATTCAGTAAAATCAACAATTTTTCTGTTTTTTCAAAATTCATCTCTGGTTCATTATTGTTTTTCCGAATTGATTCAGTAAAACCCACGATGTATTCCTCTCTATCTAACATTAGCACTAACACCATAGTCGCATTTTTACCACAACGGCTCCTTGAACCATGACCTTGTGTTGAAACTCTTTTGAGTCCACCACCGAGGCATGAATAAAGACCCGCACAAATGATATCTTAAAATGGATGGATAGCTTGGATAAAACACAAACATCACTGTGGGCCCCATATGGCCCCTGACAAACCGTTTCTAGCTAGGTCATGTGGGAGCGGATTAGATGAGACCTCGGCCTCACCTAAGACAGTGCATCCCTTACCGTGGGACCCACCTTGATGTATGTATACTTTATCCATGCTGCTCATTGTAACACCCCGAATTTTCGCTATTTTGGATTACCAAAAAATTCTTAAAATTTTTTTTTTTTATAACTAGACACGTCATCACTTACTGACTCTTAGCACTCGAGATGGGCTTATACGCGGCTGGTACTGATAAAGAACCGTACTAATAAGATTGATCCACCGTATAAAACCAATGAATCTAACCGATCACTTAAACATCGAGTTTAGCTCCATGATTTGTTTACACATGGCCCAAATCTAACTGACATATCACTGGTTAATCAAGACAATCGTAACTAAATTAAAGATCTACCCCAAGCCAAGTCAGCTATGGCCCGGACCTCAATTAATAAAACAAATCAACCTAGTTACTCTTTTAGCCTGAAACCGACAGTTTAGAGTGATCATGACCGAATCACCATTTTTGCTAATTTCGAATAGGCCATACTATGAGCTTAGTTAATCCTCCAACCACTGCGACCAAGAAATCTCCCTACCCAATTTATTCCAGAAGTGCCCCGATTACCCGAATAAGCTCTAGACCACTTGTTATAAGCCACTAGTTCCAAAATTATAGAGTAATGTCCATCTCACTGGGCTTGTGGTCTATCGCAGGAAATGGACTCAAACGACGTCGAAAAATAGACAATTTGCACCGTCTAGTCGACACTTGTAAAATGCAACTCTCCCAAGTATTGGCCAAAAATCTGAATTTTAAAATAAATAACCCCGCCACTTAGGACAATAAATTAAGACATTTCAGCCGTCGGATTTCACCCAAATTTGTACCATAGGTTGAAGATATTTTTCTACACTCCTCGGCCAAATCTGACCCCTGATCGAGAAACGGTGACCGTTGATCGCAAATCGGACTATTGCAACAAAACCCTGAATCCGTTTGTTGTCAAAATTTGCATAGCCATTCATCGGACCATAAGGCACTCATCCCATAAATTAGTTAGGCCAGGGGGCATTAGGGCAGCCCCAACAGCTAAATATGGGCCCCATAGGGCCATTGGAGGCAATTACCATAGTGCAGGGCCAACTAAGATAAATTTCTGGATATTTATATCCAGCCCTCTCTCTCTCTCACTCCCATAAACTCTAGCAGCTGAGAGAGAGAGAGAGAAGGGAGAAGAGAGAAAGGTGATTGTGGGTCAGTGGTGCTTGGGATTTAAAAACCCCCGCACCTACGTCTTCCATTAGCCGAAAAACCCCGACCCAATCGTCGTTGGAGCAAAACCCCGTTCAACCAGAGGTAAGATTGAGCTCCAATCCATCCCCATCCAGTTTCTAGCAACATGCATGTAACTTACCCCCTACTCCATGTAACGCAGAGCCCCGGCACATCGAGTTTGCGGACCCGGCGACGTTAGGACGATTTCAGCGACTTCCGGTCAACAATAGGTGCGAACCATTACCTTTAGGTGGCCGATTATCGTGCCTAGCGTAGATTTAGTGAATGTGTGTGGTGCATTGTTATTGCATGTTGCTGAAATTTCTTCTGGAATGCATAATTGGGACTATAGGTCTAGGATTTCCTAAAAATGAGGGATGAGGTTTAAGCCCAAACATCTCCAAATGCGTGGAATGCTGATTTGCATGTCTAATTAGGGTGTAAGCCTTCAATTTTCTCGAGTATTGCTGATTTGCTGTTAAATCTTGTTGCATGTCATTTATGCTAGGCATTGCCGGAATGAATGTTGACAAATTGCTAAATTGCTGAATTAATTGCATACAATTCCCACTACATGACTGATTTGTATGATTCATGCTAGTGTATGTGAAATTGAATTGCTGTGAATGGGTGTATGGCTGTCCATCTTGTTAAATGGTTGGAACATGATGAACATGACCCTTATGAATTTAGTAGAGTTTAGTGTTTGCTGTCCAGGTACTTAACTTGCTAAATTTATGCTTATCATGTGTGATATATCCCTGAATTTGATGATACATGATGTCTATCAATGCATGTGCCCCTTATGGATTGGCCGATTAACTGAAATCACTTAGGCGACCTTCTGTTGGATCAGCCTACGAATAAATTTAGCCTAACTAGTTAAACTGTAAGTTGTCGGCCGTAGTTGGACTACACGAGACGCCGTTCTCAGGATGAACAATTTATGGTTCAGCTTGTCGGGGTATATTAGCTCACAAATCGGTCATCCATATATGTTAACCTTGTTTGAACACGCTTGAATGAACTCAAAGTATCCTAAGACCTCTGTACCCACTATTAATTATGATTTACGGCCCACAAGACTCGTGAGACGGGAACGGTGGTATGGGACACTATAACCCTGCTGTCGGCCTACGCTGGGGTGACGAGCCTCCCCGTAGTGACCAGTGAGCACCTAAACTAGTGAGCTAGGGACGGTGGTATGGGACATTGTGTCCATGCTGTTAGCCTATGCTGGGGTGATGACCTCCTTATAGTGACCGCTAGTACGACATTAAAGTCCCAACTGTCTTCGTCTGAGCTTAAGAATTTCAGGATTGACGAATCCACGAGGGCTAAGGATCGCGAGAGTCATATGACTACGACCCTTATGCCGCACGATCAGGTTAGGGCAATACTTCTACTAAGGGTATTCCGGTTCCCCAACTTGCTAGGTGAATGAATCTAATCAATCAACTGGGCTAACATGTTACATGACATTGCATTATTTGTTGTGGCGATTTGGTAGTGGAGGTCGCAACTGAGGGAGTATTGGTCATTGTGATCGTTAGATGTTGTTGCTTGAGAGAGTGTTGGTGGTGAGAGGCATGCATCATATCATTAAGCCATGCATTGCATTAATCAACAGTACTTAAGATTCTATGATGTATGTTGTTCACTAAATTTATTCTATATATGATAATTTGTGTGACCTATTGCTAATGGTACTACTGAGTTAGTTACTCACTCCCACTCTGGGACGGTGTTTCAAAACACCAACCAGAACCTGTCATAAATGCAAGGTCGATATAGCTGGATGCGCTGGAGGTGCAGGCATAGACGATGATGAGGAGTGAGCGTACTATCAGACTTTCGGCGGTTTCTTCTAATTTATGTTTGGATAATCGCGGGACATGGGTCAGATCCCTAGTTATTTTGGGATATTTATCTAGGTGGGACTAGTTCCCGGTTTAGGTTTTCTTGGCACTGTATTTTGGATATCTTACATGTTTAGCAGCTCGTATTTACATTTTATGATATTTTCATGCTTATGGTTTGCTTAACTCATCATTGCTTATGAATAAACCCAAATGCATTAGAATCTAGAGCCCGTTGGGGTATACGTGGCACCCGAGAAGTCGAGATCCGAGTTCATACTCGGCCCTAGAAATTCAGGGCATTACACTTATCCATTTTTCCATATCATTTCAAGGAACAATCTAAAAAATGAAGCAGTTCTGATCATCAGGTGGACCGTACCATGGGAAATTGTTGTGATTGATCGCTCTACCATTAAAAACTTCTTAGGGCGCACCTTAATATTTCGGTAGTATTTATTTTCCATCCAAACTGTTATAAGGTCACATAAGCTTAGATGAAGGGTAAAACAAATATCAACTTGATCCAAAACTTTTGTGGACGATTAATGGTCAATCACCGTTGTTTCCTATGGCATGGTCCACCTGATGATTGGATCTGCTTCGTTTTTTAAATAATTCACTAAAATAATCTGCAAAAATGGATGGACGACATGGATACAAAATGCATACATCAAGGTGGGCCCTACATTAAGGGCCGCACCTTCTTTGGTGAGTCGGGGGTCTCACCTAATCCACTCCCAGGTCTTGGTAGCGAGTACTCAATCCGCCCCCTCTTAAAAGTATTATTTTACGAAAATAAAAATAAAAATAAAAATTTACTTGATCTGCCACCTACCCTTGTGATGGTGATGTGTTGGGCCTCAAGAACTATAAGACATTGTTATGTATATGTTTTATATCTACAGTTTCCATTCATTTTGCCAGCTTATTTTAGGGCGTGAATTGAAAAATGAAGCAGATCTGAAGCTCAAGTGGACCACACTAAAGGAAACAGTGATGATTGAATGCCTACCATGAAAAACTTCGAAGGCCAAAAATGTTTTGTATCAAGCCGATATTTATGTTTTCACCCATCCATGTTACCTTATCAATTGGTTATATGGCAAATAAACATTACAGTGGGTCCTAGGAAGGTTCCAACAAGGGCGACTTGAGTTTTGGATCTATTTCATTTTCAGATTCACGCCTTAAAATGAGCTGGTAAAATAGATGGACAGTATGAATATAAAACACGTACACAACGGTGGGCCCTATAGTACCCAACACATCACCACACCACCAAATCCGTGTCTGGCTTGCCATATGTCTTCCCCTTGTTGCACTTTGTAGTTGTGGGAGCCATATCGTTTCCTCCTTTGGGCCCTGCAGGGGTGCCCATGAGGTGCTTGTGTTCTCCTCATGGGGTGCCCGCTTGATTCCCATGCAGTGTGTGTACCTACATGGTGCTGACCGTTTGTTGGCATTATGGTGGTGTGGCGATAACTAGTGGGAAAATAATGTCGTTTTTTATAGAAAAAATGTTATTGTGGATTATACATAATCCCATAATTCTTTATAGGCATAGGTGATGATATGTAGGGCCCACTTATAGCACTCTGAATGTACCTTGAGTATGTAGTCAATGTGGATTATTTATTTTTGTGGTAAGTAGGATGTTTGGATTTATTAGGTTAAGTGATTATTAAGGGACATTGACAGTTAAATTAAGGTGATGCCCAAATAGTAAATATACTGGTGAATGACTACTAAATTAATGGAACTCTTTTCCATGACTCAAACAAGTACTTTAAACTAGAACTCTTTAATTCTGGAATACCTTTAAAATAGTAAAAATTGAACTCACTAAAATAATAAATTAATTTAAATTTAAAACTTAAAATTAACTCTTTAAACAATCTATTTTTGAAAAGCTATTAAGAGCCAATGACTTTTGACACTGGCTAGCATGTAGAGTTCATTGATAATTTTCCAATAATATATCATGTGTACAAAATAGATAATTGTTATAAAAGTATGGCCATTAGAAGCTATATTCGGGGGCCCTCGACCCTTAGATTATACTTTATAGTCCAATTTGTTTCAACCATCCATGTGATTGACCTTGCCTCTGTCCTACATCAATTTCTCTAGCAATTGATTGGATGGTTGGAATCATACAATGAAGTGATTATTAAGAATAAGGATAATGAAAGGTGGGGGCTACATAATGGACAACTCCAAATTAATAACTAAACTTTCAAAATATAGTTGACTTAAACTATATTATTTCATGGCTATAGGTCAAATGCTCAGGTTTATTCAATCATATTGATTATTCATTACGATCAAAATCAGGTCCACACCATGGATATTCTATAATGACGATGGGGCCTTCAATTCAATCAATCTAAATTTATTTTTGAGAGTCATGAGAATTTTGAGGCAGCATAATGGGTAGTTCAAGTCATAATCAATGAATAGACCTTTTGCAGCATAATTGACTTGAACCATCCATTTTTCTAGTAATTGATTAGATCATCAGTATTGTTGGATCAAATTTATAACTTGAAAGGCATAGGCAATCAAAGGTCTGTCCCACATGGTGGACGATCTAAATTAGTGATCAAACTTTTTTCTAATATAACCAATCTGCAATGCCGTTTTTGTTAACCATTGATCAGATGGTTAAGACCATTCAATCAAAGTGATTTTCATGTGGACAAGCAATCAAAATTGGGGCCACAAGACGAAGCACCCCAATCAATGAAAAGATGTTTAAAAGAGGGAAGAACAAACAAATAATAAATTTAACATGCTTTAGATTCAAATTTTAAGTGGACAACTAAATAAGATAACATGTTTAAAATTGAATAAATTATTTAAGGGTAATGAAAAAATAGATTCTCAATAATAGAACTTGAAATCTCTTTGTCCAAATGATTCATGATTCCTTATGAAATGCATAAGGCTAAGACTAGTAGCATATTTAGCACATGATGACCTCTTGAAGTATTCCTTTCTTGGTTGGACCCTGCACATTTTAGAAAGACAAAACACAACATTAGAGTAGTAAAGTTTTGCCCATATTCATGCAAGTACAAGTGACAATATGGCACATGTTTGACATTATAAGTGTCCATCAAATGAACCGCACTTATTAGAACTTATGTTTCAAAGACCAAACTATTCACTCCTCGGGTGGGCTTTAGACTTGTGCATTCCATTTGACCGTTATTGATATGTGTACATATTTAATTTACTCATTAAATTATATTGAGATTTTTCAATTTTTAAGTTTTTATACATGGATGTGATCATTCATGATAATATATGAACATGAATATTTGGACTGGCTATCATGATAAGAAGTACCCAACATTTGATGATTAAAGATTTGGTCCGCTTCTCACATTGTATATACCAATTCACAAGTATACATAGTAAAAGTGATATATATTGAGATGGATATACATATAAGTTGTACTCAGCTTGATTTATGAGATGATTGCAATAAGATATCACATAGATCGGTACAATTGGCTTAATATTTAGTTAAATCTATAAGTTTATATATTGTACCGGAGATGGATAATTAGTTGATGAATCCTACCTAATGATCGTGTAGATGATGAATGCTTGATCATTCACAATATGTGAATTAACCCGCATGTGTTGCAAGACCTATTACTTACAAGCAATAGATCGGTTCTAATTCAATTATTGTGTGAGTATGCTAGTTACGTAGGTGATTTTAGTGTCCTTATTACTTTACGTTGCATTATAAGGTCATGATGAGGTGACACTACTTTAGTATGTATTCTTAAAGTTATATGTGAATATTTGGTTGAGTTAGAAGTATATGAAAAAGTTGCTAAATCAAAATCGAATCACGGAGAAAGGTTAGTAAAATCAAATATGATCATACAACAATGATGATACCCAAGAGATATCTAATGTGTTGGATCCAAAGGACATTCAAATTTTATGGGAACTATATATATATATATATATATATATATAATGGTCATTAATCCATCAAGTTTGTAAAGATAAAATCTTTTCAATCCCATAAGTAGAAAAATATGCATGTCATTTATCAAAATGTGTGATTGAGTGCGATCAAATTAATATTCTAGGACAAGTACTTGGAGATTAGGATAAATCATTTCTGGCTCACTCATGAATTTAATTTAATATCATTCCCTAAGGAGAATTATAATATCAGACGTCCCACACTTTAACTACCTAATTAAAGGGTGAAGATTGGGTTTCTTATTAGGAAAGAGTGTGATAATTTATTGCAACTCATTACCATTAATTGAAATTTCTCCATAATTAGGCTTATCAATATAGGTGTAGAATTTTGGTTTGAGATACTCCTCCTCCTAAAGCCTCGGCCTTAGATAAATCTCTTCCCTCTTAGGACTCATTTGGATGCCTGTAAAATACTAGAGTTATGAAGGGATTACATATAATTGAATTGGAGGAAGTGTTTGGATGCTTGCTTACGGGCTGTAAACAGATTACAACTTTCAACTGTAATTTGAAGCCTAACAAAACATCATGTTTCAAATTATAGGTAATTTATCATGTAATCGATTTTTTTTATTTCAAAAATCTCTATTAACAAGAGCATTGCAGGCTCCCTTTTCCACAATCTTCATCCTCCCCTCCGAATTTCTCCAGGATGTAAGATTTTAAATATATATATATATATAGGTGTAAGATTTTGTTTTGAGACTCTCTCTCTCTCTCTCTCTCTCTCTCTCTCTCTCTCTCTCTCTCTCTCTCTCCATCCGTCTAAAGCCCTAGCCTTAGATAAATCTCTTCTCTCTTGGGGGTCATTTGGATGCCTATAAAATCCTCAAGTTATAAAGGGATTACAAATAATTAGATTGTAGGGGGTGTTTGGATGCCTTGCTTTTTGCCTTTAAAGGATTTATAGGCTGTAAACACATTACAACTTTCCGTTGTAATCTAAAGCATGACAAAAAAAATCATCCCCCCTGCCCCCGGCGAGTAATGACACTCTTGTGAATGGCCAATTTCTCTTTCTTCTTTTGAAGTTGACATGGCCTCAAAAGCTGGGGAAACCTAGTGTATTTTCTACCTACTTTTGTTGTGCCTATTGAGATTGGATTCATGGCTTCTTTTGTAAACAACCGAGGAGATGGAGATAGTAAGCATCTCTTAATGGGTTAGAGTTGTTGTAAGAAGAGGAATTTACAGAGAAGTCCACATGATTTTAAATGATTCTCAGCTCATTATATAATGCTTGGGCCAATGTTTTTGGATGAAGAAAAGATTTAATACTAAAGTAGAGTTAGACGAATGATATAGGGGCACTAATAAATTATACATGTGGTATATGATAACTTCATATTAAAATGTCCAAATAGTGAGGCACACTTTAGATGATTTATGAAACAAATATCATATTGAATCATAGCTTTGGATCTTTTTAAAAACGATCAAAATAATATTAAATCAACGGTTCAAATTCGAGAAGAAAATCTCCATAAACCCAAGACTAAAATCAATGAACTAATATAATTTTAGGTTTATAAACTATCATATATAGTGGTTTTCATGTTTTTGGACTGTCTAATTTAAGTTACATATGTGCCACATTATTTATAAAAGAAAGTGTCCATGTATCATCCATCATACTCTGGAAGAGTAGCAAATGAGTCCTCTGCAGTCTCGAATAATTAACTTTGCACAATACAGAATACACAATGATTGAAGCTGTTAGTTGTCTGTGGAATATAATCCTCTAGGGCAGAAGCTACTAGTTGAGGTATTATTTGGCCTCTTTTTTTAAGTTAATTGCAAACTCTTGGTGTATTGTTTTCTTTGCCATTAATTTAATGATAGTTTATGATTAACTTTTTATATTAAGTAGTTTCTCTTCATTAAAGGCATTTGAATTAATGAGCCTACTTCTGTGGCCCACCTAATGCTTAATTTAACGTAAGGATCAACCTCGAGCTTTATTAAGATGGGTTCAATAAATAATTCATCTTAAATGAAGCCATTATATTTCATATAAAAAAATTATAGGAATTTACCTCTCTAACCTCTATCGGGTTTGTGTACGTATAAACAATTTACAGCTCAAAACTAAATAGTACAGGCCGCAACCGTTTGTACACTTGAAAAGAATTTCAGGAATAAAGTGCTTACAACTTTAAACTTTTTAGGCATTAAAGAACTCTTTAAAAACCCTGGCCCACCAAATTTAGATGTCCCTTAGTGTGTATAGTACTTTCTTCCCTCCTGCAGTTGAGAATCAAAATCTCTTAAAGTTTACTTCATCCATGCGTGTTTATGTGCATTGAAGAAGATGATTGTGATTATACATTAAAAATAATTTTATTTAATTTCTAAAAAATTTAAATTGTCATATTTTACGCTACTTCGGCAGTCAGGGCCATAATACATAAAACAAAGCCTTTTATTTTAAAAAAAGTTTCAAAGCCCACACAGGTAGAACGGTACTAATTCACCACTACAGTATAGCAGACTTCAATAGGACCCAAGCTCTAAAGCACCCATGGTTTTTTACTTGCTCAAGCGGGGAGTGATTAGATATAATTTAGAAACTCATCATATAATGCTAGCTATATATATAGTTCTGTAACTGTTTTGCTATAAGTGACTCACCATTTTGTTTCGAGTTGGAACCAGATGGTGGTGCCAGAGCGACGAGGCCGATGCCTATACAATCAGCTCCGTACAAACCTAATAGAGAAAAATTAAAGAAAATGAAAATCCAAACATATATAATTATGGCTTCTTATAAAACAAAATCGTTAAATGAGGTGATTGAAAAAAAAAAAAAGTGTAGTTTCAAAAAATAAAATGAGATAAATGCTTACATTGTTTTAGACACATGGTGGGGGCCACAGAGCACTAACCACAGCCACGGATCCGGTGGCAGGGGGAGTAGCCAATCCGTTTCCGCAAAAAAAGGGTCCGTGCAGGACAGTGACATTTACACCCCCTCGATTTCTACAAAAGTACTGATGACCCACAGGCTGCCTGCACTACAAGAGTCTTACAATACATTTTTAGCCGCAAAAAATCTTGTAAAATATTTATATTTTTATTCTCCTCATTCTCAAGTGATTTTTTTTCGTGGCTGAAAATGCAAAGCCTTACACCCATATCCCATGTAGAAACTGAGTACATGTGTATAAGTACGTGCGTATGTACAAAAACTCAATACGTGTATTTTGCGTGGGTTGTATTGCCATCTCTCCCGACCTCTCCCCACCCTATACTTTTTTATTTTTAGATACATCTCAACGTATCATTTCACTGTTGTATTCACCAATCATCCAAAACTGACAGTAGTAGAACCAAAATGCGGCAATACGTGCCACGACACTCGAAATTCAGGGTACCTGCAAATCCAATAAAAATGGCGTGGGTTCTGATGGGTTGAAATAATCACATACAAAGGACTTATACAAATGTTGAAATAATGATCAGACCAGCCTGATTTTCGTACAAGCCACATCCAAGGTCGTGTCCCACTTGATGAACGGTCTGGATCTCAAAAACGTATGCCGTCACATGGGAAAGTAGGATTTGGACGGGTAATCTTGATTAATATAGCATGTACCTCCGAGAGGGTCTGATGCGAGTGGCGAGAAATGGGCGCTTGAACTAACAAAGAGCAAGAAGGAAAAAATAAAAGAGAGAGAGGGGAGCATGTGTTAAAAATTGATGTTTGGATACATCAAAAATATAAAAAATAAATTTACAAAAATTATTTCATGCTGTTTTTAAAGCGTGATTCTCCCCCTTATCAACTGCTGATGGGTTACGGGCGAATTGCTTTCAGGATAAGACAAGCCTTATCTGGATTAAGCATGCAGCAATCACGATAGGTCCACTATGGAACAGTTTTAACGCAGCAGATCTTTTCTAGTAGACTCAGACGGTAGAGATAATCACAGTATTCTATAATGGAGATTTGAATTGTATCTGATTTGATGGGAGAGATGGTGTGTTAAGATAATGAAATCGGACTGGAATGGTCCAGTTTATACGAGTATCAGGTATAACACCATTGCTGTGTGGTATTCAATAATTTAGAACGTGAAAACGTTTCTGGCCGTTGTCAATTAATCCCAGACGTTTCTGGTCGTCAAATCAGAAGATTTGACCGTTGGATCATCCTGCCCCGTCCGTTTTCGAACCGTTGTAGCTTTCAAGGTAGAAGTGCAAAATGCGCCATGTAGTGCCACTACAGCCACACTACCTTACTGCCCATGCTCGAGCCCGTGCCCCAGCGCAAGCGTGCTCGTGCATGCATGTGTTCTTGTGCTACGCATTGGAACACACAACCCGAATATCACCTCCTCCAAAAACTCCAAGTAAGAATACTCTTCACAAGATCTCATATAAACCATACAATTTTTCTTTACTCCGATGTAGGACAAAGCATACACACCGCACTTTTTAATTAAAAATTTCAAAAGGTGTTTTGGCAGGAAATTTTCAAAAATTTGAAATTTTCTTTTTTTCAAAAACTACTGATTTTCAACAATCCCCCACTGGTTTTTTAAAACAATGAAACTCTGTCAGAATAATAACAATTATTATGCATAAAGAAAGATATCTTGCGATTTGAATCTTTCGTTAGTGTAAGTATTTTAAAGTTATTTCAAAATTTCTGGTTGCCGCAGCATTAAACCAGTTATTCCTATATGATATAACCAAAAATACTACACACATAATAGCTCCTGGGTTATGTGTTCCTTCATAATCTCGCTTAGCACTTTTAACGGCCATGTGTTTATCCTGTTTCATGAACGATCCCGAGATTACTCTAATTCTCATGAGAAACGGCACCACTTCTACATTCACATAGGTGAAATTCTTCCAGTGTTTCCATTAAAGCACTTGTCCTGTTTGACTGGACTTCATTAAGAGTTTAATACGCATCCCTCTTTTATAACGGCCAGCACTATCATTCTGGATGAGGTTATGTGTCTGGACTTTCCATTATAGGTACTGCTATAGTGTCACGCCCCAAACTCGGAAACTGGGCTCATAAAATTTTTGATCGCCAAATCCGGTGCTAACAGCCTCCGTAGTATCTCATTCTCAGCTCCCAGCGTACATACGCCGGATTCCGATCATGGGATCCTACAAGGAGAATTTTTCAACGTACATTTATCTCGTAATAAGCATAATCAGAAGATTACCCAAATCACAAAGCCAACATCACCATCACATATCCACTAATATAATCATTTGACTACAATGTTGAAAGGGAAATACATAAATCAAAAATCAAGCTACAGAAGACCACTGCACGCTCCAAGCTCAATGCTTCTGCAACCTAACGCTACCTGCACGCATCTATCGTGCATAAGCTTATAGAAAGCTTAGTGGGTGGTGAAAGTGTGTGTACAAGGTAAGTGCCAAGTAAGCAATATCAGAGTAATCAGAGTGAGCGGAAATGCTGACAGGCTCATAAATACCATCAACCTTATCCAGGCTATGCGATGCAAAAACATAATAAACCAATATCATATACTGAGAAAGCAATGTAGTCTGTGATGCAATGCGAAGACAGTAAGCCAAATACTATGTGTTGAGGATGTAATGCAATATGCGATGCGAATGAAATGACCAAGCTGAAGTGTGAAGTCGGGATGATAGCATGTAGTATCGTAGGCTATGGGGTCCACCACAAGGGATTTCTATCCAAACCAGTCTCATACCTAAATTTGGATAGTCAGACTCAATGTGGTAAACTCCTGATCTCAAGTTAGTCGCTCGCCCAACCGAAATTCTGACCATGCGAAGGTACACAACAATTAATTACGCACCACCAGCCCGAGTGGATAGTGAATGAAATGAATACATGAGTATACAAATTCTACTCAATAAGTCAACATATCAGTATAGTTCCTCTTTGGAAAATCACCGGGGTCTATTACACTCCAAACTAGATTGCCGCCCCATCGCGCGCAACAAGGTGAGTGGAAGAGACCTCACTATCCGCCTGCCAATATCGGGCCCGACTCGTCGATAGCGGACTCATTCCTCGAGCTAGTCAAATTCAGCCTAGCATTACCCCCTCCTCTCAGGCAGGTAAGGTCGTACCCCCTTCCAACTGACCACGATACAGTGGGAGACACTGCCTAACGGTACACGGCCCTCATACGCTCATGCATCCACTCGATCTAGACGTTGGAGCAACCTCTGGAACCAAGAGGGTTTAAGGACTTTCACCCAAGGATATCTATAGCACCTCATGTAGAACAGATTTTCGGTGTCTCATCTGGCCATCCACGAAATACCTGTGGAGGCTACGACCCTGATGTCGCTAGGGCATACAGTAATCACAACACACAATGCAAGATACATCAGTCATACAATTCAGTCATGCATCAATCCTTCGCATACCGTGTACTCATGTGAGATAATCTCCGCTTATGCGGGAGTCTCATAACAATATACCCAATGTCATATGCAATGGTCAACCATATCTCATAACAAACATGGAGATGATGCGTATGGGCATGTATCGTGATGCTATGCTGTCACATACTCATAATCGGTATCAATAACTGGCACCGACAATCGGCATCGACAATTGGCCTCGATAATGTGAACATTTAACCAACATTACCCCCAAAGAATGGCCCACATAGAGCCTCACATATAGTGGACCCATGGCCTCACAAAGGGCCTAATATACCACGCCATGGGCCTCACTCAAAAGCTTAATATACATCACAATTAGCCTTTCACATGGGCCTAACATACATCACAATGGGCTCCATCGCCTGACCCTCAAATGCATCACAATGGGCCTCATCACATAAGCCTCGACGATCAGCTTCGATAATCAAAATCGGCCTCGACAAACGAAATCGACCTCAACAATCGGAATCGACCCTCGAAATCGGCCTCGACACTCGGTCTCGACAATCGAAATCGGCCTGTACAATCGGCCTCAACAAATCAAAATCGGCCTCAATACTCAGCCTCGATAATCGAAATCGGCCTATACAATCGGCCTCGACCAATCTAAATCGACCTCGATACTCAGCCTCGACAATCGAAATTGGCCTCGATAATCAGAATTGACCTCGATTATCGAAATCGATCAATAATCGAAATCGGCAAATCGGTCACGTCAACTGGAATCGGCAATCGGTCATGATAATTGGCCTCGATCGCTAATCGACAATCGGTCACGACAATCGGAATCTATCGATAATCAGAATCGGCAAATCGGTCACGTCAATCGAAATCGGGAATCGGTCACGACAATTGGAACCAATCGATAATCAGAATTGGTAAATCGGTCATGTCGATCGGAATCGACAATCGAAATCGATCGACAATCAGAATTAACAAATCGGTCACATCAATCAGAATCGGCAATCGGTCACGACAATCAGAATCGAAAATCGATCACAACAATCGGAATCAATTGATAATCAAAATCGGCATATCGATCATGTCGATCGGAATCGGCAATCGGTCATGACAATCGGAATCGATCGATAATAAGAATCGGTAAATCGGTCATGTCGATCAGAATCGGCAATCGGTCATGACAATCGGAATCAATCGATAATCAAAATCGACAAATCAGTCACGTCAATCGGAATCGGCAATCGGTCACGACAATCGAAATCGATCGATATCAGAATCGGCAAATCGGTCAGGTCGATCGAAATCGGCAATCGGTCACGACAATCGGAATCGATCGATAATGAGAATCGGAGTGTACCTAACAAGGCCTAAGGGAAGGTCACAATGTGGACATCCAACCATCATTGCCCATCAATGTGGATATTCAACCAACATTGCTCCCAAGGAGTAGCCCACATAGGGTTAAACATATAGTGGGCCCATGGCCTCACACAAAGGCCTAATACACATCACGATGAGCCACTTTGTACGAGCCTAATATACATCACTATGGGCCGCTCAAATGGGCCTAATACACATCAAGAGGGGTCGGGACAACAGGCCTCATATACATCAAGATGGGCCCATCGAAATATCATCTAAACCGCACCACAAATAGTAGTGGAGATAATGATTTCACCGTTTAAATAGTTCACAAGCCCACCATGACGTTTATTTTCCATCTAATCTGATCATAGGATCACAAAGACCTGGATCAATAGGAATAACGAATATCATATTGATCTAGAACTTCTGGAATCCCTAAGGGGTTTCAATGGTATGCGTTCAACTCTCCACTATTTTCTACAATGTGGTCCACCTGATAGATCTGCCTCATTTAGTGGAAAGACGGTTTAGATATAACGCATACCTCATGACCAAGGTGGGTCCCATGGACGGAATGACGTGGATGGAAGTCATACATCAGGTGAGTCAACACCGTCCCAGCTGGACGGTGTAGGTAAAATACATACATCATTAAGGTGGACCGCACAAATAGGCGGTGTGGATCAATCCCACACGCTGCAAACAGCAGCTATATAGTTGGCGTGCGGTAGACCAGCCAATCCGTTTCCCATATGTGCATCAAGGTAAGTCTCATCGTCCAAGGACTGGATGGTGGGGATACATACATCTCGTGGGTCCCACAAGTACATCACATGGGGCCCACATCTGTACAGCATGAATGAAACACAAATATCATGGTGGCATCCCACACCACCTACCCAGGTGGACGGTGTGAATACAATACATTATCAAAGGTAGGGCCCACCATAACATTATTTTCACTGATCATAAGGTCACAAATACCTGAATTAAGTGGAAACAAATATCATATTGACCCAAAGCTTCTATGCGCCCAAGAGAGTTTCAAGGGTAGCCGTTCAACCCCCACTGCTTACTATAGTGTGGTCCACCTGATACTAGGATCTGCCTCATTTTTTTGTCTCAAGCCTTGAAACGAGCTCACCAAATGAATGGACGGTTTGGATGAAACACGCCCATCATGGTGAGGCTACTGGCCGTCCAGCAAATGGACGGCCCAGATATAACATACGAAATGGTGGGGCCCATAGCACTTGCTGACGTCCCAAATCACATCAGCTGTATAGCTGGTGTGAGATAAACCAGCCAATCCATTGTCCAGTAGGTGGGTCCCACGTGGGGCCCACCAAATGCATATATATATATAATGAAAAAAAAAAACAACATCCAGAGGCTTGAAATGCCTAGAACGGACGGTGAGGATTTATACCATACAGCAAGGTGGCTACTCCAAGCTCGTGCCCGCCCCAGCAAAAAGGATGGACGGTTTAGATATAACCCATACCTCGTGATCAGGACCCACACCAGCTGACGTCAGAGCAGCTCCAGCTGCTGGCAGCAGCAGATGAACGGTTGGGATTTAACACATACATCAGGGCTGCTCCCACCGTCCAAGGACTGGACGGTGAGGATCTGATGAATACAGCGGTGGGGTCCACGTCCTGAGCTGGACGATTAGACGGAGTGGATGCAAAACACCTACATCTGGTGGGTCCACACGTGTGGCCCACCAGTCCATCAAGATGGACGAACGGAGTGGATTTATCAATCCAGAAAGCAGCGTTCGCTGCAAGGGGCCCACTGTCCTAACCTTCTACGGACAGTGTGGATCAACACCCCCATCAAGGTGGGTCGCACCGTCCATATGATTGGACGGCGTGAATATAAAACACATTAATCAAGGTGGGTCCCACCTGCCCACACGTGTGCGGTGGACCCACACCTCAAAACAGATGGTGGCGTGGATATAAACCACATGCATCAATGGTGTGTACCACCGTCCAGCGTTGCTGGACAG
The DNA here is from genome assembly GCF_029962835.1 of Magnolia sinica. Lineage (NCBI taxonomy): Eukaryota > Viridiplantae > Streptophyta > Magnoliopsida > Magnoliales > Magnoliaceae > Magnolia > Magnolia sinica. The sequence continues at coordinate 116,407,198 of NC_080573.1, read as the reverse complement.
TGGATACAACACATACTTCATGATCAGCATCCACATCCACCGTCCAAATGGATGGTGCGCATACATACATGACATAAGGGCCTGCACAGCACCGTCGTCCAGATGGACGGTGCAGATGGCAAACACACATCACAGAGGGCCCCACGTGGCAAGTGGGCCGTATACGTGAAAAAAAATATACCTCATGCAGGGTCCACGGAATTTGGTGACGCCAGAGCAGCAGCCATCCGCTGCAGTAAGATGGATGGACGGCATGGCTCCAAGCATTAAGTGGAGTCCCACCCACACGTGTGAGGTGGGCCACCCAAGAGGACAGAGTGGATACACCACATGCATCAATGGTGGGCTCCCACATAGCATGGTGACTTTGCTCAGCAACCACGTCTGGCTGTTGCTTTGGTGCAGCCCACCAGAGCTATGGATCATGCACCATTACAGGTGGGTGGAGTGGGTATAATACACCCATCAAGGTGGGCCCCAACAGATGGCTATGGATGCACGCATTAGGTGGGCCATCAAACAATCAAAGAGCGAGAGAGAGAGATCGAAGTAGTGGAGTAACCCGCCACTGTGGGTCCCTCTTTGATACAAATCGTACATTAAGATGGATCCCACCATATGTGGGTCCTCAAATCACAAAATCAAGTACTTATGAACACCCACCTTTAATCTTCTTGGACCTCTTCTTCCATCAACGTATCCTAGAGCTCCGAGGAATACATTTCAATGGTGGAGATGACCATTGGATGGTGAAGATGGGAGGTAGAAAAGTAGGCCACACATGGCTTCTCTCATGGAGATAGCTTGGTCGTGGATGGCTTAGGAGATAGGTTTGAGAAAATGAGAGAGAGAGAGATGTGTGAGTGATGTAAGAGGGTGATGGGTGAAAAGGTGAGTTATGGGTGATGTGTACTTTGACATGTGAGGGATGGGTTGTTTTGACTTTGGGGTTGCTTGGGGATGGGGTTTGTACTTGACATGAGAAGTGATTGATGGGATATTTCTCTTGCGATTGTAATGCGCGGCATTTTCCTTGAACTAAACGCGGGCCCACATCTTCTGGCCAAGGTATCGCCTCGGCGCGCGAGACGTGACATCGAAACCGCTGCGACGGCACGGTCGCACTGTTACAAGTCTCGGGTCGAGTCGGTTCGGATATATGGGACACGACTCAAGATCACGCGTAAATGCCGGTAACAAATCGCAGGTCGCCGGAATTCGACAGGGAGGACCGCGGAAGCTTACGGAACAGTACGGTTTAGGATACAGGTCTTACATATAGGCTCTTGCTAGAGTGGATTCACTATCACAATGAAGTGAAACAGCCAGTATAAGCTTCGTATAGAATGGAATTTCTAATAGAAGATCCCTTAACCACTCAGTCTCTTTGTCTGTAGCAGTTAAAACTATGAACTCAGATTCCATAGTTTAGTGCATTATGAAAGTTTGTTTCTTGGATCCCCAAAACATAGCTGCACCTCTTAGGGTGAATATTCACCCTGTAGTGGACTTGTAGTCCCCTGCACTCGATATCCAACTTGCATCGGTATATCCTTCCAATACTGTTGGAAATTCTGAGTAAAATAGCCCTAGTTCTTTGGTTTCTTTAAGATAACCCAGAACTCTACTTATTGTTTTCCAGTATTCAACACTTGGATTACTCGTAAACCTACTTAGTTTACTCACAACGTATGTTATATCCGGTCTTGTGCATTACATACATAAGACTGCCTATATCACTAGTATACTTTAGTTGTGCAACTGCTCTTTCACTATTTTCTTTTAACTTGATATTTGGATCAAACGGGGTCTTTGCCTCTTTAATTTTCAAGTGATTAAACTTGTTTATTATTTTCTCAATATAATGAGACTAGCATAATGCGAAACCCCCACTATATTTTTTAACTTTGATACCAAATATGGTATCCACTTATCCAAGATCTTTCATTTTGAAAACTGAAAAGAGAAACTTTTTGGTTTCAATTACACCTTTCATTTTATTACTGATTATTAACATATCATTTACATACAAGCATATGATTACAACATAATCATTACACACTTTTGAATATATGCATTTATCAGCAATATTATGTTTAAAATCATAAGACAAAACTTTAGAATCAAATTTATCATGCCAATATTTTGGTGCTTGCTTTAGTCCATACAAACACTTAACAAGTCCAATCATATGGACGGTGCGACCCTTTTGGTTGCTCCATGTATACCTCCTCATTGAGATCACCATTCATGAATGTTGTCTTCATGTCCATTTGATGGATATGAAGATGATGTATATATGCTAAAGCGAATAAGATCCTAATCGATATTATTCGAGCTACTAGAGAATAAGTGTCAAAATAATCGATTCCTTCTTTTTGTCGGAAACCCTTGGCAACTAACTTTGCCTTAAAGGTTTGAATTGTACCATCTGTATGATATTTTTTCCTTAAATACACACTTACAACCTATTAGTTTAGAACCTGAAGGTAGATCTACCAATTCTCATGTTTGGTTAGATATTATGGAATCCATTTCATCATTAATGGCCTCTTTCCAAAAAGCAGAGTCTCTTGAAGTCATAACTTCACTAAAGGTTTTAGGTTCATCTTCTATAGTTAAAACCAAAGGTATTTTCTTAATCACATTCTATTTATCACCCTCAACTAGATGAAAAGAGAGTCGCTAAGAGTCTATTTGATCAGGATCAAGACTCTTCTCTACTCTTGCTCTTTGACTCCTACGAGGTTCACTATGAGTTTTTTCTTCTATTTGTGTATCTTTTATGATTTCATTAGGAGATTGAATCTTAGCATTTTTTTCTCCATGAATACAGAATTTTCAAAGAACTTTACATCTCTAGACTCTATGATTACATTGGAGTCTAAGTCTAGAAGTCTATAGGGCTTACTATGTTGTGCATATCCTACAAGTACGCACTTGATAGCTCTTGGTCCTAGCTTAGTTCTTTTAGATTCTGGAGTTCTACAGTATGAAAGACACCCCCATACTCTAAGATACCTTATGCTTGGTTTTCTTCATTTTCATATTTCGTATGGAGAGGTCTTAGTTTTCTTAGATGGAATTCGGTTTAAAACATTATATGCAGCTAACAGTACTTCTCCTCATATATTTAATAGCAATTGTGCTTGTATTAGCATTGAGTTGACCATTTCTACTAATGTCCTATTTTTTCTTTCTGCTGCACCATTTTGTTGTGGTGTATAAGGTACTGTGCACTGATGTATTATGTCGTGTTCTTCACAATAGTTAAAAAATTCATTACAGAAATATTCTCCTCTTCGGTCACTATGAAGGATTTTATATTTTTAACTAATTGATTTTCTACTTCAGATTTATAAATCTTGAATGCATTAAATGTTTCATCTTTTGATTTTAACAGATATACTTATACATATCTTAAACAATCATCTATAAACGTTATAAAGTACCTTTTACCTCCACGGGTAATGTAACACCCCGTACTTTCATTACTCGGGTGTTACCTTTTAAACTCACACTAAACTAAAAATTACTTGGGTTAACCAAAACATGAACTCAACATACGCAGGATGGGGATTCCCGTCGACATTAGAGCCATCCATCAGGGTCTCAAGGAGCCAGAATACTCCCTACGACAATCAGGAAGGTAAGACCACTCGAACACTCAAAGTTAAAGCCATTATGCTAGTTAATTCTGGTGCAACACACTTGTCACTAACACTTTAGAAATCGTTAGCTACAAACGAAGCCTTCATCATAACTAATACCCTATATTAACCATTGAAAAAGTTTGTCAAGCCCACCTGATCGGTGGATCACGACCTATGGGCCAATGATGGCCCAAGGATGTATGTAACGGGCCACCCAGGACTCACCATCAACCCAAGGTGAACCAGGATCCTTGGGTAATGTCCCCCAATACAAATGAACAGAGTAGATCATGGTAATCACATTTCAGTGGGCCTCTACGCAATGCATGTACACAAAGAATGCTTGGCCACGAGGTGTACTAAACCCATTGGCTCGATCAAACTAGCGCTAACCGAGCATTTCTCAAATATCTTCTGCCCTTCCTCTCTTTGTTTTCAAACCGACCCACTTCAAACCTATAAGTGGGCCACCACGATCATTTTCCAAGCATTCTAAACCGTTCAAATCCTTCATGGGACCCACACAATCAAAACGGTATAGCTGTTTGATCACTTGTAAACGGATGAAGGAGATTGAATGTCACCATCCAATCCGTGCCAAAAACCACCCGACCCGAGCCTGTGGTAAAAGGGAGAAAAAGAACCGCTCTTCCCCTTTAAGAAGGATGAATCTTAGCCATCCGTTGGGGAAACAATCCCAACCGTTCCCTCTCTCTCACTCCCTCTATAAGATGGGCCCTGTAGCCCTAGGAAATTCGTATCAAGAGAGGAAGAAAGAGAGAGTGTAAAAGAAAGAAAAACAGAGAGTTGTTCTCTCCTCCACAGGTGACCATTTCTCCTTCCATTTCTTTCTTTCTGTTTCAGTTAGGTTGAGGCCACAGTGATGGTTGTATTAGGATGAAGGATGGCCAATCAATGGCCATGCTTCCGGATAGAAAGCAGACTGGCAAATACCCTTGTGTTGATTTAAGCGGTCTATTTCAAGCCTCTGTTTAGAGTTGGGACCAACCAAATGATGGTCGGGTCTCAGGCAAACACCAGGCCTGAATGTGGCCATAGATGGGTTGAAAGCCAGCCAAGTAATGGCTGTGTTCACACCTAAAGCAAAGCATTTAAGTAGGTCCCTGTTTTTAGGCTAGAACGGAGCCAACCGCTGGGTCCCTATTTGAAACCGAAACTGAGCCAATCCATGGCTCTGTTCCGGGTTGAGAACCAACCCATCTGCAGCATCTGTTTCGGGCAAAAACCCGACCAAATTATGGCCATGCGTCAGGCCATGGACAGGGTGGAACGGAAGCTCCGTTTTGAGCTCTTTATAGAAGCTCGAAATCAGCTCAGCTTCGACGGGAGACCAGCCAATCAATGGCTGAGAGTCAGCCCGAGAAAACAGCGAGTTTAGTCCCTGTTTGGAGTTGAACACAGGCCGTCCATCAGGCCATCAAACGTCCCTGTTTCGGGTTCTGTTTAGGCTGGGTACGGGTGAAACAGAAATACCGTGACTTGAACGGAAGGCCCTCGACACTCCCTTCAAGATGGGCCGTGAGTGGGTCCCAAACCGGACCTTAAACCGCAACAACCAGGCCGAGGGAAGGAGAAGAAGATGCTGCTTGTGGGGGGAGGACTGTTCACGTAGGCTGATGGGCTGACTGCTGGCTTGAGCCTGCACAAATGCAGGTGGGCCTCAGTTGTGGGCTGCCCTGACCGCAGGTCCTACATTGACCGTGGGCCCCACCAACTAATAGTGGGTTGCACCATGGTAAGCCACCCCGAGCAGCATGATTTGGACCGTCCATCAGGGACGATGGCCCAGCAGCGGACCATGGGCTGGCGTTGGACGCCCCTTTTTAAGAACACATGTCTACGTGTGTAGCATGTGCGCATGCACCGTCCGTCCACACAGTGGGACGTAGGTGGGGTACATCCAGGCCGTCCATCCATTCTGGCTTCGGACTTAGGGTCCACCTTGAATTGTATACGTGGAAGGTCCACGTAGAACCCACCTGGGAAAAAGAAAGAGTGGTGTACGTACACACCAGGACGTGTAAACAGTATGTACTGTTCACCTGCCAATCAGTTCACGTAAACTGATTGCAAAAAGTTGAGATCTCATCAGCTATGATGAATCTGGAAAATCCAAATGGTCCACATGAAGCAGCACCTCATAAAACCCCTTGGTTTCAAATTTTACTTTAAACCGAAACTTCAGTGAGCCACAAGGAATGCAAACAGTTTCTTCCTTTAAAATTGAAATTATTCTTGCTATAGCCTACCAGAATCTTGGATCATGGTGAAAACTCACGCCCTGAGGTTTCTTGGGATTCTACATCTTATGGACCGTTCGGATTTGACACCCATGTTTACGCGGGACGCACATGTGAAGTAAATTGGCGGTGCATGCATGCGCCAAGGAGTGAAGACATAATATGTCAGTTCACGTAAGCCACTACAAAATTTCGAGATCTGCCCATGGCTGATGAATCTGGAAAATCTGAATGGTCCACTTGGAGCAGAACCTCATAAAACCTCCTGGTTCCCATTTTTACCTTGAACCAAAACTTGGGTGGGCCATGATTAATGCAAACAGTTTCTTCCCTTGAAAGTGCATTTATCTTTGCTATGGCCCACCAGAATCTTAGATCAGGATGAAAATTTACCTCCTAGGATTTCTTGGGATTCCACATCTTTTGGACCGTTCAGATTTGACACCCATGTCACAAGTGTGAAGGAGCGCACGTGTATTCATGTCTGCATGGTGAGACCTGCACGTGTGGAACCCACTTTTGTGCTCTGGACATAAACTATCCAGGGGCTGGACGTGATGCACCAAGACGCTCAATATTCATATACGTACCATATAATATACATACTGTAAACATAAATATACTATGTGATATATCTATAATGTATATGATATATACATACATACCATATGGTACAAATATAATATGCATGCTTTATACATAGATATACTGTGTGACGCACCCATATTGTACATAATGTATACATGTATACCGTATGATGCAAATAGATTGTACATAATGTATACACAGATATACTATGGGATGTATATAGTGGGCAAGCTCAGCTATATGGCAGTGGGCCACATATGGGGGCCCCTCCATGATATAAATGTTTATTTGCCCGTCTTGAAATGGACCCCACCAACTAGGTAACTGTATATTGTGCCCACTTATTGGGACAAGTATTGTCGGGCCTGTACTCCTCTCAATAAGCACCAAACCATCATGATTTGGGCCTTTCGACCAACCATGGCGTCCGGGAATCTTAAAACTTATCAACTAATGCAAGGGATTACTCTAGGAATCTGTTCAAGTGACGCAGAGACGTTAGCTTCTCGAGAGGGCTCACACCAAAGGATGCCCTACAACTTGTCTGGTGATGATTCTTCCCCTTGAGCTTTCCATCTTCTCATTAGCTTAAGTTATAGTTGTTATTTAAATTCATAATTGATATCTCTCTTTATAATCACATGTGTTAGCTAGTGGAAATTGAATTGTTGTATTATATGCTTTATGATTATCCTGTATAACTATTCATGCTTGTGGATTGCTTATGGAACTTAAACTGGTACATTAGTGGGAAATTCCCACATATGAATGTACACCTATACTTGGGATGTAACTTGACAAGTTGTGATCGTAATGGACCTTCGACTTGGTGGTTATTGAGTGGTGGTCTAAATGGACCATTGATGTAGGCCAACCATCTAGGGTTGTTATGCTTAATGGTTTTTAAGGATGGTCTTTATCGTATGGTTTTGATATCAGCCCTATGTGGCCTACTTTGATATCGCCCTATGTGGCTTTGTTCTAGTATGTTCCTATATGAGTTCGATGTTTTATTCTGTGCAACCATGCGATGGTAAGCCCCATATATAGTAATATGATTGGCCACTAGTCGATAGGTTTCCATTAAACATCCTAAGGTGGTAGTCTCATGAGCCGGGGATGGTGGTAATGGGACTTATGCCCGAGCTGTCGGCCTACGCCGGGTCATGCGCTCCCCGTAGTGACCTTTGAGCTTACCTAAATTGGCTGGTTATAAATGGATTAATAATGACTTGGCTAATCATGCATACATGGTATATTTCGATGACTTGGATCACTCTGCCCTGCGATTACGCTGAATGTTTCGCTTATGACCAGTCATTCGATGACGATATTGACTTGGATCACTCTGCCCTGCGATTACGCTGAATGTTGCGCTTATGACCAGTCATTCAATGATGATATTGACTCGGATTATCATGCCATTCGATTACGCTGAATGTTACGCTGATGACCAGTCTTATCCCTGGGTGACAACCCCAATGTCCGTCCGGATGTTTTTCCTGGGACATTGCCTGTCTGGATGTTTTACCCGGGGCACAGACCGTCTGGATGTTTTACCTGGGTCGATCATTACATTCATGCATCCATGCATCTAACAAGACTGCATTTACTCTGTTTTGGTTGACTGTATGTTTTATACTATTTCTTACCTAATGCGGCGGTATGTAATCTTGAGGGAAATTCACACTGAGTTGGTCACTCATCCATCAAATATAAAATCGTACAGGTAGTACAGGTGGCTTAAGTGATTTACATGTTCAGACTTGATAAGGAGCAGGGTACGATCACTAGGAATGCATGACTATATGCTTGAAGGAGTTATGTAATCTTGCGGCTTATATTTATATGCTTTCTATTATTTCTCATATATTAGATCATGTAATTCTTGTATTTGTAAATTTTGGAGACATTGGTTTGTATAAGTCATTATGGGCATATTTGAATGATAATGAAAATTTTTCTTTATGTCGATTTGTCCACACTATGCTCATTTGCTTACTTTGATGAAAGAAAAAAATATATGTACTCGAATTCGACCATCCTTTAAGGTTAACACTCGGGTTTTTGGGAAACGGGTCGTATACTCGGGTCCTGAAAAGTCGGGGCGTTATAGGTAAGAACGCCATTCAGTTCACATATGTCAGTATGCACTAGGTCTAATATTTGAGATGATCTCTCAACACTAGGGAATGGTTTTTTTATTATTTTAGACCATATACATACTTCACATTTATTTTTGTCACTATCATTGTATGATATTAGGTCGTTCTTAGCCATGAGTTTAATGGTACCGTAGCTAATATGGGCTAGTCTACCATGACATAGTGTTACAGACTCAATCATGTAAGCAGAAGAATTTTTTTCATTTAAAGAAAGCTTAATCATCCCATTACAAGCATAACCCTTACTCATAAAGTTTCCATTTTTAGACAAGATTAGCTTGCCTGATTCAAATACAACCCTAATCTCAGGTTTGCTTAAGAGATCCCCTGAGACAAGATTGCTCCTTATGTCTGAGACATGCAGTACGCTGGTCAGGATTACCTTCTTTCTAAAGGTAAAGAGTAATTTCACGGTTCCTTTGCCTGCAACTTTCGATCGTCTTTCATTTCCCATTTGAACCTCTTGACCATTGGTCTTGTCTTCATAGGTTTTGAAGGTAGAACGATCATTACATACATGGACTGTGGCACCTGTATTGTACCATCATCCAGGAATTTTCTCTTGAACTAGGTTCACTTCTGTGACCATGGCTACGATTTCATCGTCTACTATATTAACCTCTTTCTTAGGCTTTTTTCAGTCCCTACAGACTCGGTCGAAATGCCTGGTCTTGCCGCAGATATAGCAAGCTCCCTTAAGTTTGTTATTTTTTTTCTTTTGGATTTTCTTGAATTTCCCTTGATCTTTATTAGGTTTAAGGGAATCAGCTTTCTCATAGGAATTATTTTAGGATGGTCATTCTACTACGTTCACCTTGGATGAGGATGCACCATTAGCGTCATACTTTTGGTCTCGGTTATGGGATTCTTCTTCAATTCGAATATGCTTTTAGATTTGTTACAGGGTGAACTCTTCGGATTTATACAATAGTTTCTTCCTATAGTCTTCCAGTTCGGAGGCAATTTTACGATGATAGCTCCGACTTAAAAGGATTCAGGAAGATTAATTTTTATGGCTTTTATTTTGTTTACAATAAGCTGCAATTCTTGGATTTGGGCAAGCAGCGGTAGATTGTCTACCATCGTGAAGTCAAAATACTTAGCAATTAGATTTCTGTGTACCTTCCTCTTCAGCCTTATACTTGTATTCCAGCGCGCTCCAAATTTCTTTTGCCGATGTGGTCCCCACGTATAAATCGTGCAACCGATCAAAGAGAGCATTGAGGATGTGGTCGTGACACAGCAGTTCATTTTCTTCTCGCTTGATCCTAACAGCAATCTGTTCTGAAGTGTCAGTGTTTTTTGCTTCAGGCAAAGGTTAGAGAGTCGGGTCCAGGATATAGAAGATCTTCAGAGCGGTCAGCAGGAATTTCAGCTTGTCCTGCCATCTAGTAAAATTTGAACCATCGAATCGGTCTAATCGGATCAGATCCTGGTTCATTAGTTTGACTTATGCAACACTTTTGGTGTCCATGAAATCACGCTTTAAGATTGTTAAAAATTGATGTTTGGATACAATGAAAATATAAAAAATAAATTTACGAAAATTATTTCATTAGGCTGAATCACATATAAAATACGATGTCATTAAAGCGTGATTCGCCCCCTTATCAACTGTTGATGGGTTACAGGCGAATTGACAAGCCTTATCTGGATCCAGCGTGCAACAATCACGATAGGTCTACTATGGAACAGTTTTAACGCAGCAGATCCCTTCTAGCAGACTCAGACAATAGAGATAATCACAGTATTTTATAATAGAGATTTGGATTGTATCTGATTTGATGGGAGAGATGGTGTGTTGAGATGATAAAATCGGACTGGAATGGTCTAGTTTATATAGGCATCAGGTATAGCACCGTTACTGTGTGGTATTCAATAGTCCAGAACGTTTGAAAACGTTTCTTGCCGTTGTCAATTAATCCCAGACGTTTCTGGTCGTCAGATCCGTTGGATCATCCTGGCCCGTCCGTTTTCAAACCGTTGTGGCTTTTGAGGTGGCTATCCGTTTTTAGAAACGGCTGGACGTTTCGAAATTAAGATCCAACCATTATCAATCACCTATAAAACCCAGGCTCATTTCAGATATTCAGATCCACCACCCTAAGGCTGTGATCAGACCTATCGCACCACTACAGCCACACTGCCTCACTGCTCACGCCCATACCCGAGCCCAAGCCCAAGCCCGAGTGTGCTCGTGCATGCGTGTGTTCCAGTGCTACACACTGGAACACGCAACCCGAGTATCATCTCCTCCAAAAACTCCAAGTAAGAATACTCTTCACACGATCTCATATAAACTATACAACTTTTTTTTTTATATTTTCGATGTGAAACAAAGCACACACACCGCACTTTTTAATTCAAAATTTCAAAAGGCGTTTTGGCGAGAAAATCTCGAAATTTTGAAAAATTCTTTTTTTAAAAAACCACTGATTTTCAACAGCATGGAATCGAAACCCTTCATGGCTTAAGGAATAAGGCAAGAGGAATGGACGGTTGGAAACTTGTTTTAAGGATGCATGAAGTGGGGCTGTTGAAGGAATAAACGAGTACGTTAAAATCCCATGCATGATTGCATGCTCTTTCTTGACGTGGCTCCCACGTAGAGACAAAACAAAGCATATAAGAAGAGGAGTGATCACCTACAGCCGGCTGTATACTAGCTTCGTATGCAGCCTCATGTTTTTTGTCAACGTGTAACTTTACTACAGCATCCGGTCCTTCTAAAAGGTGGAGGCCATCATGCTACAGCATCCAATCCACTCATCGAGTGGGGCCCATTTTGAAAACAATGGATAGCTGATGGTATGAGTCGGTGTATATGTGGGGACCACATTGTAAGTGAACGGGCATGATTTTAGCGGAAGATGGACTTGATAGTGGGTCCCACCGAATACATGGTCCGGATATCCTTCACAAATGATGTAGGTTATTATTTATCTCAATCTTCGCATGAGGAGATATTGAATTAGCGAATCGCGGGACACGTACAGGACCTGCCACACGTGTCCTACATGTCTACCATTTGGCGTATATCCCAAAATCCAGGTTGATCAGGTCGAGAGGTAGGTACGGGTGTTCGTTTAGTACAGGCCGGTGGTTATATTCTTTCCAGCCGTCCATGCAGATTTGGACAGCGTGTTGAATACATGGCCTGATTTATGCTTTGGCCCCACCGCACGCTTGGCCTTGATTTCGTAGTTAGTACGCGTGCTGCAGTTCACCTCTTCAACATCTCCTCGTAAGTCCCCACAACAGTTTTATATCTTCTTTCAGGAGCTACATACATGTTTATGAGAAAAGTGAGGTCCACTGAATGGGCCCCACTTTACTTTGATTATTCATATTTACGAAAACGTTCTTTCCAGTGTGGAGAGAAGTTAAGTTGATTACGGGAGATTTTCGTGTAATCGGAAGCCCCGTTTCTTTCCAGTGTGGAGAGATATTTTACTTTAAAAAATCAAAAGCTATATGAGCCTTAACTTGTTGTGTATATGAAAATCTAATCCGATTATTAATCACATGATCTAATTTTATGAATAGTTATTAAAAAGGATCACTATGTATAATTTAGGTGGACCATATGATCGAAAATAATGTACATAGATATGATTACCACCTTCCAAACTGTTTCCTTCTGTGTAACCAAATTGATTCATGGATTGTCCTTATTCTTGGGGCATAAGCTTAAATGTTATTACAAAATCTAATGGTTTGAGTGGATTTTTTATAATCTTTATGGTGGGCCCTATAAAAAAATCAATATTATTCTAACTATTTCTTTTGGTATGGCCTAACTAAATTAGAGATTAGCTTTATTTTTTTTAGCATGGACGTAAATCAGATTACACAGCTAATGATCAAAGTAGATTTTATACACAAATCATGGCGGGACCAAAGAAAACACTAAAGAAAGATCTCCAACATTGATTTTTTTACTCGGTCCACCATGATGTCTATGAGAAATCCGCACTATCCGTCTGTTTTTTTTTTCTTCTTCTTTTGGAACATAAAAGGACATGAGATCAAAAATAATGCGGATCAAAAACTCAAGTGTGCTTCACGGTAAGAAACACCGGGACTGAAATTCTACTACTGAAACATCAGTGGGGCACACAAGTTTAATTTAGATCAGGTTAATATTTTTTTTTGTTTTCAGATCATCCTAGTAGGAAAGACTTTATGAATGGTATGGATGGCATATTAACATCACAGTGGACGGTTGGCATTTTTTTACCCGATTTTTCCTATCTTACAGCCCACTTGAGTTTTGTATCTGCCTCATTTTTGGACGACAATCTAACATTGTCTGGAAAAACGGATGGACGGGTGGATTTCTCACAAACATCATGATGGACCCCACCGTTGAAAACATCTTGGGAGCCACAAAAGTTTTGGATCAAGTTGATATTCATGTTTTCCTTTCATACCGGTCTACATGACGTTATGAACAGGTTGGAGTGGAAATAAACATCATGGCAGGCCCTAGGATATTTTAAAACAAAAGGAGTCTAATCCTCATCACTTAATGTGGTGTGGTCCACTAGAGCCTTCAATGTGTCTCCCTTTTTTAAATAATGCCCTAAAATGATTAATCAAAATAGATATACGGCATGGATCAACCATATATATATCATGATAGTCCTCGCAGAGATAGCCCGTACAAAGATGATTGTCCCTAGGTAGCTAGGTGCGGGTGGGAAGCGGATTGTATCCTGCCCTGTAGACGCTAATCCGTCCACGCAACGCTCTGCGGGGCCTACTGTATGGATTTTATCGACTCCTTCCATTCACTTTGGAAGATCATTTTAGGGTATAAATCCAAAAAATGAGGCATATTCAAAAGTCAAGTGGACCACAAAGTGGAGATTAAAGGATCACCGTTAAAATTTTCTTGAGCCATAAAAGTTTTGGATCAAGCTGATATTTATGATTTACCTTCATCCAGGTCTACGTGACCTTACGAACTGGTTGGATGACAAATAAAAAACATGCGGGGCCATAAGAAGGTTTCAAGATGGGCTTCATTGTCATCATGGCTGCTTCCTATTTATGGTTCACTTAAGCCTTGGATTTATTTATTTTTGGGTTCATATCCAAAAATAATCTTTCAAAATGGATGGACAACATTGATAAAATCCATACATCATAGTGGGCCCAGAAGAGACATTTTACAATTTTTTAGGGTCGAGTATGTATTTTCACCCATTTGCAACCGGTTGCAACCAGTTTCCCATGTGAGAGGATGAATGAGAATGAAAGGGTAAAAATATCATTTTACCCCTAGTTATAAGTTAGAAAGAATGATCTCTAAAATATAAATTTTAAAAGAATCTTATGGTAAAACTAACATCTAAGATGATTTTTTTAGTAAAGTTTTTAATAATATTTTGCTCAAATTTTTTTTTAAAATATGCTATTACAACTAAGGGCTGCCATAGCAGTTTGAATTGTTAGACGATATACAGTGTATTGATGTATATCAATGGACTTTAACACTTAAACCCATAATTGGTAACTGAGGCATATTTGCTACTCTTAGGATTTGAACACTTGATCATTTGATCTGATAGGATGAAGTGGCTGAGGAATCTATAGAATCTTCTAAATAGAGAAGAAGGTAAAGATAGACAAAAATATTATTTTTCAAATTTTAAAAATCAAAATCTCTTGATTAGGGTATTTTGACAGCTTGGTATTGCAATCTTTGACACCTCATGTGATGGCCCATGATTTTGATCCAATCTGAGCCATTGACTCGAATTTGAATCTTTGACGGGCTTATCTTCTCCATCAACCGGAAGGCGTTGCCTGATGGGAGCGAATTGCCTGTAGCACCCATCCGGGTAGCCATCAGTTTTTTCATCTCATTTCAGGGCATGAGCCCAAAATTGAAGCAGTTCCAAAGCACAAGTGGTGCACGCCACTGGAAACAGTATAAACAAAACCTTCTAAGGTCCACCCTTATGTTTATTTGGCATCCAACAGGTTCATAAGATTACATGAACTCAATGAACCCAAAGCACAAATATCAGCTTGATCCAAAACTGCTAAGGCTCTAAGAAGCTTTTAATGATAGGCATTCAATTGCCACTATTTTTTATGGTGTGATCCACTTGAGTATTGGATTTGCTTAGCCTATCGGTCAATCAAATCCTGTCACATCATACCTATGTTGAGCTCAGACAGGCAAGGCAGATCCAATCTGAACACTTATTGCCACCTTAACTGGCCAGTGATTTCTCATGGATTGGATTTCGATCTGACATGCATTGTCCAATCAATTTTCAAGGTTGAGCTTGAACTCAAGTCATTTCAACCCCATCTGGCCTAGCTTACCCCTGCTAATCCTGGACTGGACAACCCATGCATCTTGAATGTAGTCCATTGATTTCATTTATCTTAAATGTATATTTATACATATATGCATGTGTCTCACTTGATCAACCGATAAATCAGGTGCAATCAAGTGAGAAATAGATATTCCATTAATTTACGGGCCAATCCACATGGGCTAGGTTAGTGGGCCCACGCCCAAATATTTTTTTGGGTTCAGGGTTGGACTTGAGCTCAAAATATTGAATATCCCAACAACTAATGAAACCATAAGTTCTTATCAAAGAATAATAACAAAGATTTCTTCTCTTCATGTATTGAAGTTTGCTAATCCATCGCATGTGAAGCCCTGCCCTTCCACATGCAAACACACATTCTAATATGGCACATTTATGCAAGATCCAAGCTTTCCATCCAGTGGGTTACTTCAGGCTCAAGCCTTGTGGGCCACAATATACAAAATAAATGGATGAATAGAAATTATTTCTCTGGGATATGTGAACTAGTTTGATTTTTAGGCCAGAAATCAAAATAGTGTGGTCCACCAGGTGGAAAGCTTAAATCTCACACACATGTGCCATACTAGAATATGTGATTTTATGTGGATGGCCAAAGCTCTATGTGCATGTGGTTCTACAAATCTCTGATATCTAAAACCAGAGTCAATTAAACATTTCAATCAAAGATGTCTTCATGTGCAAAGGCAAAATGATTTCTCCTAATACCATGTAACAAAAATAAGAGGAAATGGTCACTCCCTCTAAATCCATGACATAAAAATAGCTAAGACTAATAGCATTGTTGGAACACTCCGATCCTTTGAAAAGTTGGCCTTTGCTATCGACCCTACATCTTTAGGAAATAAAAATAAAAATTGTGAGATTTACGTAGCGTTTGAATGCACCATTGAATGGAATTACAATACTTAGTTGAATAAAGTGCTAGCACTAAAATGCGAGGGTGCAACGTAGTAGAATCAAAAGAACTAGAATATGGTAGAGCCATCTTTCCCCTGCACACGTAGCGACAAGGACTATAATTAGTGGAATGTTTCAATGTTGTGGATGGAAAAATGGTTCAAAAATACACATGCATGGGATGGCACTATCCATCTTATTCATGGCCTCAATGCCGTGATAGTAAAGAAAATAGATGGACGACTATCTAATAGGCTATCCATGATTGTTATATATTGTTATACACATGGCTCAAAATGATGTGTTTCTCTCTATCATGTTTTATCAAGGAGAGATGGCTCTACTATATTCTGGTTCTTTTGGCTCCACCATTTCATCTCTCTTTCCATGTCCAACTACATTTGGTGAGAATCCAATAACATTTCAAAATGCAATTTTGACAAGGGCAACATTGCGTTTTTACAAGGCCTTAATTTCAAAGAAATGTTCATAACACTACTGTGTGGGGCTTACCATTTTTTGGAGGAGACGAACTAGGTGGGCCAGGCACAGGTGCTGGTTGGCCGGAATTGCAGTTCGCTGACAAACTGCCTGTGAACAAAATATCATAAAATAAAAATCTCATAATGATGAAAGCCTAATTTATTATAAATACTATTGGGTATGGAACTTGTGATACATGTAAAGAGGAATTTGATTTCTTGGAGAAGGAACATAGAAGTCCATTTATCTGATTATCTAGCATAGTGTGATGCCTGATACATAGGGCTTGAAAATCATACATGTGGCATATATCAACTCAATCAAACCGTTAAAATTGTGAGACCCACGATAAGGGTGTTAGTTCTACAAATTAATATTGAATTAATGTCCCTATTTATAATTAATAAGGATTTATTTGTTGAACTTGGACCATTGACTATTTTTACTGGGTGTCCATCAATTGTCCATCTATTAGCCAATTAAAGAATCAATTCAGGATTCATAAGAAACAAAGATAACAATTTGTATATTTATTTCAGTTCATGGTATTTCACTTGTACTATTTTTTTAAAGGTGTTTGATTTTTCATTTCCTATATAAATACACTGTGAATAGCAATTTATTACTTTTTTTTTCCCCTGTTTGAAAGTTTTATGAGTATTTCCATCTTAAAAAGTTGTCTGAAAATTACTTATTTAAATTTGTGGGCCCCACTGTGATGTATGTGACATATCCACACCGTCCATCCATTTTACCGGAATATTTAAAGGCATGAACCCAATATTGAGGCAAATTCAAGGCTGAAGTAGCCCACACCATGGGAAATAGTGGTTGTAAAACATCCACAATTGAAAAAATCTCTTCCTAGGGCTCCCAAGATTGTTTATTTGTCATCTAATCTATTCATAAGGTCACACAAACATGAACAAAGGGATTTCACAAATATCATATTAATCTGAAACTTCTGAGGTCCCCCAAGAAGTTTTTAACTGTAGGTGTTCAATTCACACCATTTCTTGTGGCGTGCTCTACTTAAGTTTTGGATCCACCTCAATTTTGGGATCATGCCGTAATATCAGTTAACAGAACGGATGAATAGCATGGATAAGCCACATACATCATAGTGGGCCCTATAAGAACTTTGCACCCTTCCTCACATACACTGTTAAAAAATTAACCTGTCATCCTCTACATTAAAAATGGTTTGGGTTTGAGAATTACATTGGTAATTAATAATTACCCATTTATAGAGATTTATAAAGGTAAACAAATAGCCTGTGCCAATGTATCAACTGTCTCGCTCTGCGAGAATACCAACATCTCTCTCATTTTAAGCAACAAAGAGATGGTGGGACACATTGTACCTAATTAAATTATCTAAATTTTTTTTTTTCTTTTTTGGTAAAATATTTCTCTGTCTCTAAGAAAGTTAAAAGATTTTAGATGTAATCTAAGTTTTCACCTTAGATTTTAAACCCCCTTTTTGAGGGGATTTGAAACCCTAATTACTTAATGCTGCCAAACATACCAGATGATTTAAAATCTCCTCAAATTCCCTAAAACTCCCCAAAATTCATGGTTCCAAACTAATGATTTACTTCTAGATGGAGGAGATGTGGGTGCATTGATTCCTGGTGCACAATGTGCCCACTGAAACTTAATAACTAATAATTTACTTCTAGAGGTTTGCTTATTCCACACATGCGCCAAAATCAGGCCATTTCACACCTAAGGTGGACCACAAGATAAAAAAAATTGTTTGAACCATCAATAATGTACGTTGGGCATTTTGTTTCACCTTGGGAGTGAAACTACCTGATTTTTGTAGCAGAAGATCTGATTTTTGCATGCATGTGTATGAGGTGAGCTCCCACACTCGTGTGGAATTGGAATACCTTTTACTTCTGATTATAGTAAACTAAGATGTAAGATGAAAGTTACATGGTTTAAAACATGGAAGGGCAGTCATATTCAGCAAATTAGAGGATCCCTCGTTGCAATCGCATCTGTATCCGGAGCCGTCTTTTACACAAGACCCGTCGCCGCAATTTGTGTAACTACAAGCTGCAAATTGGAAATTATTCACTTTAATTGCACTTAATAATAAGAGAAATCTTCATAACCTGCAAGTTATTAGATTTTTACTGCAAATTTCTTCAAGAAAATTCAATTTTAATCTTCTAAAATCCCAAAAAAAAAAAAAAAACAAAAAAAGTACTTCCTGATTATGGATGAAAAAACCCATATGATGTTCTGTGTTTTTCTAAAGGTGGTTGATCCTGGCATCGTGGGGCCCACAGCGTGTGCCTATGACATTCAACCTGTCCATTGGGCGCAGCTCAACATGGCTATCAGATGTATCAGCCTAATCCAATTATCAAGTGGACCACGAATAAATAAAACTATGTAGATTACTCAAAAATATGAAAAATCATGTGGCCCCCACCTAATGCTTGAATTGACCTGATTTGTGATTCTTCTGATTATCATGATGGGTGCACCTTTGGGAATGCATTCGATGCTATGCTGGCCTTAGGTGACCCAAAATAAATATATTAAGGTATTTTGATAATTTCACCCCTTAAAATATACTTATTGAAATTTAAAATTTTAAGAAATGGACAAATAAATTTAAAATTCTTGAAAGTATTATGTAAATTCTTAGTCATTTGCAAAGCATTATAGTTGGACCCTCAACTTTTAATTATACATGGATTTTTAGTTGTGACAAGTGGGGCCAATGGTAATCCAGACCATTGGGCTGTCGAGTCTTTCTATGGATGGAAAATGCCCACAAAATCTCCTACATTAGAATGCAACCAATATTAATAACTTTTACGGTGATTTGAACCATGTCTATACATAGCCCACAACTCAAAGGTTAGTATTTTCTTATCAAGAAAATTTTGAGGCATGATCTTTCCATGATGGGATGCTAATAGACACCAATGGTCTAGATTACTGAACCTGGGTTTCACACGTGACAATTGAAAACGCACGTGTACCGTGAAAAGATGTGAATCATCGCCTTAGATAGTCGATGGGCCAAGTGGGCCCCTACCCATTTTGGGCCTGGCATGAGCCGGTGTATCAAACATGAGGGCATGTGAAACTTCAAATTCGAGTCCATTTATTAATTGGGACAAGCTTGCGCCAATGTCTAAAAGGCCTTTTACAGTTAGAGATGTACATGAACCGATTTGGCTCGACTCATCTCAGAAAAGCTTGATTTGACTTGGCTCGAAGCTGGATTCTCAAGCAGCGTCCAGCTGATGTTTTTTTAGCTTGAAAAAATTCCATGCCGAGTCCATGCTAGACCGAACTCAACTCGACTCAAACTTGACTCAGTTCAAATCGATTTGACTCAGATCAAGTTCACTTAGTATATATATTTATATATTTAAATAAATTATATATTATTTATATTATAATATATATTTTATTTATATATTAAAAATTATAAAACCTAAATTCAAACTCAGCTTGTATGCTTGAACTCAAAATCAGCTCAAATGTTCGAGTATCCATAGGTGGTGAAATCCCACTACGGTGTGAGTGTGTGGGTTAAAAAAAAAAAAACTCAGTTCATAAGATCAAGTTCAAGCTCTGCTCGCACTTGGCTTGAGCTGGCCTGAGTTGCTAACAAAGCCGAACTGTCCAATCAAGTTCAAAGACTGAGTTGAGCCAAGTTCAAGCTGGGGTAGCCTACTGGCCAAGCCAAGCCGAGCTAGGCCAAGCTCGACTCAGTTCAACTCGTGTACCGCTCTATTTACTATCAGGCTTGAGACTGGCCCATGTAGAGTTTCAAGACCATTCTTCACATATTACTCTTAGGGGTGTATACGAACCGAGCTAGCTCGGTTAGCTCGCTCAACTCGACTCAAAAAAGCTTGATTCGACTTGATTCAAAGCTTAGTTCAAGCCAGCTGATTTTTCGAACTCGAAAATGAGTTCGAGCCAAGTTTGAGATAGCCCCAGCTCAACTTGACTCGGATCAAACCAATTCGGTGGCTCAATTACTTTGATATTGATGTTGCTCACCAAGTGTTTGATAAAACAACTTAACGAAGTGTGGCTGGTGGCAAGGAAGGTATGTATATGAAACAAATACCTTTTTTATTCTTGATTTTTATGTTGCTTAGAATGTGTTTGATAAAATACCTATAAAATCACTGTTGTTGTTTTACATACAATAAGATTTTAAAGGGGTAGTCCATGTATTTATGAAAATGCTGCACAGGCGAACTTCGCCCAAACTAGCCCGAGCTACTGATCGAACTGAGCCAAGTTGGCCAGTCAAGCTCGAGGATCGAGCTAAAGTTCGAGCTGGGGTCAACTAGTGGCCGAGCTGAGTCGAGCTACAGCTCGACTCGGTGTACACCCCTAATTACCCTAGCATTGGGCTGAACTTGGGCCTAGATCCAAACATTTCATGGTCCAACTAGGTGCCTTTTTGGAATATCCCATCTAAAATGGGCCCATGATATCAGTAGTCAACTAAACATGGGCCCACTTGTATGGGCCAGGCACATTTCGGAATGGAACCTATATAATTCGTGTATATTTCATGATTCATGGTAATTCTTCACATTCACACACACACACACACACACAAAAGAACAACAAGAAGAAGATGGGGATTACGATCTGATATGTTTATAATCGGCGGGAACAATTGAAAAGGAGGCGGCAGAGGAGACGGAGAAGCACTTTCACAGCTGAAATCGATTGTGCCTGCAATTCCGCCATAACAAAATTCATACCTCTAAAAATTTAAAATTAAATTAAATTAAATTAAATTAAAGAAAAACATTGGCATTCATGCAGGCTTGCAAATTTACAAGTGGGCTGGGCTTGCCCTGGGATGTCTCCAATGCAACCCAATTCATGTACAATTGATGATGATCATAGACGCCCAGGATTTGGTCTATGGCTGAGATTTCGCACCCAGAAAATAAATCCAGGCCTATGGATGAATCTATCAGATGGCCAAATAGATATCAGCCCAGCCCATCATCGTTGGGCTCAGTTTTGCGGACTGGGCCATGCCCATACATCGAAGAGTTGCTGCATCTACAGGCTGTGTTGGTATGGATTGGAACCTCAGACCTTTTGCATGGACCAGCTCTCACAGAACCATCCCACTGAAAATATGGGCCTGCCCCATTAATTCATTGTAGGAGAGAATCACGCCCATGCAAAAATCTCTGCCCTTGAGAGAAAACTGGTCCACAGAAGATATAGGCGTGGTCCATTAATTCATCGTATGTGAAAATCTGGCCTAGGAATAAAAATCTGAGCCATTTTGAGAGGGAGAGAGAGAGAGAGAGAGAGAGAGAGCTTACAGTTGGGAAAGATGCAAGGAGGCCAGTTTATTAGCCCAGACTTGAACCCCTTCCAGCCAGGGTCACACTCACATTCGAAAGGTGGAAATGTAAGGTTTGAAATAGGTTTACATTTACCATGTCCACAGTCCACCAAGTCACATACAATATCTACAAAACACCACATCATCATCATCATCACGTGGGCCACATTTGTGAAATAAAAATGGGCTAATGTTAACATGTGTACCACACGTTTGTGAGAAAAATGAACGGTCAGCAATGGTTGATGCTCAAGATAGACATGTGGTCCACCTCATAAGTGGGCGTACGTGCTCGAATTTTGGGTCAGGGCATTTTCATAAGTGTGGTGAGTGGCCAGGATCCTGCACACTTGTACCACAAGCTGCCTCTTCAGTCTCTACTCACTTGAATAGCACGTTTGATTGATCCACGTTCCCAAGTAGCACGTGTGTGAGAGATCCAGCCGTTCAAAGGTGTTGCCCGTGATGGACATTTCTCAGCCCAAAGATCTGGTGGTTCATTCATAAGGTGGGCCATGTGTGTGGGAAGAAATGGATGAGTAGAAAACAATAGCCAATGGATGTAAATGGGTCGACCTTTTTCTTTAATGAGGACCATCCGATCAATCTCAATGTACCTGACAATGGGTCTTGCAACGCAACTGTGGATTGGGCCCGGAAGCCATCAAGGGCCAAGATGAAGAGAAGAAGAGAGACAAAAATAGGTGTTTGATTGGAAATCCCCATAAGATTTTGAGAGAAAGGAGGAGATGTGGGGAGCCTTAAAAGCATCTCTCTATTTGAAGGGATTGAAGTAAAAGACATCATAGCCTAGAAAACAACAAACTTGGGTGGTGAAAGTAATGGGTGAGGAAAAAGAAAATGAGGCCAGATCCACTATGATGTATGCATGAAATGTAATCTTTCCATCGTGTGATCCGTTCATTTTATGTTTGGCTTCAGAAGATCATTTCGTTTCAAAACTCAGATGGCCCATGCCATTCAAAATCATGCCTGAAAATTTTAAAATCGTGTGTGGCCCACCTGAGTTTTGGACTAATCTAATTTTTTGGGTGACCGTTTATCCTGACAGGGTACATCTTCTGAATGGATTGGATGGCGTATATAATACTGGCGGGGCCTTGCACAATTTGGAATGCTTTTAACATTGGGCGTCCCCATCCCAACGGATCCCTGTGGTGTCACCCACCAGAGTTTTGGATCGTTCTGATTTTAGGAATTCCTAGGAAACATGAGGAGATGTACATGATGGACGGATTGGATTTCATTCAAGCATCATGGTGGGCTCCACACCAGCCTACGGACTGTACGATAAAGTTAGTGTATTCTATTCATACAAGTGGGGCCCACTTTTCAGTGATCCAAACCATTGACATTATTATCCCTACAGTGGATGGTACATGCACTAAGAAAGAAAATACGGCAACGGTTCTCATTCAACCAATAAAATGACAGATATTATATGGCTAGGATCTTCCCATCTTGGGAATTTTTTATGCATGGGCCGTCAATATTGAATCCATCCTATCAACGTTCAGGATCTCTGATTCATGGGCCCCACTTGCTCAAACTGAGAATTCAAACAAGCCGGACAATCTGTCGGGCGGAGAACTGTATAATCCGTATATAGAAAAACGACTTCTGCCTGCTATTAAAATAAAAAATAATAAATCGCGCCTGCACATTTGTGGCAATGATCGATTTCAGTGCGATTACTACAAGAGCCGGCCGAAGGGTTGTGCATCACGATCCGGCAATCCAGTCCGTAGATGAGGCCCATGGTTCGATAATCGGAACCGCTGCTGTTACAGATCTCAATGTGGGGGGTGGGGCTGGAGTCCTGTGTGGCCCACCATTTGCTTGATATCTACTCCGTCCATGAGTTTTGGAATCACTTTGATTAATTCAAACCATCTGATTAATTACTACGAAGAAAATGGTAGTCCTTTTTTTTTTTTTTTTTGGAAAATGGGTCTGCTCAGCATTCTAGAGCTTCTATCATGTCGGCCCTACTTTTGATTGCATGTCTTCCTCAAGGACCGCTTTGATTGGGCCATTTAACCATCAGATCATGGATGATCCATAATGATTATAGGAAAATTAATCTAGACATTAATCTGGACTGTGCATCTTGTGGGATCCACTTCTGATTGCATGTCCTTTCTCAAGAAATGTCATGATCGAATCATGTTGATGAGCCAGTTAATTGCTTGAAAATGGTAGGTTCATATTGATTGTAGGAGAATGGATCTAATCATATATTTATAATATAGAGCGGATTGCAGATACTTTCATGGTCAAGATGGATAGGAGGAGGTCCAGTCAGAGGCGGAAGTGATCAGGACAATCAGAATCTTAAAACAATCGTATCTAGCAAACTAGAATGAGTTTTTCAACGTATCATATATAACTTTTGGGTAGGAGAAGCTACTTTAGCCAACTAACCCCATTATACCTGGTTACCTACACAAGATTTGCAAGATTCCATTATATTGATGCTCAGAAGTTTATTTTATTTTCATTTTTATTATAAATAATAAGTTTTAATTCAAATCAATTTTACTATAAATAATGAGTTTTAATTTGACCATAACTTTTACTCCCATGAGTGTGCCCAACATAAAAAGGGTTTAGAAAATTTAGAATAATAATTTGATTAGGCCAAATTAGACACTTAGTATTTTTGGCCGAAAACCATGAAGTGAAGTAGAAATGGTGATTGTCTATAAATAGTAAATTTGAGAGGGAGTTTGAGTATAAAACCTGGTCCTAGGTTTGAATTTATTATTTAAAGGATAGTAGTTTCGTTTTTATCAACAATAAATTATTTTTTGAATTTATTAGAAATTATTTTTATTTTATTACCTATGGATTTGAGGAAACAAGGAAACTCATCACATCCTAGCTACGTGGATTAGGAGTAGTTATCATGAGAAAGGAAGATGGTGATCAACCTCATCACATCCTTCCCCACCTCAATTTGGACCATCCATCATGCAGGCCCCACTTTTGATTGCATCTCTTCCTCAATAATTGCTTTCAGCATATTCCCAGCCATCCATCAATTGCTTAGAAAATTCACGGTCCAAATTGATCGTAGGAAAAAAAAGAATGGAATCATTGATCTCGACCTTCCATCATGTGAGCACTAGTATTGTTGCATCTGTTACTCAAGAATTGGTTTGATTGCATGGTTTTTCCTAAGAAAACTAACAAATCATATACTGATCGTAAGAAAATGAGTGTAATCATCATCTGGACCATACATCATGTGGGTCCCACTTTTGATTGCATGTGTTTCTCAAGAGTGATTTGAACGTATGATCACAGTCATCCAAACAATTGCAAAGATAATGGATAGACCATATTAATTGTAGGCAAATGGATAACTCATCAATTTGGACCATCCTTCCTGAGCGGCCCCATTAATTAACTGCATGTGATCCTCAAGAATTGCTTTGATCAGGTCAGTTCATCAGTTGCTGAAAAAATGAACAACCCACATTAATAATAGGAAAATGGATCTTATCATCACACCATAAACCACAAATCAGGTCAGCCAACTCCTCTAGTGGGCCTCAATGCATTTAACAAATAGCAACAGGGGCCCACCTGATTGTAAGTTCAGATCATACATGCACAATCGGCACTGGTTGAGGCAAATGGAGGAGTAGGCGTTGGAAATTGTGTTGCCATACATGTATTTATATTAGGAGTACTTACAAAAGGATTTGATATGTTTATAGGGTCATAAAATATAGCAGTTACTCATAGAGTTTATTACAAACTGATGAAAGTAATAATCCCCGGTGTCATTAACCATCTCTCTTCACTTTAATATGTCAAATCGAGAGTCATGATCCCAAAACTCATTGCCTGATAAAATATTAATCTACCAAGTGAATGGAAGATCCCTAATGTCTAAGAACCTACTGGACAAGAAATTGAGGAAGTTGAAAATATAATTCGGCGTGGAGATGGATCCATTGACATTATATTTAAATCCTATAATCTCAATGCTCATATATCTTAAAATAGACATCCAAACCATTCAACACCTTCTATTTCAAAATCCTTCATAAATCATTCATCATTTAATATTCCTCACCCAACTTATACCTAAGAGGTTACACTGAATTCCTGAGTCTTGTAATCCCGTAGAAAAAGACTTTAATCAAAACTATCATATAAATATAATCATCTCAGACTCTTAATCTACTAAGTTTGAAATTAATTTTTTTTTAAATCCTTATAGAAAATCTTAAGGCCCATCTCTTAAAAATTGGTTCTTTAATAACTTTAAAAAAGAAGAATGTACAAATTTAAAATCTGTATGGCTCCAAGAAATGCAAAATCAAGAAAGAATATCTTTTACTTGGTTTTCTCAATATCATCCAAAGACGGAATCCAAGAAAATTTTGATACTTCTCAAAATTGGAAAACCAGTAATGGAGAAACTATAACTCAATCCTTACTTTTTCTTCGATTCATCAAAGTGTTGGAAACAATTGCAAGTCCATTCAAACTAAAATCCCAATTTAAAGACAGACTTGCAACCTATAAATATTTGGCACACATAATTGAACAAAATAGTGATACAAATATTTTCTTACATTCGTTAGGCAAACAAATTGAAAATAATAAAACATTTACATCCCCATCCACATATAGTTAGATATTGTATTTAATTTTCGTATATGTATAAAGAGATTCGTTTCCACATATAAGATATACATTTTTATAAAAGCTCCATTGTGGTTATAGTAATATATAGAAAATCATATAAAATTTCTTCCATTCATTCTTGTGTTCTCAAAGTTATTACTACTTTACCATCTACCTCTTTTAAATATCACTCAAATTTTCTCGTAAATACACAACCAATATTCATACCTAAGCAAACTCTTGAGCCTTTACTTTCATAAAGTGAATATATCAAATTCTCTGTTGAATTTCTAAATGAACTCTCAAAGAAACTCAAGACTACCGATCTTAATAAAAACAAAAGTCCTCATATTGAAGAAGATCCTACTGTAGATGTAGAAGTAGACCATGACGAGCCTATTACAGAATCTGAATTAAAAATAGAAGATAATATACCCCTAAATAAATAGGTTATTTAAATGTTAGGTTGACATATGATTTTAGGTTAGTTAGGAGAGAGACTTTCACTCTTGATTTTTCCGGTGCCCACCATGATAATTATATGAAATCCACTCCAACCATTAGATTTCAAACCAAACTCTAGGCCTAAGGCCCAAAAATCAGACATATCCCTATTTTAGGAGGGCTACACCAAGGTAAATAGCGTGGAGGGTGAGCATTACTTTGTACACTATTTCCAATTAGTGGTCCATCTGAACCATGCATATAACTAATTTTTGGGCCTTGAGTCTAACATGGGGTGGCACACATGGTAGTCGGAGTAGATTTCATATAAACATCATGGTGGGGCCCACTTGAGCGACTGACCTCTTACTCACACCATAAAACCTAGATTACATTAAAAAATATGACAGCCAGTTGATAATAATTTTAATTAATAGGGTAGCTTATTAGAAACTATTTTTTAAAAGTATCAGAATGTAAACACCTAATTAATGATGTGGTAATTTGTAAAATTCTCTTTAATGTATGTGACTGTTCATGACAAATTACTTAAGAGCTATATAATCACACAACTTTAGTTCATTGAAGAGAGAAATTTCTCCATCTTATAAAAGTTTTTTTTTTCCTTTTCTTTTTTGTGTTTGAGTTCTTCTCTCTTAAATAAGGTTTAAGGTTTAGAGACGATGGTCAAGTACAAATCGATGGTTGTATTTAGACCTGATATAGATTATATCAAAGTCTTAGCTCTATTAAATTCTAAAAATGTAGGAACTTTGTTACATCATTGGAAGGTGCAAATTGTTTTCAAGAATTGCAATATAGCGTGCTTTGAGCCAAAATTCTTTAAGTAGGCCATCCTTTTATTACAGAATCTAGTCCCACCGGGCGTACCAAAAAATGTTGGTGGCTCGGTTTGTTTTTTATTGTGCGGGCATGCCATAATCGATACAGCGGCTTGATCCAAACTAATCAACTTTGCCCCAAGTATTAAAATAAGTAGATACATCCAATATGAACGTATATGACTAGATTCTGAGAATATCAGTCACATACTCAACGATAATACTTAAACATTACATATTTATCCTCCAAATTGCACTAGTTTCGATTGCATTTAAATGATTAATTGATCTAATTAGATATGTTTTCTACATGGAAGGTATATAATTCAGAAGACGGAGATGAATATGTGCTTAAAAAAAAGATTTAAAGCCAATAAGGAATTATCAATAAAAAATTGAAAATTTAGAAGAAATTATTGAAGAATTCAAGTGCTAAATATCTAAGAAAAAAAGTACAAAGGATGAGAAAATTAGTGAAAAATCACACAATCTAATAACAGAAATAATATACTATTCGGTCCTAGTAGAGGTAAGTTTGGTTCGACCGAAAGTGCACAAAATAATTCAGCAAAAAATGATGATTTTCATATGTAATTCAGCTCAACACTTAGGTCCGACCGAAGTCAGATTCGGTACGACCGAAGGACGATTTGGTGTGACCTAAAGAAGACAGAGACTTCATATGAATATTGAAGAAATTCTGCTGCAATCAAGAGACCTCTTTGGTGCGACCGAAGTGATGTCCAATGTGACTGAAGTGTAATAGAAGTGTAAATTTTTTAAGTTGGTCCAAAGTCAATGTGGATTTTTCCTATTTAAATAGGTGTTTTAGGTTGTTTTATATATGAATTAAAGCTTGAGATAAAGATCTAGGGGTAGCGGAGCTTCTAAAGAGCTGTCATTCTTCTTCAATCCTTCGGTTCTAGTGTGTCATTTTAGTTTTTTGTTTGATTTTGTTCTACGATATTGACCATGATAAGCCAATCTCTTAGTTATACTAAGGAATGAAGCTTGTAGTTAATTACTATATTTAGTTTATTTTATTTAATAATAATGGTTTAAATAATTATAGTAAATTGAGTTGATTTGGATTTTACTTTAAAGTCTTTAAGGTGTTAATTTGTAAATTTGTTGTGAACTTTGGTTACAATGAATGCTTTGATTTAACAATTGCTTAGCCTAAATTATAGAATGAATTAATCTATATATTGATTGATCTATTATAGCCTTTAGGTACTTTAGACGCTCTTGATTCTCTGTGATTGATATCCGAGTGCTTCATGAGAGAATCGTTTAATTGAAAGTATATTATTATTGTTGTTAATGATGGGCTTAACAAAATTATTCTCTGATTGGATATGATAAGACTTTGATTCTAATTGAGTTATGAGTTGAATTTGTGAATAAGATATTATGATTGTTATGAGTGAATTCTTGGATCCTTAGTATTTTATTATTTATTTTTTAACCCTTAACCTATTCATTGGATTAAGACCCAAACAACCCTTTATTTTTATATTAGTTTTAAGTTGTATTTCTCATTTCCTGAGGATTTAACGTAGGTCTCATTGAGTTATTACTATATCGCAACCTTACACTTAGGTTGTCAACCCTTAAGTTTGATTAAGTTTTTAGTACTGTTGTCATTGAGTGACATTAAAAATAATTAGGTTTAGGTTTTCTATTTTAGGTTAGGTTTTTCTATTTTTCTGAAATTTTTTAACTTAAGATTTTTTTTGTACATTTTCTAATTTTATAATTTTATTATAGAGTTTGTAATATTTCAAATTTTTTAATGTAACTAACTTTGTTTACTTGTATTAGTTTTGTAGGATCACCTAGTATAGTTCATCTCTTCTAGCAACATCTTGCCTTACTCCCTTTATTTGCTTCCTTAATTGTTGTAGACTTTTTATTTTCTATGGGATTTAAGGTTAGGTTCTAGAATTAGGATTTGTGTGGTTCATGCACAAGTGGATAAAGGATCATACATTGAGACTTCTAAGTGAATAAAGCTTGGTCAATGGGCTCACAATTCGTCAACGAGTTAGAAAACATGTGAATATTACTGAAACATCATTTGAAAATATGGCTGAAACTGAAAAAGATATTGATGAGAATCATGTGTGGAACACACCACCAGTCAAGACAGTGTGTGACGAGAATGAGGTACACCAAGTTCCACCGGTCCAAACTTTATGCGATTATTTACAACTAGCAAGAATAAGTATACTTTCCTACATGATATTCCCAACCAACATAAAAAAACATGAATTTTAAATCGAGGGTTATCCAATTACTCCTTAAACTCTATTGACTTGATTCAGATAGTCCATACTTCCATCTAAAAGAGTTTGAAGAGATTGTCGTAACCATGCACTTTAACAACATTCCTACTGACGTAATTAGACTTAACCTCTTTCCATTCTCTCTGAAGGAGAAAGTCAAGTCATAGCTTCACTCCTTAAGGTCGAGATCTACTGGCACATGAGCCGAGATGACCCGGGAGTTCCTTAAAAAGTTCTTCCCAGTTCAGAAAACTAACACTCTCAGGCGTGACATTATGAACTTCTTCCAAAAGGGAGATGGAACCTTTTTCTAGTGTTGAGATCAGTTCAAAAACTTACTCTTCGCTTGCCCACATCATGGCTACAAGATTTAGTAGGTGATTAGCTTTTTCTATGATTGATTTAGCTCAAACATGCATCAATTCATAAAGATGACGTGAAATGGCGAATTTATGAGCAAAGATCTAGAAGATGCTTATGATTACTTTGACATGCTAGTTGAAAATACCTAATCATGAGACACATCCAACCAAGCTAGTAATCCTGAGGCGGTGCTAAGAGAAAATGGAATACATGTGCTTAAGGAGAAGGACGATGTTAGTGCAAGGTTGGTGGATCTTGCAAGGAAGATTGAGGTCATGAAACTCATAAAGGAAACGATCCAACCCATTGAGGTCATTGAAACCGTATGTGATATTTGCGAGAGCGATGCTTATCTAAATAAGGATTGTCTTACAATCCCTGCTTTTCAGAATGTGTCGTATACTCAAGTGAATGCTATGAACGTGTATTAACGCCCCTTTAGTGCACTAAATTCTAACACGTATACTCCTGATTGGTGGATTCATCCGAACTTTGGTTGGAAGAATGGACCAACTGTAAATACACTCAATAATGTTTAAGGGTCATTTACTGATACATCACAAGTACACCTACTAAAGAGAACCCTTAAAGATATGTTGAATGTATTCATGCAAGGGCAAATGTAATGCAATCATAGCACTATGCAAGCTATCAATGAATTCAAAACTTTGGTTAGAATAATTGAGACACATCTAAGTGTTAGGGAGAAGGGACCTTTCTGGCCTAACCTCAGCCTAACCCCAAGGGACAATTCGAGAAAAATGATGCCAATTCTTTAACCCAATATGAGAAACACGTTAAATCCATCATCACTCTAAGAAATGGTAAAGATATTAACAGAGAAATTCCTAAGAAGGTTGAGAAACCTAAGGAATCCAAAGATTCGACGGATGATGGTGAATCTAGCAATGCCCCACATGACAAAGAGCTAGAGCATGAGCCTAAGCATGTGGCCTTATTTCCTCAACGTCTTGCCTCATCAAATGGCCAAGTGAAAAATCAAGACATTTTAGATGTCTTCCAACAAGTCAAGATCAACATCCCCTTACTGGATATAATTAGATAATTTCCATTTTATACCATATTCCTAGATGATCTACGTGCAATAAAACTAAGTTGAACGTATATAAGAAAACCTTCTTGACAGAACAGGTGTGTGCAATTATTAATCATAATTCTCCCAAAATACAAGGATCCTAGAAGTCCTATGATCTCATGTATAATAAAAAACATCCGGGTTAATAAAGCAATTCTAGATATTAGGGCAAGTATTAATCTAATACCATACTCTGTATACAAGCAATTGGTCCTTGATGAGTTGAAACCCACCAAGACAACATTTACAATTGGCTAACCGCTCGACTAGAATATCGAGAGGAGTGGTTGAAGATGTGTTAGTCCAAGTTAACAGGTTCTACTATCCGGTAGACTTTATTATCTTATATATACACCCGGTTATAAATGTGAGCACTTAAATCCATGTTATTCTGTGTTGACCATTCCTAGCTACCGTTAATGCTATAATCAATTGTCAGAATTGAACCATGAAAATATCCTTTGGAAATATGACATTAAAACTGAATGTATTTAATTTGCACAAACTGCAAGATGATAATAATGTTATCCATAAGGTGAATTTGATTGACACATTTGTGGATGATAAGTCTTTCCCAAGTAAATTTTCTAAACCTATAGAAGTATGCTTGTCACACTCTGTAGATTTATATAATCCTATTATTAGAGACATAGTGATTGCCTTGCGTGATTGTACCCCGATGCTTGACACTGACCGGGAAGAAAATCGTTCTGAAAAGCCCATTTTCACCGATTCTAAATGTTTACCATTAAGGGTGGAAGAGCTGAAACTTGAACGGAAGTTAGAAACTTTATATTTCATCAAGACTATGCTGGCCAAAGACAAGTTTACTGAATTACAATTATTTGTAATCCCTTATTCACCGTGGTGCATTGACATTGAAAATTTTTCTGCCATAGGTGAATCATATATTCTTTAGACACCTTACGACAGTAAAAAGAAAATTTTTAATAAGTTTCACAAACTTCTTCAAATGATCATGTTCTGGGACATCCAAACTTATCATACAGTAGGTTTATGGATGATCTTATTAAAAAACATACTGAGAAATTTGTCGAGATACTTGATAGAAGAAACTCATGCCTTAAGATGATCCTGTTTATTCATAATTGATTGTTTAGAATTAGGAGCTTTACTGCTTTCTTAGGTTTAGTTTTATTAAGTTTAGTTTAATTGGTGAAACACCAA
Source organism: Magnolia sinica (assembly GCF_029962835.1). Classification (NCBI taxonomy): domain Eukaryota; kingdom Viridiplantae; phylum Streptophyta; class Magnoliopsida; order Magnoliales; family Magnoliaceae; genus Magnolia; species Magnolia sinica. The sequence goes on along the minus strand of NC_080573.1, from coordinate 116,374,538 downwards.
TTGATAATAAGTTCGCACTAGCACCTATATATTATCGTCTTTTAGGTACTTTTCATCTACTCTTTATTTTAGTTGTTCTTATGTTACTCTTATTGTATATATTTATACATTGAGGATAATATAAAATTTAGGGGTTTCCTTCAAAATTTCTTCGTTTGTGCTCATTTGTACTGATTTTTTAGAATTTTAAGCTAAAATTGTTAAATTTTAAAAAATTTTGTATAAATTTAAGAGATTTTGAAGATAATCCAGATATTATATTGATAAGATACTTAATGTTGATGATTTTTTCAGCCTAGATTTCAATTATTTGATAAATTTCAAAGTTGAGTTTGAAGTTATTAATATTTGATTGGAAGTTTTAAACATTGATTGAGTCACGCAATTCACATGTCACATCTAGCTTATACATTATTAAAGTTTTAATTTGATATTGGATCGTTAACTTAATGAATATTGAGAATAATAGGAACTAAACCTCAGAAATTTGTCAATCATGTTCAGTGAAAAAAAAAACCCAATTAAAAAATAGTTATTGTAAAAAGGGGCTACTATTAAAATTGTCCATGAAAGGACTGTTGTGAAAAAAAAAACATTAAAATAGTGTAAAAGCTGTCGATAGAAATTTTAAAAAATGGATGAGTGGAGTGTTGAACTGTAAAGCAAAATTTGGTTTAGGCTTTAGCTATCATAAGTACTCTTTTGATTATGAATGTTATCAGGAACATAGATAGCTAAACATTTAATGGTGTTAAGTCTAGATTTCAATAGTACCCATGTAACTCAATGTTTAGAATTTTTTTAATTATAAAATTAATACTTTGAACTTGATTAGGACATTTACCAATTGCTAGAGTCTAAGTGAAAGTTGTGCTCTCTATTAATATATATTTAGATTTATATAATCTAAATTAATTTAGAATTGCTTAAATTTATAACAATTTATTCATTTGGTTTCGAAATATCTTTTGTGTGTTTTGCTCGGGACTAGCAAAATATTGGTTGGGGTGTAATAACGCCTAAATATTACATATTTATCATCTAAATTTCTCTAATTTCAGTTGCATTTAAGTGCTTAATTATCTAATTAGATATGTTTTCTACATGCGAGGTAATTCGGAAGATAGATATGAATATATGTTTAAAAAGAATATTCAAAACTTAAAAAGAATAATCAATAAATAATTGGAGATTTCGAAAACATTATTGAATAATACAAGTGACAGAGATCCAAGAAAATCAAGTACAAAGGATGAGAAAAAGATTGAAAAATTATACAAATCCAATAATAGAAATAACAGACTGTTCAGTCCCACCTGAGGTTGGTTCTGTCCGACTAAAAGTACACAAAACATTCCAGCAAGAAATGATGATTTTCAAACGTAATTCGGCTAGACACTTCAGTTTGACCAAAGCCATATTTAGTGCAATCGAAGGAGGGTTCAGTGCGACCTAAATGAGACAAAGGCTTCATATGAATATTAAAAAAAATAGGCTGCAACAAACAGACATCTTCGGTGCGATCAAAGCATAACAAGGGTACAAAATTTTGAAGTCGATTCGAAGTTAGAGTAAAAATTTTCTATTTAAATGGATGTTTTAGGTTATTTTAAATACAAATTAAAGCTTGAGGAGAGACCTAGTGGTGGTGGAGTTTTTACGAAGTCATCCTTCTTCTTCAATCCTTCGGCTCTAGTCTGTCTTTTTAGTTTTTCGTTTGTTTTTATTCTAAGATATCAGTCATGCTAGGCTAATCTCTTAGCTAAGGCTAAGGAATGAAGCTTATAGTTAATTACAATATTTAGTTTATTTGATTCAATGACAATGATTTGAATGATGATAGTAAATTGAGTTTATTTGGATTTTACTTTAAAGTCTTTGAGTTATTGATTTATGGATTTATTGTGAACTTCGGTTACAATGAATGCTTTGATTTAATAATTGCTTAGCCTAAAATTAGAGAATGAATCAATTCGTATATTGATTGATCTATTGTAACCTTCGGGTATTTTAAACGCTCTTGATTCTCTATGATTGATGTCCGAGTGCTTCATGTGAGAATCGTTCAATTGAAAGCATATTATTATTGGTGTTGATAATGGGATTAGAAAAATTATTCTCCAATTAATTATTTTTTTAACCCTTAACCTATTCACCAGATTAAAATCTAAACGACCCTTTATCATTATATTAGTTTTAGGTTGTATTTCTTATTCCATAAGAATTCGACCTCGGTCTCACCGAGTTATTACTACATCATAGCCCTGCACTTAAGGTTGTCAACTCTTATGTTTGATCACTCAGTCGCTTGCAGAAGTTTATAACAATCAAGCGATAATTAGAGGGTGAGGTTCGTTCTTCGAAGATTGGTTACTTTGCGCCCTCCACAAGAAAGGACTTTCAGAATACCAATGTAAATCAAACAAAAGGAAAAACTCACAATCGTTCATTAAGAGCAACTACAAGAATATGTTTCTTGAAAGAACTGCTTGATATTGGATAAAGAATATATCCAGCGTATGAGCGCAGACTTGGATTACAACTAAATATTATGATTAAGAATTACCACTACTTGATTATCGTTATTCCTAAGATAGGCTAAGGTAAAGTAAATTGATCATAGCTTTGATTTGATTGGTTGTTGTGTTGGAGTGGTTGGGGTTTTGCTTTGTTGAATCCCTCTATTATTTTTAGATTTCTGTTATAGTTTATTACTCCATATCTTTCTTTTATTATGACAACGGTTACATCAGTTCAAAAGCTTTTTTAGATTATTCTCTTCTCTAAATCATTCTTTTAGTATGTTTCTCTTTACAACGGTTCCACTTCTGTCGGCCAAAGCTTTGTTGCCCTCGGTCACCTTTTATATCTTACTGCGCTTCACTCGATTGCTTTCAACATCTTTCTATTTTAACCGCTTGACCATGCTTCTTGTATATCGACCACAACACCCTGTCGACTATCCACCGACATGTAAAACTAGCTTTATGCCAACTATAATTCCATAAAAAAAACTCCAAATCTCTGAAGATCTTTTTATCTGATTCTTATTTCTCATGTAATACCACATGTCACCTCCTATTGGCTTTATCATAATAGTTAAAAATAGGATACAACAATTACAAAAGTTTTGGATTAATATGCAATACCACACTAGGTCAGTGTGACCTTATGTGCATGTTATATGATAAATGAACGTCATTGTGAGCCTTAGGAAAGTTTCAATGCTGGACATCATTATCCTCATCGTTTCCAATGATGTGGTCCACTTGAGCTTTGGATATACTTTAAATTTGGGTCATGCTCTAAAATGAGCTACCTGTCTTGACACCATGCTGCTGCGTGGTGTTGGGTTCACTACGAGATCTACAACGGCCTACCTAATTAAGAACCATCAAGTGGCTAGATATGAAAGGTCATTCACGTAATCTCGCTTTTTCAGTTTTCCTTCATTCTTTAAAGATTTTTTTAAAAAGGGATTTTTCATATGCCTACCTGACTTCAGAACTATGAACTGAAAATCTCTCATTTTTAAACTATCCTCATAAAACCATTTGCTTTTTCACTGTTGGTCTAAACACCACCTGTCGTGAGTCCAAGTGTAGTATATTTTAATATTGATGAAATTATTCTTTCTCACATAATCATTGTAACCTTTTTCATGCCATAATGAAAGCTAGACAAGGCCTACCTTTGTGATGTTTGTAACAAATCCATCCATTGGCCATATTATTTTAGACGGTGGGCCCAAAAATAGGTAAATTCAAAATTGAAGTGGGTTGCATAAAAGAAAACTGTGGGGAGAGAAATGCCTACTATTGAAACCTTCCAAATATATGCTATCTAAACCACTCATAAGGTCATTTAAATAATTCATAAGGTCATTCCCAGTGGGATGCACTGAAAACACAAAAATACAATGCTGATCCAAAACTGTCATGGCCCCTGCGAATGTGTCAACCATGGTTATTAAATATCCATTGTTTATTTCCATTTGGCCCACTTGAACTTTTTAATTGCCTCATTTTTGGGACCATCACTTAAAATGATATGGAGAAACTGGTGGACAAGGTTTATCACAAACTCAAGCAGCGAAAATTAGGGCGTCGTTAGAGTCGGTGCCAATGCATTCAGTTGTTTTAGAGTTAACACCGCAGGACATGAGATCTAGGTCTTCGTACTTAGGTGCAAGGTTTTGGGGCATTACAAGCTTGGGTTTAGGCTCAACTTATATTTGAGTTGGGTCTAGGATATGGCTTGGGTTTGGTTTGAATTTTTTAAGAGTTTAGGTGTTGGGAACAGTCCAAATCTTAAGTGTTGTTATCACCAAATTACTGGCCTTGAGTGGGGTTGTCCACAGATGTATCACTCTTATCCACACCATTCATCCAAAATTCTAGCTCATTTTAGGGCATGAGTCCAAATTTGAACCCTACCATTGAAGCTATCCTGTAGCCCACTATGATAGAATTTCATGAAGAATGTAGCGTAATATAATTTTTCTCTGAAGAAAATAAAATATCATGTCTTATAGGATTTCTCAATAACAATGTATGTCAGATTTTTAGAAAAAAATATAATAATAAAGGTTAGATCTTACTTGTAATGAAGATTTTGCGGTGTAGAATGTTCTGATGCCAATGATGGTCCTCCAACCTAAGAGGTCTCTCTTAGATCTATCCTAGTATTAGAGAGATCAAGTAAGCGTAAAATCATTCTTTTCATAGATGCCATGGAGTGCTCAAAATCGTTCGCAAAAGTGCACCATACAGGTGAAGATGATGTGGAGGAAGAAGGGAGAATGGAATTCTCCTTCTTTTACTCTCTCTCTCTCTACATATATATCTCCACACACACACACTCTCTCTCTCTTCACTATGTTCACACACATGGGGGGGTCTAGGACTTCTCTAGGATATGGTCTATATATGAAAGAGGAGGTTAAGATTTTAAGAGTCCCAATATGATACTCTATTACCCCATGCACAACTTCATAATCAACTGTGAGGGAAGTGTGTCGATCCGCCTCATTCATGCATATACTCATGATCTAATCCTCCCACTATCATGGTCATTCATAAGAATCCATATCCCATACTAATTAAATAGTGAACCAAATGATCTGAATCATCAAACAATCATCATGTGTGATCAAAATAGTTTTAACGGTCGAAATAAAATTTTAATAATTAGAAATCTTTCAAAATCCAATTAAAACTTTTCAAGTCCAGACCCAATGTAAAAACCACTTGATGAGTCCTTAATCTAATAGATTTAGCCATTAAATAGTCCCTAAGTAAAACCTAGTGAGTTCCTTGTTAGCTCGTGCAATAATAAACGATTTTTTATGGAAGTACCTAGCTCTGTCCACTTTTAATAGCCTCTCAATAGACTCATAGGGAGAGTCAAAGCTTACTAATCAGGGTTGTTATCCTTACATGTTCTTAGGTTAATTGATTAATCAATTTCATGCAATATCAACTCAAGATTGTCATGATCATTTGATGTAATAACCTATGTATTTGTGGGGTAAACTTTTTTTCTTTTAATGATGATGTACGTGAAGATACTTATACATATTCTTTAAACACATAATGAGTTTATAAATCATAATATATTCAATTATATACAAAATCAACAATTGAGATGACTTTAAATAGGTAAATTAAGCTATCCAACTATTCACTTTTTATTTGGACCATTACATCATTGTGAAATAGATAAAGGGGTCTAACTTAGGCTACCAATTATTAACAAATCTGAAACTTACATCTTAACCCTAATACATTAATGAACGCTTTATACTATTAGAGTAATTATGATAGTTATATATGAACTATCGATCATACTAAGTTTTCTAGTGTAAATGTTCTTACTTGATAATAATCTTCAGAAAACCTATATGTTGGAATCTGATTGCAATAAGAATTTAACCAATGTCTATTTAACCCAACTGAACCGTACATTATAAATTTTAGAGTCTAATGCACAAGATCAATCATCCAATGAAATTCTCATCATATTCACTAGATAACTTGCCTAAAAATCACACAATGACCATCATTATGATCCACAGGCGACCCCTGATGAATCTATAATTTACATCTCACATCATGATACATCTAAAAATATTTATGAAAAAAAATGATTCAATAGTTGTGTGTATACCTGATACCATACACCTCCACTCAATAGACCATAATATGTTTGTGAATTTGATAGACGAACTGTACATCTATACCTAAACACCTCGAAGGTCCTCACAAACCATTTGGTCTACATTGTTAAGATCACCTTACTGTCAATTTCAATTCAACCTCTTTTAACCATCTAATTTAAAATAATTACTTAAAAGCATCATTCAACGAATCCAAACCCTACAACAGGTGGTCCATTAGACCTTGGACCTTTGATCAACTTATAAACAATTCATGGCCAATGCATGCATATGAATCACAGCCGATTCACTACACATGTGCATATGTAAGACCGGAAACAAAAATGAAAATCTCAAAACCACTCTAGTTTATAAAATCATTATTCAAAACCTCCCATGAATATGAGAGAACTAAATTATGTGAATTTGAACCGTACTAAACTGCAAATCCTAGCCATCAAATTACCTCATAAAATGCACTTGCTAAGGAATCCATGATTCACCATTCTCTTTCGATTTCTTATCAAACAAACTAGCGTGTTGTGCATCAAAAACTGAATCCATAAGAATCCAAGTAGTTTGAGAGTGTGGGACCCACCATGGTACTTCATCGAAATATTACGGTCGAAAGAACTACAAAATAATGATCGGACCTCCATCTTTCACAACAATAAGCGCGCAACAACTGAGATTTTTAAAATTAGAACCGACCAAGGAAATAACCTCTATGCTTCAATTTGGGACCAATTAGAATTGTTTAGGAGCTTTAGTTTAAAGAAATACTTATCGGATCAAAATCCACCATTAAAGCACCGATCTTTTTCAACTGAACTACCACTGCAAGTTCTTTCAATTCAATATCCATTTGATCATCAAGAAGCTCATTTAATCAATATGCGATTACTAATCTTCAATCAAGATCATATCTTGACTGTAAAAATAGAAAAACAAATCAAGCAATTATGAAGTGCACATTGAAAACTCCTATTCGAAAGACCATAACACCTCGACATAACTCCTTTATGCAATGATGATTCCGAAATTGTGAGAGGGAGAGTTTGAGAGTGTTATATAAGCCTCTCTTTGACAGAGAGAGAGAGAGAGGCCATGTTCTTACTGAGAGAGAAACCGTGACAGAGAGAGGAATTATGAGAGGGAGAGTTGAGAGTGTTATTTAAGCTTCTCTCAATGAATTGACCTACTAAATCAGAACCAAATTAAGTTAGATTCGGGTTAGTAGTAGAGTTGAGTTGTCTCACATAACTTTTCACATTATAATATCAATTTGATGATATTTTTTTTATTAATTTTTGTTTATAAAACTATTTGGATTAATGAAAGCATCTCTTAAATTGTCTTATTAAAATTTATGTTTAACACTTAGAATTGTGAATATTGATTTTTTTTTTTTAGATCTTAAATTATTGTTGGATTTTCAGTTTTTATACTCTGACTTTAGAAATTATCCACTGAGTTTTGTATTTTGATGATTTTAATGTACTATTAATTACATTTCATATTAATAATTCATGCATCTGTTAAGATTTCGATTATATTTTGTTGCTTTAGAAAGATTAAGAAGCTAAGAGCTTGGTTTTTAAAAAGTTTTAGAAAATAATTTGTATGATTCATGCATTCCACAAAATGTGAACTCTAGTGAATACCTTTAAGTGAGCACCCAAGTATATGTAATAAGCCCAGTGAATACATTTCAGTGAGCACCTAAGTGCATGTAACAGTCCCCAATAAACTTCTTAGGCTAAGTGCTCAAGTGTGCGCAATAGACCGTATGCTCCATCGATTGTGGCCAAGTTGAGTGAGCACAATATAACAGTTATTGAGTTCAGTGGAGGCTCTATTAATCGTGTCCAGTTAGGTGAGCGCCCATTCGTGTTCAATATACCAACTGTGCAAGCTTGACATATATTTATTTTACTAAATAATGTTGGCCAGTTGAATTAAACTGGCTCTAAATGTTTCACTAAAAGCCATATTGAGACAGTTGACACATACTTGCATATTCTACATTACATGCATGTTTTTAAAGGTATGGTTTATAATGTTCTTTTGGATTTAAATGCTCGATTACTTATTTTATATGAAAATCTCTTTATTTATTTTTAAATTTTGATTACATGTGATAATTATCTCTTTGTAAGCTCACTCCTTATTGTGGACAGTAAAACTTTTGAGTAACGAGTTGGAGGAGAACTTCTAAGAGAAGGAATAATATTAAGGATTCAATTCATAGTTTATCTTTTATTTTTATTTGAAGAATTGATTTAATAAAGTTTTGGATAGTTAACCACTAGATTAGATTATTAAAAAGTTGATTAGTTGATTAATAAGTGTAAGAATTGATGATTATTTAATACATATTAGTTTTTTTTTAAAATATAAGTAATAGATGAATGTGATTGTGAATATGAATGTGAATGTGAACGTGAACGTGAAATTTAAACGTGAAAGTGATAAATAATATTAAGCATTCATTCATTATTTATCTCACACTTTTGAAGTCGACATTGGAGTCCCTGTACTCAGGTGTCAAATTTTGGGGCATGACAACTTGGTATCAAAGTGTAGGTATTAAGTCTTATTAAGGACGTTAAGTATGTATTACATTAGAGCCTATGTTATAGGTTTTATTAAGGACTAGATATGAGTTATATTAGGCTCATGTTAATTTCTTGAGCGTAGGGTAAGAAAATGTTGGAATTAAGAAGCTCTATAAAACATAGGTTGAACCTCATTACAATATAGGGTTAAAAACATAATACTTCTTTTAGATGATTCAATTTATCGGAGTACTAAAACAAACTCTTGATGATTGTAGATCATGACACATACTCTTAAGAATCAGGTTGCAATAACCCCATCTACTCCCGATACGAATAATGAAAAGAAACCATTAGACGCAATATATCATATCTTCGGAGAAATAACGATTTTCCTTCACTGTCAAGTACAAAACAATAGTAACAATGATTAGCATCTTGTTCAAACCTTATAGGGTGAAGGAAACATGTTAAAAAATTTCAAAAGACTCAGGTAGCCTATATTTAAATGGTTAATTGACCCTCTAAAAGTAAAAAAATTGAAAGAATCAAATAGATAAACTCTTTGATGGGATAAGATTTATTGATCAATATATAATCATATTGGCAGTATATACGTTAGAGGGAGAAGTGGATCACTGGTGGGAACAACTAAAAGAACAACTGTTATAAGAACGATTTGGATGTGAGACAAATTCTGTGAGAATTTTTATGATAAATATTTTTCCGAGAGTGTCCGAGACAGAAAAAACAAAGTTCATGAGTCTATAACTAATGGACTTCACTATGAGTCACTATAAAGACAAGTTCATTAAACTACCCTGTCTTGCACCTCACATCATACGGGATAAAATTTTAAAATTAGCTAAGAAATTCGAGTGTGGGTTGAAGACTTCTAGTCGTAGTAAAGTAGTTCCATTTGAACTTAAGATCTATATTGAAATGATAAATAAGTCATGGTTATTGAATAAGATGATAAGTTGTGTAGATCTAGAGAGCAAACGAAAATAGTAGGAATTCGGAACAAGGCCGCGCCAGATGTATCTCAAAACTAAGGTAAGAGATTGAGACCAACAATATCGATACCTCCTACTTCATAGGCAACATGTTTGCATTAAATCCCATTATTTCATGTGGCCACCTAAGTTTTGGATGTGGTTAACTTTTTGGCCACACATCTTTCTATGAGCGCTAAAAAAGGATGGATGGAATGGATATCACATGACTATTGGAGTGGGCCTTATCATTAAAAAGCCACTTTAGTTGAGTGCAAAAAACCATTTCCCTAGTAGATATCCAAGAAGCCTAACAATCTATCAATAAAAATCAACCCATGCGATACAATATTTACATGTTAAAAGATGGGTGATTACGCTAGAAGTAAGAGGTTTTTGAACCATAACCCAAAACATTGATAGTTATATTTGTCATAGGGAAAATTTTATTTTCAAAATCTATAGCATGATCTGTGACTCTCTCTTTACCAAGTGGTGGTGAATGTTATAGAACATTTATTGGGTGGCCATATTATAGTAGTTGACTAGACTTTTAAGAGGTTTTTATGTAACAACTGTGAAAATTTAATAATAATAATAATAAAAAAAGATTTTTTATTTTTTTAAAATCATATCTCTATTTTATATTTATTTTAACTCTATCTTATCTCCTATTTTATCTATATCATTGACCTGTCTACCTTATATATACCATTAACCCTCCCCACATCTCTCAAGATTCAAACACTCAAATGTACGTCTAAAAAGAGTTCTAATTCAAATTAGATATTAACAAAAAGGCTACCTGCGTCAACAGAGAAAAGGGAGGAAGATAATTTTGGATAGCTTAAATCAGGTATGTATATTGTCATTCTTTTAATATTTTATACATTTAATATAATTTAATTCGATGTATGCGATGAACAATATAGATCAGCCACACGTTTGTTTCATTGAATTATGGGTAGATACGATATAAAAGTGAGGGAAGTCTAAAATTTTGTAATTGTAACTGGTATGTATCTGATCGAATTATATTAGATTTGTATGGATCATATGATTCCTAAGGTCAAAATATACAAGGGCCGTAATTTTCACATCAATCTGACCACCAGATGAGACACATTAATCAGATCTAGAAGTGTTTTATAAAAGAATCTTATATTTTTGCACAAGTGTTAGTATCACTTGGTGTAGAAGGTTGAGATGGGCCATTTGTGCATGTGTGGTTAGATCCACACCATTTTTCCAATATGTAGAGGTAAAACATGACAAGACCTTAAGAATCTGAATGATCTAATCATTCGATGAGCCACCCCAATCAAGTAATTTGTAATTAATTTTATAATATTAAAAAGAAAATAAAATATAGAAATCTAAAATAAATTTTTTAATTATTTAATCATTTAGGATTTGGCCACCTAAGATGTTAATCAAAGGTGGGCCCCACCATGTAATAAAAATAAATGAATAATAATATCGTTGATATAATTGATAGGACCTTGGAATTCAAACCAATATAATTACCTTATGGAGTTTATACTACCAGACTCAAGTAAGTAACCCAACGTGCCTCATGATTCATTGGAATTAAAATAAATTATTTATGATGGTTTAATTGATTAATGTACTGATTTGAGTATCTTGTTTTAATATTATATGATATGGTAAGTTATATGTTAATTTGTGCCAACTTGTATGAAATTATAATTGTGCATTGAAATTATTTATCAAGATAAGTATATATGGCAGTTATGAAAATGGTACGTTCATACATCATCCATCATTCATCGTATTTTCATAATACATGGTCGATCCTAAGGGCTCTCCCTGGAAGAAATGTCGATTCTAGTAGAACGTTACCAGATGCGAGTTATGACCAAGCTTACTGAAAGGTGGAAGCCTACTCAACGGGTAGATACGGATTGATGACCTTTAACCTAAGTAGATGGACGATCATCCCATCTAATGCATTCATATACCATTTGCATCCATACCATTGTACATACGTTTTTGTATTATTTTAATTGCTACGATTATGAAGCATATTAGATTATTTCACTAAGCCTGACCAGCTTATCATTTTATAAATAGAAAAACTATACAGATGAGCCCTTAGTAGTTGATGTGGCGCAGGAACCGGAAGGATCCACTGCTCCTGAATACGACTCATGTGAAACATGATCGTACTTGTCTGAAGATAAAGTGGCGATATTAGACCATTTCTGATTATGTGATTTGTTTGCTAGAATAGTTTGATTAACGTATAATGCATATTAGTATTGATTTTGAAATTTTAGGAAATTGTTTAGATTTATTTCATTGAAACAATGTTAATATGGAATAAACATAACTATAATATGATGATATAATAAATGAATGATTTTTAAAGTTTATTTTATTTTAATGGTCGTCAAGATTTATATATGCCTGATTGATTAGTGTTAAGTGCTATGTATGTGTGATTGGAATTATAGTAGAACTTAGACTGAATGTAATTATCACTTCTAATTAAATTAATTAAGGAATTAAGTTAGTACATTTTATGTACAAGTTACAAACTGAAACTCGGGTCTGAGAGAGCACACTCTGTACCCAGATTTTGGGGCGTGACATTTTAAGTGTCCACTACTTTAGTACATGTAAAGCTCACATAAAAAGTTAACTAATTTATTTATTGAGTCCAATCTTTTATTTAGTGGGGTTCACCTAAATTCATGACATTGACAATGCCAGGTTGGTATAGGCCGTTGCCATGTGAGGGTGGATATATACATGATTTCTAGCAAAATTCCAATACCATTGGGTGGTAACTGTGTCCATCAATCTTAACTACCAACTGACAAATATGCTAAAAATTTCATTAGTAAGTTACCTAGCCATCAACTAATTCCTTTTAGTGGTTCATTGCTCTAAATGGTGCTGGACGTACATGGATCTAAAATGGTTCTTTTAGATTTCAGGAGTTATTTGATATTCTGGCTCCGTAAGATGATTGATACGCATACACTCAAAAGGTTTTAGAAATAAATAATTATAATCCAAAATTTAGTTATTTGGTGACTATTATGAATTCTGATTTATATGATTATTTAAATTAATTAAGTTTAAATTTAATATGATATTAAATCAACTTTTTAATTATTATACTAATTTAAACTCTAGTTTAAGTTATAATAATAATAATAACAATAATAATAATAATAATCTAAATATAAGGTAAAGAGAAACTTTTATAAATTATTAAATAATAATTTAAATTTCGAATAAAATAATATGTTTATACTGCAAATAAGTACATAAATTCAAAAAAATAAAAAATTTGAGACAAAATCAGTATTTCAACATTTTTCAGGAGTTTCTTTGCAAAATTTCAGCATTATTACAGAAACAACTTAATATTTCAACAAATTTCAGGTACTAATTTTTAACAACATCTAATTTATGCACCTTGTATAGAACATGCATTATAGCGTAAATTTTTTATTTATTAAATTATTTTATTGCTGATTTTAGAAACGTTCATGTCATTCATGCTTCTTTATTTGATTATTGAATTGTGAAAAAAAATGAAATAAAATGGAAGAAAATGGTAAAAACAAGTAGGGCGATCATGTCCCTTAGGTGAAAGACCCTAAAGCCAGTAAGTAGAGCAATCGTGTCTCTTGGGTGAGAGACCCCGAGGCAAGTAAATAGGGCAATCGTGTCCCTTGGGTGAAAGACCCTACAACCCGTTGGATCCTTCGGAGTCTCCTTTGTGTACGGCATATAGTACAATTGTATGCACGAACATATGTCAGAGATACAACTAGAGTAGTACTCTGACCAAGTAATGCATAAATGAGTCCCTTACCATAAGGTACCAGTGTGTGGACGTCATTACAATGTGGCCATTCACTTGGGTATAGTGTTGTAAGAGATAATGATTATTTAATTTTGTTATTTATGGAATTCATAAAAACGTAACATTCAGAACATCTTTATAATCCCAACATTGCATTCATTTTTATCTTTAAGATTCAATATCTTGATTCATGTTTTGAATTATATATATATATATATATATATATAATTTCATTATTTATTCATTTGTTATAATTTTAGAAATTTCATATTTGAGTTGGATATAATTCCATAAAACAAATGTATAATAGGAATTTATAAGTGGGTTTAGGCTGTAATAATTAAAGATTGTATTTGATGAATGTTGTATATTGTAACGCGTTTTTAATTAAGTGTGGTTGTGAATGTTTAATATTAAATCATGACTTAAGATTCGGAGTCGGATCTGACTAACTCGGGTATCAAATTTTGGTGCGTGACATGTGTAGATCTAAGAAACAAAGGAAAGTTGTAGGAATTCGGAACAAGGCTGCACCATATGTATCTCAAGGCTAAGACAACATACCGAGATGAATAATGCTGACATCTCTCAAACCACAGGTAACATGTTTGTATTAAATCTCACTATTTCATGTGGCCACCTGAGTTTTATATGCATTTAATTTTTTGGTCACACATCCTTTCATGAGCGCTAAAAAAGGATGGATAGAATAGATATCACATGACTACTGGAGTGAGCCCCATCATTAAAAAGAAGTGCGGAAAACCATTTTCCTAGTGGATATCAAAGAAGCCTAACAATCTATCAATAAAAATCAACCGATGTAATACAATATTTACGTGTTAAAAGGTAAGTGATTACACTAGAAGTAAGAGGTTTTTGAATCATAGCTCAAAACACTGATAGTTATATCTATCATAGGAAAAATTTTATTTTCAAAATCTATAGCATGATCCATGACTCTCTCTTTACCAAGTGGCGGAGCATTTATTGGGTGGCCACATTATAGTAATTGACGACTTTTAAGAGGTTTTTAAGTGTCCACTACTTTAGTACATGTAAAGCTCATATAAAAAGTTAACCAATTTATTTATTGAGTCTAATCTTTTATTCAGCGTGGCTCACCTAAATGCATGACACTGTTTGCATAAGCGTCGTGCTGCCATATGAGGGTGGATATACACATGATCTCCAGCAAAAATCCAATACCGTTAGGTGGTAAGTGTGTCCATCAATCCTAACCACTAACGGACAAATATGCCAAAAATTTAAGCAGCAAATTACCTACCCGGCAGCAGATGAATTCCTTTTAGCGGTCCATTGCTTTAAATGGTATTGTACGCACATGGATCCAAAACTTTTCTTTCAAATTTCGGGAGTTATTTGATACTTTAGCTCGTAAGATGCTTGATACGCGTGCACTCGGAAATGATTCACTTCACATGCATTAACCCAAGTTATATAGACTACACTGTGAGATCGACCGTGACTAAATTACACTCTGAAAACCAGATTGGTTGAACAATCCCAGGCTCTGATTCGCGGACACGTTTGTGGGATAAGACCATTGGATATGTTTCATTTCCAACCGTCTAATAAATATTCAAAAATCCAATAGATAGAACCCAAAGAAGGGTAGGTTTTTGGTTCACGATACATCTAAACTTGCCAATGAATTGGACGGTTTAATTTGAATTACTTATACGCAGTTGCTAAAAAATTTTAGGTGCCCGCGTATCATTTATCATACACAGCCAGAGTATCAAACTTTTTCTATTTTGGATTTTCTAGTTAAAAAGGGAGTAAATGCCGCTTGCATTTGACATAGGAGTGATAGGGTAGAAGACTTCTGACAGAAAGTCGTTAGTCACATGCTCAAAGTAGGCATTTCAAAAAATTCAAATTAAGGGCAGTTTCGTAATTTACGTTAGCACCGTGCCATGCGTATCAGGTATCAGTCATGGCGTGAAACCACGTCAATGCATTTCTTTTTCTTTTCTGCAGCGTATGACGGAACTTATTTTTAAATGTCTAAAATACCCTTTCACGACGGACGCGGATTTCGGCTTTGGCAGGAAGTTCCTGCGAACCTAGGTGGGGTCCACTGTGATGTTTGTGAGAAATCTACCCCGTCCATCAGTTTTTTGAGATCATTTTATGACATGAGTCAAATAATAAGCCGGATCCAATACTCAAGTGGGCCGAAAACGTGAGGATTTAGCTTCCACAGTTGAAATATTCGTGGGGCCACAGAACTTTTGAATCAGGCTAATATCTTTGTTTTCAGTTCATCCCAGTAGGAATGACGTTATGAACGGTATGGATGGCATGCAAACATTACTGTTCACCCTAGGGAGGTTTCAACGGTAGGAGTTTCCCTATCCACCTTTTCCTTTAGTGCGGCCTACTTGAGTCTTGTATACTCTCAATGTTTTTTGAAGGATACTAAACTGAGGTCAAAAAACGGATGGACGGAGTGGATTTATGAAAAACATCACGGTGGGCCCACCTAGGCTTCCAGCGCAGGGACTTTCTGCCGAAGGCTTTGGCAGGAATTCCGCGTCCTTTCACGACGGCTCTCTACAGAAATGGGCATCGCTGAAGTGCGCGGGTAGCGAGTTAATGTGGTACGCGTGTGAGGATCCAGGCCATTAATCGTGACTGGGCCAAAGGTGTGTTTTGAATATAGATGGTCAACATTCTTTGACCACTTGTCCTTTTCTTGTTTATGTGGGCCACTTGATGAGTGGATTGGCCTGATCTTTGGGCTCAGAGAATGAGAAGGGTGGCCAGAACCTGATGAATGGTTCAGATCTCTCACACGCCTGTTGCCAGTGGCCCTCCAATCCTGGACTCGGATTTGGCGAGGCAGGATAACAGCTCAGGGGGAAACAGGCCCCTCCAAATCTTGGACGCGGATTAGGCGAGGCAGGATAACAGCTTAGGGGTCGAGGAAACCCAAATCTCAGGTGGACCACACCGTAAGAAAACAGTGGTGATTGAATGCCCACCGTTAAAAACTTACTGGGGCCACATAAGTTTTGGATCAAGCTGCTATTCGTGTTTTCCCTTCGTGCAGGTCTGTGGAGGCCTTATCAACCGTCTGGATGGCAAATAAATATTACCGTGGCTCTTAATAAATCATCACTTTCTTCCTGTGGCACGGTCCACCTGACATTTGGATCTACCTCATTTTTGGGACCATGAACTAAAATCAGTTGAAAAAGTGGATGGACAGCGCATCCAGGCCCATGGCCAGGGCCTCACTCATCAACCTGTTATACCTACCTCGTCCAATTCTCACCTTCCAATCTGTTTTTCTGGGAATAAATTACCTATCCACTTCTCAAGTTAAATTTTTTAGCAATTTAAGAGGGAAATGCTGATAACATTTCTGGTAAGGAGAGATTAAATATGTTATGGGTGACAAACAGGTCAAGTGTTCCAAATTTTGACATCCAGACAACTTGTTAGGTGGTTACTAGCATTAAATAACTGCATCTCAAAATAAAGAAGGCCCACTTAATAGATGGCTACAATTATACATTGAATATAAACCGTTGGTTATCTACTCTTCTAATAAACAGCGGACCACCGTAAAATTTGATTAGAACGATTTTTCAAGTCAATGCATGTCTACTGTAGAACTCATCAGATGGTCCGGATACGCTACACATATGCTAAACTAGCGTGTGTGCCGCGAATGGCGTCTGGAGTATCTTCTCGCGCGAATACCTGGTGTTCCAAGAACTGAAAAGACTCTTATCCCGTCCGTCCGACTCGGAAGTCTTCGGACAAGAGGGCATTTTCGACAATTTCAATTTGAACAGTTTTCCGTCCCGCTCACGCTCCGGGTTTTTTTAAACAGGCGGTTTCACTCACTCTCTCTCTCGTGCTCGGCCTGCAAATCCCTATTCCGATTTCCGGCCATTAAAAGGCCTCGGAGGCCGGAAAAGGGGGAAAGGGTCAGTCTTTCAATCTCCATTTTCTACATTCTCTCTCTCTCTCTCTCTCTCTCTCTCTCTCTCTCTTCAAATTTTTTTTTTTTTTTTTTTTAATTCTGAATCGAGTTAGGGTTTCTGTATTTTGTTTACAGACCTTGGCAATCTTGCAGATTTAGGGCAGAGATACGTGATTTATTTATTTTTAATTTTTTATCTGCATTTTACCATTTGATTGCATTATTTCCTGAGTTTCTTTCGTTATTCCTTTCTTTTCTTATTTTTTGTTTATATTGTGGGATTTCTATCTGCATTGTGGTTTTTTACGAATGTGATTCAATCCGGATGGCCTATCTGATGGAATTCATGGATGTCTTTAGGTGGGGTTTTTTTTTTTTTTTTTTTCAACATTTTCATTGGTTGTTTGTATCGTGATGTTGGAATAGATCTTACTTTGAAGCACTTAGGGTTACGGTAAATGTCATTTCTTAAATTGTAATAAATACTACATATGATGCTTGGGCGGTATCGTGAAGATTTTCAATTGGATCAATGTTATGTATAAGCGGGGCCCTCTTTCATTGATCAGGACCGTTCATTTGGTGTCACCAGCTGCAGATGAGCAATGCTGCATCCTGCAGAATATTTTCCCTTTGCACAATCTTAGTGATTTTCATTTGGGTCAGTGTACTATAGAAGTGGCTCGCTTCATTGATATAGGCTGTTCATCTGGTGGCCCCTGCAGATGGTCAATGCTCCAGCCTGAAGATCAATCTCTTAGCACAACCCTAGTGATTTTCATTTGGGTTAGTGTTCTCTACAGTGGGCCCCCTTGATTGATCAGAGGCGTTCATCTGGTGGCCTCAGCTGCAGATGGTCATTGCTGCAGCATACAGAGAACTCCTGTTTTCACAATACTAATGATCCAGCAGTTGACATATGGACGGATGGTCACGAATAAAATAGATCAATGGATTGTTTGATAGAGTAGGGTTTTGATCCATTGTTTAAGGTAGGGGAATTAATGAATGGTCTGGATCAGTGAAAGATGTATAACTTCTCTTTAGTTTATTCTAAAGATTTTGTTTCATTTGATTGTATGAAAAAGTTGGAGAAGCCCATTTCTTATTTTGAGAGCAATGATGAACTAACTATACATTTTTTCCAATTGGATTGTACAATGTATGGTTGCCCAAGTATCAACTTGATAAGTCTTCTACACTAGAAAAAAATAAAAGAAGAAGAAGAGGAGGAAGAACTTGTAAAACACAAATTGATTTATTGTCTTAGGCATGAAAGTAGTGTTAATCAAAGACAAGAAATCACCAGAACATTAATGTCAAAGACTTGCTCAAATGCTGCTCTAGTTCTTCAATATATATGACATCATTCGCCGTGAAAGAAATACCATCAACATAGACAAGGAGGCATGTAGTCCTTTCGAGTTATGTGTTCATTAATGTGGAATGGACAACCTTGGATTTCAAGAATCTTACCAAACAGAACTCCACTAGATCTACAATCACCCAAAAGTGGTTTCTATGGACAATTTTCTCCAGATTATTAAAATTTCCAATATAAGGGCACTTCCTGGACATGGTATGACTAAAAATGGTACGATTTTGTTCCACCCCCACTATTATTGTATCCAATCAGCCCATAATCTTGTTTCCTTTGATCTTTTATTTTCTATGAATAAATTAATTTATTCAACTGTATATGGCCTCTATTTTGCTTTAGAGATATGGTTATATGAGAGTGGAGAATTTAGATTGTATAGGATGGAGTAACTGCAAAGAAGAGAGGATCAGATGCCTTCAAGACTGGCTCCATCAAGCCTATGGAAACATAAACTACATCATAACTAGATCACACTTGATAAATTCTGATCATCAAACACTTCTAAAATTGAATGATAAATCTTTTCTTGGAGTGATATTTTCAATAGAAGAATTGAATTTTGGGTAGTTATCTTTGTCAGGATGCATGGAAGTTTCACTCGCGCACTTGCTTCTTTCAGCTACTGCAGCATGCCTCAGAGATGATAGTACCAGACCTTCACAACAAGACTAGTGCCTGTTGCAGTTTTGTCGCTATTGATTTCATCTGAGTTCTTAGATATGTTACTGGCAATGCATCCGTATGTTGCAAGATTGGTCATATCCCATGACTCCTGTCCTTGAAAAAAGAAAAGAAAAAAAACATGCAGGAATGACAATCCAGTGATGCTATGTTGTCTTCAAATGTTTGATGATTTTGCAATGAATGTTCTCTCAATTTTGTTGAAATATTCAGACTAGCACTGGCTTTGAGGAATGTGTGAGTAGCTCTAATTTTTGAGATGTCATAGACTACCTAGGTGCATAAAATTCTTGTGCTGTTTCCTTTCTTTGTGCTTCTTCTACGTGTATGTACTCATTTCATTCAGACTGGTGTATTTTCTGAATTCTGTTTTTGTATCCATGTTTCCTGCCTTTTGCTTTTCCCGTCACAGTTCTTTGTTTGATATCCTGTTTCTCTTGCAAGTGCAGTTTTGATGAGCTTTCTTTTGTTTGAGAGCCTTGCATTCTCTGTCCAAGGCCTCAGACGATGAGAAAGGAAAATACGTTACTTGCTGGAAATGGAGAGCCTACTGGTCGAATAACACGGGCTCGAGCTGCAGCCTCTCATCTAGCTGGTGGGATGCTACCCTTGAAACCACCGCCTGCGAAGCATGGCCAAAAGCGGGTTCTATGTGGAAATTCGAAAAGGGCAGCCCTCAATGAGAACAACCACATTGCTCCTGTCACTGTAGCATGTCAGCAAAAAAGGAGGGCAGTACTTAAGGATGTCACTAATGTATTCTGCGAGAACTCATATAGGAAATGCATCAGTGCAGCAAAAATGCAGGTTAAATGGCCTTCCTGATTTCTTTACTAGCCGTTACTTTTTTGTTCCAAAGTTCTTGTAGGTGTTGTGAAAATCGGGGTTGTAGTGCAAATCAGAGGAGGGTTGAATCGGATTTTATTTGGGTTGTAAATCATAACATTTTCAAGGTAATGTTAATAGAGCCTATTGGAAACTTTCTCATGTCTCATGTGTTAAAAAACATTATGGTTAGTTGCTTGTAAGAAGTAACTTGAGAACTTCAATTGATGAAACATATAGCCATTGCATGAACAAACAATAAATAATTGACAACCTTTAACTGTTCATAGTAAACTAAATCAATAACACCATGATTATCTGAACTCTTAAAATGTTTCTTTGAAGATATTTTCTAGGTGACATAGGACTTTGCGTTTTAGAAGCATCTACTTTCTGTTGCTCAAGAATCTGCATTTGATTTCTGCTAATGCTGGTCTTCAGATCAAGGGCTTCAAGAAGCCTAAAGCAGGTACTGGCAAGAAGGATGCCAAGGTGGTTCCTGTTGTTGCTGTAGAACATACAAAAGTACAAGAGGATGCAGAGCAAAAGAAATCTGAAGAAATGCAGAAGATGGATGCTTTGAAGCCACATGACATGGCATTTTCAGTTCAATTGGAAGAAAATGTATTAACCCAAGAAAGTTTGGAGACCTGTATTGATGTAGAGAGCAGAATAGCATGTGGTGCAGTGATTCCTCTGCTTGAGAAACAGTGTTTCACAAGCCCTTCAAAGAAAGGTTTGCCTTCTCTACCAATTTTTTGTTGAAAAGAAACGAGATGGCAGTCCATTTAACCACAGAAATCACCGTGTAACATGGACCCAAATGGATAAGCTCCTGCTGAGAATTGCATCAATGTCTAAATGGGTTTGCCCATCCTCAATATACTGAACATATTGAAGAAAATAGTTACATAATTGAAATTGTGAAGGAAAAAGGAGTACCTAGGAACTATTGGAGGAAGTCATTTTTTTTGGCCTCTAGTTGACATTGTGAAGGAAAAAGGAATACCTAGGCACTATTGGAAAAATAAAGTTTTTTTTTGGCCTCCTCAAAAGAATGGGATCTTTCGGTTAATTCTGGTTTATTTCTTTCTTTTTTCCCCCTCTTCTTTTAAGATATGAGGACCTGAATGTGCAATGCTGTTTTGCTTTGCAGTTGAAGAGAGCCTTTGTGAGGAACTGGGAAATTCAAAGGATTTGGATTTTATAGACATTGATTCCGATCATACAAATCCTCAAATGTGCAGCCTCTATGCCTCTGATATCTATGCAAATCTACGTGCTGTAGAGGTTTGTATTTAGAACACTGTTCTTATGCTTCTTCGATTCCTTCCCCGCCGACCACCAAAGTGCCAATCTGGGTGTATCAATTGATAAATTACAAATATTTTCTTTCTGGAATTTGGAGAACTGCTAGTCTATTGCTCCTATTCATCAAAATTATTAATACTGTCCCTAGAAATTTATAACTAGTATCCCAGTGATCACTTGTTTTACTGGGAGAAATAAACCATATGCTTTTTCAACAAGGATAAGATTATTGTTCAAAAAGTTTGTTCCTGTTATGCACCAGCGGGTGTTTGTGAATGTGGAAAAGACCCAAGAAATAAAAATGGTTTCCATGGAAAACTCAATTTTCCTCTGTTTGAGAAAAAAGTAATGTTGGAAACAATTTCCATTTCCTAGCTTTTCCTCAAAAACTGTGGACATTCATTTCTCCTAGAAAAGATGTTAAATTGATTTCCAAGGCCAGAGAAGACACTTATTTTTTACTGCTGGGAATGACCTCACGTGGAATCCATTTAATACTGGAATCCAGAAAACAGTGGCAGGAAAATCAGAAGGTTTTCCATTACTTTATGTTTCTAAGTTACTTCTTCCTATTCACACTTTAGTTCCATCCATCAGACACCAACTAGGAAAATAGATTGCCTTAAGATATCTTTTCTTTTTCTTTGTCTATCCATGCCATGCTTGTTCATCACTTATGGTAAATGCTGGTCTTATCTCAGCTCATCCGAAGACCTTGTTCAAATTTCATGGAAAAATTACAGCGAGATATCACTCAGAGCATGCGTGGGATTCTGATTGATTGGCTTGTAGAGGTACGCAGATTTTTTTTTTTTTCACCCAAGTTGTGTTATTTTTTCAGACCCTATACTGCATTTGCTATTTGTCAAGATATCCTATACTGCAATGTAATTGCACCTGGGATTCTAATTTCTAATTATTGCAAACATGCTGGACCTTTGTTTAACATTAAATTAAAGAAATTAAAACAATACTATCTTACTAAGATCATTTTACTTGTACAATATTCACCATCATGCCACCTTTGAGATAAATTTTGCCCCCGTATAAAGAAATCCTTGAAGCAGCCTGGTTTTGCAATGATCTCCATTAGGATACAAAGGCCTTTTTGATTATGAACACCTTTGCAAGTATGCATACATGATCAGAGAAACATGATTTTTGTTGGAAAAGTGAAGTAGTACACCATAGAAAAAATGAAGAAATTGGTGATGAAAATATTAGATTTATGGGTTCAAGTCTTGACTTTGACTAGGCAATATCTCAAGATAGATTTTCTACCCTTTTTCTAGATATTATAGCAAGTGCAAAAGAAGGGAGATGACAATTGTCTTCAGCATACAATGAATTCATATGTCTGTAATTTGACGCCAAGATTTGCACCTCTAAGTGTTGAAAAGATCTCCAGGAGTAGACATTGATATGCCTTATTAAAACCTTCTTAAAAGGACAATTGCTAGAGAGCAGAGATGAGAACTCATGGCTATGAATGGCTTGATGTGGAAATTGCGTATTTTCTCTGGACTATGATGTTCAGGATATATAGAACTTGAAGGGACATTGTGTCCTTCTTAGAGAGGCATAAAAGTCTCTTTGGGATATCCACATAACTATTCACACACAACAATAATTTTTCATGAATAAACATGACCCTTTGCTTGTGGTAGTTATTTTTGTCTTTTGGACAGAGACAGTTAAACAACAAAAAATGTTTGCTACATGGCAACATTTGCAACTACTACCCAGATCCTAATCAATACAACTGCCGCCAGGTATACAACACATGGCACTGATGCTACGTGTACAATCATGTGTCAGGCACACTCTACCAACATTATTGCGAGAACCTTAGAGACTAGTGGGTCAAACCTTTGGCCAAACCATGTGCTGCACCCCAAATTTGGTAATTGGAAATGTTACTCTCCGACTCAAGATTTTGGCACCGACAGGGGTATATTATTTGTTTAATTAATTAATTAATTTTTTTGTGTAATGCTGTCAGGTCCTGAGTTCGGCAAGCGGGCTCACCAAATTCCCGAATTCTGAGCCTGGTTTGCAGCAAGGGATTTTTTATTTTTTTTTGGGGATATTTTAACTTAAAATATTAATCTACTTTAACATGAGCCATCCCGACAGCCCACATAATTCCATAACAAATCTAAAATCCAGAAAGTACAATCATCTATCTAAATATTAGTCCTAAAATTTTCAAAAGAAACGCGCAAAATACAAAAGCAATAGAGCAGGCTAAGTATCAGGTGCTCCTAGCGGGCTTAATAATACCTTCCTGAAAAATGAGAGGAAATGTGGAATGAGCTTCACAAGCTTAGTGGGTATACCATATAGGTCGCAAGGGTATAAAGCAGGTAAATAATTAAGCATGTTATCATTGGTGAGCATGTTATAACAAGTAGGGAATATAACTAACACATGGTGTGGTTGGGATAGTAATGCACGGTTTTGCGAGCTGTGGGGTCCGGCACAAAGAACTTCTATTCATGGATATGCAATCACCTATTCTTAACTTATGGTTTGGTTTAGTTATTGTCCATTAAATGGGCACGTCAACCAGCCTTTTTGGCACCATGGATATGTGATCACCTATTCTTAACTATCAATCTCATGATTTTGTTCTATCCAATCTGTATTTTCTCTACGAAATAGATACTAGATGGTTTGATGGATCAATCTCAAATCCCAAGAAGTATAGTTGCCCCAAATCTTTATTTCAAATTCCTGGTGTAAATACCTCTTTAATCTTTCAAAAAAATAAAAATAAAAATAAAATAAAAACCTCTCTAATCTCACTTGTATCACTTGTAACAACTATGTCATCCACTAAACAATCATTATAATAATTCTCTTCATTTTCCTACAAATCCAAAAAATCTTTTAAATTCTTGCTTTTTCACATGACACCTTTTCTGCAAGGATCTGGACTGACATTAGCAACATGACTAGAACATCAGCGAAGGAGACTATCAACATGAATGTTTCTTGATCCGATTCCAAGATAAGATTGTTGAAGCAAGAAGAGATGAAACGGGATAAAAGAGGAAGAAAAAGATTGGAGGAGAAGAGATGAGAAAGTGGAGAGAAAGAAAAGAAAAGAAAAGAAAGACCATTTGGAGTGCCTTCACCTTCAATACGCTCTACTTATGATTAGGGTAAAGCCAAAATAAAACAAATGGACAAGTTTATTCCTACTTGTGAAAGCAAAATACAAGAATGCCCCCAACAATAATAAAAGAAAAAAATTGTATCGCAACGGATCTCTATTTTTAGTTAACTTATATCAGAAAAATTTCGATATTTAATTATTTATGTTTGTTTTTTATGTTCACTATGCTAAAAGTGCTTTTTTCCCCCAGGTTGCTGAGGAATATAAGCTTGTTCCAGATACACTTTATCTTACAGTATATATAATTGACCGATTTCTCTCTCACAATTACATTGAGAGACAAAGGCTCCAACTGCTTGGCATCACCTGCATGCTAATTGCCTCGTAAGCCCTCCCTTTGCACTGGTTCTAAATGTGTTTTTAACTTAGGAGAATCATTGAAATTGCAACAGCTGAAAGTTTTCATAGGACCATAGTTTGCTGTAAACAAGCAATTTTGCTCTTGAATGCCCTGGTATGCTGTTGTGCATGAATGGATTTAACCAGATATTTTTCTTTCTTAAACATTGTCAACTTAATGATAAATCACTTCCAACAGTTACTGCTTCCATTTTTTAAATGTTTTACTTCGTAAAGAATAACTTCATTAAGGAAAAAGGATACAAAATGAAAAGAGATGGAAAAAAGTATAAATCAACAAGCAGGTCACAAACGTGTAACATCACGGGTTCAAACTAAATCACTTCAATATATTGAAAAAAGAAGAAGAAGACATCAGCTTAATCCCTTGGAAACTGGAAAGCTGTATCCTTTTAATAATGTTCAATTGTTATAGGTAAAGTATTTGTATAACTTGATACAAAACATACTATTGTTTGGGCTATATGCCGGAATCCTTTCTAGCCTTGTGGAGGTGTGGAAGCCTAGATAGAGGTGTGGTTTTTTTTTTTTTAATTTAAAAAAAAAAAAAAATCTTAGAGAGAGAGAGAGAGAGAGAGAGAGAGAGAGAGAGAGAGAGAGAGAGAGAGAGAGAACCAAGAATGGAATCTATAGAATTAGAGGTTCCTATCATCCTTGGCCATTGATTGATGACACATAGAGTTGGGAGGGGTGGACAATTTATTGGTACCTTGCTTTGATTGGGGTCCTTAACCTAATCTTCAGTGAAGTTCCATGGCATTCCACAATGCTATTGGTGTGGGGGCATGATCTAGGACGATCGAGATGCTGTTATTTTTTCTCGGGTCATCTTCGCTCTTGTGACTCCCATGACATGGAAGTCAAAATCCTTTAGATGGGTATAAAGGGGCTTTCTTGAGCACTTCTGGTCTGGTGGTGGTGCCAAGTGACCCGTACCAGTGCTTTGTGTTGGGGGAGTTTGAGGGGAGACTATCCTTGGAGAGTGGCTAACTAAAGTGAGGAGAAACGAGATCTTTTATGGTAGCCCTATTTCTTTCCCGTCTCTACTATATGTAATGAGAGTAGGTTTTGAACATTTTTGCCCCTACAATTGGTCGTGAAGAAGGGCGTTAGCAAATAGTTTTGGGGCATGTTTGGTCCTTCAATTGAGTTTATTCTTGTCTTTTCAATTGATCGAGGAGGGTAGCCCGCACGAAAACATACTAGGGAGTTCAAGCACCAGAGGCTCTAAGGGCCCCACCATGATGATTGCATAACATCCACACTATACATCGGTTGCGACAGATCATATTAGGATGTTCGCCTATGTTCATAACAAAATGTGTGTTTTGTTAATTAGGGTTAACTGTGTACATTGTGGTGTTTCTCATAGCCGTTGGGCGTCAGGAGTTTCATGTAGTCGGAGGGTGTTAAGATTTGTTCAGACTTCAGAGTAGTGTTTTAAATAGCGGTAGCGTGTTGCGTAACGGTCAACCCTCTGTAGCGTGTAGTGTAAATAGCAGATTGTGTAGCTTAACTACATGGTACTTTTATTTTTTAATTTAAAAATAGGAAAAATATGATAATTAGTAAGAAAAAAGAAAAAAATATAAAAGTGCCTAATAGATGATTCATTTTTCAAGTATAAGCATGTTTAAACAAGTTATTAATTATTATTTATTAAAAGGTAACCAACATGTATAAAGCTATTAAAAAAATTCAATAATTAAATAATTATCACATCAACAACTTTCTAAGCAAACCACTTTAATTAATAATGTCTAATTGAAACCACAAGTCACAACTCACAAGTATGGAAAGAAACAAAAATCCCAGAGGTTAAGAGGGTTTTCGAAAACCTTGTTTTGAAACCATTTTTTGTTTTAGTTTTCAAGGTTTTTTAGTGTGTGAGTTTCACACCAACTTTAATAAAGGATCGCCATCATTTTAAGTGAAAGTAAACATAGAAAGGTTTGGTTTTAACATTAAATTTTAAGGGTTTTTTTTTTTTTTGTTTTATTTATTTATTTTTATGATGTGAGTTTTACACAATTTTTAAAAAACAAACTTACAAAAATAAAAATTACATTGTAATGTATGCTACACGCTATGTAATTGTAGCATATGCTATGACCCCTGTAATGTACGCTACATGGGATGCATGCCATTTAGCTATGTTATGTAGTGCTATGACTACGCTACATTATGTAGTGTACGCTACCACTACACTATGAGTGCTATTTAAAACACTGGTTCAAAGAGGTAATGATGTCAAATAATCATGTAGCTAGCAAGGCATATGATAGCTGGTATGTGGAAACAAATGTAATTGTGATTTTGTATGTATGCATGTTTTGTAGTCGTATGGAGCATTGTATGTTTCCCTCAAGTTAATATATATGTGTGTGTTGTTTGTATGAGTCAAGAGACTAACATACACAACATAACAAGTTGCCCTTGAGCCTCTCTCTACCCTTTCTCTTCCACTTACACAATTTTCTTCTTTAATCTACTTTAACTTGGTATTAGAGTGGTCTATGGACTTGATTGCTACCTACAATAGTGGGCCCATTGTTGACGTCATCCTTTTATAAGGATGACGGCAGCAGGGGATAGTGAGGCGGTCATTTGAAGCAGAAAATTATGGGATATGAAAGATAGTGATTTTAGAAGAATATTAGTGATTTTTTTTCACAATTTTTAGATAAGTTTCTTGTGGTGTTTCAACGAAAGTAGAGAAAAGTCGGAAAAAAGTTCAGATTTCGGTTTCTTATCTATGCTATTTTTCTAAGGGCTTTTCTGGGCAGATTTTCTACATGGAGTAGGTGCGGTTGATCATGTGCAATCACTAGAAACAATAATCTTGAAGTTTCGCCGAGATTTGGGTGTGCTATGATGTTTTTTTTTTTTTTTGCAAGAAATGGGTGTCGACGGTCTTTTTTTGTGTGTTTTTGTTGGAATTTCTTTATGCCTTTATGTTATGATGTTGTGAGGCCGTGAAATGACATGTAGAAACATGTTGAAGATGATGATTGTGTACTTGGTATTCTCATTCCATGCTTAGAGGTACTACACACACGAACTGTTTGAAATAATGCTCGACCCAACTTGACATGGAGGATTTCAACAAGTCGTGGAGCTTTCCTTTTCCATTCATCATTTTTTTCTTTTGTTAGGCCTTTGTTGTTAGTTGTGGGTGTAATTCATCAAATAGTGTTGCATGTACATGTGTCTTCACATGCCATTGTGTGTGTATCCTCTCAAGTGTTGGGAGTGTAGTTCACTCATTTGTTGTGTAATGTTACAGGTGTTGGTGAGAGGATTTTGCATGTGAATGATGGGTTGGTGACTCAATGGTTCTCGAGTAGAGGTGGGCATTTTGAACCCGATTCGGTGGATCCGACCCGATCCGATCTGACTCGGTACCGTTCCGAATAGAACCGACGGCTTAGATCAGCCTGATCGAGTCTGTCAACCCAGATCCGATAGTATTTCGGGTCGGGTTCGGATAGAGGTTGATCCGGACAGATCCGACCCGGATACCCGAACCGAAAGGATCTGGCCCGAACCGACCAGACCCGACCCGAAGCCTAAAAATAGTAGACTGTAACCTTGACTTTGACTCAGATGATGATCAGGCCCATCTGCTTGCATACACGTGCCCGATTGGCATGTGCAAAGGTCGAGTAGCATTTACCGTTTTTCCCACTGAAACCCATCCTTTCGTCGGACGTAAACCACGTGGTCCCGCACGCCAGCTACACTAGCCTCAAGCTAGGTGGCTAGTTCGTGCGAGGGGACGGATTGGTTGCTCCCCTAGTCGGTGCTCTGTGGGCCCCACCATGATGTATGTGTTTCATCCATTCCATTCATACATTTTTACAGAACATTTTATGGATTCATAAAAAAAATGATAGGTATGTAAATCTTAGGTGGACCACATAACAAGAAAACAATAATAATTGGATATCTACCATTAAAATCCTTCTAAGGTCCACTGTACTGTTTATTTGACATCCAATCTGTTGATTAGGTCATAAAGACCCAGATGGATGGAAAAAATAAATATCAGCTAGATCCAAAACTTTTAAGCCCAAAACGTTTTTAATGGTCAACGTTTATTCAACAGTGTTTCCTTTAATGTGATCCACTTGAGATTTAGATATATCTCATTTTTTTTTTCATATCGTAAAATGATCTATAAAAATAGATGGAAGGCATGGATGAAACACATACATCATGGTGGGGCCCACAGAGCACCGACCAACAGCCAATGGCTGGTGGCACCGTGGCAGGGGGAGTAGCCAATCCGTTTCCGTGCAAGGACGAGACTGACGCTCCTCGAGCTCCGAGTTGTACGAACGGTTCAAAGGAGATTAAAGGTATATGGGCCCCACAGTGATGTATTTATTATATCTACACCGTTCATATATTTTTAGAGATCATCTTAGGGTATTATCTAAAAAATTATTAATATCCAAAGATCATGTGGACCACACCACAAGTAGCAGCAGCGAATGATTTTCACCATTAAATATTTCGTGTGGTCCACTTGATAGTTAGATCTGTCTTATTTTTCATCGTAAGCCTTATGACGAGCTTACTAAATAGATGGACGGTTTAGATATAACACATACCCCATGATAAGACCCACATAACTTGCTAAGTTCATTACAGCAAGTCCCCACTCACTGTATATATATAAAAAAGAAGTCAGAGTGCTTTCGTGCAGTGCACGTTAATATGCATGTTTGGTAAAAACATAAACACAATAACGGATAGTTTTTGTATAGCCATGTGGGGCCCACCTTGATGTATATGTTTTATCTAAGCTGTTTATCCATTTTGACATATCAATTAAGGCATTGAGAAAAAAAAATAACATATATTAAAGGTTGAAGTGGGCCACATTATATGAAAAATTAAATTAAATTCATACGGATCCGAATCGTACCCAACTCGATCAGACTCGGTTTCTCTGACCGAGTTGGACTCTGTTCGGGTCAGACGAATTATGTATCGGATCTGTTCGGGTCAGGTGACCCGGATTTGATTCCGGATCTGATCGAGTCCGGGTCAAACCATGGCCATTTCGGATCTGATCGGGTTGAACCCAATCCGCTCCGATCCGGACCGATGCCCACCTCTATTCTTGAGTTTGGTTATGGCCTCCTATTTGAGGAGCAATGTTTTCATGTGCGACCACATATGCGTAAATGTGCACATCCATATGCAGATCATATATGTGATCATGCCACATATGGGATTGCATATGGGGCATATGCGAAAATATGTGATCGCATATGCAATGTATACGATCGCATACAACATATGTAATCGCATATTGGCCATGGCACATTAAATTTTTTATTTTTATTTTTTGTAAAAAAACAACTTTTTGCCTATAAAAAGGCTTCCAACTTCCTCCATTTGTAATATTCTCACCTCAAAACTCTCTTATTTTCTTCTTCTCTTACATTTCTTAATTCCAAGTTGTCTTAACACCTCTCTCTCTTACATTTCCTACTTCCAAGTGGTCTTAATCTCTCTCTCTCTCTCTCTCTCTCTCTCTCTCTCTCTCCCCTACATTCCCTCTCTTGGAAGTTGGAAGATCATGATTCAAACACTTTCAAGTTTCAAAGAAGATCGCTTGTTGATTTTCTACAATAATAAATAAATATCTTGTTGATTTTGTTGTTACTTCTTGTTAACTATATTGTTGAATGTTGATGACTTGATGTTTAATTGATTTTATTTTTAAATATGTAAAATTAGTTATTTATTAACTTAGGAAAGTTTCCCTTAGTTATATTTTTTTGAAAAATTTCCTTCTTTTTTTTTTTTTTTTTTTTTTTAAATTTTTGATTTTTTTTTAAAATTTTTTTTCCAAAAAAATGTGGTTGCATATGTGATTGTGCGATCGCATATGTGCATAGGCATATGCAATTGCACATGATCGCATATGCGATTTCACAACATTGTTGAGGAGAAGATTTAACGAATGAAGAAAGTTCCAGATACATATTACGAACAACCAACAATTGAAGATCTTATTTCCTGCCATGTTGTGTTTGAGGGGGAGCAACGACCTGTGCTAATTGTTGTCTTCTTTTTCGTATGTGTTCCAAGCTGGGCATGATCGATGTCCAAGCTTTAGCTTGTGGGGGAGTATGGAAATACATATAATTGTGTTTGTATGTTTTGTACTCTTATGGAACATTATATGTATCTCTCAAGTGTGTGTGCGTGCGTGCGTGTGTGTGTGTGTGTGTGTGTGTGTGTGTGTGTGTGTGTGTTAGACAGGCCACATGGCCACATGCCTTGTATAGCCGCATGCCTTTTATAGCCACATGCCTTATATATCTAATTTCCATAAATAGATGATTCTGTCTTTATCATTTACCTTGTTGGTCTCTATATATTCAACCCCTTTTGGTTGTCTCAAATACAATAAAAACCAAAAAGGAGAATTGTTTCTCTTTGCTCTCAGTTTCTCTTTGTTTATATGGTATCAAAGCCATACTGATCCGGCACCTCCTTCGTCACCGGCACCACCTCCTGACAAATCTGGCCTTCCCTGCGTCAGCAAACTCCTGCGGAACCACCTCCTGACAGATCCGGCTCCTGCTGCGTTCCCCTGCCCTATCCGACCACCCCCAGCCCATCCCACACCTGTCTGATCGCACCCTGCCCTGTCCAACCACCCCCAGCCCTGTCCGACAAAACCCAGCCCACCCCCACACCTGCCCTGTTTGATCGCACCCTGCCCTGTCCGCTCACACCTTGCCTTGTCCGACGACCCCTAGCCCTGCCCGACCACCCCAGCCTTGTTTGACCACCCTGTGTACGTCCGATCTGTCACTGCGCACCTCCGATCACCACTGCGTACGCCCCTGCAGCCTCCACTGCATACTACTGCCTTCGATCACCACTGCGCACGTCCGATCATGCCTATTGCTGTTGCTGTTGCTTGTCATTGTGACCAGCCCTCCTGCTGCACGGTACCTCCTTCCTTGGAATGGTTTATATTACTTCCTATTTATGGACAAAGACTCCAGTACAGAGGCCCCACGATGTAGTTTCGATGGTACCAACTACAATCTATGGGCCATCCACTTTCAGAGTTTTCTCAAGGGTCGTGGTTTGTGGGGACTAATTGATGGGCCTGTTCCTATCCCCACTTCCACAGATGCCGACAAAGTGGCTGAATGGGAAATGAAAAATGGACAGATTATTTGTAAACAGTGAATCAAAAAGGTTTTTCTATGTATTTGAGACAACCCAATGGGGTTGAATATATAGATGAATATATAGATATTACACTCATCTATAACAGGAAAGGAAAGATATTACAATCATCTATACAAGGTAAGAAGATATACAAGGTAGTATGTGAGCTGTCTAACATCCCCCCTCAAACTAATGCTGGTCATCGACAAGTAATAGTTTGCCAACAAGAAAAGAGTGACGTGCAGATGTGAGGGACTTGGTGAGAATGTCAGCAATCTGATCATGGGATACCACATGTGGGAGAGAAATGAGCCCAGACTGAAATTTCTCGCGGATAAAATGACAGTCAACTTCAATATGCTTCGTCTGTTCATGAAAAACCGGGTTAGAGGCAATCTGAATTGCACCGAGATTATCGACATGGAGTGGAGTGTAATTCTGTAGAGGAAAGCCTAAGTCTGAAAGAAGTCCACGTAACCAGACGAGCTCACTACACGCAGCTGACATCGCCCGATACTCGGCTTCTGTACTTGATTTGGAAACAGTGGCCTGCTTCTTACACTTCCAAGAGATGAGAGAAGTGCCAAGAAAAACACAGTAGCCAGTGGTAGATCTTCGTGTGAGAGCGCATCCAGCCCAATCAGCATCCGAATAAGCACGAAGTTCCAGAGTTGCCGTGGAGGAGAAGAACAGAGATCGATCTAGAGTTCCACGAAGGTACCGTAGGATGCGCAACACTGCCGTCATATGAAGAGTCCGAGGGGCAGAAACAAACTGACTGACGACTTGGACAGCGTAGGCAATATCAGGGCGAGTCATAGTTAAGTAAACCAGACTCCCAACTAAACGGCGGTATAAGTCGGGCTGTGCAAGTAGATCACCATCGTCACGGCCATAGTGAACGTTAAGTTCTAAGGGAGTCTGAACTGTCTTCTGATCCGTCAATGATGCCAAGGCGAGAAGATCCTTGGTATATTTACGCTGGCTGACCAGGATCCCACGGTTGGAACGTGAAAATTCAAGTCCAAGAAAGTATGTGAGATGGCCGAGGTCTTTCATCTTGAAGGATGATTGCAGAACTTCCTTTAAAGCCGAAATACCAGTAGCATCGCTACCAGTCAGGAGGAGGTCGTCAACATAGACCAGAACAATGACAATTCCGTGAGCAGTGGTTCGCAAAAATAAGGATGGGTCATAACCACTTTGAGTAAAGCCAGCACTCGTAACAACATCGTGAAAGCGTTGGAACCATGCCCGAGGTGCCTGTTTGAGGCCATACAGGGCTTTCTTTAGGCGACATACCTTATCGTCAGGGATTAAAGATCCCGGAGGAGGTTTCAAATATACGGTTTCTTGGAGGTCTCCATGAAGAAATGCATTTTTACATCCATCCGAGCGAGTGGCCATGAGCGAACGAAGATATAGCCAAGAGTGCGAAGCTTTTCATCTTGGCCACGGAGCAAAAGTCTCATCATAATCAATTCCGTATTCTGTTTGTATCCTTGAGCGACAAGCCGAGCCTTATATCGATCCAATGATCCATCGGACTTGAGCTTGCAGAATAAATTCATCTGCTACAACAATCCATGTCAGGAGGTCGAGTGACAATGTCCCACGTATGATTATCATCCAATGCCGCAAGTTCATGCCATAGCCTTCTTCCAACAATCAAGAGTGGCTGCCTGAGAGTATGAAGTTGGAATAGAAACAGTATCCAGAGTAGCATTCATGGCAGACATAGAGCATATCAAGCGATCAGGCGCTCTATGTTCACGAGCGGAACGTCGTATTGAGGTAGGTTCGGGATCTGCAACAGGTACAGTAGATTCGGGTTGAGTAATAGGTGGTGGATCTGTACGTGGTCGACGTGAGTAAACCTGCAACGGACGAGGGAGAGTTCTTGAGGCAACCGGAATTTCTGGAAAGGCGGTTAAACCAGGAGGGTTTGGAGTGTGCGGAGGAGGAGGAGATGAATGAAAAGCAATGTGTTCAAGAAAGACAACATTTCGTGAAACCCGAACACGACGAGAAACCGGATCATAACACCGAAAACCCTTCTGAGTTTCCCCAAATCCTAAGTACATACATTTGATTGATTTTGGAGATAGTTTGTGACGTTCACGTGAAGCCAGGTGAACATAACAGATACAACCAAAAACACGAAATGTGGAATATGCAGGAGGTAAGCCGGTGAGAGCAAAGTAGGGAGATTTACTGTTCAGAACCTTGGTTGGCATCCGGTTAATCAAGTAGACAGAATGTAACATTGCTTCCGCCCAGAAAGAACGAGGAACACTCATAGCTGTCATCAGGGTGTTGGCAGTTTCAACAATATGACGATTTTTCCGTTCAGCCACCCCGTTCTGTTGTGGAGTATCAGAACAGGTGGTCTGATGAATAATCCCATGACCTTGAAGAAATGTACGAAAATCTGTTGAGAGATATTCCCCCCCTGAGTCAGAACGGAGAGTTTGAACTGGAACCCGAAATTGAGTCTTTACCATAGAGTGAAAGGACTTGAATTTTTCAAAAACCTGTGACTTCGAATGCAGAAAGTAAATCCAAGTGTAACGTGTGAAATCATCAATGAATATAACATAGTATCGTAACCCAGAGAGAGACATTATTGGTGAAGGTCCCCAGACATCCGTATGCACAAGTTCAAACATAGAAGATGATTTTGTAGTACTTAGGGAGAATGGAACACACTTACTTTTTGAAAGACAACATGAAGAACAAGAATAATCCAAATCATTGTTATTAAGAGAAATATTCCCTAACATGCCAGACGAAATTAACTGAAGTAACCGATTAGAATGTGGATGACCCAGGCGAAAGTGCCACAATTTCCACAATTTATTTGCCGAATAAATATCTGATGAAGATGGAGAAAAGAAACAACGAGCCGGAGTGACAGATGGATCAAAATCCAGCACGTACAGATGACCATGCCGCCTACCCCTCCCAAGCACCTTCCCCGTTGCCAGATCTTGCACAAAACAACAATTGGGAAGAAAAATGACTAAGCAGTTATTGGATGTGAGTTGACCAACTGAAATTAAATTGGAGGAGAGGTTAGGGACATGGAACACATCACGAAGGGTGAACTGGCGATGAGCAGAAGGAGAGAAAGTCAATGATCCAACAGACTGAATAGGTAGTCTAGTGCCATCCGCAGTAGAAATAGCCTGATTGCCGGTGTAGGGACGAATGTTACGAAGATGGGATACAGCACTGGTCATATGATTGGAAGCACCCGAATCGAAGAACCATGTAGAAGATGGGGATATACCTGACAAACCGGCCGCAGAAAGGGCCTGAACGATTTGCTGGAGCATCGCAGGAGTCAACGGAGATGAAAGACCTTCAGCGGAAGCAGTAGATGCAGAATCACTAACAGACGGCTCACAAGAAATAGTGGCAGCAGCAGCAGTAGCAGAAAGAGCACGACCACGGCCACGACCACAACTTCCACGTCCACGCCCGAACGAAGATGCATTGGCACGTGTACGGCAGTCCTGAATACCATGACCAGTCCGTCGACAATAAGCGCACCATTCCTTGCATTGAGCGACAACATGACCCACCTTGTTGCACCCGCGACAAGTCAAAGGAGAGGAACCAGAACCACGTGTTGGTGGAGTGGTGGACACAGCAAGCACCATATCAGATGAGCCCGGAGTTGAGGAAGGAAGAGAGAGAACTTTCAGACGTTGCTCCTCAGCCAATAAATCATTAATAACTGAATTCAGTGAAGGAGTAGGGCTACGGTTCAAGAGAGCAGCCCGACAATGCTCAAATTCCGGACGTAGCTTCATAAGGAATTGACGAACTTGCGTACTCTCGCGCATAGATTGGAATATTTTAAAGTCATGAGGAAATGGTGGATCCATCATAGCCATCTCTGTCCAAATTGTGACAATTTTGGAGTAAAATAATTGAATACTGTCGTTACCCTGAGTAAGATTAACGAGATCCTGTTCCAGGCGGTATAACCGGGCCGCATTACGCTGTTGATAAATCGTCTGGAGATGTTCCCACATTGCCTTAGCAGTGCGATGAGGTGTAAGACCAACAGCAATGGACCGATCGACGGAATCAAAAATCCAGGTAATAATCCTTCCATTGTTCATTTCCCAATCAGCTAATTTGTCGGCATCTGTGGAAGTGGGGAGAGGAACGGATCCATCAATTAGTCCCCACAAACCACGACCCTTGAGAAAGTTCTGAAAATGGATGGCCCACAGAGAGTAGTTGGTACCATCAAAACTACAACGTGGGGCCTGACGTGATGAGTTCTTGTCCATTGATCCAAGTAATGTAAAGCGCATAAGAAGTCGCAGCAGAGAAGAAGGTCGTAGTACCGCATGAGGAGATACCCAAGGAATTGCGTTCGGATCTCGCAAAGGAACTCGATCTGGATCTCGGATCGGATCTGGAAAAGCAATCGAACCTTGATCGGGATCCGGAAAAGCAACTCGATCTGGATCTGGAGTATGAAAACAAGCAAGCGCGTCGAATCGAGGCGGGCGTCGGATCTTGATCTGGAACAGAAAACCGAGCAGGACGTTGGATCTGGGAGCAGTGCGCTAGATCGGAGCAGGGCGCAGGATCTGAGCAGTGAGCAGGCCGAGCGAAACCATGCAGGCGCAGGGGTGGATCGGATCCGATCTGAGCAGGCCGGAGCAGCAGGGAGGCCGGACGCAGCAAGGGGCAGGGAGCAGGGAGGCCGGATCTTGCAGCAGGGGGTGACCGGATGCAGCAGGGACGCTGGACGCAGCAGGGGGTGGCCGGACGCAGCAGGGAGGCCGGATCTGGCAGCAGGGGGTGGCCGGACGCAGCAGGGATGCCGGATCTGGCAGCAGGGGGTGGCCGGACGCAGCAGGGACGCAGCAGGGAGTGGCCGGATTTGGATCAGTATGGCTCTGATACCATGTAAACAGTGAATCAAAAAGGTTTTTCTATGTATTTGAGACAACCCAATGGGGTTGAATATATAGATATTACACTCATCTATAACAGGAAAGGAAAGATATTACAATCATCTATACAAGGTAAGAAGATATACAAGGTAGTATGTGAGCTGTCTAACATTATTACCTGGATTCTCGATTCAGTTGATCGGTCAATTGCTGTTGGTCTCACGCCACATCGCACTGCTAAAGTAATGTTGGACATCTCCAGACAATTTATAAACAGAGTAATGCGGCTCGGTTATACCGCCTAGAACAAGATCTGGTTCACCTTACTCAGGGTGACAAAAGTATTCAAACCTTTTACTCTTCCATTGTTACAATTTGGACAAAGATGACTATGATGGATCCAAAATTTCCTAATGACTTTAAGGGGGCGTTTGGCGCATGGTATTGGATGGGATTAGGTTGGATGGAATTGCGTTTGGTCCCGTGCCAATTCCACTCAATGTTTGGGAATAATGGAAAAGCTTGGAATTAGATGAGATAGAATTGTATTGGGTCCCGTGCCAATTCCACTCAATGTTAGCAAGTCGTGTAGGTCCCACCATGATGCGTGGGCTATATCCACACCGTCCACCCTTTTTTCGAGATCATTTTAGAGCATGGGCTAAAAAATTAGGTAGATCTAAAGCTCAAGTGGACCCCATCATAGAAAGCAGCGGGGATTGAATACCTACCGTTGAAAACTTCTTTGGGGCCACATAAGTTTTGGATCTACCTCATTTTTAGGCCCATGCCATAAAATGAGGTACAAAAAAGATCAACGGTTTGGATATAACACATGTGTTATTCTCAATAGTTTCAAATGATGGTGGGTATATCCATTCAATGTACCACCGTATTACAAACATAGCATGGAATTAAGCTTATCCCATGGTAATAGGGGACAATCCCTGTCATGTGTAATAATTATGTTTTTTGAATCCCATCCCACCTAATCCTT
The DNA here is from genome assembly GCF_029962835.1 of Magnolia sinica. Classification (NCBI taxonomy): domain Eukaryota; kingdom Viridiplantae; phylum Streptophyta; class Magnoliopsida; order Magnoliales; family Magnoliaceae; genus Magnolia; species Magnolia sinica. The sequence continues at coordinate 116,336,156 of NC_080573.1, read as the reverse complement.
CCCAATGCCATGCGCCAAACACCCCCTAAGGTCTTTCAATCAATGCGCGATAGTGCGCTCGTTTGATAGTTTCTTATGAAGCTTCGTCCGAAATTTGAGCATTGTAGGGCTGCTCTCTTGAACCGTAGCCTAACTCCTTCATTGAATTCGGTTATTAATGATTTATTGGCTGAGGAACAATGTCTGAAAGTTCTCTCTCTTGCGTCCCCAACTTAGGGACCATCTGATCTGGTACTCGCTACATCCACCTCTGCACCAAATCGTAGTTCCACTCATTTAACTTGTCGCGGTTGCAACAAAGTGGGACATGTCGTCGCTTAGTGCAAAGATTGGTGCGCTTATTGTCGATGGACTAGTCATGGTATTCAGGAATGCCGTACATGTGCCTATGCATCCTCTTTCGGCCGTGGCCGTGGTGGTTGAGGTTGTGCTCTTTCTGCTACGTCTTCGACTATTTCTTTAGAGCCTTTTGTTAGTGATACTGCATCTAATATTTCTGTTGAAGGACCTTCCTCATCTTTGACTCCTGCGATGCTACAACAGATCGTGACGACCCTTTCTGCTGCCAGAATGTCAGGTATATTCGCATCTTTGACTGCCGTACATGTGCCTATGCATCCTCTTTCGGCCGTGGCCGTGGTGGTCGAGGTCGTGCTCTTTCTGCTACGTCTGCGACTATTTCTTCAGAGCCTTTTGTTGGTGATACTGCATCTAATATTTCTGTTGAAGGACCTTCCTCATCTTTGACTCCTGCGATGCTACGGCAGATTGTGATGGCCCTTTCTACAGCCAGAATGTCAGGTATATCCGCATTTTCTACATGGTTCTTCGATTCGGGTGCTTCCAATCATATGACTGGTGACATATCCCATCTTTGCGACATTCGTCCCTACACTGGAAATAAGGCTATTTCTACTGCGGATGTCACTAGACTACCTATTCAGTCCATTGGATTATTGACTTTTTCTCCTTCTGCCAATCGCCAGTTCACCCTTCATGATGTGTTTCATGTCCCTAACATCTCCTCCAATTTAATTTCTGTTGGTCAACTTACATCCAATAACTGCTTAGTCATATTTCTTCCAGACTGTTGTTTTGTGCAGGATCTGGCAACGGGGAGGGTAATTGGGAAGGGTAGGAGGCATGATCGTCCGTACGTGCTGGACTTTGACCCATCTGTCACTCCGGCTCGTTGTTTTTTTTTTTCTCCATCTTCATCAGATATTTGTTCGGCAAATAAAATGTGGAAACTCTGGCACTTTCGCCTGGGTCATCCACATTCAGATTAGTTAATTCAGTTATTTTCTTCTGGCATGTTAGGGAATATTTCTCTTAATAAAAGTGATTTGGATTATTCTTGTTCTTCCTGTTGTCTTTCAAAAAGTAAGTGTATTCCCTTTCCTCTAAGTACTACAAAATCATTATCTATGTTTGAACTAGTGCATACGGATGTCTGGGGTCCTTCACCAATTATGTCACTCTTTGGGTTACGATACTATGTCATATTCATTGATGATTTCACACGTTACACCTGGATTTACTTTCTGCACTCTAAGTCATAGGTTTTTGAGAAATTCAAATTATTTCACTCCATGTGGACACTCAATTTTGGGTAAAAGTTCAAACTCTCTGCTCTGACTCAGGGGGAGAATATCTCTCAACAGATTTTTCACACATATCTTCAGAGTCATGGGATTATTCATCAGACCACCTGTTCTGATACTTCACGATAGAACGGGGTGGCTGAACGAAAAAATCGCCATATTATTGAAACTGCCAACACCCTGATGACAGCTATGACTGTTCCTCGTTCTTTCTAGGTCGAAGCAATGTTACATTCAGTCTACTTGATTAATCGAATGCCAACCAAAGTTTTGACCAGTAAATCTCCCTACTTTGTTCTCACGGGCTTACCTCCTACATATTCCACATTTCGTGTTTTTGGTTGTGTATGTTATGTTCACCTGGCATCATGTGAACGTAACAAACTATCTCCAAAATCAGTCAAATGTATGTACTTGGGCTTTGGAGAAACTCAGAAGGGTTTTCGATGTTATGATCCTGTCTCACATCGTGTTCGGGTTTTACGAAATGTTGTTTTTCTGGAGCATATTGCCTTTCATTCCTCTGTTCCTTCTCCACACGCACCAAACTCTCCTGGTCTTACCACCTTTCCTGACATTCCTTTTGCCTCGTGTGCTCTCCTTTGTCCGTTACAGGTTTATTCACGACGGCCATGTACAGATCCTCCACCTACTATTCTCCTTACCATACCTGTTGCCGATCCAAAACCCACCTTGATATGTCGTTCCTCCCGTGTACATCGACAACCTGATTGCTTGATATACTCTATGTTTGCCATGAATGCTACTTTGGATACCGTATCTATTCCTACTTCATACACTCAGGCAGCCACTCATGATTGTTGGAATATGGCTATGGCAAAGGAACTTGCAGCATTGGATGATAATCATATGTAGAAAATTGTCACTCGACCCATTGACCAACAATTAATTGGTAGTAAATGGATTTATTCTGTAAAGCTTATGTCTGACGGATCATTGGATCGATACAAGGCTCGGCTTGTAGCTCAGGGATGCAAACAGGAGCACAAAATTGATTATGAGGAGATATTCGCTCCTGTGGCCAAGATGAAAATTGTTCGTACTCTTCTGGCAATATCATCCGTTCGTTCTTGGCCACTCGCTCAGATGGATGTGAAAAATGCTTTTCTTCATGGAGACCTCTAAGAAACAGTATATTTGAAACCTCATTCTAGCTCTTTAATTCCTGCCAATAAGGCATGTCGCCTAAAGAAAGCTCTACACGGCCTCAAATAAGCACCTCGGGCATGGTTCCAACACTTTCACGATGTTGTCACGGGTGCTGACTTTACTCAAAGTGGTCATGACCCATTCTTATTTTTGCGCAACACTGATCGCGGTATTGTCGTCATTCTCGCATATGTTGACGACCTACTCCTGACTGGTAGCGATGCTATTGACATCTTGGCATTAAAGGAAGTTTTGAAATCATCCTTCAAGATGAAGGACCTCGACCATCTAACATACTTTCTAGGGCTTGAAATTTCACATTCTCAACGTGGGATCTTGATCACCTAGCGTAAATATACCAAGGATCTTCTTTCTTTGGCCTCATTAACGGATCAGAAGACAGTTCAGACTCCCTTAGAACTTAATGTTTAATATGGCCGTGACGATGGTGATCTTCTTGCGCAACCCACATTATACCGCTGTTTGGTTGGGAGTCTGGTTTACTTAACAATGACTTGCCCTGATATTGCATACGTTGTCCAAGTTGTCAGCCAGTTTGTTTTTGCTCCTCGGACTCTTCATATGATTGCGGTGTTGCGCATCCTACGGTACTTACGTGGAACTCTAGATCGATCACTGTTCTTCTCCTCCACGACAACTCTGGACCTTCGTGCTTATTCGGATGCTGACTGGGCCGATTGCGCTCTCACACGAAGATCTACCACTGACTACTGTGTTTTTCTCGGCACTTCTCTCATCTCTTGGAAGTGTAAGAAGCAGGCCACTGTTTCCAAATCAAGCATGGAGGCCGAGTATCAAGCGATGTCAGTTGCTCGTAGTGAACTTGTCTGGTTACGTGGACTTCTTTTTGACTTGGGCGTTCATCTACAGTATCCTACTCCACTACACATGTAGATAATCTAAGTGCCATTCAAATTGCCTCTAACCCTGTTTTTCATGAACGGACAAAGCATAGAAGTTGACTGTCACTTCATCCGAGAGAAGTTACAGTCTGGGCTCATTTCTCTTCCACATGTCGCATTCCATGATCAGATTGCAGACATTCTCACGAAGTCCCTCACTTCTGCACGTCACTCATTTCTAGTTGGCAAACTATTACTTGTCGATGACCAGCATTAGTTTGAGGGGGGATGTTCGACAGGCCACATGGTCACATGCCTTGTATAGCTGCATTCCTTGTATAGCCGCATGCCTTGTATATCTAATTTCCATAGATAGATGATTTTGTCTTTATCATTTACCTTGTAGATCTCTATATATTCAACCCCTTTGGGTTGTCTCAAATACAACAAAAACCAAAAAGGAGAATTGTTTCTCTTTGCTCCCAGTTTCTCTTTGTTTACAGTGTGAGGAGAGAGTTGAGAGACTAACATATACAATATAATAAGTTGCCATAGAGTCTCTCTCTCCCCTTTCTCTTCCACTTCTAGATTTCTTCTCCAATCTACCTCAACCATTCTAGGACTTGTTCAGAGAAGCGATGGCATCAGATAGCCGTGTAGTGAGCAAGGCATAGGATAGCTGGTGTCCTGGGGACCCTTGTGAAGCGTGGAACTTTTGAGCTACATGCTCTATTGGGGTATCTATGACTCTAATTGCAAGCATGATATACACCCAAAAGTATGCCATGCCAAGTGGCTTTCATTATTACCTAGAAACATGACCTTAATTATATCCTTGGAGAATACCCTTGATTAGAAGTGTTTGAGAAAAATTGTGTTTTCTAAAGTTAGTAAGATTTGTTAATTGGAGAATGGTGTTTGGCCTAGTTAGGAGTGGTGTTTTGACATTTTTGTTAGTTGTTAGGCATCAGGCTTCTTGTATAGTCGTGGTTGGTGTCATGGGTTGACTATGATAGGCAATGGCTTCAGATAGTTGATTAGGCAATGGGGCGTGACAAAGGGATAATTCGTAGGGGAAGGGTTCCAAAGTTTCTTAATTACATTGAAGAGTTGTTGCTATCCTTGAGCGATTATTGGGTGTTTCAAACTTTGTTTGTTTGTAAATGTGAATGCTTACACGTTACAAACCCAAAGAAAGTTAGGCTAAGTGGCTTTTATTAATGCTTGTGATCGTTTACATTCTAGGTCATGGTTTGGCATGGGCCTTGCAATAGAAGGTAAAACCAAAGTGGGAATTGGCCTTAAACATGTCTAGGTCCTTGATGCTTTGTCTTTATAGTGTCTGGAAGTAGGTGGGTTGTGATGGCCTTGGCGTATATGAGCAGTTGTCTCGACAATGTTGTGGGGAGCATTCCCAAAAATGAATAGTAGACAACTCCTTAACTCTCACCATGGGGTGATGAGTCCTTCTGTGCCTGACTCCAATTGTAATAAGAGGGCATGGCCGCATGAGAGGTCCATCTTAGGCTGTCTGCACCTATGCATAAGCGTTGCTGGTGGGCCTACGTTTGGGCGCATCAATCGATCCCATAACACGTGGCGCTCAACATTAAGGCTTGCATTGCGATGTCGCAACATGTGGCACAAAGCCTCTCCCTTCATTGGGGTCCTTAATGCATGGTGTTAGTGCACTAATTTTTGCACCCTATTTGTCAATTACATGAGTCCTTATGTCATGTAGTCGGTTGAACCCTTAGAAGTTGGAGATCAAAGATAAGTAAAACTGGAACATCAACGAGCAAAGAACATGTATATGAGGTGCCTTGGTGATCCTCCCTTGACCCAAAGCAGCCTAAACTTTTAGATGATCTTAAACCTAACAGGTAAACCTTTATTGATCATCCCTTAAGTTATAGGAGCCTAAATTGACCATCCTTAAATTGTCTTTAGAGGTCCCGTGTTGCTGGAAAAACTGCACAATTTCAGCAACCATCGGTCTGATCGAAAATAGCTAAAACAGGACAACAGGTTAAGGCAGAATTCCGAGTAATTCGGTTGCAACCAAGTGCCACTTTCGGTCTCATCGAAGGCCACTTTTGATGTAACCGAAGACCATCTTCGATGCGATCGAAAGTGCCCAAGTCTGTCTAACGGCTTTCCTGTCTAATTCAATGTGACGAACTTGAATCGGTGCGATCGAAGACCAGCTGTTTCTGCCCATTTTGCGACTATTGGAACTCGATTTCTTTGGGCATTTTAGATGTGAATCCCCAATCATGTTCCACATCTTAAGCCTCATATTACATGAGATTTGATTCATCTTCTTGAGTGGTAACTCTAATGAGGATTCCAACCTCAATGTTGAAGATGAACTCAATCTCCACCATTTTTTAGAGTTTAGACCTAACCTGTATAGGTATATCATTGTCTAAATCCTCTAGAAGACCCTTCTAGGTGAATCTCCCAAGCTTTACAACTTTCCATTAGTTGTAGGAGATTCTACCTAACCTCCCATCACCTTGGTCATTAGTATCGCATGCAAAGTGTTTGGTCTTGGAGCTGAAGCATTGGCAATGCATCGTCATCATGATCGAGGGAGCAATTGAGTAGCTGGTTCAAGCATGAGAGAGGCTTTGAAGAAGCGACTCAAGAACAATGCATCATTGGGGCTCAATTCGACAAGTGTCATCGAGTGAGTCCATGCTCTCTTTCCTTGTGTAGGATTAAGGGTAAGAGTTTGTGACATAAATTTGATAGGTTCTTATGTAGGACCTAGGCTCTTATGTAGGGACGAATTCACCGGACACAGGTGTGTATGTGTTAGTCTTTGTGGGAGCCTCCAGCGGGAGTAAATGTTGGTCCTTGGATTACGACTAAAGTTGTTGGTTAACCGATAGAAAATCAACTGAAGTCTCTTGTGGGGCCTTTGACGGGAGTGTGTGTTAATAGGTTCTTGTGTTGGACCGAGGTTCACGGCGAGCCTATAAAAAACCATGTAAAGTCTCTTGCACGAGCCAGTCCTTGTGTAGGATTGTAAATGTTAGAGGTGAACTTGATTTAAAATTGAACTTGATTTAAAACCTCTGATAGTGAAATTTGGTACACTCATGGGTTGAGTGTGTACGCTGGGAGTGGAGTAGGGAAACAGAACTACTATACATGCTTGTGTTTAGGATTGTCTTTGATCACTTGTTTAATTATGCTTATGTGATATATGTTTAATTATATTATGCATGATTAGATAAATGCTAGGATTAGATGGGTAGCACATCCCCCACACATGTACACTATCTTATAGTTGCTTCATTAACATATCTTTCGTAAGCTATGTGATTGGACCCTCTATTGGCTTGAAAGCCTTAGAGACGAGTTAATTGCCTTGCTCAATTTAATTTGCATATTAGTTTAAGTTAATAAATTGTGTTTAAAAGGCATAATTTTTATTTAGTCCTAATTCCCCCTCTAGGACAACCATCATTCCTTAGCTCCGCCAAGCTTTTGTGCACAACCCGTGGGCCCACCACGTGCAATTTCACATGGCACATAGCCATCCCAATGGGTTGGAAGGTTTAGGCAAGTGAGGCAACCTTATGAGGGCTTGTGCCTGAAGGTTCCAAGGTTCGAGTTTTACTAAGTTTTGTTCAGTCTCTTGTATCTCTCTTTCTTTATTTGTTCTTTCTCTCTCATTTCTCATTGTCTCTTTTTGGAATGGGTGCCCTGAGTTATTTATAGGGTTGTGGGCTAGGTATTCCGTAATAGTAATGGTGGTCGTAACTGCTACCATCATCACCTTTACGATATGGGTTATAATGGCGATAATGACCCTCGTAACAACCTTTTTTTAAAATTGAAAAAGCAACCTGAAAAACCTATATTGACCAAGGTATTCTGTATCGGTAACGGTGGCCATAACAGTCACCACCATTACCGATATGGGTATCGGCTGTAACGATTGATACGGGGGGCGTAACGACTGTTACGACCACCGTAACGGTTGAAAATTTTCTTTTGCCTGAAAAATTCTGAAAAATATTTAGAAAATCAAGAATAATGTAATATTCCAAATATGTATTCATTTTTTGTTTTGAACATGTTTATGGTAGTGTAACGGTCCATTCTTTGGTGAGAGTGTTGTATTGGGATGTCTAGTGAATTTGTGAACATAATTATATGTATCTAATGTTTACACATCACAATCAAGCATTAAAACTAGAAATAAGAAAATTTGCATAAATACTACTTTTTCAATTTTTTGAAAAAAAGGCCATTGGAGCTTTTATTTGCTCAAATCACTTCAATCTACGATTTTAACATTAAAAATTATAGTAAGAGTGGTCGAAATCTATCATGAAATGATCTAAGAGAGTTTTTGGAATGAGAAAAGTAAAAAAAATAGGAGAAAATGGATTTAAATATTTTTTAAAAAAAGTGGCCGTTTTTCGTTTGTTATGGGGGTAACGGTCGTTATGCCCCGTAACAGCCTTTACGGCCACCGTAACGGCCGATACTATCCCAAAAAATCAACTATCTTGTTTCACCCCCGTATCACGTAATGGTCATGGCCGTTACCCATACGTATCGGCCTTTACGGGCGTATCGTAACGGATACAAAACACCTTGATATTGACCCCTGTAATGGATTGTTACAGTTGAGTTAGATTAGAGAAGAAATCAGTAGGGAGAGCGAAAGGGAAGATGGTAGAGAGAGAAGAAAAAGTTGGCTACGACAATGGTTGTGTACATTGGTCACATGACTAACACACACATATGGTAGCTTGAAAGAAAGATACAATGATCCACAATAGTACAAAACACACGCACACACACAATTACATGTATTTCCATGCCCCCCTTAGGCTGGAGCATGGATATTGATCATGCCCACCTTGGAATACATACAAAGAAGATGATGATGATCAACATGGACCGTTGCTTGCCTTGAAACACAACATAGCATGGTATAAGATCTTCAATTGTTGGTTATCGATAAAATATAGCTTGAAATTTCTTCATTCGTTGAATCTTCTCTTCAAATAGGAGGCCATAACTAAACTCGACAACCATTGAGTCACCAATTCATCATCCACATGCAAAATTTTCTTACAAACGCGTGCAACATTGCAAAATAAATGAGTGAACTACATTCACAACACTTGGGAGAATACAGACACAATTCCATGTGAAGATATATGTGCAACACATTCAACACTGTGAGTGAATTACACTCACAACTAACAACAACGGCCTAAGAAAGGAAGAGATGGTGAACGGAAAAGTGAAGCTCCTCTACTTGTACAAATTCCTCATGTTAAGTTGAGTTAAGCATTATGTCGAATACTTTGTGTGTGCGGTAACTCTAAGTATGGAACAAGATCATCAACTACACAATTGTTGGGGTTATAAAAAAAAAAGAAGGAAAAGCCCAAGATTCGAGAAGAATGATCGATCTTAAAAGGAAAGATGAAATAAAACAAGAACAATGGAAGAAAACCCCATGCGCGTGGCAAGGAAACCCTTTGGTGCGACAAAAGAAGCCTGCGTGGTTGTGCAGCCATCTCGTGCGTCAACACTGAAGCCCGACGTGGCGAAAAGACAGATGCGCAGTCACCAAATCTGCCGTGTCGACCACAACTAAGATGCGCAAGACTCACCATGTAGCGCTACTTTGTTCCCTGACAACACTACCTCTCGGCTATAAATACCAATGTTGTCGAATTGCATATGCAATCATGTGCAATCGCATATGCGACCGCATATTTTTTTTTCCAATTTTTTTTTGATATATATATATATATATATATATATATATATATAAAATAGGGAAAAATTCAAAAAAAATGTAAAAAAAGAAGAAACTAAGGAGATCTTTTCTAAGTTAATAGATAACTGATTTTACATATTTAAAATACATTTGAGAGAGATAAAATCAATTAAACAATGAATTAAACATCAAGTCATCGACATTTAAAAATATAGTTAACAAGAAGTAACAACAAAATCAACATGCTATTTATTTATTATTGTAGAAAATCAACAAGCTATCTTCCTTGAAACTTGAAAGTGCTTGAATCTTGATCTTCCAATTTCCACGAGAGAGGGAATTTACGAGAGAGAGAGAGATTAAGATCACTTGGAAGTAGGAAATACAAGAGAGAGAGAGAGAGAGAGAGAGAGAGAGAGAGAGAGAGATTAAGACCACTTGTAATTAAGAAATGTAAGAGAAAAATAGAGTAAGAGAGTTTTAGAGTGAGAATATTGCAAATGGAGGAGATTTGGAAGCCTTTTTATTGGAAAAATGTTGTTTTTTTGCAAAAAAAATAAAAAATAATGTGCCATGGCCAATATGCGATCGAATATGCTGCACGCGATCGCATATTTTCGCATATGCCACATATGCGATCGCATATGTGCCATGATTGCATATGCGATTTGCATATGGATATGTGCATATGTGGTCGCACATGACAACACTGATAAATACCTCACTTCGCTACTCAAAAAGCACTCTTTGATTCGGCCTTTAATCAGTAGCTGATAGAGAGAAATCGAGGGCTTCGTTGGAGTCACTTCTCCGTCGATCGGGATCCCTTCTTGATGCAGGGACATGTGATGACCTAATCCTATATGCATGTATAATCAGGTTAAAGAATATTCAAATAAATACATTAATCAACTAACCGTTTTCAATAAAATGGATTAGGTAAATCTCAATACAAAGATGAGGTCATTCCATTAGGATCATGCCCCTTAGCATAAAATCACGTAAACAGTAAAAATGGAGGATCTAGGGATATGAGGATATCCCAGATCTAGCATATCAGTCCACAGTCAAGTTTAGATCTGATTCTACTGACTAACCATCCCTCTTTTCCATTCAAATCAAAAGGGGGATATCCAGAGAGGAACGAAAGGGGTGAAGAATGAAGGGTTTGAGATGAAGAAAGTACGGGTCTTTTGTAATCAGAAGAAAAGAAGGCGGTGGTTCTTACATTTTCCTGCACCTCTAAGATCTAGAAAGAAGGAAACCTGAAATCGGGTGGAATTCTCAACACCCAAGGGCCACTCCTGAAACCCTATTCTCTTGATAAAAGAAGAAGAACATATAAGAATTTCTGTTCATTTAATAATAATTAAAATAGGGTTTTTCATAATGTATATATAAGCCATGGAAAAGTAAAAGTGCAATAAGGCCCCTGAAAAGAAGAAAGATAACAAAAAAATGAAAAAAATAAAGAAAGTGCAATAAAGACCTTGAAATAAGAAAAAAGAACAAAAAAAGTCTAAAACTAAAACACCCATGTGGTAGGGTGTGAAATCCGACCCATGGATCTATGGTCAGGATGCGGTCATGCCGCTTCTGCACTCGTAGCGCATCAGAAAGTGGGTCTAATGGACTCAACGTCCATCCACATCAACTCTTTTTCTCTGGTACTCTATCGACGATGCCTCCTCTGATACACTAAAGAGTGCACCATTGATGTTCGCATAACTTCTCAGTTGCCGGAATTCATTTTTTGATGTCTGAATCCCTTTTCCCATCATCGGAATGGTCAACCGAACCACCGGTGGGTTGGATATGCCTTAGGTAAAACCAAACTGCTCCTGCACCCATGTCCGTACCTGCGTCCCTGTGCCCGCTCCTGCATGCCGTCGTACTTGCACCCGTGCCTACACACCTTCATGCTTGCGTGCTTGTGCCCTCGCAACTGCTCCTATGCTTGCGTGGTTGTGCCTATGCGCCGTCATGCTCGCGGTTGTGCCCTCACCCTGCGCTCCCTCCCGCATGGTTGTGCCTATGCGCCCACGCACCCGCGTGCTCGCGCGCTCACATGTGCGCTCTGCGCGGCGCCACATGAATCTATGAACCCCACCTCTTCGCAGGGATCTCCAAGGCTTGGGTTGAGTCCCGAACCTCCCCAAGACTGTCTTGGATAATTGCGGAGTTTAGAGCAACCCGAAGTGATCACAAACGACTCAGTTTATGTACGACACGTGTTTCCAGGTGTCATGGAAGTCAATATCTCAACTCTCGAGCCCAACTCGTTGAAAACACAATAACCATGCAACTGTAACTTTGATGCAGCAGTCATGCTAGCAACATGAATCCATTCGCACATTTCAAGTTGTTCGCATGAACATCATAACTAAAGTATCATATTAGCATGCCTAACTCAAATGCAAAATCGGATGATTGGCCAGTGCCATGCCTGCAGGGGATGTCCTCTATGGACAATCAAACAACATATAAAATTACAAAATGAGGAAAATAATCAACTCTACAAAGCAACTCGCCATCGCGAGAATCATGTCAATGCTAAGAATCACCACCAATTCGAGTCATACAATGCCTTACCAATCCAAAACAATTTTTGCGTACATAACTCAATAACGCCCAATATCGCAGTAAGTTTTCCACCCGTCACCCATCCCAGAGATGGGAGCGGGGCCAGTGTCGCGCTGCTCGATTAGAGGCTAGTCAGTCATCTTTCCCAGAACTGAAAGAAATGGGATATAGACACTCGACTCGCTGAAACAGTATCGGTCAGATCATTAGCTTGATATTATTCAAACATTTCCCATAATGGCCTAGGTGGCCCCTATCTTATAAGGACAGTCTCCTTGCAGACATGGTCTTTTGCCTTTTAATCAAGGGTTATCTACACGATGTAATTAAGGGTTTGTGCCAGATCACGACCTAGAATGTTCTAACCCGGAATCTCTGGAATAAAACGTCTCCCTTGCACCATGTCTTTATATGTTTGATTGTGTCATTTGTGAATACTCGTGAATAGAGGTGTACACGAGTCGAGCCGAGCCGAGTATTGCCCAGCTCGTGCTCGGCTCGGCTCGGCTCGGCCTTCAAGCTCGGAACAACAGCTCGTGCTCGGCTCGTCCGAGTTCGAGCTGAGTTCAAGCAGAGTTTTCAAGTTCTAGTCTTCAAAGAAACCCTAGAAAGGAACGTGATTCAAAATCTAATTCGACAAAATTAAAGAGATATGGAGAGATGATGAAAAAGGAAGGGGAGATCTCCATTGCCTGTGTTTCGGCGCTACAGATGAGATTAACGGCATCAGCTTGCACTTGGAATCGGGTCGGGGAGTAGTCATTGTTCCTCATCCATTCCGAATTGTCGATGCAGATCATGGTTGCCTGATCAAAACACAAACAATCAACGATTACATGAAAAACCCTAGTTAGAAAGAGAGGGAGAGAAAGATGCAAACCTCGAGAACCATGATGAAGGGTTCTTGGAGTAGTGAAGAATCGAGATTGGGAAAGAGGATGCTTCTGGAAGGAGTTGGGGAATACAAGGAATTTGGGATTTTGCTTGGGAGAGAAGGTCTCACAATCGCAGCTATTTAAAAGGTTGTATTTACGACCATGCCATTGGATTGGTACTCCTGTGTTAGTTTCGCACCGTCTAAAGAATGGGAGCGAATTAGGTGAGGCCCAGGCGGGGTAGATTTGAAAAGGGGTAGGGTTTTTTGTGTTTGGAAGGGTATTATACCCTGTACCAAGTCGAGTCTGAGTCAAGCCGAGTTCGAGTAGTATTCGAGTCGAGCCAAGTTGAGCTGGGTCAAGCTCGTGCTCTGCTCAAACTCATTTCGAGCACAAAAAATCAGCTCGTGCTCGGCTCGAACTCACTTCGAGCTGAGTCGAGTGAGTTACCGAGCTAACTCTGCTCGTGTACAGCTCAACCCGTGAATTTTTCCTTTCCCTAGATAAATCAAACACATGCAGAAAATCATGCGTTTCCGTGTTTTACCAACAATCATCATCAACATGTTTATATATTGCATTTCACAACCCCATAACATTAAAACATGAAGAAAGAAAGAAATTCCAACAAAAAGCCCAAAAATAAGGCAGATGACACCCATTTCTCACAAAAAAGTCATAACACACCCAAATCTTAACGAAACTTCATGATTCTTGTTTCTGGTGATTGCACATGATCAACCACACCTACTCTATGTGGAAAATCTACCAAAAAACAAAACAACAATAAAACTGAAATATGACTTTTTCCATTTATTTTCTATTTTTGCTGAAAGACCATAAAAAACTTATCCAAAACTTGAAGAAAAATTATCACATTATTCTAAAATCATCTTCTAGATGTCATATTTTTCTGCTTAAAAAAGACTACCTGGCCATACACTGTTGACGACATCTGTATGTACAGATGACGTCAGTAGTGGGCCCCACAGTTGTAGGCTGCAATTAGATCCATAAATCTTTGATAAGTTGAGTTAGATTGGAGAAGAAATAAGTAGGGAAAGTGGAAGGGAAGATGTAGAGAGAGAGAGAGAGAGAGAGAGAGAGAGAGAGAGAGAGAGAGAGAGAGAGAGAGAGAGAGAGAGAGAAGAAGAAGAAGAAGAAGAAGAAGTTAGCTAGGCAATGGTTGTGTATGTTAGTCACATGACTAACACACACATATATTAACTTGAAAGAAAGATACAATGCTCCATAGGAGTACACACACGATTACATGTATTTCCACAGTTACGACTTTTAAGGGGGGTATAACAAGTTGTTATGAGGGTTGCAACGGTCGTTACGGGTCATTTTTCCATAACGGCTATTACGGTTGCCACTGTTACCTTTATGTAAAGGTCTTTATGGCCCCGTAATGGCCTTTACAGCACGCCATAGTTGTGGGCTCAATTTTCCCAATGCCTGTGGGCACAGTCCTTTGTGCTTCACGGTGTGCCATAAAGGCCATTACAGGGCCGTAAAGGTAACGGTGGCAACCGTTACACGTTATGGGGTTGTAAAGGTTGTAATGGCCATTACTAAAAACAAATGACTCATAACAACCCTTGTATTGGGCTGTTACATCCTCCATAAAGGCTGTAACGGTTCATTACCGGGTCGATACAAATTCTTTTTTTTTTTTTTCTTTTTTCTTTTTTTTTTTTTTAACGAAAAAAAAGAACATAATGGCCGTTACAAGGACCTTAAGAACCGTTACAACCTATATTGTAAAGGTAATAGTGGTGGCCTTTATGGTCACCGTTACTGTTACGAAGTACTTTGCTGTGCTTGCCTTGGTAGTTTGCAGCGTAGAGGGTTTTGCATGGGGCATTGAGCTTTCCTTTGGTTTTTCTTCTTCCTCGTCATAATGTGATAACGTCATTGTTTGGCACAGAGTTGCTGGAGCTGAGTTGGTGCAGCACAATGGTGTTGTCGGATGCGTGGGGTCCTGTTTTGGCTAAGTGCCAAAGTCACATGTCAAGGAAAAGGTAAAACTAGAGCGCACTATCCCATTGCAGGATAATGTTCTTAGTCCTAATTTGTGGTCCTTCATCTTCAGGGTATTCAGATCCATAGTTAAGGTAGGGGAGACTCATGATGGCCTAGGCATACACAAGTGTGATTGGTCCAACTATGTCGTGGGCCTTATATGCCAGAGACGAGTTGAGGTCATTCCTCTAGCATTTGCCATTTGGTGATAGGACTCCTATTGTGTGGGGCATAGATGTTTCAATAGGTCTGCACCTTGGCATAGGAAGTTAAGCTGGTCTTAAGGTGGTTGTGCTTGTAGTTCTTTAGACGGAGTATGTGCTCTGCACCTTATTGCAATGTTGCGATAGGTCTGGGCCTTAGCGCAGAGCTATCTTAGAAAGTCTGGGGCATAGCGCCACAATGTTGCCTAGGAGGTTAAGTGCATGACCAAAGGCTCTCCTGGAGGGGTGGAATGTTTAGGCAAGTGAGGCTCACTTTGGCATGTGCTTGTGCCTAAAGTCCCTTGTAGTTTGAGCTGTTCGAATGTACTTCGATCAGTTTTTGAAGTGTCTAGAGGTCTCTTTGAATGTTTGATCTGTTGAAATGAGAGCCTGGGGGTATTTATAGGCTATGGGCCAGATTTTCTCACTTAAGTTGAAGTTATCTTTCGACGTAGTCCAAATGGTGATGACTTTGAATGGTGTAATGAGACCATCGGATGAAACAAGGTAGATTTAAAGCTTGAGGGGACCACGAAACTGGAAAAGTGGGCATGGGTTGTCCACCGTCAAACCCTTCTCGCTTTCTCTTTCACATGTAGCTTGCAATGTGTGTAACCACACCCTTTCTAGGAGGTTTGCTCAAATACATCCTGATGTATTACAATATGACGAAGTGTCGGGGCTTTAGCCTTTGATCCGTGTCATTTTCATGTGATCCATAGTTTATATTGTTAGACAGACTCACATACCTTGTATAGCTAGTATACCTTGTATAGTTCGTTTCCATAGGTAGAGGATTCTACTTTTATTATTTTCCTTATATAAATGATTGTAATCTTTATATATTCAACCCCTTTGGGTTGTCTCAAATACAGAAAAGCTTTCAGCTCCTCTCGGTTTACATGGATCAGAGCTTCATTGATCCAAAATCGGCATCACCTGTTAGCTCCGACCATCCCTGCGTCCGGTCATCATCCCTGCTCATCCGACCGCTCCTGCGTCGTCCAGCCACCTTTGCTGCGTCGTCCGACCACCCTACAGCGACGCACCTGCTCGTCCGACCACCCTACAACGTCGCCCCTGCTCGTCCGACCACTCTGCTCGTCCAGTGCTCCTACGTCGTTCGACCACCCCTATTGCACGCCCCTTTGTGTCTCCGGCCACCCCTCTATTCCAGATCTAGATTTTCCAGATCCAGAGCCCCTATTGCTGTTGCTCCAGATCTAGATTTTCCAGATCTAGATCCAGTGCCTCTGTTCCTGTTGCTCCAGATCTAGATTTTCCAGATCCAGATCCACCGCCCTAGCTCCTGTTGCTCCAGATCTCGATTTTCCACATCCAGAGCCCCTGTTGCTGTTGTTATTCTGCCAGATCCAGAAACTGCAATCCCTTGGGTATTTTCTGCTGTACGGTACATTTAAAGCCTTCTTCTGATGCAACTCTTTGTGTGCTTTACATTACTTCAGATCGATGGACAAGAACTCATCACGTACAGAGGCCCCACGTTGTAGTTTTGATGGTACCAACTATTCTCTATGGGCTATCCATTTTCAGAACTTCCTCAAGGTTCGTGGTTTGTGGGGACTAATTGATGGTTCTGTTACTATCCCCACTTCCACAAATGCCGACAAATTAGCTGATTGGGAAATGAACAATGGACAGGTTATTACCTGAATTCTCGATTCGGTCGATCAGTCCATTGCTGTTGGCCTCACACCTCATCGCACTGCTAAGGCAATGTGGGAGCATCTCTAGACAATTTATCAACAGAGTAATGCGGCCCGGTTATATCGCCTGGAACAGGATCTTGTTAACCTTACTCAGGGTGACGATAGTATTCAATCATTTTACTCCAAAATTGTCACCATTTGGACAGAGATGGCTATGATGGATCCGACATTTCCTCATGACTTTAAGATATTCCAAACTATGCACGAGAGTGTGCAAGTTCGACAATTTCTTATCAAGCTGTGTCTGGAATTTGAGCATTGTCGGGCTACTCTCTTGAATCGTAGCCCTACTCCTTCATCGAATTCTGTTATTAATGATTTATTGGTTGAGGAACAACAATTGAAAGTTCTCTCTCTTCCTTCCTCAATTTCGGGATCATCTGATATGGTGCTTGATATGTCCACCACTATACCAACACATGGTTCCACTCCTTTGACTTGTCGCGGTTGCAAAAAGGTGGGTCATGTTGTCGCTCAATGCAAAGAATGGTGCGCTTATTGTCGACGGACTGGTTATGGTATTTAGGACTGCCGAACATGTGCCTATGCATCTTCTTTCGGCCGTAGACATGGTGGTTATGGTCATGGCCGTGGTCGTGCTCTTTCTGCTACTGCTGCCACTATTTCTTCCGAGACGTCTATTAGTGATTCTGCATCTACTGTTTCTGCTGAAGGTCTTTCATCACCTTTGTCTCCTGCGATGCTCCAGCAAATCGTCGTAGTCATATGTAGAGTCCGAGGAGCAGAAACAAACTGATTGACGACTTGGACAGCGTAGGCAATATCAGGGCGAGTCATAGTTAACTAAACCAGACTCCCAACCAAACGACAATATAAGTCAGGCTGTGCAAGTAGATCACCATCGTCACGGCCATATTGAACGTTAAGTTCTAAGGGAGTCTGAACTGTCTTCTGATCCGTTAATGATGCCAAGGCGAGAAGATCCTTGGTATATTTACGCTGGTTGACCAAGATTTCACGTTTAGAATGTGAAATTTCAAGTCCAAGAAAGTATGTGAGATGGCCGAGGTCTTTCATCTTGAAGGATAATTGCAGAACTTCCTTTAAAGCCGAGATACCAGTAGCATCACTACCAGTCATAAGTAGGTCATCAACATATATGAGAACAATGACAATTCCGTGAGTAGTGGTGTGCAAAAATAAGGATGGGTCATGACCACTTTGAGTAAAGCCAGCACCTGTAACAACATTGTGAAAGTGTTGGAACCATACCCGAAGTGCCTGTTTGAGGCCATACAGGGCTTTCTTTAGGCGACATACCTTATTGTCAGGAATTAAAGAGCCAGGAGGAGGTTTCAAATAAACGGTTTCATGAAGGTCTCCATGAAGAAAAGTATTTTTCACATCCATCTGAGCAAGTGGCAAAGAGCGAACTGAAGATATTGCCAGAAGAGTACGAACAGTTTCAATCTTGGCCACGGGAGCAAATGTCTCATCATAATCAATTCCGTATTCTTGTTTGTATCCCTGAGTGACAAGTCGAGCCTTGTATTGATCCAATGATCCATCAGACTTGAGCTTAACAGAATAAATCCATTTGCTACCAATTAGCTGTTGGTTAGCGGGTCAAGTGACAATGTCTCATGTATGACCATCATCTAATACTGCAAGTTCTTCTGCTATAGCCTTCTTCCAACAATCATGAGTGGCTACCTGAGAGTATGAAGTAGGAATAGAAACAGTATCTAGAGTAGCATTCATGATAGACATATAACATATCAAGCGATCAGGTGCTCGATGTACACGATCGGAACGACGTATCGAGGTAGGTTCAGGATTTGCAATAGGTACAGTAGGTGCGGGTTGAGTAATAGGTGGTGGAGCTGTACGTGGTTGATGCGAGTAAACCTGCAATGGACGAAGGAGAGTACTCGAGGCAAAAGGAATATCAGGAAAGATGGTCAGACCAGGAGAATTTGGGGTGTGCTGAGGAGGAAGAGATGAATGAAAGGCAACATGTTCAAGAAAAACAACATGGCGTGAAACCTGAACACGATGAGAAATTGGATCATAACATCGAAAACCCTTATGAGTTTCTCCAAATCCCAAGTACATATATTTGATCGATTTTGGAGATAGTTTGTTACGCTCACGTGAAGCCAGGTAAATATAACAGACACAACCAAAAACACGAAATGTGGAATATTGAGGAGGTAAGTCGTTAAGAACAAAGTATGGAGATTTACTGTTCAGAACGTTGGTTGGCATCTGGTTAATCAAGTAGACTGAATGTAACATTGCTTCCGCCCAGAAAGAACGAGGAACACTCATAGATGTCATCAGGGTGTTGGCAGTTTCAACAATATGACGATTTTTTCGTTCAGCCACCTCGTTCTGTTGTAGAGTATCAGAACAGGTGGTTTGATGAATAATCCCATGACCCTAAAGAAATGTACGAAAATCTGTTGAGAGATATTCCTCCCTGAGTCAGAGCGGAGATTTTGAACGGGAACCTGAAATTGAGTCTCCACCATAGAGTGAAATATCTTGAATTTTTCAAAAACCTATGACTTCGAGTGCAGAAAGTAAATCCAGGTGTAACGTGTGAAATCATCAATGAATATAATATAGTATCGTAACCCAGAGAGAGACATAATTGGTGAAGGACCCCAGACATCCGTATGCACTAGTTCAAACATTGAAGAGGATTTTGTAGTACTTAGAGGAAAAGGAATACACTTACTTTTTGAAAGACAACAAGATGAACAAGAATAATTCAAATCTTTTTTATTAAGAGAAATGTTCCCTTACTGTAAGTGTATTCCTTTTCCTCTAAGTACTCCTACTGTAGAAACTGCAATCCCTTGGGTATCTCCTGCTGTACGGTACATTTAAAGCCTTCTTCTAATGCAACTCTTTGTGTGCTTTACATTACTTCAGATCGATGGACAAGAACTCATCACGTACAGAGGCCCCACGTTGTAGTTTTGATGGTACCAACTATTCTCTATGGGCCATCCATTTTCAGAACTTCCTCAAGGGTCATGGTTTGTGGGGACTAATTGATGGATCTGTTACTATCCCCACTTCCACAGATGTCGACAAATTAGCTGATTGGGAAATGAACAATGGACAGGTTATTACCTGAATTCTCGATTCGGTCGATCAGTCCATTGTTGTTGGCCTCACACCTCATCGCACTGCTAAGGCAATGTGGGAGCATCTCCAGACAATTTATCAACAGAGTAATGCGGCCCGGTTATACCTCCTGGAACAGGATCTCGTTAACCTTACTCAGGGTGACGACAGTATTCAATCATTAACTGGATGCCAACCAACGTTCTGAACAGTAAATCTCCATACTTTGTTCTTAACGGCTTACCTCCTCAATATTCCACATTTCGTGTTTTTGGTTATGTCTGTTATGTTCACCTGGCTTCACATGAGCATAACAAACTATCTCCAAAATCGATCAAATATATGTACTTAGGATTTGGAGAAACTCAGAAGGGTTTTCGATGTAATGATCCAATTTCTCATCGTGTTCGGGTTTCACGCCATGTTGTTTTTCTTGAACATGTTGCCTTTCATTCATCTCTTCCTCCTCAGCACGCCCCAAATTCTCCTGGTTTAACCATCTTTCCTGATATTCCTTTTGCCTCGAGTACTCTCCTTCGTCCGTTGCAGGTTTACTCGCGTCGACTACGTGCAGCTCCACTACCCATTACTCAACCCGCACCTACTGTACTTGTTGCAGATCCTAAACCTACCTCGATACGTCGTTCTGATTGTGTACTTCGAGCGCCTGATCGCTTGATACGTTCTATGTCTGCCATGAATGCTACTCTAGATACTGTTTCTATTCATACTCTCAAGTAGCCACTCATGATTGTTGGAAGAAGGCTATGGCAGAAGAATTTGCACATTGGGTGATAATCATACATGGGACATTGTCACTCGACCTGCTGACCAACAGCCAATTGGTAGTAAATGGATTTATTCTGTCAAGCTCAAGTTTGATGGATCATTGGATCGATACAAGGCTCGATTTGTCGCTCAGGGATACAAATAAGAATAAGGAATTCATTATGATGAGACATTTGCTCCCGTGGCCAAGATGAAAATTGTTCGTACTTTTCTGGCAATATCTTCCGTTCACTCTTGGCCACTTGCTCAGATGGATGTAAAAAATGCTTTTTTTCATGGAGACCTTCATGAAACTGTTTATTTGAAACCTCCTCCTGGCTTTTTAATTCCTGACAATAAGTTATGTTGCCTAAAGAAAGCCCTGTATGGCCTCAAATAGGCACCTCGGGCATGGTTTCAACGCTTTCACAATGTTGTTACAGGTACTGGCTTTACTCAAAGTGATCATGACCCATCCTTATTTTTACGCACCACTGCTCGCGGAATTGTCATTGTTCTCGTCTATGTTGATGACCTACTTTTGATTGGTAGCGATGCTACTGGTATCTCGGCTTTAAAGGAAGTTCTGCAATCATCCTTCAAGATGAAAGACCTCGGCCATCTCACATACTTTCTTGGGCTTGAAATTTCACGTTCTAAACGTCGGATCCTGGTCAGCCAACGTAAATATACGAAGGATCTTCTCGCCTTGGCATCATTGACAGATCAGAAGATAGTTCAGACTCCCTTAGAACTTAACGTTCAATATGGCCGTGACGATGGTGATCTACTTGCACAGCCCGACTTATACCTGTAACGCCCTGAAAATCGGGGGTCGAGTAGAAGTCCAACTCTCGAGTTCCAACGCATCACTTATGCAACATATTTAATGATGATTAAATATTGTCTGTCTTAGTGCATAAAACATGAATAAGATTAAGCCAAATCAGCAATACATAATCCAGGGAAAGTTGTAATACGCAAGCGGAAGACTTACTCAAATATGTATAGCGTTATAACTCAGTATAGGTCCCTAAGGTATGTATGCATTGCCAGGTCAATAATTACATGTATTGTTTCAAATTACAAAATGTCAAAATGTAATAGTCCACTACAAGTATAACCTTGAAGCCCCGTTGATTAGAACGGTCTACGAGAACCCGCCTGAATACTGCATATATGAGAATACTTCCTCATCATCCTCAAAGTTCGGCTCCGCCTCGCAGGCTACACCATCATCTGAACCTACAATAAGGTCTGGTTGGTGTTTAAAAAACTGTCCCGTAACGTGGGAGTGAGTGATCAACTCAGTGGAACAATAAAGCAAAGGTTAACATGTTATCAATTCAGTCAAGCAGTAATGATAAAGCAATACAATTGAACATCCCTAAGTACTCTGATTAATGCAAGATGGTCTGAATAAATGATGCATGCCCTCGCCTGCACTCCCTCAGCGATCTTCATCTAACGGTCGCGCATGTGAGTCACTTCCTCGTGCTCTTTACATATCGCCAAATGGCACATGCAATGTGGTGCATGAATATGATTACCAAGTTCTTATTAGTCCTTTTCATACAGCAGGATTTAGAAACTAATGTACCTCCCTTATATCAATTCCCAAACAATGATCCATTCTAGGGTCGTTAGTCCTAGCAATTCTCATACGATGTTGCGGTTCTAGGTCGCTGCAAAGGGCTCGTCACCTTATCAGTGCTGGCCTATTGTACTCTTATTGCTACGTAAGGGCTCATCGCCTCTACGCGGTCTTAGAGTACGCTCGAGGTCACTACAAAGGGCTCGTCACCTTATCAGTGTAGGCCGACAGCTCGAATATAGTGTCCCGTACCACCGTATTCAGCTCACGAGTTTGGGTTGCTCACTGGTCACTACGGGGAGTCTTGTCACCCTAGCATAGGCCGATAGCTCGACCATGGTGTCCTATACCACCATGCCCGGGTCATGAGTCTTAGCGGTTGAGGTACCAAGGTTAAAGGGGTTTTCACTGGTGAGTTTGGTACTTTAGATTCAAGCAGTAGCGTCCATACATGGTGAACATACATCGGGTTAATCGGGTTACTTGACGAGCTCGACTGGTACGAGCGCACATTGAATTGATCGACATGAAGTGCACGAGCACTCCGTGTGGCCTAATCACTGTCGACAACTGAAGTACGACTCAGACTCATCGAACACGTCCTGTGGGGCAAAAACAACCTCAACCACCAAATCAGGACCTGTTACCGATTGCCTGGACTATTCCGTAGTCCCAAACACATTCAATTATAACAGATAATCATATAAGCTAATCAGAGCAGTAACGGATCAACAATTCCAATCACACTAGCATATGAGCATTTAATGGATTTCAACTTAAACATGAATTCACACATATGTAGTCCCTAAGTAAAACAGACAAAGAATGTAAGTTACATGGAGGAAATCATACACATCGTTAAGATAGTTGAGAATCTCTTCTCAATGCCCATATAACGTATAATTTATTACACACTTGTTCACTCAAACATTTCTACAAACACTTAGACTACATATTCCAACATACATGACGTATGTTGGTGATAACACGTATTAGGGCAAATCCTTTCATTAAGGAATTGTCACATATACCTCAATCATATGTCTACAACAATTAATCATGGCAAAGCATATCCAAAATCCATACACATACAAACATTTCAACAAACACAAGATTACACAATATTCAACATAGTTCATATATATGTGTAAAGTGCGGGAACAACGTGTCTAAGCATGTGATAGCAATTCAAGTCAAGCATAAATCATTAACTGACATTGAAAGCCTTGAAAACCATAACCTAAACATTTATAGTCCGCACCTTTCGCTAGTAGACTTGTAGCGAACTCAGTTTTAAAAGTTAAGTCTTGTCTACGGCACCACAATAACCTATATCAGGGAATAGGTCAGCTATTTCATCTATTACAATAGTTGAAAACCCTAAAACAAGTTAGGGTTAGGTTTTCTTACCCAAGTACGGAGTCGGAATTGCCTGTATAGCGATACAGGAATGGCGGTTGAGTGCGTGGAGTAGCGGGATCGAATCCCAGGAAGAATATCCAACTCTCACTCTCACTTTCCCTCTTTTCCCTTCTCTTTTCTCTTCTCTCTCTCCTAGGGTTTCTCAAATTCGTATGAGATGAGAGAGGGAGGGTTTAAGGTCCTTATATAGGCCCAGGTTTGATGGAAATGGCCCCAGGGCTAAGGTATACTTAGGTTATATCCAAATACGGACTGTTCCGGTCCAACGGAGCACTTCTGGTGGCCCCTTTTCCACATGCGGTCGGACTTAAGCTTCCTGACCATGGATCTAGGTCAGGTTGAGTTTTCGTTCCAATCGGGTTTGCAGATCAGCCGTGGCGGACCAGTTTCAGTTCCACGGTCACGGTCACTCGATCAGGGCCATAAGTATATCGACATGTGTGGGACATTTCTCCTGATCCGAGGGTGTATTTGGGTTAGATTCTGACGGTCTGAATCCTTGTATTTGACCCGCAAGCGACACGACTCAGATTACTTAAATTTGGATTTTATTTCTAAATATTTTCACATTTCTCACACACTTCGCTCCGGGCTCAAGTTGTGCATTTCTAGACACAATTAAGACTTGATTTCCGAGGGGGTTGTCAAGTCCAGTAATGCGGTCATATCCGTATAGTTTCGGGGTAATCGAACTTTCGACGTGCAGTCTAGGTCCGATACGAAGTTTCAAGATGCTCCCGAGAGCAACTAGGTTTTGAGATGGATTCTAGATTTCAAGGTAATGTAGCGTCAATGATTCTGCACGTTTTGGATCTTGCAGATCATATTTAAAGTGATTAGTGCTAATTTCACAAGTATTCTAGTTTAGCACTTGCTAATATTAACCTAATTTCTAAAGGTTTTGGTCCTGGGTGATTTCTGCCTGAGGTGGTACTCGGGTCCTTGTACGGATTTTTCCGAGACGTTACAATACCGCCATTTGGTTAGGAGTCTAGTTTAGTTAACTATGACTCGCCCTGATATTGCCTACGCTGTCCAAGTTGTCAGTTAGTTTGTTTCTGCTCCTCGGACTCTTCATATGACTACGGTGTTGCGCATCCTACGGTACCTATGTGGGACTCTAGATCAATCACTGTTCTTCTCCTCCACGACGACTTTGGACCTTCGTGCTTATTCGGATGCTGATTGGGCCGGTTGTGCTCTCACACGAAGATCTACCACCAGCTACTGTGTTTTTTTTGGCACTTTTCTCATCTCTTGGAAGTGTAAGAAACATGCCACTATTTCCAAATCGAGCACAGAAACCGAGTATCAGGCGATGTCCGCTGCATGTAGTGAGCTTGTCTGGTTAAGTGGACTTCTTTCTGACTTGGGCATTCCTCTGCAGAATCCTACTCCATGTCGACAATCTAAGTGCTATTCAGATTGCCTCTAACCCGGTTTTTCATGAACGGACGAAGCATATTGAAGTTGACTGTCACTTTATCTGCGAGAAATTTCAATCTGGGCTCATTTCTCTTCCACATGTTGCATCTCATGATCAGATTGCCAACATTCTCACCAAGTCCCTCACTTCTGCACGTCACTCATTTCTAGTTGGCAAACTATTACTTGTCGATGACTAGCATTAGTTTGAGGGGGGATATTAGACAGACTTGAATACCTTGTATAGTTCGTTTCCATAGGTAGAGGATTCTGCTTTTATTATTTTCCTTATATAGATGACTGTAATCTCTATATATTTAACCCCTTTGGGTTGTCTTAAATATAGAAAAGCTTTCAGCTCCTCCTGGTTTACATATATGAACATTCTCACTTTGTACGGTGAAAAGACAACAACACAAAAGGCTCTTCAATCGTATTATTTTAGCCCTTAGATAATTTCTCTTTTACTTTGAACATGAACGGTCACAATAACCATTGTATATCAATAGGCTGGCATATTTAATATGAGATGTGCTTTGGGCGTCCCTTATCCAAGGTGTGCGCCATTAAATAAATGGTTTAGGTCAATGAAAAAGGTCAACATCCAACTGCTAGAGTCCTGGTGTATTTTATTGTACTATGTCAAGATTTATTTAAGGAAACCTCTTCCGAAAGTCTCTTTGTCTCTCTCTCCCTTGCTCCCTCCATGTGCGTGTATGTGCGTACCCCTAGTGTCCTAATAGGGGGTGGCTTTGAGCTTGATGCTTTAGGGGGCGTTTGGCTCACGGTATTAGATGGGATTAGGTGGGATAGAATTGCATTTGGTCCTGTGCAAATTCCATCCAATATTTGGAGAGGATAAGAAAGGTTGGGATTAGGTGGGATGGAATTGCATTTGGTCCCATGTGGGATTTATGTGGATTTTGAAATCCACTAGACATGTGGTCCCCACATTCATGCATGCGTTTATCCTGTCGTCTATTCATGTACGCCGTTTACACATGACATTATGGTTATATATGTGTACAAGTGAACGACATCCGTTGTGAATTTGGTCAGTTGATTACAATTCCATGGTCCACCAAATAGGATTTTGCTTAATGCAGTGTTTTCCCGTAGCAAGAATTTTATCCCAAACATGAAATTGGTTGGCTAAAATACCATGCTATTTCCAGACATATAGTCATTGTGCAATAACGATGTTAATCCCATCTAATACAATTCAATACCATTTTGTTCCACAGACCAAACACGCCCTTAACTCACTAGGGTGTTTTGGACGGGCCTTTGGTCTTCAAGAATGGATCCACTTTCTTGTAATTTTGTTTCACTTTCTCTAATCAAAGTTACCATGTTAACATAAAAAAGTATGCTAAATATGATCTCATTTTCTTTAGAGAGCATACTCATTTTTGTTATCCTTTCATTTTACTTTGTCTATTGCGTTATCCTTGGAGTAGGATATGAAACTAACGTTGTTACTCAAAAAAATAAAAATAAAATGAGAGAGAGATAAGAGTTGGACTTGTAGAGTTGCAGGAGTACGCTATTGCATCTTCAACACCAGATAATAAGCAACTATATTTATTTGCAATGTTGAATTTTATTTTGGTCATGTGTGAAAGAGTTTGGACATTTTTGTGGTTAATCCTTTGATATTTTAATTGCTGAAATCACTGACAGTGATTGTTTCTCCATAATGGTTTAAAGGAAGTATGAAGAAATTTGTGCACCTCGGGTGGAAGAATTTTGTTTCATCACAGACAATACCTATACAAGGGGAGAGGTATGCCCACTACTAACCTTTTTGGAGTAGTCTTGCTTTGAAAAAATTAAAGCTATACCATCTTCATCATTATCTCTGCCTTATCCTATTTTGTCATCCCACTTTATCAAGTGCCAGACCTTCAGGTAGACCATAGGTCATCAAGTCTTTTCTTATTATCTCCATCCACGTCCTTTTCGGACTTCCCCTTTCCCTTTTAGAGCATTTAACTGGTCACGCCTTGAATCCGACACCCAAATTCTCTTGATCCAGATCTCTCACTAGGCGGCACCACTCATATATTATATGTTCACATCCATATTTCAAACACATACATGCACATAATACCCATCAACGATATACATATATAGACACACACACACACACACACACACACAAAATATTCTCTTTTAACTAAACAACTAAACATTGATTAAAGGAAACCGTAATATCTTCATCTTACAATATTAAATCATTACCACCATAATCAAAGTAATTTGTAAAACTCTCATTCTATGTCTATTATAATAAATCCAGAAGCTTAAAAGAAACTAAAAATAACAATAAAGATAACTAATAATCTTTCTCCTCATGCACCCTGATGAGATATTGTTCCTGACATTCAACATTCAAAATATTGGGTGAGCTAGACAAGCCATTGAGTAAATCCCACACAAGTTTTGAAAGAAAACACATCCAATATGAATAAAACATATTTATCAAAACATTGTTAATTCTTATGCAAAGCTTGAAAATAAAAATAGAATAAACAAAGTTTTCAATGCAAATTCATATGGAATAAATCATGAATGAATAGATGTAAACAATGCATGAAGTAATCTTCTATAATCAGTATGGTTTATTGTTTTTAGCACCCGGGGCAATTTACACCAGTTGCCCAAAACCCACTAGGCTTGCATAGGTGGCTTGTTGCAATCTTGATATGCTCATCCACCCAACCTTGATCAATGGGTGATCAATTCATATATTGGCTGATCAGACTACTCCTCAACCCGGCTTGCATAAGTGGTAAATCAACCATGCTCAACCTCGATTAATGGAGGTTCAAAAGTTACTAACTGGGCTTCTGAGACTTTCAACTCAAGGGGTCTTGATCGCCCCACTTAGTCATGTTTTAAGAACTTCCAACTACGGGACTTAATTCCCGACATTCCAACAGATTAATGATTTCCACAATGTACAAGATACATGATTTCTTTTTTTAAAAAATTAATATTTTTATAAACATCCCATGATTGTTTCTACTAGATCAAAACCATGCAACGTACATATATCTATACAACTATGATTTTAAAATATTCCAATCATTATAAACAATCTTTCCATCATCAAAGATTTTAAAAGAATATGAATGTGTAATGCAAAGAGTCAAATTGGAAATTTTGGAATATTGCATATAAAACCCTAGAATTTCAGAAAAATCGCAGATCGATGTTGGAATTGTAGAAATTGAATAGAAAACCCTGGAAATCTAGAATTCTCACACACAACAGTGCTGGAATTTTGGGAAATTATACTAGAAACTCAAAATCTTTAGAACATTTATAGTAATGCTGGAATTCCAGAAAATTGTGTAATAATCCCTAAAATTTCATCAATTAATCTTGATTTTCAAGATGAGAAAGAAAAGAACAAGAGATTAAGATGGACAAAAAGAAAACCCTAGAATAATGTATTTGTATGATAAAAGAAACGAATAATTAAGAAAGAAAAAGAATAAAATTGGAAAAATCATATGAGAGATCACTCATTCCAGCGAAACTCTAGGGGCTTGTTTGACATCTCTACTCTAATCCAACAAGAGCTTTTCAAATAATAGTTACTCTAATAAGCTCTTTTGTTCTAGGTCTTGTTTTAAATAAGCTTCCTTTTATTCTAGGTCTTGTTTTAAATAAGCTCGTTTGGTAAAATTACTTTTAAAAAAATATTTAAAAAAAAAAGCTCTTTATTTGAAATAAATGCGTTCGGTAAACATAAGAGCTTTTTTTAGGAGTAGTTGATGCCATTTTTAAAAATTACAACGACAACATTATAAGAGAAATCTAGATGATTGTTTTGGTGGATTTCACCATAGATGGATTGTCCCAAATGGCAAAAGAATGGATGGCTACAATCTTCATGTTCTATGACATTTGGGCCTCTATTAAGTTGGACATTGGATGTGGATTGTCCATCATATGGAGCCCACCTTTGACGTGGACCGTCCATCGTGTGGGCCAAACCTTCAAAGTGGGTCGTCCATCATGCGAGGCCCGTCTTGGATGTGGACCGTCCATTTTGTGGGGCCCACCTTGATGTAGGTCATCCATCATGTGGGGCCCACCATCAATGCTATTTGTCCTTTATGTCCACCACTCTTCACGTGGAGTCCACATTTGACGTGTCCAATGTGTGGGCCCCACCATTGAAGTGGGTTGTCCACCATGTGAGGCCCACTTTTAATGTCCACCATCCGTCGTGTGGGGCACACCTTCTATGTGGATAATCCATCATGTTGGTCCACTTTGGATATGGGTCATCCATCATGCAAGACCTTGGATGTGGACCGTGTATTAGGTGGGGGCCCACTTGATGTGGACTATCCATCACAAGGGGCCACACTTTGATGTGGGTTATCCATCATGTGAGGTCCCCTCTATCCATTATGTGGATTGACCTTGATGTGAACCATTCATTATATGGTGCCCCACCTTCAATATGGGTCGTTCATCATGTGGGCCTACCTTTGATGTCAACCGTCTATCATGTGGGCCCACCTTCAATGTACACCATCCATCATGTGGGTCCCACCTTTGTTGTGGACTGTCCATCCGGTAGGGCTCACTTGATGTGGATGGTCCATCATGCTGGGCCACACTTTGATGTGGGCCATCCATTATGTGGGGCCCACCTTTGATGTGAACTGCGCATTATGTGGGCCCTGCCATTAACATGGGTCATTCATCATGTGGGCCCACCTTTGATGTCCACCATGCATCATGTGGGTTCCACCTTTGTTATGGACTGTCCATCATGTAGGCCCCACCTTTGATATGAACTATTCATTATGTGGGCCCACTTTGATGTGGACCATCCATCATGTGGACCTACCTTTGATGTCAACTGTCCATCATGTCAGCCCATCTTTAATGTCCACCATCTATTATGTGGGTCCCACCTTTGATGTGAATCGTCCATCAGGTGGGGCCGCCTAATGTGGATCATTCATCATGTGGGGCCACACTTTGATGTGGGCCATCAATCATGTGAGGTCGACCTTTGATGTGACATTATGTGGGCCCACCTTGATGTGGACCATTCATCACGTGGGGCCCCACCTTCATTATGGTTTGTTGATCATGTGGTCCACCTTAGGGCTTGTTAGGATAATGGACTACCACAGTAATGTGGTGTAAAACTTACAACTCTATACCTTTGATTGCATATTGCCTGCTATCAAATTATGGTAATCCTTTGGAATCGCGCATGACACGAATTGGCGGTGGTGTGTTAATGTGTCATATTTTCGTGAGCTCCATCATGATGTATGTGCTATATCTACACTGTCCATCCCCTCTTGCATGATCATTTTAATGGAATGGGACAAAAAATGAGGCAGGTCCAAAGAAGACATGGACCACACCATAGCTAGCATGGGGATTGAACGCTTGCCATTGAAAACTTCTTCGGGTCCATAGAGGTGTTGGATTAAGCTTATTTTTGGGGACATGCTATAAAATGATTTTGCAAAACAGATAGAGGGTGTGGATATAACACATTAATGGAATTACATCCAAGCGTATCTAACAGGCAAAATTACTTTACATGTGGAAAGTGGAGATGCGAGACCGGTATTGCATACTCTCACTACTTTGTTTTACTTGGGATTATGGTAGTAATGATAATCATTACTTTTTACAGCACATTACTGTTGTAATCGCTCATCCAAACATGCTCTTAGAGAGATTTTAAAGAGGAGAAGAGGGCAAAATGGGAATTACTTTAAAAGTTTAAGGACATACTTGTCCCAAAATTAGCCAAAAATGTCTACCCGCTTAAGCCAAATAAGCTCTTAAACAAAAAGTGACCTCACTCTTTCGCTAGTTTCTAAAAGGTTAATAAAATTAGAGCTTTACCAAACAGTTTTTCAAATAAGAGCTTACTTCTTTTAGGATAAGCTCTCATTAGTAGAGATGACAAACAGCCCCTAGATCCCATCCACCCCCGCCCCCCCCCCCCCCCATTTGTGAGGTCTATGCGTGAATGTGGGGTGCGTGCATGTGTGTATGACTGTATGTGGGCGATGCATGGGTATATGTGGATGGATGGTTAGATTTGTATCGACTGTACCACAATTGAACGGTCAGATTCGTGCATATTTTAAACACAATTGATTGGGCAGATTTGAACAGTTTATAGTCATAAATCCATTGACAAATTTGCACGATCAGTACACAAATCAATGGACAGATTTGCATACATAAATTAACAGACAGATTTGCATGGTTTGTACAAATAAATTAACGGACAGATTTGCATGGTTTGCACACATAAATCAATAGACAGATTTGCATGGTTTGTACATGTAAGTAAATGGGCAGATTTGCATGCCATAATTGGACAGATTTAATGCACAAATCAAGGGTCATAATTGGACATAGTTAATGCACAAATCAATGGTCATAATTGGATAGATTTATTGCACTAATCAACAGTCATAAATGGATAGATTTAATACACAAATCAACAGGCATAATTGGATAGATTTAATACACAAATCAACGGTCTGCTTTGCATAATTTGAATACACAAATAGACTGTGAATTGGGTAGAAGTGCAATTAGTTCACTGGACCATCTAAAGGCCGTGGGATTTGGACCTTGTGAGTAGATCTAGATCATGTAATGGCCTGGATGGATGGATTATGCATGTGTGTGGGTATGTGTGTATATGCATGATCGAGTGTACAAGTATGTGTATGAATGTACATGGGTAATTAGGTCGCCACTAAACTTTGAGTTATTACGTAACTTGTACCAACTCACTCCTTTTAACCAGCACGGTTCTTGGTCTTCATTGCACATGACCAAACCATGTAAGTCTAATTTCCCTCATCTTATTACCTATTGGTACTACTCGTAGGTTCCCTCGAATGTGTCCATTTCAAATTCTATCCTTGTCTTGCCACTCATTGATCCCAACATTCTTAGCTACACTCATCCTATGAAATGTTATTCTTTAATTGCCTAACATTCTAATGCAGGACATGAAATTTAAATATGATATGCAAGAATTCAGGCTTAGATTAGACTAGTGCAGAATGATCACATAATAATTCCACATCCCACACAAAAGTTCAAACATTCAAGTAAAGGGGAATCTGCACGGGTCCAGGCCTACACACGCTAGGACTGGATCAGTAAAATTATGGACCAAACAATGCCCAAAGGAAAATAGAAATCAACCACACATGCATAGCAATCAGTCCCTAATCCAAGGAATTCCCCAATTGCGATTCAAGGAACCCTAGGGTGAGAAAAGGGGCAAATCAATTAGAGATAATGCAATCTAGGGTTAGGGTTTATGAAATTAGGTATAAAAAGAGGAAAATAGGAAGAAAACCTGAACTTGGGACAGCTCCCACGTGCGGACAGCGGCCTAGGGCTTGGCGCATGTGCGCTCGAGGCTGGCCGCACGTGTGGTGGGGGCTGGAATTTCCAAACTGATTCCTTGACCTTGGTTGCCCTTGGGGGGGGGGGGGGGGACCTGAAACCCACCAAATTTCGTCACAATCCGATGTACGGTTGGGGCGCGGTGCTTCGTTAAAGTTTCAGCCCCGGGTTCTGGAACTGGCTTTAGAGAGATGAACAACTGCAAAACAAGCGGATTTGAAGCGAAGATGATCGTAAAATGGATGAAATAAGATAGAGGGGCGGATTGGGATAAACGTGGCTTCGCACCACGGTAGTTAGCCATTTGAAAAGGGAGGGCTTCACACTCACTTGAATTTTTCCGCAACTCAGAAACTCAGAGAGCAGAAAAATACGCTGAAATTTTTATTCAACTTCAATGAATCAACAGAACTACAAGGTGTGCCTATTTATAAGAAAACCCTATACCCTAAAACTCGCGTTTTGTGCGCAACCTATTACTTGGCGATGAAGTAAAATAAAATAAAAACTAATCTAAGAAATCTAAAGCGTTCATGATGTTCTAAATAACATAAATAAGCAAAACCTAAAATATAAACTTAATCCGACTAGTGGGTCATGATCATGAGATCCCATGATGGGCTTTACATGACTATTGGGCTCACTCTTTTGAGTCAAAACTCCGTCTTTTAACTAAGAGGCCCTCCTTGGGCGTCGTCATCGAGCCAGATCGATGATGGGACCCTCCTCCTTGCATAGGGGGGCGGCGTGCGTGCGCGTGTGCGCGTGATGTCCCCATTACATTCTATCCCATAAAGTATGGCTGGTCTTATACCTGGCCATAACATCCCTTTTGGTTGAGTGGTTCACAACAATCACATAAAACACCATAGGCACATCTACATTTCTTTCACCTAGCTTGAATTCTATAGGCAACATGCTTCTCATGTTAGACAGACTGAAATATACCTTGTATAGCTAGCATACCTTATATAGTTGGTTTTTCATATGTAGATGATTCTGATTTTATTTCTTTCCTTGTATAGATGTTGTAATCTCTATATATTCAACCCCTTTGGGTTGTCTCATATACACAAAAGCTTTCAGCTCCTCTCGGTTTACATGGTATCAGAGCTTCACTGATCCAAATCCGACACCACCTGTCAGATCCGACCACCCCTGTGTCATCCGGCCACCCCTGTTGCGTCGTCCGATCATCCCTCTGCTCGTCCAGCGCCATCTGCTGCTCGTCCCGCGCCCCTGTTGCAGATCCGACTACCCCCTGCTCTTCCGACCGCCCCTGTTGCAGATTCGGCCACTCTTTGCTTGTCCGACTGCCCCCTGTTGCAGATCCGACCACCCCCTGCGCGTCCGACCATCCCCTGTTGAAGATCCGACCACCCCCTGCCCGTCCGACCACCACTTCTCATCCATTCGCCCCTCTGCTCGTCTAGCGTCGCCCCTCTGCTCGTCCAGCGTCGTCTGGTCACCTCTATTGCTCGTTCTCTTCGAGTTCCAGCAACCTCATCCAGATCTGTTGCTCCCATCCAGATCTGTTGACAATCTGTAGCTGTTGCTGCTGCGTCGCCGGATCTACATTTTCCAGATCCAGAGGTCCTGTTGCTGTTCCTATTCCGCCAAGATCCAGATACTGCTACCCGTTGGGTATCTCCTGCTGTACGGTACACCTAAAACATTCTTCTGCTGCAACTCTTTGCGTGCTTTATATTAATTCCGATCAATGGACAAGAACTCATCACATACAGAGGCCCCAAGGTGTAGTTTTGATGGTACCAACTATTCACTATGGGCCATCCATTTTCAGAACTTCTTGAAGGGTCATGGTTTGTAGGGACTAATTGATGGATCTATTACTATTCCCACTTCTATGGATGCTGATAAATTGGCTGATTGGGAAATGAATAATGGACGGATTATTACCTGGATTCTCGATTCGGTCGATCGGTCCATTGCTGTTGGCCTCACACCTCATCGCACGGCTAAGGCAATGTGGGAGCATCTTCAGACAATTTATCAACAAAGTAATGCGGCCCGGTCATATCGTCTGGAACAGGATCTCGTTAACCTTACTCAGGGTGACGACAGTATTCAATCATTTTATTCTAAAATTGTCACAATTTGGACTGAGATGGCCTTGATGGATCCAATATTTCCTAATGACTTTAGGATTTTCCAAACTATGCGCAAGAGTGCGCAAGTTCGCCAATTTCTTATGAAACTGCGTCCGGAATTCGAGCATTGTCGAGCTGCTCTCTTGAACCGTAGCCCTACTCCTTCATTGAATTCGGTTATTAATGATCTATTGGCTGAGGAACAACGACTGAAAGTTCTATCACTTCCTTCCTCGACTTCGGGATCATCTGATATGGTGCTTGCTGTGTCCACCACTACACCAACACGTGGCTCCTCTCTTTTAACATGTCGCGGCTGCAACAAGGTGGGTCATGTTGTCGCTCAATGCAAAGAATGGTGCGCTTATTGTCGACGAACTGGTCATGGTATTCAAGACTGCCGTATACGTGCATATGCATCTTCTTCCGTCCATGGACGTGGTGGTCGTGGTTGTGGCCGTGGCCGTGGTCGTGCTCTTTCTGATACTGCCGTCACTATTACTTCCGAGTTGACTGTTACTGATTCTACATCTACTGTTTCTGCTGAAGGTCTTTCATCTCCGTTGACTCCTGCGATGCTCCAGCAAATCGTTCAGGCCCTTTCTGTAGCCGGTATGTCAGGTATATCCCATCTTCTACATGGTTCTTCAATTTGGGTGCTTCCAATCATATGACCGGTGCTGTATCCCATCTTTGTGGCATTCGTCCCTACACCGACAATCAGGCTATTTCTACTGCGGATGGCACTAGACTACCTATTCAGTCTGTTGGATCATTGACTTTCTCTCCTTCTGCTCATCGCCAGTTCACCCTTCGTGATGTGTTTCATGTCCTTAACCTCTCCTCCAATTTAATTTCAGTTGGTCAACTCACATCAAATAATTGCTTAGTCATATTTCTTCCCAACTGTTGTTTTGTGCAGGATCTGGTGACGGGGAAGGTACTTGGGAGGGGTAGGCGGCATGGTCGTCTGTACGTGCTGGATTTTGATCCATCTGTCACTCCGGCTCGTTGTTTCTTTTCTCCTTCTTCATCAGATATTTCTTCGGCAAATAAATTGTGAAACTATGGCACTTTCGCCTGGGTCATCCACATTCCGATCGGTTACTTCAGTTAATTTCATCTGGCATGTTAGGGAATATTTCTCTTAATAAAAATGATTTGGATTATTCTTGTTCTTCCTGTTGTCTTTCAAAAAGTAAGTGTATTCTCTTTTCTCTAAGTACTACAAAATCATCTTCTATGTTTGAACTTGTGCATACGGATGTCTGGGGTCCTTCACCAATTATGTCTCTCTCTGGGTTACGATACTATGTTATATTCATTAATGATTTCACACGTTACACTTGGATTTACTTTCTGCAATCGAAGTCACAGGTTTTTGAAAAATTCAAGTTATTTCACTCTATGGTGGAGACTCAATTTCGGGTTTCAGTTCAAACTCTCCGCTCTGACTCAGGGGGGGAATATGTCTCAACTGATTTTCGTACATTTCTTCAAGGGCATGGAATTATTCATTAAACCACCTGTTCTGATACTCCACAACAGAATGGGGTGGCTGAAAGAAAAAATCTTCATATTGTTGAAACTGCCAACACCCTGATGACAGCTATGAGTGTTCCTCGTTCTTTCTGGGCTGAAGCAATGTTACATTCTGTCTACTTGATTAACTGGATGCCAACCAAAGTTCTGAACAGTAAATCTCCTTATTCTGTTCTCACTGGCTTACCTCCTGCATATTCCATATTTCGTGTTTTTGGTTGTATCTGTTATGTTCACCTGGCTTCACGTGAACGTAACAAACTATCTCCAAAATCAGTCAAATGTATGTACTTGGGATTTGGAGAAACTCAGAAGGGTTTTCGATGTTATGATCCGGTTTCTCGTCGTGTTCAGGTTTCACGACATGTTGTTTGAGCACATTGCTTTTCATTCATCTCTTCCTCCTCCGCACACTCCAAACTCTCTTGGTCTAACTGCCTTTCCAGAAATTCCGTTTGCCTCAAGTACTCTCCCTCGTCCGTTGCAAATTTACTCACGTCGACCACGTACAGATCCACCACCTATTACTCAACCCGAACATACTGTACCCGTTGCTGATCCCGAACTTACCTCGATCCGTCGTTCCGCTCGTGAACATCGAGCGCCTGATCGGTTGATATGCTCTATGTCTGCCATGAATGCTACTCTGGATACCGTTTCTATTCCTACTTCATACTCTCAGACCACTCATGATTGTTGGAAGAAGGCTATGGCGAAGAACTTGCGGCATTGGAAGATAATCATACGTGGGACATTGTCACTCGACCTCCTGAAAAATAATTGGTAGCAAATGGATTTATTCGGTCAAACTCAAGTCTGATGGATCATTGGATCGATACAAGGCTCGACTTGTCGCTCAGGGATATAAACAGGAATACGGAATTGATTATGATGAGACTTTCGCTCCCGTGGCCAAGATGAAAACTGTTCGTACTCTTCTGGCTATATCTTCTGTTCGCTCATGGCCACTCGCTCAGATGGATGTGAAAAATGCCTTTGTTCATGGAGATCTTCAAGAAACCGTGTATTTGAAACCTCCTCCTGGCTCCTTAATCCTTGACAATAAGGTATGTCGCCTAAAGAAAGCCCTGTACGGCCTCAAACAGGCACCTCGGGCATGGTTCCAACGCTTTCACGATGTTGTTATGGGTGCTGGCTTTACTCAAAGTGGTCATGACCCATCCTTATTTTTGCGCATCACTGCTCACGGAATTGTCATTGTTCTGGTCTATGTTGACGACCTCCTACTGACTGGTAGCGATACTGCTGGCATCTCGGCTTTAAAGGAAGTTCTGCAATCCTCCTTCAAGATGAAAGACCTCGGCCATCTTACATACTTTCTTGAGCTTGAAATTTCACGTTCTAAACGTGGGATCCTGGTCAGCCAGCGTAAATATGCCAAGGATCTTCTCGCTTTGGCATCATTGACAGATCAGAAAACAGTTCAGACTCCCTTAGAACTTAACATTCATTATGGCCGCGACGATGGTGATCTACTTGCACAGCCCGACTTATACCGTCGTTTGGTTGGGAGTCTGGTTTACTTAACTATGACTCGCCCTGATATTGCCTATGTTGTCCAAGTCGTCAGTCAGTTTGTTTCTGCTCCTCGGACTCTTCATATGACTGCGGTGTTACGCATCATACGGTACCTACGTGGAACTCTAGATCGATCACTGTTCTTCTCCTCCACGGCGACTCTGGACCTTCGTGCTTATTCGGATGCTGATTGGGCTGGTTGCGCTCTCACACGAAGATCTACCACTGGCTACTGTGTTTTTCTCGGCACTTCTCTCATCTCTTGGAAGTGTAAGAAGCAGGCCATTGTTTCCAAATCAAGCACAGAAGCCGAGTATCGAGCGATGTCTGCTGCGTGTAGTGAGCTTGTTTGGTTACGTGGACTTCTTTCCGACTTGGGCATTCCTGTGCAGAATCCTACTCCACTCCATGTTGATAATCTCAGTGCCATTCAGATTGCCTCTAACCCGGTTTTTCATGAACGGACGAAGCATATTGAAGTTAACTGTCACTTTATCCGTGAGAAATTTCAGTCTGGGCTCATTTCTCTACCTCATGTTGCATCCCATGATCAGATTGCAGACATTTTCACTAAGTCCCTAACTTCTGCACGTCACTCATTTCTCGTTGGCAAACTATTACTTGTCGATGACCCGCATTAGTTTGAGGGGGGATGTTAGACAGACTGAAATATACCTTGTATAGCTAGCATACCTTATATAGTTGGTTTTCCATAGGTAGATGATTCTGATTTTATTTTTTTCCTTGTATAGATGTTGTAATCTCTATATATTCAACCCCTTTGGGTTGTCTCATATACACAAAAGCTTTCAGCTCCTCTCGGTTTACATCTCAATCTCTCCACTCTCATGAATTATTGACCCAAGATATTGAATCGTGGTCATTTTGGGAAACTTCTTGGTCAGCACTCCATGTACTCTGTTTTAATCCGTCTAATAATCCTTTGGATTCTAAAGCATCTCTGCATAAATCTAGCTTTGCATTTATGTCTCCCTCGTCTTGTTAATCAAAACTATGTCATCTATAAACAGCATACACCATGGGATCTCTTCCTGCAAATTCCTCAACTTGTCAATAACCAACACAAGAAAACAAAGCTACATGAATTGCAGAAATGGACACCCTTAACAATTAAAATAGAATGAAGGCCATACTCCCACTCGACTTCATGCATACCGCCATTACAATGCAAAGAAGCATCAATGCTTCAATATAGTTATAGTATTCTTGGGAATTGGAGACCATATAAGGCTGATTTCACCACCTTTGAACTTCTTAAAATGTCAATTGCCAAGATCTGCCATGTGTTCTTTGCAGTGACCACCATAGTCCTGCATTTTGCATGAATTATTGGCACTAACCTGCCTTGTGCAAATGATAAATGGGTTGACTCTTCAAAATGGGATGCATTTGGGAGCCAGCAAATTTCCATTGGGTTGGATGGCCATTTGTGCTGGTTTGAGGAGGATCTTCATTCTGCCCAATCAATTTTCCCCATTTTCCAGACACACCTTTCAAAAGCAATGTGGGTGCAGTGAATGTTGCGCTGATTGCTCATTTGTGTTTTTGTTTTCCAAATGCAACATTAAGTTCAGAAATGTTGGTTGTCAGGTGCTGACAAAAATCAGATTTGAGCGCTAGGCGATAGAATCATGACTCTGTAAAAAACTCGACCAGGACACGCTGGCAAACCGTATTCAAGCCTGTTTTGGAATGAGTATTTGAGCTCACATATATGGATGTCAAGCACCTCCTGACTGTGTCAGTAAATTGCAGGTAGTAAAGATGGAGAGCAAAGTCCTTAACTATTTGGGCTTTCAGCTGTCAACTCCCACAATAAAAACATTTCTCAGGTGAATTTAGCTTTTCAATGACAGTAGAGTTCTTACTGCCTTCTCATGGAGGTTTCTAATGTACTCCTCTCTCAATCTCTGATTGTAGGAGATTCATTCGAGTGGCACAAGCGGCTTACAAGGTATGATAGTTTGCCTCTCTAGTTCCGGACCAAAGTTTAGAGAAATGGAAGAGTTTGTAGTCTAAAGTTTTGCTTCATTACACCCTTACCTACCCACGAGGCTGCATGTGCTAACTTGGCACATGTGTGGAGCATCCAATCTATGCATCAAGTGGTCCCCACCATGCAGATGATCATCATCATCTAGGCCTTTCTCCACAACTCCTTGGAGTTGGCTGCAGATGATCTGGCCCAAAAAAAGGCTGCTCAGCTCATATGTTGGCCGCACATGTATGAAGACATTGGGACGGTTAAAAGGATCGCCAAGGTTCAACATTCAGCATGCAGGTTTGGTCCACCTGATGAGTGGACTGGCCTGTTTTCTTTTGGGCCAGATCATCCACATGGTGGTGACCACCTGATGGATGGCTCCAATATCTTACAAAGGTGCCACATTGCCATGTTTTTTTACCTATCCAAAAAAGAAAAGAACGGAAAGAAACGAAAAGAAAAACTGGTCTCAATGGTTCAGGTACTCCGCTTGCAGGTTCCGATGCTTGCCTTGGAGTTATTGGCTAATTATGTAGCAGAACTAACACTGGTGGAGTGTGAATTTCTCAAGTTCATTCCTTCCCTCATTGCTGCATCTGCTGTATTCCTTGCCAGATGGACACTGGATCAGTCTAACCATCCATGGGTTTGCGTTCATCTGTGCCTCTATTTCTTTTATCTGGATGTTGCTTAATCATATACACATCTCAAACATGAATCCTACATTTCTTGTAGAATTTGACTCTGGAGCATTATACATCTTACAAGGCATCAGATCTGAAAGATACAGTTCTTGCAATGCAAGAATTACAAATGAACACCAAAGGATGTCCTCTCAATGCCATACGCGAAAAGTATAGGCAACAAAAGGTAACTTATTGCATATAGGACTTTGCTCTAGTTAATTTCAGCTGCCTCAATCTCATTATATGATTTAAAGTTATTTTGTTTAAATTTAATAGCACATTTAGGAATAATAGTTATAAAATAGGGCTTTCTTGAATGGTCCGGTTCACATCTTTGTTTAAGAAATCACCAAGTGGATTTGGATTCTGAAACCTTAGCTTGGCTTTCTCCTTTTAGAATCTGGAAAAACTCAATTGAGTACTCTAGCTCATCCCAACACTTGAAAAACTAGATCCACTACTTGAAATTTTGGAATATCATCATCCTACTGAAGATATTTTTCACTTGAGAAACAAAATCTCTCGAGTACCCCATTCCTCAAGTCTGATTCATGTTTTGAGTTTAATAGTCATTTGAACAGTCTTATTCATTAATTCTAATGCTGTAACAACTTCAAAAACTGCTATAAATTCAGGTAGCATTTTCTATTTGATTTATTAAGTGGGGGTATCCTTGTGTTAACAGTTCAAATCTGTGGCGGCATTGTCTTCTCCAAAACTTCTTCAAACGCTCTTCTGACAACTGACAGTGGATTCCAACTCTAACAGTCAGTGGACTAGTGAGCTGTCTCATTATCTGAATTTTGGTAACTCTCCATTTCATGTGACCTGACATCTATTGGTCTCTCTCCATCCAGTTTTTCTGGTCAAGTTTCTGTTAATGCTGCTGTTTGTAGCTTTTTATCAGGATCTCGTTCTTCCAAACCTTGTAAGATGATAAGTTGAAACTATAAAGCGGAATGGCTAACTATTTCAAGCTTTTCAAGCCCATGTAATGTCAACTGCCATTCGGCTGATATTAAAGTCGGCTGTAAGAAGGGAATGTAACT
Source organism: Magnolia sinica (assembly GCF_029962835.1). Lineage (NCBI taxonomy): Eukaryota > Viridiplantae > Streptophyta > Magnoliopsida > Magnoliales > Magnoliaceae > Magnolia > Magnolia sinica. The sequence continues at coordinate 116,294,662 of NC_080573.1, read as the reverse complement.
ATGTGGAGGTAATTTTTGCACCCTGAGTCTCATTGAGTTTCTAAATCTACATTATACTCTTTTATTGGGTAATCTTCTATAAGTAGACTCTCGTTCTCCCTTAAAACTTGATCATTACCGACTATTATCATTATTCAACGATGGCTATGATGATACCACGATATGTTTTGGAGAAAACCAAGAGAAATCATCACACATAACAGAACTCCATATTGATGAGGTTTTCATTATTACAAACTCTAAAGAAAGCAACAATATATATTCACGAAGGAAGAGAACGATGTACAAGATTACCCCTATATAGATCTAGTCATCCAACATGGGTCAAGGGGTAAAATAGGAAAAATATAATACATACAATAATACGAACATAATATAAACAGAGGGGGTAGACCCTTTCACCATGGCCATCCAGCCGTACGGCCCAGCCATTTGTGGTACGTGTGGCATGTGCAACCATATATGTCTAACAACAATAACAACAACATTATTGCTACTGCTACCAATGTTTTAAATAGCTAATAGTGTGTAGCATAGGGTTCACCCCTCTGAAGAGTGAGGCATAAAGCTACACGCTACTTTTGGATTTTTAATCAAGGTTGCACTTGGGTGCACCAATTTCATGATATTTTGCATCACATTAGATTGATTAACAATGAATTTTAGTAAAATTTCATGATATTTGGTGCAACCAAACCCAACCTTATATTTTTTTACTAAAAGCATTGAAAGATTGATTAATTTTTATTGAAAATAGAAAAATGGAACAAGTCATTGAAAATGCTAATTTATTTGAATGTTGTGTTAAAATATAACATATACTACGCAGTGTGCAGCGTAGGATATGTAGCATGTAGCATATACAACGTGAGCTACATGTGATCCGGGCTATTTTCATGAGCTATGCAGCGTAAGCTACACGCTACATAGCATAGCTATTTAAAATACTGGCTGCTGCTGCTGCTACTAGTAGGGATAACTGTAAACACCTTTTTTTTTTTTAACACATGCACTCACACCCTACACACACCCATGCACTCACACTGCAGCGGGTTTTCACCACAATGGGTACTCGAACCCATGTCCTCGTGTTGTTGTAGGTGCCTCCCCTCTGTTACAGATTTTAGAGGAATCTATACCAAATGAGAGAAAAACACCCTTGTTTGAGGACTTCATTTTGTGTGCGTGTGCGACACATCATTATGTATAAATGACAAAAGTGGTCTTCATTTTGTGCGCGTGTTTGACACATTTATGTATAAATGGCATCTAACTTGTTAGGTAGGTTCATTCTCCCATAAATATTGGACACCCAAAAGGTCAGGCTAATCCTATTATCAGGTATGTCCTCGTGTTATTGTAGGTGCCTCCCCTCTGTTACAGATTTTAGAGGAATCTATACCAAATGAGAGAAATACCTTTGTTTGAGGACTTCATTTTGTGTGCGTGTGCCACACATCATTATGTATAAATGGTAAAAGTGGTCTTCATTTTGTGTGCCAACACATTTATGTATAAATGAAATCTAACTTGTTAGGTAGGTTTGTTCTACCATAAATATTGGACACCCAAAATGTCAGGCTAATCTGATTATCAGGTGGTCCATACCATAGATAACAATTGGCAACCACCCAAGAACCTCAAAGTTCACATGGCTGTTGTCAGCTGATGGTTGGATCAGCTTGATTTTTGCGGTGTCCCAATTTCATGAAGCAACCATGTAGAAATGGGTAGGATGACATGCACACATACAACTAGTTGCGTATGAGACAATGGTAAAATGGTCAATTGCTCAAAGATAATGGTCTTATTTACTTAGATCGGAGGTAATAAAGAGGGGAGGTGTTTGTAGTTGTCATGAAACGAAGTGGATGTGTTTACAATCTGCTCCACGACCGCAACCTGTTCTACTTCAATAGCCACACTCCTTTTTTGATTCACCGCGTCTCGGGTGGTGAATGAGCCGGGTGTGTTGGTTTTGGGCCTTTGGTCCAAGATCTTCAAATGTTTTTACCGGGCCTATTTAGTACTTTTCTCAGCCCAGGCCTAGACAATTTACACCACTGTTGTATTGAAAATAAACGGCTGAGAAACGTTATCTACATGTTAGTAAATGTTATCTAGATAAACAAATTGATTATAAAAATAAAATAAATCATGAATGGGTCCTTCAAATAATCATGCGTTTCGAACCATTCATGCTATAGTTGTTTTCCCTGCTGTTGCTCTAAACCTTTCTCGACCATCCATAAAGGCCAGTGACGTGTGGGGTTGTTAATTGTTATGATGAAACTCTTACCCAATTTTGTAGGATTGTTCATCTGATAGGTGGCCCACTGTTTGGATGGTCTGGATGGTTTGCCATCTGCGCCGATCGATGGTTTATATGGTTGGTACCAATGTTTAAGTGGTGCCTGACGTGCGCCGAGCTCCTAATCCTCGGATGAGCCACATCAGCATTTGTGCAACAAATCTCCTCCAACCTTTCCACATCTGTTCTTCTCCAATTGGGAATAAAAATAATGATAGAATCTTCCCATTGGACGCTTGGGATTTGTCCAGTTGATGTGGCTCCTCCGAGGCCCACGAGACAGACCTACTAGTAGGTCTAGTATAGTTCTCAGTTCTTCAATTTCTGTAAGTCGGTCCACCAGAAGGGCCGCAATCTTGGATGAGGCCGGCGCCGCACCTAATCCGGTCTCGACCTGCCAAAGGCTTTCGCTGGAACTTATTGCAATAGAAGTTAGGTGGGGCCCATGTTGATGTTTGTGGGAAATCTACTCCATGCATTCGTTTTTTCAGATCATGTGAGGACAAGATCCCGAAATAAGGCAGATCCAAAACTCAAGTGGGCCACCGCCCACCGGCAGAAAACAGTGAGAGTTAAACTTCCACCGTTGAAACATTCGTGAGGGTACGGATGTTTTGGATTAGAATAATATTTTTGTATTTTCAGCTCATCCAGGAATGACCTCATAAGTGGGATGGATGGCATATAAAAATTACAGTGGACTCCAAGGAGGTTTCAACGGTAGGCATTTCTCTAACACTTTTTTTCCTATGGTGTGGCCCACTTAATTTTGTATCTACTTGAGTCTGGGTTCATGTCTTGACATGATCTGGCAAAATGTCAAAATGGATGTAGCAGGTGGATTTCTCACAAATACGACTGTTGGCCTCGCCAGCTTCCCGAGCTCATCCCGAGCAGGACCCATCATATCAACGGTTTGGATCACTGGACCATTAGCTCCCTTTTATACAAATGCCAAAGCCCGAGATTCCGTATGATATTGATACTTACACGTGCAAATTTGATTTCCTTTTACTTTCCTTGCCTTGTCAAACCTGGAGTCAGCCAAGCTTGAACGCCTTTCCATTCCTCTTGTCCAAAGGACAGCTTTCATCCGTCAATCAACGTACCAGTCGTTATTCATTTCAAATCTAAAGTCCATGTGGCTAATTGGTTTTCTGCACCGCTCATTTAGTGGGCCCCGCCTTCGAACGACCTATGCTAGAAAAAAACACACAGAACACTTAGTTCTAGCTGTCGATTTCTGGCATTGAAATGGACACTGAAGATCAAAAATTTCAAATGGTCCAGATTGAAAAAAAAAAAAAAACATAAGTCTACTATAATAACTGCTATTATTTTCAATCACCTAGGGCCAGTCATAGCAAGATTCTTCGCTTGGACGGCTCATATTCATCCTACTATACAAGCAAATGCACGATGACGTGGCAACGGACCATGACTGGTTAGTTGCGCAATGGCCTGTATCCTGCTCTAAAGCAACAAGAGAAAATGCAATTAGCGTAGAAATCCGAAATGACACGGACGTTTGGTGTATACGCGCTTGTCTTCCCCCACCAATACGTAAGTGGAGATCCAGCGCAGTGACATCCTACATTCAGTGTATACGCGTCCGGATTAGATAAGACAAAAGAGTCACGTCTCCTTGGAAATTCTAGGGCCATCTAGCCCAGTCCGGGTAAAAGGAGCCGGTTCTAGGTCTCCAACCACGAAGGGCAGTTTCGTCATGTATTTACACGTGGCGCGTTTATAAGATCTTTGCCACCTTGGAGAGGTCGGCGACGTACCGACGGTGAGCATGAGTCATCCATTTTTAATGCTGGACGCGGCTTACGTGACAGTTCTATCCTTGAAGCGAGAAGAACTTTGATACTCCGGCAGAGGGTGATGGATGGTACGCAGGCACTTAAAAATTGCATACGTGGCATATTCTAACTAAACGGTTCAAATTATTGTTTCTAGTCATGATTTAGCATGAATTAAAAGAAATTTACGATTCTTTTATCGAACGGTTGGATATGAAAAATCCAATGGTCATATTTCAACGATCAAGTGTCCACGACTCAAGAGGTTAGAATTGTTCAGTGGATCTGATTTTGGGACTGTGAGTCAGCCACACCGTGTTATGTTATTTAGTCGGCTTACTTTGAGTTATTAGATTCCATGTGTACGATTTTGAGTGCATGCGTATCAAGTGTCATACACAGCCCGAGTATAATATAACTAACCATTTTTAAGAGAAATTAAGAAATTAATTAAGGATGCAAAAAAGTTTGGTACTCTACGAATTATTAAAACTCATGCACATGCACCTGGAAATTTACACGTGGAATGAATGTAGATCAATCTAAACCGTAAAAACCGTGGGATTAACTGTGGATTAATAAGGAACTAAAATACACGTACTTTCTGACTAATCGTTAGATATTTGATTAACGGTTACAATGGAAAATAGTCAACCGTTAGAGTTCAACAGAAGAATGTCCGTTAATCACATATTATTCCGCTTCAATAAATGAAAATTTCCATTTATAACTCATCTACAGTTATTTCCTATGATTTGGGCCGTTTAATTCGAGTTACAATGTCTGCCTGGTCCACAATCGCATTCTTTCGGAGTATCCAACTCGTGGTTTTTTAAGTGGTGGTGACACATTCTCCACACATGTGATGTATATGATACGGAAATCAGGACCGTCCAAACTACATGATACGTGGTGGATGTATAATAACAGGAAAATCCCAGAAATCGGATGATTTTAAAAACCAAACTGGTAGCTATTGTAAATTTCGAGAATTCAACGGAAAAAATCCAACGGTTAATATTGTTCACTACGTGTTATCCTAGAGATACGGACGAGGATTGCTTCCTCCCCCGGTTTCCAGACGGGCGAGGGTAGGACGCAATCCGCGTCCCCTCAGACGTGTTCTTTCGACACGAGGCGGATTTCCTGCGAAAGCCTTCAGCAGGTAGTTGTGCGCTGGAAATTTATGTGGGCCCACCGTGATGTTTTTCAGGAATCCACGCCGTTTATCCGTTTTGTGGGAAGCGGATTGACTGGTGTACCCACACTACCTATATAGCTGGTGTAGATACGTTTCGTTCAAAGACGAGCGCTGACACTCCTCGTGCTCTGAGTTGTACGAACGGTTCAAAGGAGATCAAAGTGACACGGCCCCACAATAATATATTTATTATATCCACACCGTTCATCCATTTTTTTTCAAGATCATTTCAAAGCATTAGCAAAAAAAATGAATCAGACCCAAAGCTCAAATGTACTTCACCAAAAATAGCAGTTGGGATAATGATTTTCACTATTAAAAAATTCGTAGGTCCTACCATAACATTTATTTTCCGTCCAATCTTCTTATAAGGTCACAAATACCTGTGTTATGGGAAGATCCAAGTACCTTCTAGACTCCGAGGTCCGACACTGTTCAAAACTGATTGGAGACACGTGAATGAATCTAAGATTACGAGAACGATAGGAAGGAAAGACTCCCGGCTCGGCCTTAGTTACGCTTTTACTCCGAGGCTTCGGTTAGGTGAGCTAGGACCGGCGCTGTCAGCTCGGAGTGGTCTAATGCCGAGGGCTCAGAGCAGTCTAATACCGAGGTAGTCGGTTTGAGGCTCTGATCAAAATCCTACTACTACGTGATTAGCGGCAGTTGTGCAACCGCCTATGTCTACACATTCACCAACCACCAAGTAACCGCCCATGCCAACTCACCCGTAGTACGCTGCTACTGGCAAAGGGCGCGCCGAGTATCGTGAACACACCCATCCTAGGTGAAGGGTATAAATAGTATATCATAATGAGAAGATAGGTACACAATATCTCGCACTCTCCCTCTACAAACGAAATTAGACCCAGATTCCTTTGACCTGATTTAGGCATCGGAGGGTCCCCTGCTTAGACCAGGGTCTCCTTTGCTCATTGTGATTGTGCAGGTCCAAGACGTCGAAGCGGCTCAGAGTTCAGTAGTCTGAATGGAGAGTCACCTAGATTTCGCCAGCAACATTTTTGGCGCCGTCTATGGGAACCTGATACAAAAAGTCAGTTCTCTATTCTTGAGTACAATGGCGAGAGGAAAGAAGAAATCTGCAGCTGTGGAGCCTGAGCCGAACGAACAGACTCGGTCCTCTTCGTTACTTCATGCTGAGTCTGCTCCAGGGCCGTCTCAACGCTCCCGTAATCAGGCAAGCAAGTATCAAACTATGCAAAGCGAGATACAAGCCTTGCGCGAGGAAATGAACCAGATAAAACAACGACAGGAGCAGCAGTTGCAGCCGTCTCCTGTCCAGGAAATAGTCGGACCGGTGGTCGAAGTCCAGTCTGCATCGTGGAATATGAGACCTGAGGGGTCTTAGCATCAATCCGCTCGGGCGCCAGCCTCAATCTAGAACCCTCCCCCGACCCAAGACCGAGTTCCAACTCAGAATGCAATGACCCGAGTTCTAACGAACGTTTCGGTCACCTCAGCGCTGCCACCGACGGATCTCCGTCATGCGATAGAAAGGAGGAGGGGAAGGAGAACCCCTGAAGAGGAAGCCACGCAAGAGATAGTAGCGGAAAACAAAGATTCATGGGAGACACAGTTTGTGGAGCTTAACAACAAGATTCTGATGCTAGAAAAGAATCAGCAGCCGTCATCAGTCCCGATCGCCGTCTAAGCGATGATGGAAGAGATCGAACCTCCCTTCACCTCTGCGATCATGAGCGAGGTGATACCACAGAGGTTCCGGATACCTCCCGTCATCCAGTACTCTGGGTCTGGCGACCCGTCCGAGCATGTGGAGGCTTATCGCTCGTGGATGTAAATCCAAACAATGACGGATGCAATGATGTGCAAGGGATTTTCGATCACACTCATAGGATCCACTCGGATTTGGTACCATCAGCTCAAACCCAACTCCATTGGTTCTTTTGTAGAGCTCAGCCGATTATTCCTTACCCAATTCATAAGCGGTAAGAAGAGTCGGAAACCGAATACTCACCTGTTCACCATCAAGCAAGGGCCTAAGGAGTCATTGAAGGATTACATTGCCCGTTTCAATAAAGAGGCATTACAGGTGGAAGACTACGACGACAAGATGACGCTCTCTGTCGTGTTCAGTGGTTTGAAAGAAGGGAAGTTCACATTCTCCATTGGAAAGAATCCGCTGAATACGTTAGCCGAGCTCGTCACCAGAGCTCAAAAATATACTAATGCTGAGGAATTCTCCAATGCTCGCAAAAATGTTCAAGTAGCAGACCCAACTGGCAAGGGGAAGAGGTCGATGAACGAAGAACCCCAGCCGTCCAGTAAAAGACCCGACGACCGCGCTTCTCGTGATCGTCGTCCGAGCAGGAAACCAGAGGGTAAATTCCGTTCCTACACTCCCCTCAACACATCTACCAAGAAAATTTTGCTGGACATCAGATGGCAAAAACTCCTGAATTGGCCTGTTTATATGAAGGTCGACCCGGATCACCGAGACAAGCGCAAGTATTGTCGCTTCCATCGAGACCACGACCACAATATAGCTGATAGCGTGGATCTTAAAGATGAGATCGAGACTCTTATCCGTAAGGGTTATCTAGGCCGGTATACCAAAGAAGAGAGGGTCTTTCGGAGAGAAGAACGAGAATAGCCGAATAACACTGCAGAAGAGCAGACTGAAATCCATACCATCTTTGGTAGTTCATCCGGTGGAGGAGATTCAAACAGGGCTTGAAAAGCCCATTCTCGGTAGTCTGATCCGGAACACTACATCCACATGACCAAGCGGCCGAGCAAGGAACTTTGGGTTAGCCCGTGCAATCTAACCTTCATGGAAGACAATGCGCGTGGAATCCAGCATCCACACGACGATGCCTTATTGGTTACTATATCATAGCCAACCACAAGGTGTACTGCATCCTGGTCGACACCGGAAGCTCAGTAGATGTGATCTACTCCGAGGCTTTCAAAAGAATGAGGATTCAAAGGTCACGCCTCAGACCTGTGAAGACCCCCCCTGCATCGCTTTGCCGGAGAAAGAGTGATCTCCGAGGGAGCCATATCCCTCCTTGTGACAGCAGGAAAAAGACGACATCAAGTCACCCTCATGGTAGACTTCCTTGTCGTCAATGTGTCATCGGTGCATAATTTCATTCTGGGCCGACCTTCTCTCAATGCAATGAGAGCAGTCATCTCCACCTACCATCTGATGATGAAATTTCCCGCCAAGGGTGGAATAGGTTACCTCCGAGGCGATCAACGTGAGGCTCGGAGATGTTATGCGATAGCAGTGAAGAAAGGGTTAGTAAGGCAAGCCCTTACCATCAACGTCTTAGATCCTAGGGGACCCACAGAGGACTCATCTGTTGGAGACTTGGAGAAAGTACCGCTCGACGAGGCAGACCCAAGCAAAACATTTCAGCTCGGAATATCGTTGAATTATGAGCAGCGGTCCGAAATGCTGACTTTTCATCAACAGCATAGAGATATCTTCGCATGGTCGCATGAGGACATACTCGGGATCTCTCCGGATGTCATGGTCCACAGACTAAATGTGGACCCGAATCACAAGCCCATGAAACAGAAGAGAAGACCGCTCAATGCCGAACGGTATGAAGCCATAACTGATGAAGTCTCCGTACTGCTCGGCGCTGGCTTCATAGAGGAGGTACACTATCCCGATTGGATAACAAATGTGGTCTTTGTCAAGAAAGCCAATGGAAAATGACGGGTCTGCTTGGATTACTCAGATCTGAACAAAGCTTGTCCAAAGGATAGCTTCTCATTGCCTTGTATCGATTGCTAGCAGACAGCATAGTAAGGCACGAATTACTCTCCTTCTTGGACGCTTATCCCGAATATAACCAGATTGTGGTGCATCCCCCAGATAGGCAGAAAACTACTTTCGTCACTGACAAGGGTGTCACGCCCTAAACCTGAAAATTTGATTCACAGGAACCTCGATCACCGAATTCAGTGTCGACAGCCTCCGTAGTACCCCATTCTCGGCTCCCGGTGTCCATATGCCAGGTTTCAATCTTGGGATCCTATAAGGAGGATTTTCCAACGTACATTTTTCTCGTAAGAAGCATAATCACAAGTTTACCCAAATCACAAAAGCAACATCATCATCACATATCCACTAATATAAACTTTGAATACAATGCTGAAAAGGAATTACATATGTTAAAATAAAATCAAAGCTCCGGAAGACAGCTACACACTCCAAGTTCAACGCCACTGCGACCAACGTCACCTGCACGCATTTATCGTGCATAAGCTTATAGAAAGCTTAGAGGGTAGTGAAAGTGTGTGCGCAAGATAAGTACCAAGCACACAAATACAACGTCATAATCATACAATGTCGGAAATACTGGTAAGATCATAAATCATACAATATCAGAGTAAGCGGAAATACTGATAAGTCCATGAGTCAAACAATATCAGAGTACGCAATACAGATCAGCTATGCAAATGAGGAGTCATAAAGAGCCAAATATCAGATGCCAATGATGCAATGTAACATACAATTCCTGATGAGTTCACGAATACCGTCAGCCGTATCTAGACCATATAAATGTGGAATATAGTAACCCAAAATGCCATATGCCACGGATGTAATACAATATGCGGTACGAATGGAATGACCATGCTGGAGTGTGAAGTCGGGATGATAGTACATAGTACGCAGGCTATGGGGTCCATCATAAGAGACTTCTATCCAAACCAGTCCCATACCTAATTTGGATAGTCAGACTCAGTGTGGTAAACTCCTGATCTTAAATTAGTTGCGCGCCCTAACCAAAATCCTGGCCATTGCGAAGGTACACATAATAAATAGTTGCGCACCACTAGCCCGAGTGGATAGTGAATAAATGAATGAGTGAGTATGCAACTCCTACTTAATAAGTTCACATATCAGTACTGTTCATCTCTGAGATCATCACCGGGGTCCAATACAATCTACACCAGCTTGTCGCCCCATCGAGCACACAACTAGGTAAGTGGAAGAGACCTCACTATCCGCCTGACAGGTAGCCAGCCAATACTCAGCACGTCGATAACGGAACCATTCACGAACTGGTCAAACTCAGCCTAGTTATGCCTACTCCCTTAGGCGGGTAAGGCCACACTCCCTCCTGACCAACCACGACATAGTGAGAGACGCGACCTATTGATATACGGCCTTAATGCGATCATATATATCCACTCGGTCTCGACGTTGGGGAGTCCTCTAGTACTAAGAGGGTTTAAGAATTTTCACCAAGGGCCATTTATGGCAGCCTGATGCTAATAACAGATTTTTGGTGTTCCATCTGGCCATCCACAATATGCCTGTGGAGGCTACGACCCTGATGTCACTAGGGCGTACAGTAATCACAACACACAATACAAGATGCATGAGTCATACAATTCAGTCATGCATCAATCCTGTGCATACCGTGTGCTCATGTGAGATAACCTCTGCCTATCAGGGAGTCTCATAACAACCTGCCCAATGACATATGTAATAGTCAACCATATATCATAACAAACATGCAGATGATATGTATGGGCATGTATCATAATGCTATGTTATCACAAACTCATAATCGGTATCAATAACTGGCATCGACAACCGACTTTGAAAATGTGGACATTTAACCAACATTGCCCCCAAGGAATGACCCATATAGAGCCTAACATATAGTGGACCCATGACCTCACCAAATATATAACACAATGGGCCTCACTAAAGAGCTTAATACACATTACAATAGGCCTCTCACATGGGCCTAATATATACAATGGGCTCCATCGCCTGGCCCTTAAATGAACTATAATGGGCCTCATCACATAGGCCTCATATACATCACATTGGGCCTTAAACACGGGCTGAATACACATCACAATGGACCTTAAATGCGGACAATCGGAATCGGCCTCAACAATTGGAATCAGCCTCGACAATCGGAATCGGCCGTGATAATCAGGATTGGCCTCGATAATCAGGATCGACCTCGATAATCGGAATTGTCCTCAACAATCGGCCTCGATAATCGGAATTGTCCTCAACAATCGGAATCGATCCTGATAATCAGGATCGGCCTCAACAATCGGGATTGACCTCAACAATCAGCCTCGATATTCAGAATCGGAATAGGCCTGGATAATCAGAATCGGAATAGGCCTCAACATTCGGAATCGAAATCGGCCTCTGCAATTAGAATCAGAATCGGCCTCGACAGTCGAAATCGACCTCGATAATTGGCCTCGACAATCGAAATCGGAATCAACCTCGAGAATCGGAATCGAAATCGGAATTGGCCTCAACAATCGGCCTTGACAATCGAAATTAGCCTCGATAATCGGGATCATCCTCAACAATCGAAATTGGCCTCGACAATCAGAATCGGTCGTGATAATCAGGATTAGCCTCAATAATAAGGATCGGCCTCGATAATCAGGATCGACCTCAACGATCGGCCTTGACAATCGAAATCGGCCTCAACAATCGGAATCGGCCTCGACAATCGGAATTGTCAGTGATAATCAGGATCGGCCTCAACAATCGGGATCAGCCTAGATAATTAGGATTGGCCTCAACAATCGGCCTCGACAATCAGAATCAGCCTCGATAATCAGAATCGGAATCGCCTCAATAATTGGAATCGAAATCGGCCTCGACAATTGGAATCAGAATCGGCCTCTAGAATCAGAATCGGCCTCAACAATCGGCCTTGACAATCAGAATCGACCCCGACAATCGAAATCGGTGAGAATGGGCATAACAAAGCCTAAGGAAAGGTCACAATGTGGACATCCAACCATCATTGCCCATCATTGTGGACATTCAACTAACATCGCTCCCAAGCAGTGGCCCACATAGAACCAAACATAAATTGGGTTCATAGCCTCACACAAAGGCCTAATATACATCGCAATGGGCCTTGTATACATCAAGTCCGGGCTCATCATATGGGCCAAAAATATATCACAATGGGCCTTACCAAATGGGCCACAAATACATAACAAGTGGGCCTTGCACATGACCCTTAAATACATCATAATGGGCCACCTCACATGGGCCGAAAATACGTTACAATGGGCTACGACATATGGGCTGGAAATACATCTCAATGGGTTACGACCCATGGGCCTCAGTACATCACAATGGGCCTCACTCGTGGGCCTTATATACATAACAGGTGGGCTCTGCACATGGGCCTCAGATACATTGCACAGGCCACAACCCATGGGCCTAATGCACATCATAATAGGCCTCATTAAATGGGCTACAAATATATCACAATGGCCACGCCATATGAGCGTGAAGTACATTTCAATGGGCCACGACCCATGAGCCCTAGTACATCATAATGGGCCGCAACCCATGGGCTTCAAATACAATAAGTGGGCCGCATTAATGGGCCACACTAATGGGCCTCATACACATCAAGTGGGTTGCAATAATGGGCGTACTAATGGGCCTTATACACATCAAGTGGGTTGCATCAATGGGCTGCACTAATGGGCCTTATAGATAGGTTACAAATATATCAAGGTAGGCCTCATAGATGGGCCACAAGTATATCAAAGTAGGCCTCTCGAATGGGCCACAAAATACATCAAAGTAGGCCTCATGTGGGAGCTTGGATTACATCTAAAATCATTTCAATAGTTGCAGGTGCAACATGTGTATCACTATACACTATTATTCCATGGGGCACATGGTTGACTAATGATGATCAGCACTGTCCAAATATTATCCAGGTAAATCAGCACTAATCAAACATTGTTTATGTAAATCAGCACCATCTGAACATTGTCTAGCTCATCAGCATCGTCCAAATATTGTCCAGCACCGTCCAACACGATCTAGACGGTGGGATGAAATAAATACATCACGATGTGGCCCACATACCAAAACAGATGGATGGCTTGGGGATCACATACATCAAATGGGACCCACAAAACTTGCTAACGTCTTCCAGCATAACAGCCACGCTACAGGGGCCCACCATCCACACGCGTGGCCCACCATTTAAAGGAATGGACGGTCTGGATCACGTCTGTGATCAGACCATCAACTGACATGAATACATCAGCTCCTCAATGGTGTAGTACATCAGCTCCTCAATGGTGTAGGTACCTCCAGCCAATCCGCTTCAATCAAGGTGGGTCCCACATGGAGCCCACCAGATATATGTAATGTATATATATCATATATCATATGTATTATATTATATATATATATATATATATATATATATATATATATTTAACAGGCCAGCATTTTGGATTACATAACCATCAAGGTGGGTCCATGGACATGTGGCCCACCTTTAAATGGTCTGGACAACCTGGATCACCCACTGTCTCACCTGCTGGACGGTGGGGATACAACACAGATATTAAGGTGGGTCCACGCTAGTGGATATATATGTTCACTCCCCAAGTATAGGGTTGTGATGTAGTAAGAAACTCGGTGAGACCGAGGTCGAATCCCAAGGGACTGAAACTTGTACGTTATCTGAAACTAGGTAGAAATAGAACTAACTTAAGATGAAATCTAAATCCAATATAAAGTGATGAATAATGGTGAGAGATTAATCTAAAACTTAAGAGAAATCAGAGATAGGAAACTAGGGATTCAGAGGATCCACTTGTAGAGATCAGAGAGATCTTATGCCTGCATCATGAAAATTAAACTGAACTTACTTGATCTAGTTTTCACGAGATGAAAGGTATATGAATTAGAATGGATTCCATCACCAAACCCTACCCAGGAGACAAAGTAAATAACAGAATTAAACTAATTAAAAACCAATCAACATGATATGAGGGTTAGGAAGGGAACCGACATCCAACCATGCCCAAGAGACGATGGCGAACAACAGGGCTTCCTGACGTCAAAATCAAAATAAGGAAAAGGAACACGCTCAAAGCCATTGCAGACCCATTGTAATTTCAGTCACAACAGACCATTAAAGACTAAAAACATTACCTTAATAATCAAACTAAAATCAAATTCGGTTCATAACTTTAAATTAAATGCATACAATAGAGTCTCCCATCTCGCTACAGGCTTCCCCTCTTAGCCCTAACTAAGAGGTTTAGCCCAGCATAATTTTGATTAACTAAATCTCAAAAGAAAAGAAAAGGAAAAAAAATAAAAACAAAAAAAAACAAACTCCGTCCTGTGCTTCACGTCCAAGCTCCCAGCTCTCCCTAACTCCCTCTTTTCTTTTCCTTTTTATAAGTGTTGCAATCCGTCGCTGGAGTCGGTGGAGAGTCTGTGCGTAAAGCAGTCGGTGGAATGCACAGCAACCGACTTTGAAGCGCACCACAAATATTCCTTGTGTAATTCTATTTATGCAGCCCAAAAACCATGCCAAAACAGCACCATTTTCCTTGATATCCTTCTAAAAACACAACGTTCGAGGGGGAGTTTTTGGATGAGATACACATTGGACGGTTTGGATTATTAATCCGACTGTGATCGGGATCACGGAACCGGCCCACAGCGGCCGTCTTTCACCGACGCAGGCTCTGTACGCGAGCTGACACTGAACTCTCGGTGGGGCCTACTTAAGATGACTTTTGGGAAATCCACTCCGTCCAATAGATTCCTCTCAGAATTTCGGTTGAGAATGGTCCATTTGAACTTGCATTCATGTGGCCCATGGGATATTTTACGCCACCGTCCAACCTGCATTTGAACAGCCGAGAACCCATACTCGCTCCCTTTTGAAATTTCGTCACTTAGTTCTTGGTGAAGATAAACCACGTGAGTCACATGGACGGTCTGGATCAGTGATCAGACTGATGGGCAGGGCCCACTGTAAAAACTTAGTGGATGGCACGTCCGCCACTGGAAGTTTCGCATGGCTCTATTTGAAAAGTTTACAAAAAATAGGTGGAGCCCACTTCTAATGGTATTTTCAAAGATCTACTCCGCTCATCATTTTCTTAATAAAGTATAAGCCTATGGGTCAAAGTATGAAGTAGATCCAAACTCTAGGTGGGCCACACAATCAACCTGTGATGAGTCGATACAGAACGTTGAAGCAAACCTCTAGCTTACGTGCATGCATGCATATGAATTTCGTTATATTTACAGAATTGCCACTCTGCCTTCTAGAAACGTCCGTCGTTCGTTCCTCCCTACTGCACCATCCAAAAGAAGTGAAATTTGGCAAATATCCACCATTTTTCGTGCTCTTTCCATCAGTTCAGTTTGGGTCCAGATCTCCCAAGGCTGTCTAAGATGCTTTCTTAATAGTTATTGTCCTCTGATCTCTCTGTTGGGCCACTTCCACGAGGATCTAATGGCTGAAATTTGACATGTACGGTTAATTTATGGTCCTTAGGCCATGTATGAAGTTTCGAGCTGAGTGGATTGTGGAAACCCTGTGATCTTGCATTCTGACTAACTTTCCGGCCACTTAAGCTTCAGTTTCTCAATTTTCTCGGATCTCTGGCGTGTATATTCATCGATCTCGGTCCCTTGGAGTCCATTCCTTGTTCTGATGACTTCGGAGCGTTAAATCCATGCTTTTAATACTCTTTTTCAATCATAGCTCCTTATTACATCCTGCAACAAAAACACGATTAAATTATAATATTAGGCATTATCGTGTACGTAAAATCAGGCAGTAATCGGGGTCTGATATGCAATATTCGACCCTCAACAATATAACACACATATATATGGTGGGGTCCACGTGTACGTGGCCCACCGTTTGAAACAAGCTGATATTTGTTTTTTTCTTCATCTGGGCCTTCTAGAAAGGGCAGCAAGGCGGGCCCCATTCACTGGACGTCTAGAAAATCTGGACAGTCCAGATCGTTCATCACACCAGGTGGGCCACATACACATCATCGCATCATAAAAGAAAGAAAATAAAGAGAGGAGGGAGAGAGAAAGAGATCGGTGAGATGGAGGGACCCTACTACTATGGGCCCCTTTAAATTATAACACATACATCAAAATGGGTCCCACATACAAGTGGGCCCTCAAATAAAAATTGACGGTAGATCACCCACCTATCGGCCTTCTTCTTTAGCTCCCTGGACTCCTAGGCTTCTTGGCTTCAATATTGATGGAGGATGATGAACTTTTGATGGTGGGGATGAGAGATCTTGGGATAGGAAGGTGGGCCACACTCTTAGCTCTCTCATGAGAAGCTTGGACGATTGCTCCCATGGGAGTTGCTTGAAAATGAGAGAGAAATGAGAGAGAGAGGGGTAATGTAAGGAGAGAGGGATGGGTGTGTAAGGAAGGTTGACTTTAGGGATGGGAGAGAGAGGAGTGCCATGCTTTGTTGGTAAGAGAGGCATGGGTGTTGTACCGATTGTATTTGACTTGATTGATGTGATTGATTTAATAGATTCTCTTGAAAATTGCAATGCGTGGCATTTTCCTTAAAATAAATGCGGCCCACATCTCCTGGCATGGGTATTGCGGCATGTTGGGACCACGACGACGGCGTGGTCGCAAGGATACAAGCTTCGAGTCGAGCCGACTCTGATATATGGGACACGACTCAGGATCACGCGCAAACACCAATAGCAGATCGTGGGTCACCAGAATTTGACCGAGAGGACCATAGAGGCCTACGGAACGATACAGGCTAGGATAGGGTCTTACAAAGGGACTCTACTGTTACCGGGTCATGCCGTTCAGCCTGAAGAATGCTGGGTCCACATATCAAAGGCTGGTGAATCAAATGCTCGCCAAGCAGATCAGGCATACTATGGAGGTGTACATCGACGACATGCTTGTTAAGAGCATCAAGGCATCCGATCACTTAACAGATCTTGGAGAAACCTTCGCCATCTTCTGAGAGTATCGGATGACGCTAAATCTCACGAAGTGTGCCTTCAGAGTTGGCTCCAGTAAATTCCTTGGGTTTCAAGTCAGCTAGAGGGGCATCGAAGCGAACCCCGACAAGATCAAGACACTCCTCGATATGAGCTCGCCTCGAACTATTAAGGAGATATAATGCCTCACTGGATGAGTAGCAGCGCTCGGACAATTCATATCTAGAGCCATGGACAAATGCCTCCCCTTTTTTCAGCAGTTGAATGGTCATAAGAAGGCAGAATGGACATCGGAATGTGAGCAGGCTTTTCAGCAGCTGAAACGACATTTAGGTTCGCCTCCCCTAATGTCTAAGCCCGAAGAAGGCAAGCCCCTGTTCTTGTATCTGGCAGTCTCGGCCTCAGCTATCAGCTCGGCCCTGATTAGAGAAGTAAGGGGCAAGCAGCGTCCAATATACTATGTGAGCAAAGCTATGGTACCTGCTGAGACAAGATATCCGCCTCTGGAGAAGTTAGCACTCTGTCTCGTTGTCTTAGCTCGGAGGTTATGTCCATACTTCCAGGCTCATTCCATCGTCGTCTTGACTGACTCTCCCCTTAAACAAGTCCTCTAGAGACCCGAGGTGACAGGCCGGCTAACCAAGTGGGCTATCGAACTTAAGAAGTTCGATATCCAGTTTTAACAAAGGACAACGATTAAGGGTCAAGCTATGGCCGACTTCATTGCAGAATTCACCGCCTCTGACGAGGGGAAGGGATTAGTGCCAAAGTCGAGACGGCTCCTTCACATGTTCCTCCAAGTAGCCAAGAGACGGTATCAGAACTAGGATAGATTCTCTATGTAGATGGGTCGTCCAATGCCAAGCGTGTCAGAGCAGGAATTGTCCCAGTCGCGCTTGATTCTACACCCATCCAGTATGCGATCAAACTCGATTTCAAGGCCTCTAACAATGAGGCAGAGTATGAGGTTCTACTAGCTGGACTCAGGCTAGCGGCCAATCTGGGGGTCCAGTCTCTACAGGAACGATGTGATTCTCAGTTGGTAGTGAATCAAATCTCCACCGAATACGAGGCTAAGGAGACAAGGATGGTAGCTTACCTTGCCGAAGCGAGGAAATTAATAGAAAGATTCTGTAGCTAGATGGAGAATTCCTGGGCCGACGACCTAAAGAAGCTAGCCTCAGCCACAGAAGGGAAGATCCCAGGAGTCATTCCCGTGGAGTTCATAGAACATCCAAGTATTGATCAGACGGAGAAGAAAACGGTCAATCTAGTAGACGATGCTTCGAGTTGGATGGACTTGATTTACAACTACCTCACAGCTGGTGAGGTCCCCTCAGATAAGTTGGAGGCCAGGCGTTTGAGAGTCAGAGCGGCACGATATGTAATCCTGGACGGAACCTTATACAAGAAAGGGCATTCACAGCCTTATCTCAGGTGTCTCCGACCCGATGAAGCGGATTACGTGATTCGGGAGATTCATGAAGGTATATGCGGGAATCACTCTAATGGTCGGGCCGTGGCTCTGAAAATACTCCACCAAGGATATTTTTGGCCGACCATCAGGGAGGACTCGAAGAACTATGTTCAAAGGTGCGACAAGTGTCAACGATACGCAGCCGTGCCGAGGCGACCTGTAGAAGAAATGATTCCATGAGCGGACCATGGCCTTTAGTTCAGTGGAGGATTGACATCATCGGACCTCTAACCATAAGGAAAGGGCAGGTTAAGTTCGTCATTATCGTAGTTGACTACTTCACCAAGTGGGCCGAGGTAAAGCCCGTCGCAAAGATCACAGAGCAGAAGGTGGTCAATTTTGTTTGGAATAACATCATCTGCCGGTTCGGGATTCCATGCATTATTGTGTCTGATAATGGCAGACAGTTTGATAATGACAAGTTCCGAGGTATATGTCAAGGGTTGGCATTTCGAACGCGTATTCTTCGCCTCGGCATCCGCCATCCAATGGGCAGGTGGAAGCAGTTAACAAAGTCATTAAGCACCATCTCAAAACAAAATTAGAGAAAGTAAAAGGCAACTGGGCCAAGGAGCTCCCTTTCATCCTCTAGGCTTATAGAACTACGACTCAGTCATCCACTGGGGAAACTCCATTTTCGCTTTCCTATGGTTCGGAGGCAATGATGCCAGTTGAAATTGGCCTTCCTACAGCTCAGGTCAGAAATTATCAAGAGAATCAAAACGTCAAGCAGATCGCAGCTAACCTGGACCTACTTGAGGAAGTCAGAGACATCTCCAGACTCCGGATTACCGCTCGACATTAACAGGTGACACAATTCTACAATTCCAAGGTCAAGACTAGGCGGTTCCGTACAAGAGACTTAGTCATTCGTCGAGTCTTCCAGAATACTGTAGAGCCGGGGGCTGGGGCACTCGGACTTAATTGGGAGGGGTCATACCGAGTTGTCTGATCAACCAAGCCTAGCTCTTACCATTTAGAAGATCTTAAAGGTCGTCAGCTCCCCCACCCTTGGAACGCTGAGCATCTTAAAGTCTAATATCCCTGATGTAATGGCTGCTGAAGGCCTCCAATAAGTGTACATCTCCGAGCGACTAGCCTTTAAGGCTCTCAATAAAATTTACATCTCTTCGTATCTACATGAGCAAATTATCTGTTAATAGAAAGTTGCCTCTCGTAAGCAGGGGCCGACTTAACGAACTGATCCCTTAAAGAAGGGGTTAGTACGTTATCCCACGAAAGTTCTCCAGGGCATCCCTTCATATTCGGGGTAAAAGACCATAGATGACCTGACTCCTCGACAGAGGAGTCGGCTCATCATCTGACTGATGGATTTATCAAAAGCTGCTCGCCAATCGTGGGAGGAGCCGACCCCATAGGGGCCTGGTCTTAACAATTGCAACACCATAGGGTTCTACGAAGCGGCATTGAAATGAGCTGACCAGTCAGGGAGTCGGCTCGGCAACACCTTGAAATGAGCCGACTTGTCAATAAATTTGCTCGGCAATCAACAATCTAACGTTTAACAATCATCATCCAAAAATCAACTACAGTTTAACATATAAAAATCATCATCCACATGCCCTCTTCAGATGGTCAAATATATCATCCACCAGATCATCCATCAAAAGATAAGTTTAGAGAAGTTATAAAAAGAGAAATGTTGGAAACTATTCAGTCGGAGGAGGAGGAGGAGCTTGGAAGGCAGGAGCTTGGACTGGGGGAGCGTCTCCAGAGGGTTTCTCCCCTATGTCTTTGGGCAGTAGAGGCTCAATATTGAGGTCTGGATAGAGATCCTGGACCGCATCAATGTAAGCATTGAAGCCGCAGTTGTAAAACTTAGTAGCTCCGGTGGCCCTCTCCTCTGAAGACTTGAAAACATCTACTACGGTAGCCACCGCCGAGGCCAGGGAGGCCTCATCTTCAGCTCGTTGAGCCTCCTTCGCATGAATGACTGCTCGGCTCTGTTCTTCCGCCGCCTCAGCTCTGATCCACTCCAACACATCCCCCAGTCGAGTATTCTCCTGAGCAAGCAAATCAGCATGGGCCCTGACTCGAGACAGTTCGGCTGTGGCGACAGCACATCGAGCTTCAAGATCGCTCACGACCCCCTTCAGCTGGAGCTCACGAGCCTTTTCGTCATCAAGTTGTCGATGCAGTTCCGTCTACTCCATTCGGAGGAATGTGGCCTTATCTCGCAAGGGTCCGATCTCACCCCTGAGGGTCCCCACCTCAGCATCTTTTTTCGCAAGCTCTCTCAATCTCTCCCGGGTCAGAAGGAGCCTTAGGACGGACTGAATAAAAATAAGAGAATGAACATACAGACGCAATAAAAGAAACTGAAGGCAAGAAAAGTTGATATAAATACCCGGTAGAAGACGAAAGCCATGTCATTGATGAAAAACTCGTCCGACTTATTGAGAAGGGCCGTTATCTCCTCCTCTGGGGCGTGTTTAGTAGCCCAGTGGACCAAGCCTGACATGTGATAATCTGGTGGAAATCTCTCTCCGCTCATTCCAACCTGAGCCGACCCCCTCATTTTCCTGGCCCCTGTCCTGCTGCCTACTGAGGCCTGGGCCTCAGCGCTGAAATCATCCCCGACCTCGGGAGGGGAGAGCACCGCATCTGCCATCCGGACGACCTCCTCCCTTTCAGATGAAGAGGGGATGATAATGCAGGGCTTGGGGGCTGCAGAAGGTGCTCTGGGGACATAAGGGGAGATACCGGGAGGAAGAGTTAGAACTGGAGCATTGTCGGCTGCGACCTCAGCCTCGACAGGTGCTGAAGCTGGAGCTGCAGTGACAGAGACTGGGGCCAAGGGGCCTTCACCGTGAGGAGCCACCTATCTCCTCCGAACAGTTATTTTTATTCGAGTTTCGACTCTCAGCATCTCCTTGACGGTTGGAGCGGCCTTCCTCTTCCGAGATCCAGAAGCCTCGGCCATGCCTGCATACAGAGTAATGAGTCAATATCCGAGCTAAAAGATCCAACTCCTCTAAGATAAAAAGGCGAAGGAAAACTTACTGAAGGAAGTGGGGAGTGGCTTGGACTTGCAGAGTCCGGACCGAAAAAGGTTCTCGGCTATGATCAGATCTGACCAGGAGCGGAGGTCTTCCAAGCGCGCCTTGGCCTTAGCAACCCGATTCTTTTAGTCCGATGTGAGAAGAGGCGAGCCCCTCAGAAAATCTACAAAAATGAAAGGAAAGCTTCAGTCAGAGTACAACAGATGAAAAATGGGTGCTAGAAGAGAAATGTTTGGAGTCCGACCTGGAGTGTTAAATTGGGTGGGGACTCGAGTCCTTAAGTTCCCGAGCTTCA
The DNA here is from genome assembly GCF_029962835.1 of Magnolia sinica. Lineage (NCBI taxonomy): Eukaryota > Viridiplantae > Streptophyta > Magnoliopsida > Magnoliales > Magnoliaceae > Magnolia > Magnolia sinica. The sequence goes on along the minus strand of NC_080573.1, from coordinate 116,272,763 downwards.
CTGCCGGTGACTCTCACTCGCCCGAAGCCCAAAATCGTTTGTTCTTCCAGTCCTTGTTAGAGGATGGAAGATTCATGACTAGCCCTGAGCCCTTGCTACCACGAGTCACGAAGTAATACAACGGCTCTTGGCTATCATGCTTGATTAAGTACAAGCTTATCAGCTCTTCTGGTATTAGCTCTGGGTTCCAGACTTGACGCCAGATGATGTAAGAAGAAATCAAACCCTCCAAGCATTGGGGGTAAATTGGCCTGGAGATAGTCCCAGGTAGGCCGTCAGGGCTTGGACGAAGGGATGCATAGGAAGTCGGAGTCCGCATTGCAGAGAGGAAAGGAAGATCGCAACTTCTCCTTCGGCAGGAGTGCCGGCTGCATCGAGGGGCTCTGACACTCTTATTTGCACGGAGTTCAGGATCTCGAACTCCGATCGGATCCACCGCATCTGAGACTTAACCAGCACAGAGCCTCCCGAGATGGTCTCCGAAGCCCGTCCACTTACAGCATCTCGGCGCTGCCTGCCATCGAGCCTCGGGGGGCTCAGGCAGTTTTCTTCTTACCTATGCAGCATATCCGAGCCCCCGCTTCTTTGCTCCTTCGGGGCGGGGGGAAGAGAGGTACTTCTTCAAAGGTACCTTTGGATGCCCCTCTTCTGTCATCTTAGCTTCTCGGCCCGGAGTCGTCATCCAGGTCATAATCTTCTCGGACCATATTTGAATCGGCTGACATCCCGTAGAGGTAAAGTAAATAGAAATGATGCTAGAGAAAGGCACTAGAGGAAGGGGGGACTCACCGGACGGTCACGGGAAATGACCTCTGCCAAAAACTCAGAATCGATCAGAATCGCCTTACCAGAAACTTCTAATCGGTCGGAATCGCCTTCGCCAGAAATCGCCTCTTCAGGGAACCAGCAATCACATAAAATCAAAGTGCAAAAATGAGAAGCATTTTCAAAGTTGGAGCACTGGGGTTTATATAACCTGTGAAGGATCTTCGCATTAATGGCGAGATATGATGACTGCAGCCGAACTGTCGCGAGTCGACTTCGGAGTGCACGTGACTAAATGTCATTGGCTCAAACACTACCAGGTTGTGTGCCTCTTACATCGGGCGACGAGTTGTAAGCAACGGAAGCGTCGCTCGAACATCTCCTGTAGCTTACATGGTAGTTAGCCATAAGTCCTACGACGATTCGAGATCTTAACCGTAATCGTCACCACGCGTCCGCTGGAGTTAACCCGTGGGCGAAAAACCCCGAGGACGTATCTCTTCGAATATGGAAATCATGATTGCAGCTACAAGCATGGTGAGTACAATAGTGGAGGCTATTGATCTTCCGCATGAGTTGACTCTCTGAGTCCGTGTCTAAACTCGGAGAGTAGGGGGCTTCTGTTATGGGAATATCCGAGCACCTTCTCAACTTCGAGGTCCGACACCATTCGGAGCGGACTGGAGACACGTGAATGAGTCTAAGATTACGAGAACGGCAGGAGGAAAAGACTCCCGGCTTGGCCTTAGTTACGCTTTTACTCTGAGGCTTCGGATAGGTGAGCTAGGACCGGGGCTGCCAGCTCGGAGTGGTCTAATGCCGAGGGCTCGGAGTAGTCGAATACCGAGGCAGTCAGTTTGAAGCTTTGATCAGAATCCTACTACTGCGTGATTAGCGATAGTTTTGCAACCGTCCACGTCTACACGTTCACCAACCACCAAGTAACTGCCCATGCCAACTCACCCGCAGTATGCAGCTAGTGGCAAAGGGCGCGTCGAGTATCGTAGACACACTCATCCCAGGTGAAGGGTATAAATAGTACATCATAATGAGAAGATAGGTACACAATATCTCGCACTCTCCCTCTATAAACGAACTTAGACCCAGGTTCGCTTGACCTGACTTAGGCATCGGAGGGTCCCCTACTTAGACCAGGGTCTCTTTTGCTCGCTGTGATTGTGCAGGTCCAAGATGTCGGAGAGGCTCGGAGTTCAGTAATCCGAGCGGAGAGTCACCCAGATTTTGTCAGCAACAACTTGCATGAAGAGGAAAAACAAATTTCATATTGATCCGAAACTTCTGTGATCCCAAAAGGTTTTCAATGGTAGACGTTCAATCCCCCGTTGCTTTATGCAATGTGGTTCACTTGATCTTTAGATCAGCCTTATTTTTTGGCTCAAGACCTAAGACTAGCTCGCAAAATGGATGAACAGTTTTGATATAACACGTACCTCATGATGTGACCCACAGAACTTAACTGATGTCAATATACCACCACCCAATCCACTTTCCTTAAATAACTCCAAGAGATTAGACGAAAAGTGAGCAGTGACAAGTAGGGCTGTACACGAACCGGGCTAGCCCGTTTAACTCGCTCGACTCGGCCCGACCCAAACTCAGACGGGCCATTTTCTTCGGCCCGAAACTGAGTTCAGGCCGGGTTCGGATAGGTTCCAGTTTGGCCTAACTCGGCCTATATATATATATATATATATCCTAAATTCTTACCCAGTTACTCTAACCATTTATAGCAATCCAGGCCGTCCAAATCGTGGGTCCCTTTATAGATGGACCAAAGTCCCAAAAATCTATAACAAAAGCCCTTCCCAAAAATCAAGGCCATTTAAGTTACCTGCCAAAGCCCTTCCCATGGAGTAGATGGAGCAGAGTCAAAAAATTAAGGCCGTCCAAATCGTGGGTCCGAAACTGGCCCGAAGTTCGGGCTGGAGCTGGGCATTAGACCGAGTCGGACCGGATTCGGTCCAACCCGATTCGGCCCGAAATCTGCATATGTAGATCCGAATCCAATCCGATCCAGAACCGGGTCTGAAACATCTATGTCGAACTGATCCGAAGCACGTTTGGCCTGACCCGAACCGAGTCCAACTCGGTCAGGAAAACCGGGTCGGATCGGATTGGTTACAATCCTCACCAAATTTTTTTAACGGTGAAAATCATTATCCTCGCTGCTATTTTCGGTGTGGTTCATTTGAGCTTTAGATATGATTCATTTTTTTTCCAAATGCTCTTAGATGATCACGAAAAATGGATAAATGGTATGGATATAATAAATACATCATTGTGGGGGCCCAGTTGATCTCGTTTGAGCTGTTCATATAAATCATATCTCGAGGGGCTTACAGCTGTTCACGTGCTGTGAACGGCGTGCACAGTGACGTGCTGTGCACGAAAGTGCCATGCGCACTGGTGGTGTATTACGCATTGACGTTAACAAGTTAGGTGGGTTTGATTATGGTGTATGTGTTATATCAAAATTGTCCGTCCATTTGGCGAGCTTGTTTTAAAGCTTGAGACTAAAAATAAGATAGATCTAACTGTCAAGTGGGCCACACTGAAAAAAACAGTGGGGATTGAACGTCTATCATTAAAACCTTTTTTGGGCTCATAGTCTCACAAAAGTTTTAGATCGATTTCAAATTTGTTTTTACTCTTAATTCAGGTCTTTGTGACCTTATGAACAAATTAGATGGAAAATAAACATTATGGTGGGCCCTACTAATTGTTTAAAGGTGAAAATCATTCTATGTTGCCATTTGTGGTGTGGTCCAGATGATCTTGGATATGATCCATTTTTTTGGATAATGCACTAAAATGATATCTAAATACATATGAACGGTGTAGATATAATAAATACATCACTATTGGGCCATATAACTTTGATCTCTTTGGACCGTTCGTACAACTCGCAGCTCGAGGAGCGTCAGTGCACTGCTCGTCCTGGCACGAAATCGGACTGCATAATGAGTTACTAAGTACGCTCTTATCGCACTGAGTAAACTCAGTGGGCCCCACCGTGTATGTATGTAGTATATCCACGCCGTCCATTCGTTTTTCCATATAATTTAAGGCGTTGAGCCCAAAATTGAAGAATATCCAGAGATCAAGCATATCATACTACAGGAAAAGTGGGAATAATGATTTCCACCGTTGAAACCTTATTAGGCCCCACAGTGATGTTTATTTGTCATCCAAACTGTTCAAAGACTCTTCCAGACATGGATGAAGAGAAAAAATAAAAATAAGCTTGATCCAAAACTTCTGTGGCCCTAAGAATTTTTCAACGGTATATCTTCAATTCATACTGTTTCCTGTGGTGTGGCCCATTTGAGAGTTGTATATACTTTATTTTTGGGCTAGAACTCTAAAATTATCCCATAAAATGGATGAACCGAGTGGATAAAATACGTAAGTCATGATAAACCTCACAAAGTTTTCTCAGTACGCTAATTGTACTGAGTTACTAAGTACGCAATTCGTATCTTGGCATGACACGTACCTACAACTAGACTCCTCCAGCCCGATACATAGCTGTGTGGTACACCAGGAAATGCTCTTCTTATTGTACACCCTTAACTCTATTAGGGCCCACCTTGAATGAATGTGGTTTATCCACGCCGTCCATTCATTTTTGCAGATCATTTTAGTGGTTGAACCTAAAATTGATAAATACCCAAAGCTCATGCGGATCTACCACAGGAAAAAATAGAAGTATCGATAAGAAGTACTCCAGATCGGGTAGGATCAGATCGGTCTGGATCCATTCGAATCGGGTTTTCGGGTTGGGTCGGGTCGGATCAGTGCCAATCCAAACTCAACTCGAAAATATTTCGGATCTGGATAGGGCTACCCGATCTGCACCGAACCAGACCATTGGTTCGGTTCTGATCGGGTCAGATCCACCGGATCGGGTCTATTTTGCCCAGCTCTAGTTTGGGCTGGACAAGTTGGTCCGGTGACCAGGTCGAGCCGAGTTCTGGCTGGTTTGGCTGGTGACCGGGCCGGGCCAGGTTGAGCCCAGTTCGACTCTATTCGGCCCGATGTACACCTTAGTAACAAGACTCAAGTGGGCTGTACAATAGGAAAAGGTACTTCAGGAAATTTCCACAGGTAAAACCTCCATGGGTTTGACAATAATGTTTACATCCCATCCATTCCATTAATAACATCATTTCTACCCGGATGAACTGAAACACAAATATTAGTATGATTCAAAACTTCGGTGGCCCCATGAATACGTCAAATGTGGATGTTTAATTATCTTGTTTTCATTACACTTGAGCATTGGATACGGTTATTTTTTACTTTATGTCTTAAAATGAACTCAAAAAATAGATAAAAGAATATGTTTTCTCATAAACAACATGGTAAAGAATGGATGGACGGAGAGGATTTCTGACAAAATAGGCCCCACCTGCATACAAGGAAATCCGTGTCCCCTTGGGGAAGGGGATTGGCTGGTGTACCTCACCAGCTGAATATCTGCTGTATTGATGCCATCAGGTTCCGTCGGTATAAGCTCGTCTTAAGGCTTGAGATGAAAAATAAGCCAGATATAACTATCAAGTGGATCACACTGAAAAAAGCAGTGGGGTATTGAGCGTCTACTATTGAAACCTGTTTTTGGGGTTACGGAAGTTTGGATCAATGTGAAACTTATTGTACCTCTTCATTAAGTTTTTTTTTGACCTTATGAATAGATTGAATGGAAAATAAATGTTACAATGGGCCCTATGAATTTTTTAACAATGAAAATCATTATCTCCGCTGCTATTTGTGGTGTGGTCCAGATGATCTTTGGATATGATTCATTTTATGTATAATGCTCTAAAATGATCTCTAAAAATAGATAAACCGTGTAGATATAATAAATACATCACTGTGGGGCCCATGTAACTTTGATCTCCTTTGAACCGTTTGTATAACTCGGACCGTCAGTGCTCGTGCACGACACGTACCTACAGCAGCTATATAGCTGATGTGTGGTACACCAGCCAATCCGCTTCCCGCCTTTCGACAGTCCGTGGACGATGACGACGCGTAAGGAAGATGATCAATGGTGGTAAACTATCACTTTAATCTTACGTTTGTAAATCCACGCGTTTGTCGAGAAGATGACGAAGACGCCAGTCACGCCATGCACCCTTGACCCTTGTTTGACCGGGAGCGGATTACCACAGTTGGTGTTACCCTTACCGTGGGGCCCACATTGATTATCTGTTGTATATCCACGCCGTCCATACGTTTTTCCATCTCATTTTAGGATGTGATCCAAAAAATTCAGAAGATCCAAATTTCAAACGGACCACACCACAGGAACAGTAGTGATTGAATGCCTAACATTGAAAACTTCTTAGGGCCCATCGTAAGCAGATCTATAACTTTATTTTCCATCCAAACCGTTGATAAGGTCAACCAGAACTGATTAAAGGAACATAAAAATATCAGCTTGATCCAAAACTTTTCTAGCGTATGAAAATCTTTTAACGGTCATTCACTACCTTTGTTTTTCTGTGGTGTGGTCCACCGGAGATTTGGATCTCCGTAAGTTTCGGGATAACACGGACGAGGATTTCCTGCCAAAGTCTCTGCACAAGGATGATGGGTGGGGCCCACTGCAATGTATGTGAGAAATCCATTCCGTCCATCTGTTTTACGAGCTTATTTTAGGACGTGCGGTCAGAATGGATGAAAAACTCAAGTGCGTCGCGCGGGAGGGGAAATTTGGGAAAGAAGTTCCCACCGTTGAAACCTTCCTGGGCTCAACGTTAATGTTTATTTAATATTCAAACCGTTTATAAGGTCATACCCAATGGGATGAAGTGAAAACACCGGAAAAAATAACCTGATAAGGAGCTTTTATGGCCATAGGAATGCTTCAACTGTGCTCGCTGAATTCCCCCTATTTCATCTTGTGCGGCTCACTTTAGTGTTGCATACATCTCATTTTTTATGTCACGTCCTAAGATGATCTCGAAAAACGAATGGACGGGGTGGATTTCTCACAAACATCTAGATGGGCCGACCAGCATCCTTGCACAGTAACTTCCTGTGAAAGGCTTTCGTAGGAAATCCGCGTCCAGATAACACCGTCGAATAAGAAAAAAAAAACGGATGGACGGCGTGGATTTACAACACATTCATCGAGGTAGGCCCCACACTGTAAGCGTAACACCCATTAAAGAAGGTGTTAACTGGGAAAGGGAACACGATCCGCTCCCTGTTTGACCAAGCTCTCAGTCATCTCCAACAACATGGAGGAGAAGCTTCACGAATCAGCCACTGTTATTCTAGGAAATTACATCTTTGGCCATTTCTACTTGTACACAGGAGATTGGACACGGCGGCTGGACAACCACTCTGGAGATGGGAGTTTTGTGGTTTCCAACATCTCCACACTACACGTGGCACATCCATGTTAATCTGGACTTCTGATATAGTGGGCCACCTTGTGTTCACTTGGGTTTTGAGCTATAGCGCCTGGCCCACCAGATTAGTGGATTCGATTGCTCTATCAGCCAATTCAAGCCAAGTTCGGTCAAACTTTGCTCAGTCCGGTCCTTTCGTTTGATTGGAAAAGTAAGCTGTTCACGCCCAGTTCAAGTTGAGTTTGAAATAGATCTTTTGAGTTGAGTTCTAGAACGAGGCTGGTTTGAATTTAAGTTTTAGAATTTTTAATATATATATATATATATATATATATATATATATATATATATATATATATATATATATATATATATATATATATATAGTAAGTGAACTCATTCTGAATCGAATTGATTTGAACTGAGTCAAGTTCGAGTCAAGTTCTGAGCCGAGCCAAGTTAAGTTGAATTTAATCTAATTTTCAAGCTAAAAAAATTAAATTAACTCGGGTCAAACCCAATTTCAAGCTTAATTGAGTCAAGCTTTTTTAGGTCGGGTTGAGTGAACTAGTTGAGTTAACCTGGTTCATTTACAACTCTAAGCACGTGCAAGATCTGAAAAGATATTTGAGACACTTTTGGTGAGAATAATAGCTAAGTTGATAGGGTGTTACACGCCATCTGACGGCGGAATATGGTCAAGCCAAAAGAGTAGTTATAGGACCAATGTTAAGAAAGGAACGAAAATTTTATAAGCCCAGAGTAGTACTAAAGCAGTTGCTCTAATTGTTGGATGTGAGAAGCATCCTGATAATTACTGTCGATGATAAAATCTGGAACACCCTCCACTCGGCATGGTGAACCTCCAAGGAACCCTGATCCTACACAAACAGTGAGCAAAGGAGACCCTGACTAGGTCAGGGGACCCTCCGATGCCTAAGTTTGGTCAAGGGAATCTGGGTCTATGTTCAAGAATTGAGGGAGAATGTCAGATGTTGTGTACCTGTAACAATAAGGTCTCATTGTATTTATACCTGATTATTGGACGGACTGGGTCCGTTAATCTTGGCACGATTCGCTCAATCAGTGGAATTTTTGGATCGTGGAGATACTGTCCGTAATCCAGGGATCATGTAGCGTATCGTGCGTATCTGCGGGCGAAACAATTAGTCATGTCTGCTTATGGTAGTTTCTTGTTTTAGCGCATGGAGTGTCGACATTCCTCCCTGGCCTCGGCTCGGGACTTCTGGCCGAAGAGGCCTTGGCTAGCGTGGACACGGGCCTTCACTGTAGGTTTGGTAAACGTGGATTGTGTCACGAGTCTGAGCCGAGCACCGGTCTGGACAGAATGTGGGCTTGGCTTTATTCGTCTGTTGAGCAATCTAGAGGTCTTCCCTCCGAGCTCCGAGGTGGGTCGGTGGACTTATCCTGTCGAGTTGAATTTTCTCGCAACTAAGGCAAATGGTTGAATTATTCATTTCTGGTCGGGCACTAGAGGAACAGTCTAGAGCATTTGGTTCGAGCTCCTCACCGACTATTCCGGTCTCAGATCACTCTGATCCGACTGCCAGCCTCGGAGTGGGAGCGCCACTGTAACCTAGCCACGAATCTTCCTTCCCCTTCGTAGCATCGTGTCATATCAAATTGACTCTTGTGAGTCTGATCAGATCATAGGGATGTCGATGCTCGGAATTGTAAGTGGCTCGGATCTTCCCATAACAGAAGCCCCCTACTCTTCGAGTTTGGCTATGGATTCGGAGAGTAAATACATACGGAAGATCAATCGCTCCCTCTGCCCCATCTTCCATGCGTGCAGTTGTCATTATGACTTCCGCATTGAAGAGAGGCATCCTTGAGGTTTCCCGCCCATGGGTTAATCTCCAGCAGACGCATGGCAATGGTTAGGATTTCGAATAATCGCCCGGCCTATTGGTGGTTAACACGTAGGCCTGGGGAGGCGTCTTAACAACGCTTCCCCTGCTCGGTCGCCGCTTCTACTTGATGGAGCCCGTCACCAAATGACAGAACTGTACGGCCTGGCAGAGCTTACCCCTGTGGTATGTAGCCAGTGTGCTCGAGAGTCTGCTCGCGATGATTCGACTACAGCCATTATGCCCCGCCATTAATGCGGAGATTCTTTCTGAGCTATATAATCTCCAGTGTTTCGGAAATGCCTCCCGTTTTCATTCCACATTCTGAATTCTTGTGATTGTAGATTCCCTGAGGAGACGATTTTCGGTGAAGGCAATTCTGGCCGATTCAAAGTTTTTCTGGCAGAAGTGATTCCCGGTGATCGTCTGGTGAGTTCATCCTTCTACCAGCATTTTTCTCTCCCTTCTCTATAAGATGTCCTCTGATATAGACATGGTCTAAGAATACTACAACGACTTCGAGCCGGCAAGCTTGGATGACGAGAGGGGGGCATCTGAAGGCCCCTTAGAAGTAGTGCCCCTGTTCCCTCTGCCTCGAAGAAATAAGGACACATGGGCTTGGACTCACCAAGGGGGTAAGAAGAAGGCCACCCGAGCCCCCCGAGACATGACGGCGGGTGGTGCTGAGATGCCGGCGAGTGAGCGGGCATCGGAGGTCATCCCAGGAGGTTCCTTATTGACGGAGTCTCAGATGGGATGGATCCATTCAGAATTTGAGTTCCCAAACTCTATTCAAATAAGGGCGCCCGAGCCCCTTGATACCGTCGGCGCACCTGCTGAAGGGGAAGTCGTCATTTTCCTTTGCGCCTTGTAATGCGGGCTTCGACTTCCTCTACACCCCTTCGTCCGAGCCTTGATAGCCTATCTGGGGCTAGCTCCCGGCCAATTCACCCCCAACGCTTAGAGGGTTTTGATCTCTTCCTTTATCATCTGACGTCAAGTTAGAAATCCGAAACTGATACCAGAGGAGTTAATAAGTTTGTACCTGGTCAAGCACGGCAGTCAAGAGCCATGGTACTACTTCGCGACCTGAGGTAGTAAGGGGTCGGGTTTGGTTTTGAATTTTCCATCCTCCAACAAGGACTGGAAGAATAAATGGTTCTAGACTTCTGGCGAATGGGAGGCGCCGACGGCGGAGCTCGGAAGCTTGATGACTCGGGTTCTCACCCGATTTACTTCACCAGGTCGGACCGCACGCATTTTCTTTTTTCAAGTATTTCTTCCTTCCATTGTAGTTGAACTAAATTTCATCTTATTTCTGTAGACTTCCCGAGGGGTTCGCCTCTCCTAACCTCTGACCAGAAGAACCAGGTCGCTAAGGCTCGGGCGCGATCAGGAGACCTGCCCTCTTGGTCAGATCTGATAACAGCCACCAATCTTCACTAGTCTGGTCTTTGCAAGTCCGAGCCGCTCCCCACTTCCTTCAGTAAGTTTATTTTTAACCCCTTACCTTTGGAAGGGTTAAATTTCTTAATTTGGTCACTGATTCGTCGTTGCACACATAGGTATGGCCGAGGTAGTTAGGTCTCGTAGAAGGAAGGTCACCCTGACTGTTGATGAGATGTTGAGGGCTGAGCCCCGAACGAAGACGACCATTCGGAGGAGGTAGGCGGCTCCTCGCGGTGAGGGTCCCTCGGCCCCAATTTATGTCGTTGCAGTTCCAGCTGTAGCTTCAGTTTCTGTTGTTGCAGCTCTGGCTGTAACTTCAATTTTTATTGCTGCAGCTCCAGCTATAGCACCTATTGCAGCTGAGGCCGCTGCTGCCAATGTTCTGGCTCCAACTCTTCCTCCTGCCGCCGTCCCTCATACCACAGAGGTACCCCCAGTAGTCCCCGAGGTCTGCATTATTGTCCCCTTCTCATCGGAACGTGAGGAGGCCGTTCGGATGGCTGACGCCATCTCTCCCCCCTGATGCCAAGAATGACCTCAGGGCTGAGGCTCAAGCTTCAGCAGGCAGCAGGATCGGGGCCGGGGAAGCCATGGGGTCGGCCCAGGTGGGGACAAGCGAAGAGAGGTTCTAGCCGGGCTATCACATGTCCTGTTTGGTACAATGGGCTGGCAAACACGCCCCGGAGGAGGAGATCGCTGGCCTTATGACTTGGCTTCCATCTTCTACCGGGTAACTGTTTTAATCTTTCCTTGCCTTCAATTTTTGCTGCATTCGAATATTCAATTCTTTTATTTTCACGCAGTCCGTTCCGAGGCTTCTCCTGACTCGAGAGAGATTGAAGGAAGCCGTCAAGAAGGATGTTGAGGCAGAGGCCCTCAGGAGGGAGGTCGGGATCCTGCGAGATGAGGCCACCTTCCTCCGGATGGAGCAAGCGGAACTTCACCGACAAATGGATGACGGGAGGGCCCGAGAGCTCCAGCTTCAGGGGGTCGTGAGCGATCTTGAGGCTCGATGCGGTGCTGCTGCAGCGAGCTGACCCAAGCCAAGGCTCATGCGGAATCACTTGCCAAGGAGAACGCTCGGCTAAGGGAAGTACTGGAGCGAACCAGGGCTGAAGCCATAGAAGAACTGCACAGGGCGATTTCCCGTGCGAGGGATGTCCAGCGGGCTGAAGATGAAGCGTCTCTGACCTCTGTCGTGGCCACCGGAGTAGAGGCTTTCAAGTCTTCGAAAGAGAGGGTCATCGAAGCCACTAAGTTTTATAACTGAGGCTTCGACACTTGTATTGAGGTGGTCCAGGACTTGTACCCGGACCTCAACCTTGAGCCTCTACTGCTTGAAGACGCAGAAGAGAAGCCCGCTGAAGATGTCCACCCGGATCAGGCCCCTAGCTCCCAAGCTCCTCCTCCTCCTCCGACTGCATAGTTTTCAGCATTTCTCTTTTATTGACTTTTCTGAACTTAGTTTTTCTTTTGTTGGTAAATGGTTTGCTGGATAATATTTTTTAACCCTCTGGAGAGGGCACATAGATGATGATGATTTAAATGTTAATCCTTACTTAATTCTTAGATGTTGATTGCTGAGCTAATTTATTGACAGGTCGATCTTCTTTGGGGCACTACCGAGCCGACCCCTCGACGGGTCAGCTCGTTTCAATGCCATTTTGTAGAACTTTGAATCTTCGTAGTATTGCCATTATTATGTCCGGACCCCTAGGGTATTGGCTCCTACCACGATTGGCGAACAAGTTTTAACTTACCCGTGAGTCGGGTGACGAGCCGACTCCTTTATCGGGGAGTCAGGTCTTCTATTGGCTTTTTCCTCAAGCATGATGAGGTGTCCTGTAAAATTTTCATGGGATAACGTACTAACCCCTTCTTTAAGGGATCGGTTCGTTAAGTCTGCCCCTGCATATGAGAGACAACTTTTTCTTAGTGGATAATCTGTTCGCGTAAATATGAAGAGATGCGATGTAACACCCCGTACTTTTAGTACTCGGGTGTCCCCACGTAGATCCAAATTAGCTCACATATATGCATTGACCCACATAATTTGCCTTACACAACGACCCTCAATCTATTCATCGTAACCCTTAGATTTTATACTATAACAACTCACAACATCATAATAAGATTTGAGATCAATTTGTCCGTTTGACTATCACAAGTTAAACTATATTTAAATAAATGAAAATCTTATGTTTATAATCTTGACCGTGATGACATCTCATCATACACCTATTTAGTACAGTCGAACCGTATGAAACCAATGTAGGGATCAAAATCACAAGATCCACCATTCATCAGTTTACAACGCTCCGTAGAAAGATCCTTTCTATTCAACTCCCAAATCTCACCTAAAACATTCATTAGGACCCCTAGGGTTATCAATAATAAAATACTAGGCAATCCAATCGTTGGATTGGTTTATAATGGTCCTAACTCCTAATGACCTATAGTGTGGCCCACATCATGAATTATATATATAGTGTGCAGACAATAATAATAATAAATATAAAAATGATATAAATACATGTATACACATAACAAAATAAATGAAATAAAATAAAATTATAAGTATTATATGGGCAGTAAGAAATCTTGAAGAGGTAGACAACTCATAGGGCCACTTTAACTGTTGACGATTGATATGGGGTAAATCTGACCACCGGAACAATTATAATCATCCGTTAAGGGTCAAGATCTGGTTGGCATGGCCCACCTGGGTCTCACCATCGACTCGAAATGGGACAGGGTCCCTATGAAGGGTTCCTAATGCGAATGGACGGTATGGATTATGATACTGACATCTCAGCGGGTCCCTACACGGTGCATGTGCACTAAAGACGCTAGTACACGAGCCACACTGGACCAAGCCTTTTGCAAACAAGAAATATCTCCCGCCTTTCTCTCTCTATTTTAAACCGACTGTGTTTGAGCTCTTAGGTGGCCCACCACGGCCACTTTCCAAGCCATTTAAGCCGTCCAATCTCTTTATGGGACCCACACGATCAAAACGGTATAGCCGTTCGACCATTCGTAAGCGGAGGAGGGAGATTGAACGCCACCGTCCATCTAAGCCTAAAAACAGCCCGACCCGAGAGCCTGTGGAAAGAGAGAGAGAGAGAAACCGACTTCCCCTTTGGGAAGGGCTAAGCTCGGCCGTCCACGGTAAGGACGATCACAGCCGTCCATCTCTCTCTCGCTGACTATAAAATGAGGTCAGTGTAGCCCTTGAATGCGCACCAAGTGAGAAGGAGAGAGTGCGGAGAGGAAACCCAGAGAACCGTCTTCTCTTTCGTCTTTTTTATTCTTCTTCTTCTTCCTTATAGCTTCATGTCATATGTCTCTGAACCGGAACCATGCCAAGCAAATGGTTGGGTTCGGTCCAGCCACCGTAACGTCGGGACGAGCCAAACAATGGCCGTTTCAGACCACATCACAGGCCTCATGACGAGTCTGTTTTGAGCTCTCTGTAGAGTTTCGAAACTAGCTCGGAGGACAAGCCAATCAGTGGCAATAGGCGGACTGTTGAGACTGTCGTTGGGTCCCTGTTCGGACTAGAACTGAGCCAATCCATGGCCCTGTTCCGGGCTGAAAAACTGACTCAACTAAAGCTCTGTTCAGAGCTAAGGGCCTGTTTCAACTGAAGCCTTGCTAGGATGCAAAATCTAGGGCAGTGGTAACAATATTCCAGGCCAAACTATGCCAAACAATGGCTAGTTTTCAGGCCAAACTCGGATAAAAGGCAGGGACCCTGTTCGGGACCGAATCACATTAAAAGGCTGGTGGGCCCTGTATGAAAACCCTGGGCCACCTTGCTGCATATCCACACCGACCACCATCTTCCTCTTGAAATTTTGACCATGAAAGGCGAGCTTTGATCATCTGATGATGTGGCCCACCTAGGTAATCAAGCCTCAAAAGTAGCCGAACGGTCTTCTTTCGACCGCCGTAGAGACCTCGTGAATGTGAGTGGCCTAGAAAGATCAACGTGGTTTTGAATGGTTTTCCTCCCTCTACCTGATGAACGGTTCAGATCCACCATTTACTCCATGATGGTGGCTTACAACGAAGAAACGAAACCTCTGTTGGGAACAGAGTCGACACACATTACGTGAGGGTTGGTGGGCTGACTGACGGTCTGGGCCCTGCAAAATGCAGGTGAGCCTCGCCCAACGTCAGTGGGCTGACCCTGAATGTGAGCCCTGCATCGGCCGTGGGCCCCACCAAATGCCGGTGGATTGCTCTAGTGCTTGGCCACCATGGGCCATTTATGTATGAACCGTCCATCAGGGACGATGGTCCAAATGTGGGCCCTGGGCCGGACGTCCAGTACTGGGCAATTTCTTTTGTTTGTTTCTTTCTTTATTTTATATATTTATATGTATATATATACATACGTATATGAATATATATCTGATAGTATACATAGATATGTGGTGGGCCCCACATGGGACCCACCTATGAAGTGAAATAACGGTGCATGTATGCACCAGGACGTTGAAGCAGAGGACGCCGAACGCTCCTCTGCCAATCAGTTCACCTAAACTGATTTGCAAAAAGATGAGATCTCATCAGTTATGATGAGTCTGGGAAATCCGAATGGTCCACATGAAGCAGCACCTCATAAAACCCTTGGTTTCAAATTTTACTTTAAACCGAAACTTCGGTGGGCCGCAAGGAATGAAAACAGTTTCTTCCTTTAAATTGAAATTATTCTTGCTATGGCCCACCAGAATCTTGGGTCATGGTGAAAACTCACGCCCTGAGGTTTCTTGGGATTCTACATCTTATGGACTGTTCGGATTTGACACCCATATTTACACAGTACCCACACGTGAAGTGAATGGGCTGTGCATGCATGCGCCAGGGAGTGAAGATACGTAAGTTCACGTAAGCCACTGCAAAATTTCGAGATCTCCCCATGGTTGATTAATCTGGAAAATCTGAATGGTCCACTTGGAGCAAAACCTCATAAAACCCCCTGGTTCCCATTTTTACGTTGAACCGAAACTTAGGTGGGCCATGGTTAATGCAAATAGTTTCTTCCCTTGAAAGTGCATTTATCTTTGCTATGGCCCACCAGAATCTTAGATCAGGATGAAAATTTACCTCCCAGGGTTTCTTGGGATTCCACATCTTATGGACCGTTCGGATTCAGAACCCATGTCACAAGTGTGAAGGAACGCACGTATATTCATATTTGCATGGTGAGTCCTACATGTGTGTGGGACCCACTTTTGTGCACGCTGGATACAGACCGTCCCGGGTCTGAATGTGGTGTGCCTGGACACACATCCACACTGTCCACACAAAACTCGAGTGATACATGTATAGTACACATATATATGTACGTACGTACTGTAGGTTGCAATATCATATACATAACTGATATAGGGATACATTGTGCGATGCATATGTACTGTATACAGTGTGTACATGTATACCACGTGAGATGTTATGTATTTGGTGTATACATTATATGCCATGGATACATACCTCAGATATATAAGGTATGCATATATATATATATATATATGTGTGTGTGTGTGTGTGTGTGTGTGTGTGTGTGTGTGTGTATGTATGTATATATATGCTATGTGCTACGTATGTAATGTATACATGTATATTACGTGATGAACCCGTCCTAAGGATCTAAGGAGAAGGATGAGGCTGATCTAGTGATCAAGTGGGCCCTGACTGGACCCAGTTTAATTAAAAACAAGGGTTTATGCTTAATGAGTTTGATTGCTTTGAGTACAGCCTAAGACAACCTCGGTCCAGGGTCTTCCTACCCTCCACCTATTCTTATCTGATCAAATTGGTGACTCATTATTTATTATAAATAAATTACAGGGAGTCACGTGAGTGGTGTAAAGTGCACCATCCCCCCAAGGAAACTTGCCCCCAGGAGCATTCTACGAATTGACTAGTGATGATTCTTCCCTTTGAGCTTTCCATCTTCTCATTAGCTTAAGTTATAGTTGTTATTTAAATTCATGATTAATATCTCTCTTTATAATCACATGTGTTAGCTAGTGAAAATTGAATTATTGTATTATATGCTTTATGATTATCCTGTATAACTGTTTATGCTTGTGGATTGCTTATGGAACTTAAACTGGTACATTAGTGGAAAATTCCCACATATGAATGTACACCCATACTTGGGATGTAACTTGACAAGTTGTGATCGTAATGGACCTTCGACTTGGTGGTTATTGAGCAGTGGTCTAGATGGACCATTGATGTGGGCCTACCATCCAAGGTTGTTGTGTCCAATGGCTTTCAAGGATGGTCTTTTATCGCACAGTTCTGATACTCGCCCTATGTGGCCTACTTTGATATCGCCCTATGTGGCTTTGTTCTAGTATTTTCCTATATGGGTTCGATGTTTTATTCTGTGCAACCATGCGATGGTAAGCCCCATATATTGTAATGTGATTGGTCACTAGTCGATGGGGTTCCATTAAACATCCTAAGGTGGTAGTCTCATGGGCCGGGGATGGTGGCAATGGGACACTATGCCCGAGCCGTCGGCCTACGCTGGGCCATGTGCTCCCCGTAGTGACCTTTGAGCTTACCTAAATTGGCTGGTTGTAAATGGATTAATAATGACTTGGCTAATCATGCATACATGACATATTTCGATGACTTGGATCACTTTGCCCTGCGATTACGCTGAATGTTGCGCTTATGACCAGTCATTCGATGACGATATTGACTTGGATCACTTTGCCCTGTGATTACGCTGAATGTTGCGCTTATGACCAGTCATTCGTTGATGATATTGACTCGGATTATCTTGCCCTGCGATTACGCTGAATGTTGCGCTGATGACCAGTCTTATCCCTGGGTGACGACCCCAATGTCCGTCCGGATGTTTTTCCCGAGACATTGCCTGTCTGGATGTTTTACCCGGGGCACAGACCGTCTGGATGTTTTACCCGGGTCGATCATTACATTCATGCATCCATGCATCTAACAAGACTGCATTTACTCTGTTTTGGTTGTCTATATGTTTTTATACTATTTCTTACCTAATGCGGCGGTGTGTAATCTTGAGGGGAATTCACACTGAGTTGGCCACTCATCCATCAAATATAAAACCATACAGGTAGTACAGGTGGCTTAAGTGATATGCATGTTCAGACTTGATAAGGAGCAGGGTACGATCACCAGGAATGCATGACTGTATGCTTAGAGGAGCTGTGTGATCTTGCGGCTCATATTTATATGCTTTCTATTATTTCTCATGTATTAGATCATGTAATTCTTGTATTTGTTAATGTTGGAGACATTGGTTTGTATAAGTCATTTTGGGCAGCAATTGTATATTCTAAATGAAATTTGAAATTTCCCTTTATGCTACTTGTCCACTCTACGCTCATCTGCTTACTCTGATGAAAGAAAAATATTATACCTGACCATCCTTTAAGGTTAATACTCGGGTTTTCGGGACACGGGTCATGTACTCGGGTCTTGAAAAGTCGGGGCGTTACATGCGAACTTCATTGAGAGCTTTAAAGTCTAGTCGCTTGGAGGCGTACATTTATTGAGGAACTTAAAGACCATTCCATCAAGGATAGTAAACTTTTAGGTGCTCGGCATTCCAAGGGTGGGGGAGCTGGTGGCCTTCGAGATCTTTTAAGTAGTAGGAGCCCGGTTTGGATGATCAGACCATGCGGTAAGGCCCTTCCCAGTTGGGTCAGAGTGCCCCAGCCCTCGGCTCGACGGTGTTCTGAAAGACTCGGCGAAGGACTGAGTCCCCTGGACGGAACTGTCTGGTTTTTACCTTAGTGTTGTAAAATCACGCCACCTGTTGATGTCAAGCAGCGGCTCGGAGTCTGGCGACTTCTCTGGCCTCTTCAAGTAAGTCTAGGTTAGCTGCCATCTGCTCGGCGTTCCGGTTCTCTTGATAATTTTTGACCCGAGCCGTAGGGAGGCCAATTTCAATTGGCACCATTGCCTCCGAGCCGTAGGATAATGAAAATGGGGTCTCCCCAGTAGATGATTGAGTCGTGTTCCTGTAGGCCCAGATGATGAATGGGAGCTCCTCGGCCCAATTGCCTTTTGCTTTTTCCAATTTCATCTTGAGATGATGTTTGATAACCTTGTTGATAGCTTTTACCTGTCCGTTGGATTACAGGTGTCGAGGCGAGGAATCTGCGTTGGTGATGTCGAGCTCCCGACACAGGCATCGGAACTTGTCGTTGTCAAACTGCTTGCCGTTATCAGACACAATGGTGCGTGGAATCCCGAACCAACAGATGATGTTTTTCCAAACAAAGTCAATCACCTTCTGTTCTGTGATTTTTACAATGGGCTCAGCCTCAGCCCACTTGGTGAAGTAGTCGACTGCGACAATGGCGAATTTGACTTGTCTTTTCCCCGTGGGCAGAGGTTCGATGATGTCAATTCCCCACTGAGCGAATGATCACGGACCACTCATGGGAGTTATCTCCTCTGCAGGTTGTCTCGGCACAGTCGCATGTCGTTGGCATTTGTCACACCTTTGAATATAATTCTTCGAGTCCTCCCTGATGGTCGACCAAAAATATCCTTGTCGGAGTATCTTTAGGGCCAGGGCTCGGCTGTTAAGGTGGTTTTCGTAGATTCCTTCATGAATCTCCCGAATCACATAGTCTTCTTCATCGGATCGGAGACATCTAAGGTAGGGCTATGAGTGCCCTTTCTTATATAGTGTACCGTCCAAGACTACGTACCATACTGCTCTAACTCTCAGGCGCCTAGTTTCCAGCCTATCCATAGGGACCTCGCTAGATGTGAGGTAGCTATAAATCGGGTCCATCCAGCTCGGAGCATCATCCACTAGATTAACCATTTTCCTCTCCGTCTGATTGATGCTCGGATGTTTTATGAATTCCACAGGAATGATTCGCGGGATCTTCCCTTCCGTAGCTGAAGCTAGCTTTGCTAGGGCATCGGCCCATGAATTTTCTGCTCTGGGGATCTGATGGATCGTGCAGCTCTAAAATCTTTCAATCAATTTTCTTGCCTCGTTTAGATAAGCAATCATTCTTGTTTCCTTGGCTTCATACTCGGTGGAGATGTGGTTCACTACTAACTGAGAATCACATCGGACTTGAATAGACTGGACCCCCAAACTTGCTACCAGTTTAAGTCCAGGAGCAGAGCCTCGTACTCCGCCTCATTGTTAAAGGCCTTAAAGCCGAGTTTGATTGCGTACTGGATGGGTGTGGAATCAAGTGCAATCAAGACAAGTTTCGCTCCGGCATGCTTAGCGTTGGACGACCCATCTACATAGAGGACCCATCCTGGTTCAGATACCGTCTCGGGATTACGTGGGGGATCGAGCGAAGGAGTCTCCTCGACCTCTTTACTGATCTGTTCCTCCTCAAGGGCGGTGAATTTTGCAATGAAATCGGCTACGGCTTGGCCCTTAATTGTTGTCCTTGGTTGGAACTGAATGTCGAACTCCCCGAGTTCGATGGCCCACTTAGTCAACCGACCTGACACTTCGGGCCTTTGGAGGACTTGCGTAAGGGGAGAATCAGTCAACACCACGATGGAATGAGCTTAGAAGTATGGATGTAACCTCCGAGCTGAGATGACGAGATTAAGCGTTAGCTTCTCCAAAGCCGAATATCTTGTCTCGGCGGGCACCATGGCCTTACTTACGTTATACATAGGATGTTACTTACCCCATACCTCTCTAATCAGGGCCGAGCTGACGGCAGAGGTCGATACTGCAAGGTATAGAAACAGGCGTTCACCTTCTTCGGGCTTAGACAGTAGGGGCGGTGAACCTAAATACTGTTTGAGCTGCTGAAAGGCCTGTTCGCATTCCGACGTCCATTCTGTTTTCTTATGACCCTTCAACCGTTGAAAGAAGGGAAGGCATTTATCTATAGCTCTGGATATAAACCGTTCGAGCGCTGCTACTCATCCGGTGAGGCATTGTATCTTTTTGATAGTCCGAGGCAAATTCATGTTGAGGAGTGCTTTGATCTTGTCAAGGCTCGCTTCGATATCCCTCTGGCTAACCTAAAACTGGAGGAATTTACCTGAGCTAACTTCGAAGGCACACTTCGCGGGGTTGAGCTTCATCTGGTATTCTAGGAGGATACTGAAAGTTTCTCTGAGATCTGTCAGGTGATCGGATGCCTTAACGCTCTTTACTAACATATCATCGACATACACTTCCATAGTATGTTTGATCTGCTTGGCGAACATTTGATTCACCAGCCTTTGATATGTAGCCCCAGCATTTTTCAAGCCTAACGGCATGACCCGGTAACAGTAGAGTCCCTTGTTTGTGATAAAGGTAGTCTTCTGCCTGTCTGGGGGATGCATCACGATCTGATTGTACCCGAAGTAAGCATCTAGGAAGGAAAGTAATTCATGCCCTGCTGTGCTGTCCACCAGCTGATCAATCCAAGGCAACAGGAAGCTATCCTTCGGACACGCCTTATTCAAATATGAGTAATTTACACAGACCCGCCATTTTTCGTTGGCTTTCTTGATAAGGACCATATTTGTGATCCAATTGGGATAATGCACCTCCTCTATGAAGCCGGCGTCAAGCGGAATGGAGACCTTGTCGGCTATAGCTTCATACCATTCAGCATTGAACGACCTCCTTTTCTATTTTACTGGTTTGTGGTTTGGATCCACATTTAGTCGGTGGATCATGACATCCGGAGAGATCCCGGGTATATCTTCATGCGACTATGCGAAGACATATCTGTGCTACTGCAGGAAGGCTAGTATTTCGAACTGCTGCTCAGGGTTTAATGATGTTCTGAGCTGAACAGTTTTGCTCGGGCGTGCTTCATCGAGCAGTACTTTCTCCAGGTCTTCCACGGATGAGTCCTCCGCGGGTCCTCTGGGATCTAGAACGTTGATGGTAAGGGCTTGCTTCACTGACCCTTTCTTCACTGATATCGCGTAGCATCTACGGGCCTCACGCTGGTCACCTCAGAGGTAACCTACCCCACCCTCGATGGGAAATTTTATCATTAGATGATAGGTGGAGACGACTGCCCTCACTGCATTGAGAGAAGGTTTGCCCAAAATGACGTTATGTACTGATGGCACATTGACAACGAGGAAATCTACCATGATGATGACTTGATGTTGTCCTTCTCCTGTGGTCACAGGGAGGGAGATGACTCCCTCGGAGATCACCCTTTCTCCGACAAAACCATGTAAGGAGGTCTTCACAGGTCTGAGGCGTGACCTTAGGATCCCCATTCTTTCGAATGCCTCAGAGTAGATCACATTTGCTGAGCTTTCGGTGTCGACCAGGATACAGTACACCTTATGGTTGGCTATGGTCATAGTGACCACAAGGGCATCGTCGTGCGGATGTTGGATTCCGCACGCATCGTCTTCCGAGAAGGTCATATTATACAGATTGACCCGAAGCTCTTTGCTTGGCCGCTCGGTCAAGTGGACATGATGTTCCGGATCAGACTTCCGAGAATGGGCTTTTCGAGCCCTGTTTGGATCTCCTCCTCCTGACGAGCCGCCGAAGATGGTGCGGATTTCGGTTGGCTCTTCTGTGGTGTTATTCGGTTTCTCTCGCTCTTCTTTCCGAGCTGTTTTTCCTTCCTTGGTATATTGGCGCAGATGGCCTTTATGGACGAGGGCCTCGATCTCATCTTTAAGGTCCACACAATCAGCTGTGTTGTGGTCGTAATCCTGATGGAAGCGGCAGTACTTGCATTTGTCTCGATGATCTGGGTCGGCCCTCATACAGACAGGCCAATTCAGAAGCTTGTGCCCTCTGATGTCCAATAGAATTTGCTCAGTTGACGTGTTGAGGGAGGTGTAGGAACGGAATTTACCCTCCGATTTTCTGCTCGGACGACGATCGCGAGGGTCACGGTCGTCTAATCCTTTACTGGATGGCTGAGGTTCTTCGTTCCTTGGCCTCTTCCCTTTACCAGTTGGCTCTGTCACTTGAACATTTTTGTGGGCGTTGGAGAATTCCTTAGCGTTAGTATACTTCTGAGCTCTGGCGACGAGGTCAGCTAACGTCTTCGGTGGATTCTTTCTAATGGAGAAAGTAAACTTTCTCTCTTTTAGGCCGTTGAACATGGCAGCGAGGTCCATCTTGTCGTCGTAGTCTTCTACCTGCAATGTTTCCTCATTGAAGCGAGTAATGTAGTCCTTTAACGACTCCTTAGGCTCTTGCTTGATGGTGAACAAGTGAGTATTGGGCTTCCGACTCCTCTTACCGCTTATGAATTGGGTAAGGAATAGTCGGCTTAGTTCTGCGAAGGAACCAACGGAGTTGGGTTTAAGTTGACGATACCAACTTCGAGCAGATCCTGTGAGTGGGATTGAGAATCCCCTGCACATCATCGCGTTCGTCGTTGTCTAGATTTGCATCCACGAACGATAAGCCTCCACATGCTCAGATGAGTCACCAAACTCAGATTATTAGATGACAGGAGGTATTCGGAACCTCTGGGGCATCACCTCGTCCATGATCGCAAAGGTGAAGGAAGGGTCAGTCTCTTCCATCATCGCTTGAACAGAGCGGGAACCGACGATGGCGGTTACTTCTTTTCTAGCGTCAGAATTTTATTATTGAGCCCGCGAACCGTGTTTCCCAAGGGTCTTTATTCTCAACTACTATTTCCTGAGTGTTTTTTATTTCGGGAGTCCTCCTTCCCCGTCTCTGTTCCAGCTCGTGGCGGAGATCCGTCGATACCAGGGCCAAGGTGATCGAGGCATTCATCGGAGCTCGACTGGCTATGTTCCGAGCTGAAACTTGAATTTGGGTCGGGGGAGGATTCTGAACCAATGCCGGCGCCTGAGGGGGTTGACGCGGGGGCCCCTCGGGTCTCGTGCTCCTCGGCACGGAATGAGCTTCCATAACCGGACCAATCAGCTCAGGAACAAGGTTCTCCTAAGCAGGAGGTGGTTGCGGCTCCTGTCGCTGTTTCATCTAGTTGATTTCGTCACGCAGGGCTTGTATCTCGCTCTGCATCACCCGATACTTGCTTGCTCGATTACGAGAACGCTGGGAAGGCCCTGGTGTTGATTCGACGTGAAGTAGCGAAGAGGAATGGGTCTGCTCATTTTGCTCTGGTTCCGCAGCTACTACTTTCTTCTTCTCTCTTGTCATAATGCTTAAGAATAAGAACCTAACCTTTCGTATCAGATTCCCACAGACGGCGCCAAAAATGTTAATGACAAAATCTGGATCACCCTCCACTCGGCACGGTGAACCTCCAAGGAACCCTGATCCTACACAAATAGTGAGCAAAGGAGACCCTGGCTAGGCCGGGGGACCCTCCGATGCCTAAGGCAGGTCAAGGGAATCTAGGTCTATATTGAAGAATTGAGGGAGAATGTCAGATGTTGCGTACCCATAGCAATAGGGTCTCATTGTATTTATACCTAACTATCGGACGAACTGGGTCTGTTAATCTCGGCACGATTCGCTCAATCAGTAGAATTTTCGGATTCTGGAGATACTATCCGTAATCAAGGGATTGTGTAGCGTATCGTGCATATTTGCGGGCGAAACAATCGGTCATGTCCACTTAAGGTAGTTTCTTATTTTAGCGTATAGAGCGTCCACATTCCTCCCTGAGCTGGGCTCGGGACTTCTGGTTGAAGAGGCCCTATAGGTTTGGTAAACGTGAATTGTGTCACGAGTCTGAGCTGAGCACCGATCTAAGCCGAGCACCGGTCTAGACGGAATGTGGGCTTGGCTTTATTCGTCTGTTAAGCAATCTAGAAGTCTTCCTTTCGAGCTCCGAGGTGGGTAGGTGGACTTATCCTGTCGAGTTGAATTTTCCCGCAACTAAGGCAAGTGGTCGAATCATTCGTTTCTGGTTGGGCACTAGAGGAATGGTCTGGAGCATTTGATCCGAGCTCCTCACCGACTATTCCGGTCTCAGATAACTCCGAGCTGACTGCCAGCCTCGGAGTGGGAGCGCCACTGTATCCTAGCCACGAATCTTCCTTCCCCTTCGTAACATCGTGTCATATCAGATTGACTCTTGTGAGTCCAATCAGATCACAGGGATATCACTCCTCGGAATTGTAAGTGGCTCAGATCTTCCCATAACAATTACTCTTGTGAATCTATAGATATCAAATGAGTTCAATGAAGTAAAGTTTCTTATACCAACTCAATTAAACAAATCAAATCTATCAATTATTATTTATATTTTTTAACATAATTTGTCATTTATATTTCTTAGCATAATTAGTAACTTTATTTTATATCAACAGTAGTAATAATTCAATATTTATAATTCTTAGCAATAATCTAAGTCTATGCTAATGCACTGAATGATTTCCATTGTAATACAAACAAATCTCCATTTTCCATAGTATAATTATTGGAAACATATGCTGAAAGATCAACCAACATCGGCCCACTTGTATGAATGTTCGAGGCAACCAGAACCATTGATCCAGTGGACACCACGTGGAGAGACCTAAGCCCAAACTAACGGTGATCTCAAAGTCCTCCTGTCCATCTGATCGTTGTGAATCTTGGTAGTCAGCGTTTAAGAATTCAAAGGGTCGCAGACATGATGGTGATTACAGGCGACGGGCAGGGGCATCTTCGTCACTGTTGCTGCAGTAGCTATCTTCCACTTAGGATCCTAGTCACGGACGCCGCTCTTCCACGCATTGAAGAAACCGCTCTTTTGCTGACCTGTTCGTTCTTTAACAGTCGGTCGTTTAGACGTTATAAAATGACATAAGTGCCCCTACCCCGGATAAACGAGTTATCACATGTGCTAAACTGGCAGGTGTAACCTATCTGAGGCATCCAAAAGGAGGATCCACCCTGAAAATTACCGAGTGCTTAATACTAGGCCAGAACATGCGATCGGTTCAGTGTACATATGTGGCCTACCTGATGAATGGACGGGCCTGATCATCACATCAGGTTATCTGTGCCATGTGATTCACCTATGGACAGGTCAGATGTCCCGCACGTGCATTAATCTAACATGTGTTACTCATGGGCGGTGGCTAGCAAACCTCATCAGACTCTTATGTGATGGTTACTCCTGGGTGGTATATAGCAAGCCTCATCAGACTGTGATGGTTAACCCAAAGTCTATACTTAGTCCGACAAATGCAGCCCATCCTTTGGTTATCAAGATCATCGATTGAAGATAGCTCACTGAGTGAGAATACCTCGTTTCAATACTTGAGGTCCTGGTATCGATCCCTGGTGAGGGTGGCTAACATAGAGTGTGTACTGACATGGGTGTGTACTAACAAGCTAACCCTGATCTATAGCTCAAGTGGTGGACTGAGTGAAAGATACCACATTTCAAAACTGAGGTCTTGATGTCGATTCCCTAGCGGGAGTGGCTAACAGTGAAGTGTGAACTGACCGTTGGAGATAAATGACGGAATGAAATTAATTACAGCAATGGTTCAAGAAAAGTCAAATATTGTTTGGCTGTGATCTTGAAAATTATTTAGAATGTGTGTGTGTGTGTATATATATATATATATATATATATATATATATATATATATATATATATATATATAAAAGGTATTATGCGCTCGACCTCACGAGTCCGTCCCATGAGGTTGAGCTGTGTGGGCCCCACCGTGATGCGTTTCGAACATCTACCCCATCAGTCAGATGCACCATTCCATCGTGGGCCTAGGTCTCAAAAATCAAGTCAATCCGTGACTTGTGTGGGCCACACCATATACAGAAGTGGAGAGGGGCTGTGAACCATTAAAACATTCATAATAATTTTTTGGGCCCACCGAGATGTGGTTTACAAATCCAGCCCATCCATTATGTGTGTCCCACTTGGATGAGGGTTCAGACCAAGTTTCAGCAGCATTCAAAACTCAGGTGGGCCCCACTAAGTGCTTTTATATGTTTTAACGGTGTCTTCACCTGATTTTAGATGGTATGGCCCACCTGAGTTCCGTATACAGCTGATTTTTGGGATATCCCATAATTTAGAGGGGACCCATCAAATGCACGGTGTTGATGGTCAACAAGCATCACGGTGGGGCCCACACAACTCGACCTCACGGGAGCTTATCGTGAGGTCGAGCGCATAGTACCTTTTCTATATATATATATATATATATATATATATATATATATATATATATATATATATATATATAGAAAAGGCTTTATGCAGTCGAGCTCATGGGAACTTCCCATGAGGTTGAGTTGTGTGGGCCCATCGTGATGTGTGTCAAACATCTACCCCATTCGTGAGATGCACCATTCAATGTTGGGGCACAGACATAAAAATCAAGTCAATCTATGACTTGGGTGGGCCACATGCAACAGTTGAGAAGGGTTAGCCTCTCATTAAAACATTCACAATCATTTATTGGGCCCACTGAGATGTGGTTCACAAATCTAGACCATCCATTGTGTGTGTCCCACTTGGATGAGGGGTCAGACCAAGTTTAAGCCACATCCAAAGCTCAGGTGAGCTTCACCAAGTACTTTTATTAGTTTTAGGCATGTCTTCACATGGTTTTAGATGATATGACCCACCTAAGTTCCGTATACAGCTTATTTTTGGTATATCCATTATTTAAAGGGGACCCATCAAATGAACGGTGTTGATGTTCGACATGCATCACGGTGGGACCCACACAGCTTGACCTCGTGGAAAGTTCTCGTGAGCCTCCCCCCCCCCCCCCCAAAAAATATATATATATATATATATATTTGTTACTCTTAATACTTGAATATAAAATCTTCTGCTTAGATAATGTGTTAAAGAATTGATTTCTTCCAAAAGCTGGAGTCATAAAAAAATACAAGACCTTCCACTTTAATACCATGTTAAAGAATCATTTTCCCTAAAAACTCATTCGTCTGAGCGGATGGTATGGTGTAAATGTATATTAATTAAGAGACTTTAACATTTTCTATCTCAAATTTCCTTATTTCTCCATTGTATGCTATTTTGTTATGTACTACCTTATTTTTCTACCTAATAAATCCTCTTGGTGGCACTTTGTACAAGCACTCGCCTCAATGGTAAAACACTTGTGATGGGTGTACATCAGACCGAACCGAGTCGAACTGGGCTCAACTCGGCCCGGCCTGGTCACCCATTAAACTCATCTCGAACCTGGCCTAGCCCAGTCACCGGGCCAACATGTCCAGCCCGAACTTGGCGCGGTAAGCAATCGGGCGAGTTCGGGTCAGTTTCAGACCTGCTCTATCTACAAAGGGACCCACGATTTGGACGGCCTGGATTGCTGTAAATCTATGACACTTGTGAGGTAGATGAGTCACTGTCACTTCAAAGATGAGCGGTGAACTATCCTAGAAGTCTAGAGAGAGATTGAGAGAGAGAGGGAGAGAGAGAGAGAGAGAGTTTTAGAGTTTAGGGTTTAGGGTCGGGCGGCGTTCTCACTTCTTTGTCTCAAATGGTTAGGGTAAGGATTTAGGAATATATATATATATATATATATATATATATATATATATATATAAACGATCGAGTCCAGCCGGGTCGGGCCAGGTTGAGTCGGGTTTCGGACCGAGTCGGGCCGTACTGGGACCTATTCGAACTCGGACAGAACTCAGTTTCGGGTCGAGTTGAGTCGAGCTTTTTCAGGCCGAGTCGATTGAGTTAACCGGGCTAGCCGGGTTCGTGTACAGCCCTAGTGATGGTCATTGGAGCTATTGGTCAAAGGACCTCCTTTGAATAGATGCCATGTCTCAAAGTTGAACCAATAAAATCATCAAGTGGCTCTCATTTAAATACCAAATTTAGGCCATTGGTCACTTTAATTTCTCTCTAATTGTTCATTCTTTTAAACTTGGTGGCCTAAATACTAATCATCATGGTGTGAATTTCACACATGGTATATGTACTATGAGAATCATGTAAGATTCCTATCAGGTGGGCCACACATGATCATCAGTTCAGATCTGACCATTGGATTATTTAGATTGAGCGATTCAATGGGCCCCACTTCAGTTGTGATCATTGTAAATAGGTTTGGGGCGGGACGCTTGAACCGCTGTCCCTATATCGGTTATTAAGCTAGATATGGAAACCTACGGTGTGGAGACCTTAAAGGGATAAGTTTGATGGGTAAGCTTCTAGCCCTCTTTCCTATATATAGATGTCCTGGTCTCCTCACCAACATAAAAGAGAAAACCCTAGTCATATTGAAGGTTCTCCTAAAGGGTGTTAGGTGCAGAAGATTAGGATTCTTGTCGGCTACAACGACTAATCAGGAATGTCTTCCCAATCAGGTATGCCTTAAGATTATTTTATTGAATCTCCATTATTGATGCATAGACGATCCGTCAATTCCACAATATAGGTATCACAAATCGCACATGTAATCTAATCAAGTGTGTGGTGAATGAAAAAGAAAAAAGAAAAGAAAAAACAGATTGCACTAGAATGAGTGCAATTAGCAACTCTACTAGGTTTAGAAGCTCCTCATGCACTTCAAGTACATCGTAGTTGTTTATCAGGTGGAATCCATTGTATTGGCCAAAATGAAAATTGTCCTGATTGAACGAGAGTTCCCTCAAGTAAAGGAGCAGATCATGTTTAAGTGAAGCCACTGTTCAGGTGCAATTTTCTGGTCGTGTACATTTCTCTTGCTAATCTTCAACTTGCAAGGCACCCATTGAAAAGGTGGATACATATTGCCTACCACAAGAAGCTAGGTGGGGCCATCCTGATGTTTGGGAGAAATTCACCCTCTCTATCCATTTTGCTGGTTTATGTTAGGACATGGGCCAATGAATGAGGCGTCTCCCAAACTTAAGTGGGCTGCACCACAAGAAAAAGTGGGTAGGGAAATACCTACCGTCGAAACTTCCCTAGTTCCACTATGATGTTTATATGCCTTCCGTACTATTCAAAGGGCATTCCTATGGCAATGAAATGAAAACGCAAAAAATATTAGTCTGATCTAAAACTTTCGTGGCCTATGAATGTTTCAATGGTGGAACTTTTTTTTTTTGTCATGCAACCCACTTTAAATGCTAGATCTATTTTAATTTTGGACCAATATCATAACATGATATGAAAAAAGGATAGATGGGGTGGATTTCTCACAAACATCAATGTGGGGCTTACCTAGCTTTCTGTCACGGGTATTTAGGAGGTACTACCTAGAGCTGTACACGAGCAGAGTTAGCTTGGTTGCTCACTCGACTCGACTCAAAAAAGCTTGACTCGGATCGAAGCTGAGTTCGAACCGAGTCGAGCTGATTTTTGGAGCCCGAAATGAGTTCGAGCCGAGTTCGATCTTGCCCTAGCTCGACTTATCTCGACTCGAATACTGCTCGAACTCAGTTCGACTCGGTACAGGGTATATATACCCTTTTAAAAAAAACCTACCCTACCCGTTTTCAAAAAACAACCCGCCCGATGCCCGCCCGAACCCTAGACCCTAACCCTCTCTCTCAGTCCGGTGAAGCTGACCTTCCTCCCTCCCTCTCTCTCTCTCTACTCTCTCCCTCATCCTCCCTTACCTACATGGCTGCACCGACACACGGCCGTCCGATCTCCTTGCTCTATGGGAAAGAATCAGGATTTTGTCTTTGCATGGTCAGTGCAGGGTGTCCTGAAGTATCACGAAGAAATAGTTAAGTATTTCAATAGCCAGGGTGTTTCTGCAATTTTTATACTCCGGAAAAATCTTATTTGCAGGACTATTTCTATTCTTGCAAATTCTTATAACCGAGACGTGAAGCTACTCAATGGCACTCATAAATCCCATGTCCATTCACAAACCGAGGTCTCTCTCTATCTAATACTCTTTAATCTTCCTTTCATTTAGATTCCTTAAAGTGATTATAAAATATTTTGGGGATGAATCACCTAATCTGCAACCCCAATATATGCCTAGGGCAATGTTGTCAAAATCGTGTGATTTGTGACCTCAAAATACACTCGACAAGCACGACCCTGCACGGCCGCACCAACTCGAAAACTCGGCTCGAACTCGGTTGAGCCGAGCACGAGCAGCTGTTTTGAGCTCGAAGGCCGGGCCGATCCGTGCACGAGCTGTGACTCGAGCGGTCCGAGTCGAGCATGAGCTGGGCAAAGCTCAGCTCGGCTCGACTTGTGTACTACCCCACCAAGCCCTATGTAGAGGCCGGTAGTACTATCAAGGGCTCTATGGGGCCTGCCATACTGTATACATTTTATCACCGTTGTTCATTTATTTTGACAACGTATTTTAGAGCACAAGCCCTAAAAGGAAGCAATTCCAAGGCTCAAGTGGACCACGTGACAAGAATCAGTGTGGAGTGAACTCTTGCGGTTGAAAACTTCATGAGACCCGTTGTGATGTTTATTTACCATTCAACCTATTCATAAGGTTACATGAACATGAAAGCAAAACATAAATAACTTGTTCCAAAACTTCCATGCTCCCTAAAGTTTTCAAGGTAGGCTTTTAATCTCTATTGCTTCGCGCGGTGTGGTTTGGTTGAGCCTTACATCTGCTACCTTGTTGGTATCATGCTCCACAATGATATGAAAAAATAAATGAACTGCGTGGATGAAACATATGCATCATGGTGCCCCACAAAGCCACGATAGGATTGTCCATCTCTAACTAGGACGCTGAAAAGAGGCAGATTGAAGGCTCAAGTGTGCCACACCACCAGAAGTAGCGGGGATTGATTTCTTACCTTTGAAAACTTTCTAGCCCCCTTGATGTTTGCTTGCCATCCAACCGATCTATAAGCTTGAAACAGTCTTGTACTTGGATGAAGGGAAAACATACTTGATTGGAAAACTTCTTTAACCACTCCCAAAGAAGTTTTCAGAGATAAGATTTCAATCTCCATTGTGCTTCTTGTGGCGTGGTTTGCTTGAGCCTTCAATCAGCCTTCTTTTTTAACTCATGCCCTAAAATAATTTGTCAAAATGAATGGATGGCGTGGATAAAACATGTACATCATGGTGGGCCCCACAAAGCCCTTAACAGGACCCTCTCTGTCTAGCTTGGTCCGGATGGTAAGCGGACTGCGTCTTGCCTCCATGGGGACCATTGTGATGTATGGGTTTTTATCTACACCGTCCATTCATTTTTTCAAAGTGAGATTAGTAATGCAATTCCATTTAATACAACTTAATACATTGTCCAAACAGGCCCTTAAAATATGAGTATAAAAATTACGTAGGTCCAATGCCCAAGTGGACCGAACCATAAAAATCAGCAGCTATAATGAAAGTCACCGTTGAGTCCTTTGTAGGGACATGGATGAAATTGGAAAACGCAGATTTAAGATTGATCCAAAACTTCTGCTGCTCATAGTAAATTTTTAACGGTGGGAATTCAATTCCCACACTTTCTGGTACACTCGAGCCTTGGATCTACCTCGACGAATTATCGTACGGGCGGAAGCAGGACGCAGTACGCTTCCCGTCCTGGTGGGGTTAGTACCCAATCAGCATCGATCGATCCGGACCACTGAACCGTGGACCCCACTTGGGCAAAGACTCCAGAGCAAAATGAATTCCTCGGGCCAAGTATTTCAGCGGACCCGAAAAGGAAGAGGATTGCTGGTGTACCACACCACCGACCTGGCGAGTGTGTACGTGTCGTGCAAAGACGAGCGCGTCGCTCCTCGAACGAATGGTTCGAAGGAGATCAAAATTATATGGGCCCGAAAATTATGTATTTATTATATACAAACCTTTCATACATTTATAGAGGTCATTTTAGAGCGTGATAAAAAAAATTAATTATATCCAAATCTCAAGTGGACCACACCAAAAATGGCAGTAGGTAGAATGATTCTCACCGTTAAAACATTCGCAGGTCCCACAATAACATTTGATTTCCATCCACTCCGTTCATATTCCATCCACTCCGTTCATAATATCACATAGACCGGGATGAAACCTGAATGAAGAGGAAAATCAAATATCATTATTGATACAAAACTTCTATGACCCTCAAAAGGATTTCAATGGTAGAAGTTCAATCTCCCACTGAATTTTGCGACGTGGTCCACTTGATATTTGGATCTGTCTTATTTTTCGTTTCAAGCTTCCAACGAGCTAGTCAAATGGACGGAGAATTTGGATATAACACGTACCTAATGGCCGGACCCAAAGAACTTAGTGACGTAAGCACATCAGCCAGTTCGGTGGTGTGTGGTACACCAGCCATTCCGCTTCCAGATTCTGCTTAAACCTCGAACAGCTCCGCGCCATCTCCCGCGTTTTCCCACGTAGACAGATGAAGCTTCGAAGGAAGGAGAGAGAGTGAGAGACGGAGAGAGATAGAGATGGACGGTTCAAACGTGCTGGTTGCTGAGCAGCAGCTTCGATTCCCTCCCTATAAATACACTTGCTCCGCCTTCTCTCGCATCTCATTTTCCATTTCTCATCCTTTCTCCAAAGCAACGGTAGCGCCTTCGAATCCTGCCAATTACAAAAAGAATCTCTCTTTTTCTCCTCTGTCCCCTTTCTTCTCCATACTCTCCAAAATGCCTTCCCAACCGGCTTCAGGTATCTCTCTCTCTCTCTCTCTCTCTCTCTCTCTCTCGGCTTTCGAGTATCATCCGAAACAAGTGCGTATCGCCCGATACTTATCTGTATCGTCCATTAACGATACCCTGTATCGGCCCGAAACATCCTATGTAGGGCGATACGCGCGGTGAACGGTATGATACGCCAGAAATCTGATGTCCATTATAACGGACGTTAGTCGCTCGAACATATGTTTGCCATGGAAAGCGCCCCGATACCTAACGGCCGTTTTTCCCGAATAAACGAGAGCCATTGCTTATGAACGAAAACCATATTTCAAAGATTAACAGCTTTATGTATGGAGAAAACGACCGTTATTTTTCGTAACAGCAATTGCGCTGGATAACGGCTGCAGTCTTTGGCTGTTATGGCGTTTTAGAGCTTTTTTTCTTTATGTTGAAATTGTATGATTCTGATTGTACCAGTGATCGGTGGGGCCCATTTTTCGGTTATTCTTAGCCGTTGTTCTGATGGCCCTACCATGGATGAGGGCTATCACAAAAAGGAAAATCATCCAGATTGGAATAATCTAGTCGTCCATCGACCTTTGTCTTCATCTCCGGACTGCAGGGACTGACCGAAGGGTTAAGGCCTTCCATGTCTTGGTTGATCCAAGACCCCAGTGGGGTCCACTGTACCAACGGTTGAGATGACTGAACCTTGGGGCCAGTTGTACGGAATGGGCACATATGGATGCTATTCCTGTTCATGCCCCAACGATTCCTTTTCTTTGTATTGATATTTAAAATTTCATTTCTGCAGTATGTTGGGATTTTAGACTTTTTGTTATTTTATTTTCCGCTTAGGATTGTCGGGTTGGATTAGTTTGGAAATCACGACAACGATGATAGTTTTATAAGGTTTTCCTCCTGGTTTGTATGAATTGCGGTTTTTTTTTTCGATTTTCCAAATTACAGGCAATAGATCAGTTTCAGATTGTAGGTTTTGATTCTTTTTAAAGAATGTGATTATTTTTGTTTATCATTGTAATTAATTTTTAAATGATTTTAATTTGATTACTTTTGTTGTAGAAATTCCTTGGCTCTGCTTTAGATTCGTACACCAAATGGGTGTGTATGTTATGTCTGCCTGATCATCGAATGTGTTCTAGAATTTGTTGAGATATGATAATTTGAGACTACAAACTCTATGTTTACGATGAAATTTTTCTAGACATACATGTTTTGGATCTCACGTCTTTTTATCTCATTGCTTTTGTTCAGTAAATTTCTTGGAAGGAAATCAGATACTGTTTCAATGATATTTTCTTTAATGTGACAGACAGATTCCTTTACACACATGCATATATATATATATATATATATATATATATATATATATATATATATATATATATATATATATATAAAATTTAAGTTTAAAGGGTAATAAAATACACACACACACAAATTGTTGAACAACTGCTTGCTGGTTATTTAGTTCCTTTCAGTGACCTTGGTGTCTTTTGATGCCTACAATTAGAGTATAAAAACTAAAGAAAAGCTGCTAATCATCTTCGTGAATCTTTTTTCTATATATACTGGTATCATGCATACTGGCTTTCTGACAGGTGATATTCATAGGATCTAGTTAATATTAACTTATAAGACATCCTTAATTGTTTTTGCTCTTCTTTCCAAACTGATATATCTATACATTTTTAATGCCTAGAAAGTGCAATTACGAATCAGCTTTCAGATTTATGCTGTATACTGAATTAACTGTTTTTAAAACTAACAATCCCTTTCTCTTCTTCTACTTGTCCTATCTTTCTTCCAGTTTTTCTCCTTGCAAACCGTGGACGGCCTTGGCTGCAAGACTCCTCCGCATGTTACAATGCTGTCACCATCAACGGGCAAAGGCTGGCTGAATTGCGTTCAGTGTTCCCTAGGTCACCTGCACTCATTTCATCTGTGCAGGACCTTTTCGAATTCATATGTGCAGGCCCTCTGATGAAAAAAATGGGTATGACTCAAGAGATAGTGGCCGCAACTATAGACAGGTGGCTGGAGTGCGGGCTTCACTTGTGCAGGTTGTTTGGGCTTAATGAGCTGAACTTGACAACCTCCCAAAAAGCTAGATTCTATCACTACTATATACCGGTGTTCTTGTGGTGTGAAGATCAGATCCTTCACCATAGGTCAAATTTTCAAGATGGGGATGAGATACCTCCTTTAGTGGTATATATGCCATCCTATCCCCTTTTTGTGTTTTTGTATGCAAGAGTTGAATTGCAATAGTTAGGCTTAGAAGATGGAAATAACCAAATTGCCTTGTTCTGGCTGATTGGGATCTCAAATGAAGATTCTTTTAGCAGAAAGGAACTCTTTCATGATTCTTCAAATTCTGCTATCAAGAACCAAACTAAATTTACTTGTTTGGACATGTTCTTCGATGAGATGAATTGGGCACTTACATAAGTAGGACTCTTTGCACTGCAGATTGGTGTAAGTGCTCCTCAAGGTTGTGGGAAGACTACACTTGTATTTGCTCTAGATTATCTTTTCCGAGTCACCGGCAGGTATGGTGACAAGATCTTTTATATGATTGATCTTGGGTGAAGTTCTTTTGTAGAATATAGGATTCCTAGTATCAATTCTCTGCTGATGTCAACCATTCTTTGTTAGGAAATCTGCAACAATATCTATAGATGATTTCTACTTGACAGCCGAGGATCAGGTAAAAATTGTTGTGGAGTTATATTAAGAATGGTTCTTTTTGTTAGTTTTCATTGCTTATGCATGTCTATTAAATGCAGGATAAAGTGAGGAGTGAAAATCCAGGAAATTCTCTCCTAGAGGTACAGATCTACGCATGATGTGGCATTGACTTCCAACTGAAAAAATGATACTTCTCTATATGTAGGAGTTTGAAACATATGTTCTGAAGATTATCTATGTTTTTGCATTTTCAGTTGAGAGGGAATGCTGGAACTCATGATTTGCCATTCTCAGTAGATATACTGACGGGTTTAACCAAACTAACCAAAGATGGTATGTCCTTCGTTTCACTTTTTGTATTAGTTAGTCTATATGATTCTTTATCAGCATTGAGTTCATTCGAGTAATAACCAGTTATATGTATTATATCCAGGCATGAAAATGAAGCTTCCTCGATATGATAAAGTAAGCAAAAAATATAAAATTAACTTTTTTGCATTTCACGATGGATTTCTGCAGTTGCTTATTGCTGATTTATTTATTTATTTTTTTTCAGTCGGCCCATGGTGGGAGAGGTGACAGAGCTGATCCTTCGACATGGCCGGAGGTTGAAGGGCCACTAGAGGTAAGGGCATCTATGAGTTGGAACTGAAATCAATGAATGGGTGACCCCTGCTTCCTGGGGTGGACAGGATGTCCTTTGTCCAACTCACTAGTGAGATGACAATAAAGCCTTCATGTTCTATTTCATTCGTGGCCTTGGATGGAAAGAGCAGACAGTCCCTCATAATGCTGTTCTGTTTTGTCTGCCGCCCCACCCAACACTTACACGTCTGCCATAGAATTAGAAGCCCTGTCAACCATGAATTTGGCAGTGCACTCAAGAACACCCAAAACAACCTTTTGATTCTATGTATGGTATATAGGATGATCATTGTTCAGTATTTTGATTGTATTGTGGTTTTTTAGGTCGTGTTGTTCGAAGGTTGGATGCTTGGTTTCAAAACTCTACCAAACAAAGTCGTCAAAGCAGTTGACCCACAGGTTAGCCCTTGAAAAAGGGATCCAACGCTCGCATCTGTTTTACATTGCATGTGCTTGGTTAGTGTATTTTTTGCAAAATGCATGT
This sequence comes from Magnolia sinica, assembly GCF_029962835.1. Classification (NCBI taxonomy): domain Eukaryota; kingdom Viridiplantae; phylum Streptophyta; class Magnoliopsida; order Magnoliales; family Magnoliaceae; genus Magnolia; species Magnolia sinica. The sequence goes on along the minus strand of NC_080573.1, from coordinate 116,235,998 downwards.
TTCTTGTTAGTTAATCAGTTTGGTTTTTACTCATATCATACTTCATATTCCAGCTGGAGATCATAAACAAAAAACTCAAAGCTTATTATGATGCATGGGATAAGTTTGTACAGTCGTGGATAATTATCAAGATCAAGGACCCAAGCTGCGTCTTTCAGTGGCGGTTGCAGGTTTGTAACATTTTCATGAATGGAAGTTCTGACGGGAAAAAGAAAAAGAAAAAAATCTAGACTTTATGTTTCCATCCTGCATCAAGACGATCATCATTCTCATGGCTGCATTTTTTGAAACTGTCACCTGTATGACTTTGCAGGCGGAGGTTGCTATGAGGGCGGAGGGCAAACCTGGTATGTCTGATGAAGAGGTGTGTTTCTTCATCCATCATTTTCTTCTACCTTCTTTTAATCTTGCCTCGTATCCCCTAATTATCTGTACATGGGCTGATGTAATTACCATTCTTTCTACAATGGCCGATTTTAACTTAGACCTCTCTATTTAAATAACAAGGTTTGAAAACTCGAAACCCGATTTGTGACTTTTACGGGTTCTACATCACCTTTTTGAATCAATAAAAAAAATAAAAATAAAAAATTCTATCATTTCTGAGACAAGTCCAGTCAACTTAAAACCTGATTGAGTCCTCAATTGGGATTTTCGATTCTCAACAAGTGTCCAAAGACATGCCATATATTGAAGTTGGTTAGTTTAAGAAGCTAAGCTTTGGAGGATTGTGCAGGTCCTGGATTTTGTTTCGCGGTACTTGCCTGCATACAAGGCATATCTTTCAACCCTTTACTCGGACGGGCCCAAGGACTCTGATACAGAGCATCTACTTGTCGTCGAAATCGATGAAGAGAGGAATCCAATCCCATCTGAAAAAACTGATGATCATTTCATTAGAAAAGAATACTAGGCATTTTTTTTTTGAAAGTCTTTTACAAAATGTATTGATTATAAGCTGAAATCCCGTCAACTGGGGAGATCCATGTATTCGCAATTCAACATGTATGTAATGTAATATAGATACAAAATATGGAATGAAAGGAAATTTTTTTATTACTCTCTCCTCACTTGTTTCCAATGTGTGAGAACTAAAGGTGATAAGAAAACAAGATTTGGAAAGTCCCCATCTCTAACATGCCTACCACATTTGGTGCATTTGCTTTCAATTGTGGAGATGTCAAACAAAACGATATTTCAAACTCAAAATATATATGGAGAAGTGCAAGTTTTCTTAGATTCTGTGATTAGTGTCATTGCCAAAGAAAACAAAAGGGCTGAATTGACACTGCTGCTCATCAATGGAGTTGAGACATGTAAGATGATGAATGAACTACAATCGTGAAAAGAAAAGAAAATCTTTTATCGACAGAATACGAGGGAGGGATGGAGCTGGCTGTGGGTCAATTTAGGAAATTTTGGTGCAGGATCCATCCGGTGAGGCCCACAGAGAGCTGATACCACAGATACCTTGGCCTTGAGCCTGTACCTATTGCCTGGTGATTGCCAACGATTGATATGATGGCTCCAAAATAGACAGTAGACCCCACGGATGGCCATGGATTAGAACATCCAAATCGCGTTTGGCATATCTTTGTTGTTGGAGGGCCATTAACCATGGTTAAGAGTACCCATTGTGGTGTGTGTGTGGGTGTGAAGGTGTGTGTTAAAAAAACAAAGGATGCATCTGAAGGTGCCTGTGCAGTCAAAACATGTTTTCGTTAATATAGTTATTCATAATTTACCTTAGAAAGCGGTGACACAATCTTCTCAAATCTCACCCTTTCTTTCCAAAAAAAAAAAAAAAAAACCATTCTCAATTCTCACCCTCTTTGCAAAATGTTATCATCAGAACTTGGATGGACAAATATAGTCAGCTACAGAAGCGAGTCCACTTAATGTACCTGCATAGACAGTATGTAAAGGACAAGCAGTGGACCCTCTAATGCCTAAGTCAGGCAGACAGACTTAATGTTGAAAAAAGAAGTGAGCTAAGGTTTTTTTGTTCCTTCCCCCTTGGATTGTAGTGGGTGTACGTTCCTTCGCCTTTGATTTCAGTGGGTGTACTTGCAGGATCTTTAGGTAGGTTCTTCTACAGCAATAGGGTGGTGGCAATTGGCCAGGCACCCAGGCTCAGCTCAGCTCTTTAGGGCCACTGCCCTAAACCAGTGTGACAAATATCTTCAAGATTTTGAAAATATAGTAATATTATTATGACCTGACAACTATGCTTGGGCTAGAAATCTAGGCCCATGCTGAAGCCATTGATTAATGGTTCAGTCTAATAATTAACTGGGCTATTGTTATAAATTGTTTAGATACTTGTTAGTGGTTTTCATTCAACGTACGTGTACAGTTCGAAATTAATCATTAAATGAAAGGTCATGAAAATTTATCATAAATAATAATGGTCTTGAAATAAACATTGAACAAATTTTAAACCTTTGACCCTTACTTCTTTTAATTACAAGGTTGGCCTACCAGCCCCAAGGTTAGGTTCAAGGCATTTTTAGCCCGATTGAGCCCATGACAGGCTAAAGAAGCCTTGTGACAGTAGACCAAGCTGATTTTTGTGTTGTCCCTTCATCCAGGTCCATGTGGCCTTATGAACAGATTGGATGGTAGTTAACCATCAAGGTGGACCTGAGAAAGGTTTCAAAGGAGGGTGTTATTCTCAGCACTGCTTCCTGTGGTGTGGTCCACTTGAGCCTTGGATCTATCTCTCTTTTTTTTTAAAAATAAAAATAAAATCTTATACTTTGAAATGATATGACAAAATGGATGGACCACATGAACCGTCCCTTTAGCTAGGTCTTGGTGGGGGTATTACCCAATCTATGTGGGCCGCATTGCTGATCCGGATTGGCAGGTGTACCACACACCACCGAACTGGCTGGGGTGTTGACGTCACCAAGTTTTATGGTCCCATCATGAGACATGTGTTATATCCAAAATGTCGTCCATTTGGCGAGCTCATTGTAAATCTTGAGCAGAAAAATAAGACAGATCCAAAGATCAATTGGACCACACTGCAAAAAGTAGCGGGGGATTGAAGGTCTACCATTGAAAGCCTTTTGGGGTCACAGAAGTTTTGGATCAATATGATATTTGTTTTATCTTTTCATTCATGTCTGTGTGACCTTATGAACGGATTGGATGGAAAATAATCGTTATGGTGGGCCCTATGAATGTTTTAACGGTGAGAATCATTCTCACCACTGCTATTTTGGTGTGTTCCACTGAGATTTGGATGTGAATCATTTCGAGATCATACTCTAAAATGATCTTGCCAAATGGATGAACGGTGTGGATATAATAAATACATCATTGTGGGGCCCATATAACTTTGGGATGGGAAACGGATTGGCTACTCCCCCTGATGGGCTGGTGGTCGGTGCTCTTTGGGCCCCACCATTATGTATGTGTTTCATCCATTCCGTTCATCCATTTTTACAGATCATTTTAGGGCCTAAAAAAAAATGAGAGGGACGTAAATTTCAGGTGGACCACACCACATGAAAAACAATATTAATTTGATATCCACCATTAAAATCCTCCTAAGACCCACTGTACTGTTTATTTGATATCCAATATGTTGATTAGGTCATAAATACCCAGATGAAGGGAAAAAAAAACAAAGATCAGATTGATCCAAATCTTTTATGGCCCCCAAAAGTTTTTAATGGTGGACGTTCATTCAACACTATTTCCTGTAATGTGGTCCACTTGAGATTGGGATATACCTCATTTTTGGTCACATACCATAAAATGATATAGAAAAATAGATGGACGGAATTGATGAGACACATACATTATGGCGGGCCCACGAATTTCCTTTGGGATGGTTGGCAGTATAAACAACACAGTGGGCCCCACCATGGAAAACAATGGACAACCATCGAAAACTTCTAAATTCAGGTGGCAGCCTAAATAATCGTTGGATTAGCCTGATTTGCTGGACAGCTTGGATTTCTCGACCACCTCGGTGGGCCCCACTTAGAACGTGTGCCTTACAAGGGACTTCAAGAGAAACGGCCTCCCAAAACAAAACCCCAAACGGCATTATAGCCGCTCCTCCCCACCACTTCAGTTCTCCTCTCAAAAGAATAAAGAGGGTTGAAGGAAAAAACAGAAGGGGACAGAGCAAGGAAGAAGAACGTGAAATGGAGAAAATCTCGTCTCCAGAAGCCATGAAAGAAGAGCTGGTACGTAGGGGCTGGTTTTTCAGAGAAGAAGCTGGAGATGTTCTTCGTGGCCTCTTCCAAAGCAGCTGTCCTGATGAAATCGGTGTGCTGAGTCGTGTTGAATCAGAGTTGATGAACATGGATTTGAGAGAGATCGGTGGAAAATCATTGCCAGATCCTTCTTCCATCAGAAAATCTTCCCATCTACACGGCCCTAAAATCCTTCAGGCAAGGCTCTCCACTTTTCCATCTCTGCTATTCTTTCTCCTTTCAATGATTTTGTTTTATTTCTGTTTTATTTTTATTTTTATTTTTTATGATCTGTGTTTTGATTGGAGAATTGGGTTTCTCTTGGATTTCATTAATTTTCCTTATGAAGGGTTGTATGATGCTGGGTGCGGACAAAACGGCGTTTACTTCATGCGTGAATTGCTTTTCGATGATCCGGACCGTTCATATCATGGGCCCCACGGTGGATCGGCCTTACAATGAGAAATTTTCATCCGCCGGATGGTGTTAATTTCTCGAAATTGAAGGTTTAACTGATAGTCTGCCTTCATTGGGATTTTTTTAAAATGCCGATGGGGAAGAAATTCTTTGGGCATGTTCATGATAAAGACCTGGACCACCGGAAGGTTGGTCCCGCCCGTAAGATTGCAATTTAGCTCAGTCACACATTTTATACTTCCTCTTTCAATGCAGGTATCATACAATGAGTTGGCCCAAATCCGCATAGTCTTTGTTTGGGTGAGAATTCTGCACAGTTCGGGCCAAGGTATTCCGTATTGGTATCGGTGGGCGTAAAGGTGCCCACTGTTACCTATACGGATAGGGGGGGGGGGGGGGGGGGTGTAACGGCAATACGGGGGCGTAACGGACCGTAAGGCTGCAAATTTTTTTTTGCCAAAAAAATATGGGACAACCTGAATTTGACTGCAAAACTCGTATATTTAATTTTCTAACTATTTACTATCAATGATAGATATATTAGAATGAATGTAATATGAAAATATCTTACATGTGTAGGTGTTTGCAATTATTTTTTATAATTTATTCTATATTAACTTATTTACAATTTAACATACCTGTAGCTGGCTTTGATTGTGATTCCTGTCCTGTGACCTGTCATCCTCAAGTCAAGAATATTAAAAAAAATAAAAATAGTAGTGTCTGATATAGTCCCCAGCAACTTGATTAAGGATTACTTGATTGGTTATCAGGGGAGCTATTTTAAATACAAGTTCGACAGTGTCAAGTGTGTGCTTGACTGCTTGCAATAATACTGCTGTTTGCTGCAAATACTTACCTTAATACAAATATATACTTACAATCATAAGTCACCACCAAAATGAAAGTTTGCTTTTTTGTGGTTGCTCAACCTCCACATCATCGTCATCATCAGGCTGAGGCCTTCCAATAGGTGGAGGTACTGTATATACATAATATCCAGTGCCAGAAGGAAATATTAGATCAACGAAACCAGATGATGACTGATCCTGACTAGGCAACGACTCCGACACCGAGTAAGGATATCCACCAGTGCCTGTCGAATAGCCATATTGGTGCCCGTACTCAGGCTGTTGAGAATCTTGAGATTGAGAGTGTCTGTGATGAGTAACTTGGATTTTGATCTAGATATCTATAATCATATGGATATGGATCGGGAGGACCACTCCAACATGAATGTGATGGAACAGGCTCAGTATAACTATAATCATAATCCAATTGACCATAAGAATATTCATCATAATAACCAGGACCATGAGCCTGTTGATGTTCCGGACTTCCCGGACCTGGTGCACCACTAGACCTACCCTCCTTCTGCTGCTGTATCGTGACTCAGTACACTCATAAGTCCGACCTCGTGCACTACCTTATTGATGTTCATCGACATCGCGATTTGTAGACGGCTGTATGGTGTGCTGAGCAATATCAGAAGTGCCAGCACCAGGGGTAGGGGCAGGGGTGTCATCATCACTATCATCCGACACGGTCACGCTACCACTGCTCGTACTCTTTTGTTGATTTTGAGCCGTACTTGGTATAAAAGCTGCCCCTCTTACTGGGTCCAACACAGCTGCACGACTTTCTTGTTGCACTGTGCGTATTAGTGGGTCATCAATTTCTAATTCTTTACTATTCTCTTCAATTTGCTTTTCCCTTATTTCCAACCAAGGTAAAAGCGGGCCATCCTCATCATAAATATTGTCTAAGTTTATTGAACAGTAGTTTGTGTCATCGGCGGATGTAATGCTCCTATGATGTCGTTGCATTCTTAGCTTCATATTGTAGTGCATGAAGACAAGTTTATCTAATGTCCTAGTTTGCAATCTATTCATATTTTTTGAATGAATAAGCGCAAAATAACTCCAATTCCTTTCGTAGCTAGAAAAAGATGTTGTCTGGTTCAAAACTTTTACTGCAATTTTTGGGAGAGCCTTTGTACTCTCTTCGAAATTCATCAACCATTCGGCCGGTTGCAACCTAGATACTGCATGCTGTGTAAGAGCATCTCTAAAGCTACTCTGGCGATTTTCAAATGTATCTAATTCATTCAACGTCTTTATTTGTATATCTAAGTCAGACTCTAATCTCTTTATCACATTCTTTAGCCCGACACGAACTTCATTATCCACAACAAATGATTGGGCATATCTGTACTTAAGATTTAGGTAATAACCTGCTGCATGAAAATCGTAATAGAGTTGTCTTGTCCATCTCTTGTTGATTATCCTTAAATAAGACTCCCAACTTTTACAATCACGTTGAATTGCCAACTTTGCCTTATCCATGACATCGAATAGGAAGCCCATGATAGGTGCTTCGTCGGTTTCAACAAAACGGAGTACCCTCATTAGTGGTTTCATAACCTTTAGGATCGACTTAACCGTCTTCCAATATTTATTGTCCCGTATGGTGTTCGCAATTTCAACCGGTGTCCCTGATGTCTTTTGCCCATGTTTTGTGTTGAACCAATCTCGGGAAGCGAACATCTCACTCAACTCTCCCCTATGCTTTATAAATTCTCTAATGCTATAAAGTTTGTTGCGAATCTAGTCGCCGTAGGCCTCAATAACTCTCGTCCTTTCGTGAACTTCCTCATTATTGCGACTACTTGATTATGGTTGTAGATAAATGTCGTCACTCTCTTGCCCTTTCGATCATTTCTTTAACATTCTTCTTCCCAATATCTTCCTTCTTCCCAATATCTTCCAATATAAGATTAATACAATGGGCAACACATGGTGACCAAAAAAGATGTATTCTCTTTTTCATAAACTTATGTCTTGCAAGCTTATATGATGCTTCATTATCTATCACAATCTGCACTACATTCTCCTCTCCAATCTCATCCACAACTTTATCCAATAGTCCAATAATATAATTAGAATCTTTTGTTACATCTGAGGCATCAATTGACTTGTGGTATATAGTTCCGAAGTGGTAGTACATCATGAAGTTGATCATGCTGCGTCTGGTTGGGCCAGTCCAACCATCACACATGATCGTGCATCCTCTGGCCTACCATACAGGTTTAAAGGTAGCTACCATACAAGTTTAAAGGTAGCTACCATACAAGTTTAAAGGTAGCCACGTATGCTTTCACATCCGCATACTCTGCATCTGTCCATTTCCTCCTAATATCCCTAGCCGTGAGAGCTTTAGTTCCTTCACCTGCTTCTGTTGCTGCATCAAGTACCACCTGCCAATATGGAGAATTGGTTGCGTTAGGAGGTATGTTGGCATATATAAATAACTTTGTTGCTGTTCTGCCTGCCTTCTCAACGGAAGTTCTACTCCACATTTGTTTTATCTTCTTTTATATAATTGATTCTTTCCTAAACAGGATTGGATCAATAGAGGGTCTCCTAGACTCATTTACTTCTTCATCCAAATGTATAGGGGCATCATGTGAAGATGTCTCTCGTCGGCTCCCAAACATACGTTGTAACCTACCAAACCTACCCCCCCCCCCCCACTCCCACCTGCAGAAGCAGTTGCACTCCTACTTCCATTGCCCCCCTGTATCACGTATTGACCCACTCGCGCCAAACATGCGGCAATGTTCTTCCTCTTCATAAGTTAGACGCAAGCTCTCTCTTCTAGCTATAGTTAATTCCCGATCTGAATCTTCGTCAGAATCAATAATATCTTCATCACGAACACCCATATATTCAGGACCAAACACCTCCTGTCGAGCCGCATCCAAAATCTCATCTTTCTTCTTTTGTCTAGTAGCACGTTTACCTTTCGACTCATCCAGACTGGCTTGCATTAAAATCACTATCTCTTTCGATACTCTAGTACATCCCGCAACTTGACCCTTTCGATGTGCCAAATGTTGTTTGAGACGTGTAATTCCACCAGATACTAGTCTATCATAATAGTTACACTTCATTTGGTGTCTAGTACCACCAACCCTCTGACAATGTTGCCATTCAATATCCTCACTTACTTGTTGGCCAGACTCAGACATTTCCTTAGGTAGATACTAGATATAGATTAAATATGACTTATGTCTATGTGAGATTGTGAGTCTACTTGCTATTCTAAATTTATATACAGTTTTCAGAATCTAATCAATAAAGATGATTTTATGTTCTAAACCCTAAGAAGCTCCGAAACTTGTCTAATATAAGAAAATATTAACATAAAGTCACTAATTCGAAAATAGAAAAAAATATAAAATCACAACAATAATCTGTAAAATGGACATTAATATGTTTTGCTATGATTAACACATCATATTCTACCATTAAAACAACAACACATTAAATAAAAAATGATTTTTCAAATTTAAAAAAAAGGACTAAAAATAATGAGTAAATAGAAAAAATTATAAAAAAATATAAATTCACAATAATAATCTGTAAAATGGACATTAATATGTTCTACTATGATTAACACATCATATTCCACCATTAAAATAGCAACACATTAAATAAAAAATGATTTTTCGAATTTAAAAAAAGGGTCGAAAATAGTGCGTAAATAGAAAAAAATTATAAAAAAATATAAAATCACAACAATAATTTGTAAAATGGACATTAATATGTTCTACTATGATTAACACATTATATTCTACCATTAAAACAACAACACATTAAATAAAAAATGATTTTTTGAATTTTTAAAAAAAGAGCCTAAAATAATGCGTAAATAGAAAAAAATTATAAAATCACAACAATAATCTGTAAAATGGACATTAATATGTTCTACTATAATTAACATATCATATTCTACTATTAAAACAACAATACATTAAAAAAATGATTTTTCGAATTAAAAAAAAGGGTCCAAAATAGTGCGTAAATAGAAAAAAATTATAAAATCACAACAATAATCTGTAAAATAGACATTAATATATTCTACTATGATTAACACATCATATTCTACCATTAAAACAATAACACATTAAATAAAAAATGATTTTTCGAATTAAAAAGGGCCAAAAATAGTGTGTAAATAGAAAAAAATTATAAAAAAATATAAAATCACAACAACAATATGTAAAATGGACATTAATATGTTCTACTATGATTAACACATCATATTCTACCATTAAAACAACAACACATTGAATAAAAAATGATTTTTCAAATTAAAAAAAAAAAGGGCTGAAAATAGTGCGTAAATAGAAAAAATTTATAAAAAAATATAAAATCACAACAACAATTTGTTAAATGGACATTAATATGTTCTATTATGATTAACACATCATATTCTACTATTAAAACAATAATACATTGAATAAAATGTATAAATACCTATTTTTGAGGAATTTTTGAAAAATGGCCCATGGAGCTTCGAATCAAGAAAATCCTTAATATAAGTTGTTTTTATCTATAATTTCAAGATAAGAGTGGTCGAAAATTGCAATAAAATGATTTAGGAAGAGTTTGGAAGAAAGAAGTATAAAAAAAAATGAAAAATCGGACCTTAAAAAGAAAAAAAAAACTGGCCGTTATACGACCGTTACTGGGCAGTAATGGCTGTTACGCCTACAGAATTGGGGGGGTGCCCGTTATGACCCCGTATTGGGTAACGGGGTGGACCGTTACCATTACGTATCGGCCGATACGTAATCGATATTGAATTCCTTGGTTCGGGCTCACCTTATATTAATCGAAGCAGTATGGTGGGCCTGCATTGGGTGGGTGATGGATCACAAGATTTCTCCATCAAACAATACAACCATCTGATTAGTGGGCTTCTTCCTGTTGCATACGAACTGTGGGCTATGTTTTATTCTCAAACATCCAGATTCAGGAATGGCAATTGGATGTCTAGGATTATCCATGGGGATTTCCTTTTGCAGCATTGCCTGTCAGCTTTGGCACTGGGTGAAACTAAGTGCCGCTAGTTCAGTTGCAGATTGCATAATTTCCCTTTTCCATGTCTCTGATTGTACTTTGACTTTTGGGTTTATGAGTTCTTTTTGCCATTTAACAGCTGGTATCTGTAAGGGATTTGTATCAAAGTAGCATTGAGGCTTCATTTAAGAATTCACAGCGCAGACGTCGTCTCCTTCGGATCTGTCTCACTGATGGGCGTTCGGAGGTAATTGCGATAGAGTATGCTCCAATAGCATCAATCACCGAAGAGATTGTTCCGGGCTCTAAGGTATGTTAATTGGCATCAATCATTGAAGGTTTTTTTTTTTTTGTTTAATAGAGATGTGACAATGTGTGATTATATTGATGAGGGTCTGTTAAATTGCCTCTTGTGTGCTTGTATAAATTTCTAAGTGTAATGCTACAGCTATTCGCCATGTAATTATGACATGTACTCCTCCCATATTACAAGGGTGTGAAACAAAAAGCTTTGTGGGGCTGGCTGTGATGTGTTTGTGACATCCACTCTGTCCATCATTTCATTTGTGACAGATTATGTTATGACGTAACTCAAAAATCAGGCTGATCCAAAACTCAAGTGGGACGCAACAGGGAAACTCCCCATAGACCACCGAACAGTAAGGATGGAGACCTGCCGTTGGAACCTCCCCATAGCACACTGAAGTTTTGGATAAGGTTGATATTTTGTTTTCCCCTTCATCCTGGCTGCACCCACTTCATGAATGGTTTGGATGCATATAAACATCATGGTGGGCCCCAAAAAGGTTTCGATGTGTGCTTCCAATTCCCACTGTTAGCCGTGGTGTGGTCCACTTGAGAGTTTTTTTTATGGACCCGAGTTTTGGAGTTGCATCCTAAAATGAGAGAGCACAACAGATGGACAGTGGATGTGTCATATACATCATGATGGGCCCCACAGAGCTTTTTGTTGTAGAAGTGAATCGCCCTGTGAATTGCTACAGAAGATCTCCTTAGATCATTTAATTCCTAATGGAGAGGATGTGGCAATAAATAATAACTAGAAAATGAGGAAATTGATGATAATGGGTCGGAGGTACTTGAGTGCCAAGAGCTCTAGGGAGCAATTAAGGCTTTGTTTTGATGCTGCATGTAAATAAATGGCGAAGCATCCAATAATAACATTGAGTTATATCTTGGTTGGATCTGAATGCCATGCCCTATGGGGGACATTGGGGAAGTGGGAGAACAAGCACTCCCCAAGGCACAATGAAGACTCCCGAACAGTGTGGTCTCCTGCTCAGGCATTCGATGGTCTGCAAATGGTGCTATAATGCCATTTGGCTTCTCTTCCAAATTGGGCACAAGATACATTGTTTTCACTTTGATTCCAAAGATTAAGGGCATTTTTGTCGTTGTTGTTGTTGTTGTTGTTTTTGTTGTTGAAAGTTTACTGGAATTTTATTAAAGCAAACAAAAAAGCAAGCTACAAAAGGAAACAACACTGATCCGCCGAGATGGCGACCCAGCTACAGGCTACAATCCTTGAGCTTCTCAAAGTTGGAGGCCCACTCTATGATTAGGAATCTTGCCCTTTGGTAAATGATTTCTGCCGACTTGCTCTCATTGTGGAAGCATCTGGCATTCCTTTCCTCCCATGATTAAGGGTGTTTTTGGTTGCACTAAATTCATGATATTTGGTGCAACCAAATGCATCATAAGCATAAAGCTCTTTGTATGGAGGGTTTGGAGTTGTGTTAATTGTTAGTGTAATAACCTGGTTTGCAGTCAGTTTGATGTACGTGTTTTCCTGTTAAAGCGCAAAGATTTAACGCACTTCATTCTGCAGTTTGTAGGATCCGAAGAGTGAGCTTGCTAATTATGAGCAAGATCTCCAAGCAGTGTGAACATTGTATTGAGGCTTCAATGTACTACTACTGACCAACTAGGAAGGTTAACAGAGATGAGTCCCATGCCATGTGGCCGATCCATGGTGAGGCCCACCACATGGACCATTAGGATTGTTGTTCATGAGTCATTCTGCTAGGTGGTTAAGACTGTCGACATTGTGGGCCCCTCTGCTGATCAGCAACTTGGCAATGTTGCAGATACACTCACAGATGGCTAGAAACAAGCCAGTGTAAGATTATACATTTAAGGGGGAAATGTCCGCTATGATGTTGTTGTTCTTCGTTTCTGTGGAATGTCCAGTATTGAGAAACCGGAAAAAAAGAAACAGATGCAAAGAAATATTTTTAGTAAATACCAGTAAGGTGCAGTTATTTTATTAAATAACTACACATTTTTTCAAGGGTTAAAAAAGGTGTACTTATTTTAGTGTGATTAGCTAGTGGCCCAAGTGGGCTGAAGTTCTCAAGTTAGCCAGCTCAATAGGCCATCCAGCTGAAATCCCATTCAAACAAATCTCTGTGAGTAGTTATTAAAAGAAAAAATTATTTGCAGACTGTATACTATCCAATAGAGCTGCAGAGAAAAAAATAGGTGTTATGCATAAGTGAAATAGATTATGCCGTTATCTAACTCTTATACAGGCCAGAGGTCCTTTTCACTTATTGATGATGTGGTCTTAGATATTTTTGACAAAGAAGGATCAAACTCTTATATAGGCCCAATGTGGTCTTAGATATTTTCGACAATGAAGGATCCGTAAAGCTGATCCCTAATAGTTGGGACAAGGCTATGATGACGATGACGATGATGGGAAAGATGATACACAGACATGCGGCTCTTATGAGTCTAGGAGATTGAGTTTGAACGACTTTCTTTTCTTTTTCTTTTTGAAAGGTAGTGTCTCACGGAGCCTCTGAAAACCAAACAACTCAATGGGATGACTGCAGTATATCGAAGATTACTTCGTTTCATTTTCCAATATATGAGAGGGTACTGTAAAAAAAAAACATAGGCTTTTTTTATCTTTTTGGTAAAACTACGAAATGAGTAGTTACATAAGCAGAAGAGTCCAACAAAATATTATTTACAATGCACTGTGGGGAAACTTCCCTCCATTCCTAATAATTGATTTATCATTGGGGAGATATCCCAAATAAACATCTGCTGATGGGGTGTCAGTGACTCCATGTTGGACAAAACTCATCCTCATCCGCCATTTTTCCTACAATATTGCACAGAGATTATATTTGGCTGAGGGCAGATGAGGATGACCTTTTCCTAATGTGGACAGGGCCTTGATACCATGTCAGCAGATGTTCTTGTGAGATATCTTCCTAACAAAAACTAAATGGCCCCTTAAGTTTGGGAAGGCCTTTATAGGAAAACATGGAAATTGCTGGGGTAAAAATGTACTCTACATGGTGGACATGGCTGTAGAAATGCTTAAAGCTAACACTTTTATATGCTTTGTGATTATACTACACATTCATGAGTATGCATATGAGTTTTCTTTCTTTTATTGTAGAGGTATCATATGATCCTTGGACCAAGAGTTTTTATAATGTGCTTGGGATTTCAGTTTGTACATGTGCGGCCATGGTTTTATGATCGAAACTGTTAATATGGTGGGACTAACTGTGGATGGCCAATGCACCAAAAATCCCTCACATTGGAAGATCCTGATCATTGCATACGTGGCCTTTTTGTGTTGAATGTGAATCATTGCTGTATTGTTTTCTTAACCATCTTTTTCCCCCCGTTTGGGAGATTCTTGGTCAATGGTCTATCCTTGGTGGGCCCATAATGATACAACCATTTGGATCACTGAACCATAGCTCCCTCTTGTACAAACTGAAAATCCAAGCATACTGCACAAACACTTATCCTGATCATGGTGTTATGCCCCACTTATTTTATGACCCTGTGAATGTGCTATTACTTATTACTATTCGAGCTGGCGTGCCTCCCCCCTTCTAGATGCCCAATGAAGGCAATGAATAATGCCGTGTGGATGTAAGTGCAGTTTCTACTCATTTACTTACATTTATGTTGTTGAATACTGGTTGTAGGTTCGCCTGGAAAGCAAAATCCCTATACATAATGGCATATTATGTTTAGATTCTAAAGTGGTAACTGTACTGGGCGGTCTTGTTCCATCACTTTACGAGGAGTGGCAGATGAGTCAGAAATATTCAGGTTTCTCTCGATCAACTTTGAGGCTATCTAAAAGCGGTGAAGGTGTTGGTCCTCCACCATTTGAAAAGTTGCAGATTGAAGTGCGGCCACGTCAGGTCCCTCAGCAGCACAGTTCACATAGCAGTTATTCTGGTCAGTTTCTGAAACTTCCTATTCTGCATTTTTTCTTGTATGTTTTTATATTTTGCGTGTCGATTTGTTCTGGTTTTCTTAATTGGGGAAGATGGTTCCTTGATTAGTTTGATATGAGACCATTAAGTGATGTCAGCACATGTCCCGTCTCTGGAAAAGGTAATGTCAGGCCATGTTTTACCCTTTGAATGTGCATCCCTGCTTCTTCCATCTACATTATCCTCTATTTGTTTACGGAATGTATTGTAAACGTAGCCATGAGCATGGTATCATAATAAGACCCACCATGTGTAGATCTTCTGAACAGTTTGCAAAAGTTTCCCAGTCTAATAGTCCCTAAGGGATTTTTGTTGATTTCCAAGTTCTAAAACAAGCATGTCTGAAAGCTGGTGTCTGATGCAAAGAAGAAGCCAAGGCAAAAAATTAGAAAACTTGAGATACCAAGGGGCAAGTTGAGCCAGGAAGCCATGTGGAATCAATTTTTAAGAAGACAAGTGTGTAAATTTTCGTCACTCAAGATTGTGACACTCTTCATGTGAAAAGCAGCAACAAATTGTTACAATTTTCAGACCATTGAAAAGCTTATCCACTCCAAGCTCAAGATCAAGCAATTCCTTCGAGATTTGAGCAAAAGCAAATAAACTGCGATTTAGTGGTTCCTCCGTTATGAACCAACGGAACCCAACTCCCAATAAGAACTACAATTATCAAAGACAACCACAACAAGGGCTGGCAGTGGGTCGGCTTGACCTATGGGCCAACCAACATGACCTGCTTAAAAGACATGGCCCATTCAAGTAAACGGGTTGAATCTATTGGATCAAGTTGAGTTTATTGGGTTTCAGGTTGGGTTTGGGTAAAAAAAAAAAAGCGGCCTGTTTAAGTAAATGGGTTGGGCTTGGGTTGATGTTGGCCTGATCTGATCCTTCCATAGATAGTATTTATATACAAATGAAAAGTAGGGTTCAACAACCTCACACTTGATTTAGTGGTAGAGATGTGTGGAACCTTGCAAAAGGCTCTGTTCGAGTTCTTCCAATACAAATTATTATTGTTGTTGTTATTATTGTTGTTATTATTATTGTTGTTATATTTTTTTAATAAGTGGATTGGGTTGAGCCAGGCTTGGGATTAGGAATTTGCTCATGTGTTGGGTGTGGTAATCTCATTTTGTATCATGGGTTGGGCTTTGGCCTGGATTTTAGGCCTGTTTAGCAAACGGGTTTGGCTTGGGCTTATGCTGACCTGAACTGAACCTGCCACTCCTAACCACAACATTACTTACCCTATCCATTAGAATTTTCAGCTGCTCTTAACAGCTGATGCAAGCTTCACTTCTTGAAAATCTCACTCAGTTCTGGATCATTATAAGCTAAATAGATTCAAATAATAGAAATAAAAGAATGTATAACCATACTTCTTTTTTAGCGAATTAGTGCTCAATTCTAAGATTTTGTTAGCTTTCCGCAATGAGTTTTAAGGAAAACATGTCTGTATGATATTTATATACTAACATTGGCAACTTGCAGATCCTCCCAAGCCAACCTCAAAAGTCGCATTGCCTTCTAAATTGAGTGGAAGTTCTGATGATCAACAAGTTGGAAGGAACCATGGCCAGAAGATTCTTGAGAAGAGCCAGCAAACCAGTGATTCAAACACGAACAAGATGGATGATGATCCAGCTAGGGTTTCTGTTGCTGGAAGGAATGAAGACAAACCAAGTAGCTCGGAATCCAGGCCAAAAGAAGGTAAATCACTAGAATTTTATACTTCTCTTTTATACTTAAGCAGAAGATTGAACAACAATTATACAGACCTTTGGTGATTATCACCATGTCAAAGGCTCAACTTTGATGGATGTGATGGCCGCTCATGAGCTTCGCCAACATGCCATTGAGATCCAGGCTGTCATCGGGTGGGCTCCATCCATGTATGTGCTATGGCCCAAAAAACATTTTGGTCCTGTTATCAGATGGGTCACTCAAGTGTGGAGTAATGGATGGTGAAAAAGGATCAATCAACAATCCTCTAGGTACACGTCACACCTGAACCGGATTAGCCTGGGCTTTTGGGACACGAGACATGGTGTTCCCACCTGAGGAACAACCAGGATCTGGCTTATACGCGTAATAGGAGATGGGATTTGAAATTCTACTGCAGCTAGTAGCCTTAGTAGGCACTCGCTCTTTCATCACACTCTTTTGTTTTATTAACTGGGATGTGGTATTGATATTAATATTGGTGCACCGGCAGCGATTGAAGCTGTTCCAGTTCAAAATCAAGCTGCTGCACAGAAACTCCTACAGAGAATGAGTCAGCCGGCCCAGGGTGAAAGGCAATCAAGAGGTCCAAAATATCGAGGAAAAGGCAAGCAAGAAGACCCTGCAGTTTTCACTCTAGATGAATGGGAAAGGAGGAAAGGTGGGGCAAAACCTCCCATAAGACACGGGTTCCAAGATGTTAGCCATGATGAGGAGCTCGCTCGGCAGCTACAGAATCAATTAGATTTGGAGGATTTTCAAGTCAGTACCTTTAATACCTGTTTTCCCCTTGCAGCTGTTTTTGAAAGTCTCTCTTTTTTGTTTTGTTTTGTTTTTTGTTTTTGTTTTTGTTTTTTGTTTTCTGTTGTCATGTTCATATTTCTCAACTTGTTCAGGTAAAGACGGGTTCCGAATCAGAAGCGGATTGGATACGAATGAACATGTTCAACTTTGGCGGAGCTGAAGATCGAAATGACGGTGGAAGGGAATTTAGAGGGAGAGGGAGGGGAAGAGGAAGGGGAAGGGGAAGGAGGAGATTCGGTTGAGCCAGCATTCTTCCTCTACAATTCATCTACCTGTCGCGTCCTCCTGATAGGTGTGATGGTTTATTTCTATTCAGAATATGGGTTTCGATAGGATACAGTGACCATCGTATCACAGCTATGGTACATGGGTGGTTTCACTCCCTTGCTTTTAGATGATGATCTGAACCATTCATTATCTGTGCCACAGGGGGGCCATCCTAAGATTTACTGAATGGATGATTGTGTATGGAGATGAATTTGGAACATTGAATGGATGATTGTGTACAGGGAACATTGAAAAGTAAATTCTTATTGGCTCATATTCAAATCCAAGAGCCAAAGGTCAGGATCATCAATGAAGCATGATTATAAGATCATAGCTTTGTTAAGACAGTAATGACAGCAGTTCAGATCATCACCAAGATGCAATTCAGGGGTGAAAACCCACCCCTGTTTGGTATCATGGTATGGGGCACTGTACCCTATCAAAACCTGCAGAAATAGAAGTTCCTATGGAATAGGGTGCAACTGCACTGTATGTGGCTCGAGAGTGGAAATAAGAATTCTGTCAAAATGGCCAGTGGGCTCAATGTGGGAAAGAGCTGACTTGAGCACAATGGCCATTCCACTCGCTGCAATTTATTAAAGTCAAAATGATAGCCTAAGCCTGTGGAAATCTCTACAAGCTGCAAATTATGTAGGAGAAATTCACTATTTCCACATGCAGATCCTAGGTCCTCTACCCCCACTAGGGGTGCACATCGAACCGGTAGAACTGTGGAACTGGACTGGAACCATTGGATCGGTCCGGTTTGGTCCGGTTCTAGACAGCACCGGTTCCGGTTCCAGTTATAAAATTTCAAGAACCATTGGATACGGTTTGGTTCCGGTTTAGGGGCCTGTAGAACCGAATTGAACCGTGAACCAAAGTGTTGATCCAAACCGTGGATCCGAAGATTTCATACCAAAAAGTAATCTGTTTGTTTCTCCAAAATGCCCTTGATCAAAGTGGAAAACATGTTAATAGGGAGCTTATTTAACAATTTATTTTCTTTCATATCCCTCTCGAAAACAGATTGCAAACAGGGTCCAAGCTGTATGAATCCATCTTGTAAGCTATCTGTTGAGCTTTGGAAAGCTAGGTGAATCAACAGTATTTAAGGTCTACAGGTTGCACTTTAGCCAATAGTTCTCTAAAGTGGAAGCGAACTGGTAATTACTATTTGGGTGTGATACAAAAGGCAATTGAATTTGAATGTAGCTTCGGACTGACACCGTGAACTGAATACCAAAACATCCCTTAAAAAATGACTTTTGTTGGATTTTAAATGCATCTCATATCAATTTGGGCTGGATTTTAAAAAGCCGGGAACCGTGGAACCGATCCGGAACCGAACTGGTTTTCACGGTCCAGTTCAGGTTCGGTTCTAGAGTGCTAACGGTCCGGTTCTGGTTCCGAAAATCCTAGAACCATTAGGAACGGTTCGGTTCCGGTTTCACCCCAGAACCGGACCGAAACCCCCACCACCTTATGTCAAAGCTGGCTCATGTGTGGAGTAACTGAGATGTTGGGTTGGCGCCTTTGTGCAGATGCTGTGGCCCAAGAATAAGGGTGCTCTGCTCATTTGGTGGGCCAAAATGAATGAAGCGAATGGATGGCCAAGATGACTTGCCCAAGTGTTTAGCTGTTCATTTGTTTCGCTTATTGTGGTCCACACGATGATCGGATCAGCTTGATTCTTTTTTGATCTGCTGGATGGCTTGGATCTTGCTTGTGTGTGGAGGGGCTAGGATTTACATGCATCTGTAATTTGCAAACCTCCTATGAAGAAAGCCTATTATTGACAATACTTTTACCTGCTCTTATATCATGTCATTTACAAGATCTATGCATTTCCCTCTTGAAGTCGCTGGACAAAGTTGCAGAGGGAGTTTCTCCAGCTCTGAAATTGCGATCTGACAATCTCTGAGACGAAGGTATAACTTACCATGTGTATGTATGATGCACCATGTTGTTTTAAAATACACTCTTGGTCAATGATGTTATCCATTTCAGTTTTGTAGGATCTGGCCAACGACAAGCTTTCCATGCCTTCTACCGTGTTATTGCAAGAGCTCGGAATTGGAAATTGAAACATGGCTGAATAAAAGGGCATGGAGAAATTTAAGTTCCACAATGCCCTTTTGCGTTGGGTGTAGTCTAGGGGGTCTGAAATCATGTCCCCTGATCAGACTCTTTATCATCCAGTTTTGTCTTATTTCAGTCATGCATGTATCACTCTTGCTTTTACTTGCATGCATTTGGTTGAAAACCGAATTGAATTGCAAAATGAGGGGGAAAATCGGTAATTAAGGATTTTTCGTGCCATCTGCAATGAGGAAGTAGCCCTTGAGCTGCAGTTACTTCCAGGTTTCAAATTGCAAAGAAATGAAATCACCATTTGGGTTTCTTTCGTGTTATTAGACTAGCAATTGTTGCAATTCAATGGTGCACCCAAACGTTCCCTTTGACCTTTTAATGATTCTACCTAATCATGTAATTGTTGATTGATTCCATCTTGTATTGTTCATCAGTGTGATTTTCCTTTATTAAGTAATTTGAAATTTTGGGAATCCTGTTTTTGTTGGAGGCCAGTATGTTTACTTGGAGGTCCCATATATCCGGGATCTGGATCCTACATCTTGTGGGCTGCACTGACATCTTCATGTGTGAATCCATAGAACAGGAGCTGCTCTGTTCAGGGATATGGGGAAAAAACGAAAGAAGAGGGAAAAATGGGCAATTTACCTCCAAAGGCCAAACAATCCACCCTAAGCTTGTGGGTAATTCAGTTTAAGACACATGACGGATTCTCACATCTTTGCAATGTGAGTAATTCAGTCTTAGATTCCCAATCAACAAAAGCTCTAGTTCGTTAGCTTCGTTAATTCAGCTAAACCCTCAAAGAGGTGGCAACGATCAAAAACTGGACGGGCTTTTTTGGTCAGTTGAACTTGAAGAAGGATTATTCAATGCTGTTTGCTTGCTGGACATGGGTCCGGGGTGACCAACAGTACAGTGCAGAAGCAAAAACAACCTAAAACAACCTATTTTTATGACAGATCCATAGTAGAGCTCATTCATCAATGGACATCAATTCGTGATATGCTTGTGGGCCCACTCATCTACAAGGTTTGGGATCTTTGCATCGTTTCCCCCGAAGTGGATTGCCTACTGAGACTCTGGGGGTGCGGTCCATCCATTTAATCAGATATTTCTAGGGATTTGAGGCCAAAAAATGAAACAAATCCAAAAAGCTCAAATGGAGGAAACAATGTGATTTGGAAATCTCCCATTGAAAAATTCCTGGGGGCATTTTAGGCTAAGATTTTGCGTTCGTCTGTGTCTTATGTGATCTTATGGTTGGATGACAATTAAACATCCGTTTTATCTTTAGATGGAAAGCCCGGCATGACAAAAGATTCTTTATCATTCACCCATTCCGGGGTCCATAAATCATTAGAACTGAGTTTTGGGAGGGGTGCGCCAAGCCAATGCAATAGTGCCACACAAAGGCGACGCTCGAGGGGCCCAGCAGCAAGCTACTGTGGTAGACCCTCCCCCACAAGAAATTAATTTAATATCATGTGAGCCGATGGCCCACGTATCAGATATTAAACTGATAAGAACAGATACTACACTTGATCTTAGCCAAAAGGCCGAGAAAGGTATGCTCTATAATCTCACCTTCCCTTCCTTTTATACAATGGTATTTCCGTTTCACTTCTCTCTTCGGTCGATGTGGGACTGAAAACAACCCTTCCTCCCTCCCCTTGCTCTCTGTCTCTCTTCTTTTAGTTCCGGTTCAAACATGGCACGTGTATGTCACCCTGGCCCAAAATTGTGCTGGTAGGCTTATCGTCATAGGACACTTGTACTTCGATTTTTAACCGTCCATATCTCTTCACAAATACATGTGGCACTCTTGGAACATGCATGACGTTATTTTATTTATTTATTTATTTATTTTGGGCAGGACAGATATCTAGTAGGCTTCCGTGATGAATGGCCCAGATACTCTCTATGCATCATTCTTCAGCGTCTCATCATGGAATACGATGATTGATGTTAAACCAATGATTTTGAGGAGCCGTGGCCGTTTGCAGGTTCATACCACCAATCACACAGTCCACGTGCAATTCATGCCGTCCATCTGCAGGGCCAACGAGAAGGTGGATTAGCAAAGGTATTTTAGTTATGTCAAGGTTATCATCACCATCATCTAAGTCTTATCCTAATTAATTGGGTCCGCTGCATGAATCAGCCGTTCCAATCCATCATGACTCGATTTAGCATTCTGGATTTGAAATACCCAGGATTGGGAATCTTCCGGTCGTGTTTGGCACCCTGGATTTAGAATCACAGGTAATCTAAAAGTAGCTATGTATAGTATATTTACAAGGGTTTGAATTTAATTACTAAATCAACTTTAATATTCTTAATTATTGCACCTATGTAATGTTTGACACTGATTTTAATAAGCCCCTTGAAATATACACTTTGATAAAAAATAATGAAATTCCAAGTCTCAAATGGGCCACAAGCATAGGACACCTGAGTGACTAACCAATGAATTTTTTAACCATTGATTTATATAGGCAATGTTTGTACATCATTCTATTAAAGCAATTTTGGTGATGCAGGTAATAATTTGATTGTCTTGGGATATCATCAATGGGTTAAGTCCCCAACAGATTAATAGCCTAGTGACACGCATATTACATATGCAACTGGTGGGAGGATTTTAGATAAAATCCTAGCTTCCACGTTGGATTTCAACCACTCTTTGAGGGAATTTGAAGTTCCCGGTTACTTTATGGTGCCAAACAGACGCTCAAATCCCCCTAAATCAATCTTGCTAAACGATCCCTTAGGTATTTGGTTTCTTCACATCTCATCGACTTTTGAAAGGAAATGACAGACAACAAGAATTACATGATGCTCTGGCAGATTGAGGAGGGACCCACCTTGCATCCAGTCCATTTTGCACATTTTTAACTAAATTCAAACCATCCAAATTGTGGGCCCCACTTTGGATTGCCTGTAGCCAATATTCACACTGATTAAACTCCTAATCTTCCGATTTGTAACCTCTAAATAGACGGTTAAAAATAGAAGCCAAAGTTGAGAATTCATCACCAAGATTTCCTCTGACACATGTATGATGTATGCTATATGCCCTGTGATCAGTGGATGAGTTGTATATGTATATGTACCATCATCTTTTGAGAATCAGAAACGCCCCATGCCTAACAGAAAGGTCATAATTAACACTTTCTCCAAACTCCAATTACTAGCCATTCTCAATACATCGCTTCTCGGTAAATATTTTAAGAAGCCAATGATTTTTATTTTATTTTTGGTGTGTTTCAACAACTCATTTCTTTGTTTGCATCATCGAAACACCTGCCGCACTGGTGTTTTTTGGAGACCTATCCATTCAATTTCAAATAGAATGAGCACCTAGGACTAAGGAGAATGATTGGGCTAGTCCCATATGTTATACCAATCAGCAATTTTTGATTCCTTTGTATGGTTGCTGTTAATTGATGTCTTAAATATGTAAATTAATATGTTCGTCGATGAAAATTTCAATGCCATCAGTAAAATCTAGAATTTATCAAGTTGGTTGTTGGACACTGTAGGTGTCCTGTTTGATGCCATTAAAGGTTGTTCGATGACATCGAAGGCCTGCTCGACGCCATCAGTAAAATTTGAAAAATTCATGTTTAGTCGCTGAAATGTTTGGTCTTTAGCTCGATGACATCGAAGTGGGTTCGATGCCATTGATGGTCTGTCAATGCCATCGAAGTTCCATAAAACGATCACATAGAAAATACCCAGAATTGTATAAGTGCGGGATTTGTTTCTTAGTTCGATTGTGATTCACCTAGAGTTTATATATGTGGTTGTAATCGGGATTATGGTGTATCTCAGAGTTTTTTAATTCGTTCCTAAGGTTTTTAAGGGCTTGTAAGGGGAGATTAAGGGCTTGTTCGGATCGTGTATTCTCTCTATTTCTTATAATTTCTGCTTTCATAGTAATATCTGTTGTTTTGTGTCGTCGTTTTTTTTTTTTTTTTTTTTTTTTCCGAAAGTGCTTTTCCACGTTAAATTCAGAGTTTTTGTGATTGGGTGTGATTGTGTGATTGGAATACTTTGCTTGATTCATCTTTGTGTGCTTCCACAGCCCCCCAACACATGGTATCAAAGCATACCGTTGGGCACAAGTTGAATCCAAAAGTGGAGTATCAATGACATCTAATCCTAAGTTCGATGTTGAGAAGTACTTTGGGAAAAATAATTTCGAATTATAGAAGGTCAAGATGATTGGCCTCTTAGTTTAGTACTGATTGGATGATGCGCTCCTTGAGAAGCAATCAAAATCTATAACTGATGATGAATGGAACAAGATGAATAAGAAAGTGAGAAACTCTATACAATTGTGCCTAACGAATGATGTCCTCTACAATGTCATGAGAGAGAAAACTCTAAGTTTATGGGTAAAGTTAGATGACATATATGCGAAGAAATCTCTTAAAAATTGCCTATACTTGAAGTTGCAGTTGTTCAATCTACAAATGATAGAGCGAGGTGATGCTGAGGCCCACATTAATAACTTTAACAAGATGATCTACAAACTGCTGGATGTGAAAAAAACGATTAAAGATGAAGATCGGACATGTATCTTGTTGAATTCTCTCTCAACTTCGTATGAGTCATTCAAAGACATGTTGTGCATTGATAAATCGTCCCTTAGTGTTGATATTGTTATCTCAGCTCTTCAAAGAAAGATGATAAGAAAAAAAAACAGTAACATGAGTGCCTCTACTAATACATTAGTTACGAGGGGGCAAAATTCTAAGTAAAATAATGGATCTTCTCGATTGGATCCAAATCTAATGGCAATGGAAAGTTGAAGTGCTGAAACTGTGGGATGTTTGGACACATGAAGAAGGATTGTATAAATCTTAATGCAAGAAAATAGAACTCAAAGGCTTCTCCACAGAAGCCAATATCGCCGATTCTGATGAAGGTACGAGTGTAAGTGACGTATTGTCAGTATCTATGGTCGAACACTTATATGATGATTGTAGGGATGCACATATTTTGGATACTGGGGCATCATATCATATGACTCCTCATCGGAGTTGGTTCACCAGTTATAGAGAGTGCGATGGTGACCATGTATTTATGGGCAATGACATTGCTGTAATGTGGTGGGTGTTGGAATAGTGTGCATCAAGATGTTTGATGGCATAAAGCGTATCTTGACTAAGGTGAGACACGTTCCTGACATGAGGAAGAGGTTGATATCTCTTGGAGAACTTGAGGCGCTCGGGTGCAAGTTCACCAATTTTAATCATGTTCTTAAAGTATCAAAATGAGGACTCATTGTTATGAAGGCACAAAGGAGTGAGAACCTTTACAGGTTGATCATGAGCATTTCTTTGGGTGGATTTGCAACGTTTGTAGCAGATTCCACGTCTGTACATATGTGGCATGCACGTTTGGGCCACGTGAGCGAGCGGGGCATGAAGATACTTTCTAACGATTCCTTAATTCTTGTCTTTAAAAGTTTTAATTTAAGTATATGCGAGCATTGTATATATGGTAAACATTTAAGGTTATCTTTTAAATATGAAAAATATGTATGTAAGGGTATTCTTGATTACGTGCATTCTGATGTATGGGGGCCGTCACCGATGGTTGCTATCAGAGGGTTCGCCATGGTTCATCACATTCATTGACGACTACTCAAGGAAAGTATGGGTTTATTTTATGAAAAATGAATCCGATGTTTTTACCAACTTCAAGCAACGGAAGGCGATGGTGGAAAAACAATCATGGTGAAAGGTGAAGGTTCTTAGGACAAATAACGGTAGAGAATTTACTGCAGACAAATTTAATCAATACTTTAAGGATGAAGTGATCGTGAGGCACAACACAATGCACCATATGCCAGAGTAGAACGGCGTGGTTGAGCGGATGAATCAGACTCTCTTGCAGAGGGCTCGATGCATGATTAGTTATGCTGGGTTGGGCAAGAAATTGTGGATTGAGGCCGTTAATACAGTATGTTACTTGGTGAATCCGTCCCCTTCTACGGCCATTGATTATAAAATTCCAAAGGAAGTATGGAGTGGTCAGAAGTTAAACTACTCAGGATTGCGTGTGTTTGGTTTTGAAGCTTACTTTCATGTACCTTCGCTTGAGAGAGATAATCTAGATCAAAGAGCCAAAAAATATATTTTTGTTGGTTATGATGAGAGTGTAAAGGGGTACAGGTTATATGATCGGGTCACACAAAAAATTATCATTAGCCGTGATTTTAAATTTGACGAAGAATCCTTTTTCCGTAAGGATATGCATGAGGAACTAGAAAAGTTAGTTGTGGATGTTCAAGTGGATACAGATGATACTCAGTACAATACAGATACGTAGATAGAGGTACAAGAGCAGGTGGAGTAGCAACCTATGAAAATGAATTCGCCGCGAGATTGCATGTTACTGACGAGATACAATGATGATTCTAATATCGCATATGCCCTTATTACGGATGAGAGGGATCCGCCTACTCTTCAGGAGGCTCTTTATGAGCCAGATGCCGAAAAGTGGAAAGCTGCGATGGATGATGAGATAGAATCTTGTACAAGAATGAGACGTGAGAGTTGATGGAGCTTCGTATTGGTCAAAAAGTGATCGGGTGCAAGTGGATCTTCAAGAAAAAACATGATAGATACAAGTCAAGGTTGGTAACGAATAGATACGATCAAAGGGAATGTGTTGACTTCACATAGATATTTGCGCTGGTTGTAAAGCAAGTATCTATCAAATTCGTGTTGGCGCTAGATGCCCAATACAATCTGGAGCTGGAATTGATGGATGTGAAGACTGTCTTCCTACATGGGGAATTGGAAGAACAGATCTACATAAAGCAACCGGAAGACTTCGAAATAAAAGGGGTAAAGAACAAGATTTGTAGGTTAAAGAGGTCGTTGTATGGCTTAAAACAATTGCCTAGGCAGTGGTATAAAAATTTTGATTCTTTCATGTTGAGTCAGAAGCTTTTCAGGAGTGAATATGACCACTGTGTCTATTACAAGACACTGAGTGATAGAAAGTTCATCATTATGGTGTTGTATATTGATAACATGCTGATCGCCAGTCATAGTATGTCTGAAATTAATTTACTAAAGACTCAGTTATCATAAACATTCGAGATAAAAGATCTGGGAGCTACAAAGAAAGTTCTCGGCATTGATATACACAGAGACAGGTAATGGAGTAGGCTTTGGTTATCTCATGAAGAATACCTTGAGAAGGTGTTGGTAAAGTATGAGATGGATATGGCAAAATCGGTCAGCGTTCCTCGCGTGACTCATTTTAATCTTTCTTTTGAACATTATCCTAAAACTGATGAAGAAAAATAGGAGATGTCTCGTGTATTTTATTCGAATGCAGTGGGCAGTTTGATGTATGCCATGGTCTATACTAGACCGGACATTTCACATGCAGTTGGTGTTGTTACTAGATACATGTTTAACCCCAGAAAGCAACATTGAGAAGCAGTGAAATGACTATTTTGATATGTTCAAGATACGCAAGATTACGTCTTATCTTTTGAGAAATCAGGGGCCAAGTTAGTAGGGTATGTGGATTCTGATTATGCGGGTAGTGTAGATTCTATAAAGTTGACTTCAAGTTACTCATTTGTACTAGCGGGTGGAGCAATCAGTTGGATGTCGAAGCTTCAGTCTGTGGTGACTCTTTCCACAACCGAAGCTGAGTATATGACAGTGATAAAAGCATTTAAGGAAGTTGTTTGGTTAAGGGGGATGATAAATCAGTTATGACTTCAGTAAGAGGCCGTGCCAGTTAATTATAACGGTGAAAACACTATTAATTTGACTAAAAATTATGTTTATTACTCACGTACTAAAATACATTGATGTTCGTCACAATTTTATCTGAAAAGTGCTTGAGGAAGGAGGTGTGACTTTAGAGAAGATTCACATAAGCGTGAATCCAGCAAATATGCTCACTAAGGTGGTTCTCATAGAGAAGTTCAAGTTTTGTACAACTTCTCTGAGCTTGGCAAAGGAGTAAAGGAAGACGGAAGATGTACAAGAAGCGTTGGTGGTCTATGATGCGAGGTGGAGTTAGTGATGAAGGAAAATGTGCTATGAAGAATGACGATTGAAAACATAGTGGAAATTGTTGTTGATTGATGTTTTAAATATGTAAATCAATATATCTGTTGATGACAGTTTCGATGACATCGAATTCAACTCAATGCCATCAGTCAAATTCATAATTTATCAAGTTGGTTGCTGGACACTTTAGGTGTCCTGTTGATGACATCGAAGGTTTTGTTTGATGCCATCAAAGGCCTGCTCGATGCCATCGGTAAAATTTAAAAAATTTATGTTTAGTTATTGGAACGTTTGGTCTTTAATTTGATGCCATTGTTGGTCTGGCAATGCCATTGAAGTCCCATCAAATGATCGCACAACAAATACGCATAATTGTGTAACTGCAGGATTTGTTTCCTATTTCGATTATGATTCACCTAAAAGTTATATATACGGGCGTTATCGGGATCATGTTGTATTTTAGAGCTTTCTAATTCGTTATTAGGATTTTCAAGGACTTGATAGTGATATTTGTTGCTTTGTACCATAGTTTTTTATTTTTATTTTTTTTTATTTTTATTTTTAGTTCCCGAAAATGATTTTACCATGTTAAATTCGAAGACCTTATGATTAGCCATGATTGTACAGTTGGAATACTTGATTCATCTTTATGTGCTTTCACAGTCCCCAACAACGATGAGATAATGTAGGTACGGTTGTCCCCACAATGACTAGTCATTTGGGAATAGACAATTCACGACGGTTCTTTCAAGTATCACTACTGCAACTATATAACCGAATCCGGATGGCTAGGCATGTGTCGTGTTTTTTAGCTTGTGCTTTTTTTACAGTTATCTGCATTGGGTGGTTGCATGAAAACGAAGTCGGTTCTCTTATAAGACGGCCACGGTCATGTATCAAATTAGATTTAAACCATATTTTATGTTCGTACAGGATGGTCCACCTGATCAGTGAATCTGCTTCATTTTTGCACCTGGTGACTGTCATGGTGGACCCTGCCATACCAATGGATCAGATCATCTACCAATCTAACACATCGACACTTAGTACAGCATGCATATACTATAATTCAAATTTGATTAAATGAGTAATTTCTAAAAAAACAAAAAAGAATGAGGTTCACGTGAAATAATAAAAGTAGGGAGTAGAAAGAGTGGATGGATTCCTTCAACTAAAGGAAATAAAAGTGTATTTAGTAATGATCGCACGCGGCTCACAAGTTTGTCTAAATGTCATAACGTGAATCAGAAGCTTGAACTTCTATGAGATGCATTGTGCACCTACTGGCCCACATGACAACAGGAGTAGGTACGCCTTTTAGTTACCATCACAAGGTTAATACTGGCCAAAGATGTAGGCAGAGGCTTAAAGACATGCAAGAACTTGTGGTCCTTACAACCCAAAGAAGGTAAATTAGGACCTTACGTACAGCTAAAGTGACCAGGCAAGCGGATCTATGACCACCTAAGTTGCTATATATGTGTGTGTGTGGGAAAGGGTACTATGCGCTTGACTGCATGTTACCTTCCCATGAGGTCGAATTGTGTGGGCCCCACCGTGATGCATGTCGAAAATCAATACTATTCATTTGATGGGTCCCCTTTAAATGATGAGATATCCCAAAAACCAGTCGTATACGGAACTCAGGTGGGCCATACGATCTAAAATCATGTGAAGACATGCCTAAAACATATAAAAGTACTTGATGGGGCCCATGTAAATTTTGGATGCTTCTGAAACTTGGTCTGACCCCTCATCCAAGTGGGACACACATAATGGATGGTCTGGATTTGTGAACCACACCTCGGTGGGCCCAACAAATGATTATGAATGTTTTAATGAGAGGGTAACCCCTCTTAACTTTTGTACATGGTGTGGCCCACAAAAGTCATCAATTGACTTGATTTTTAAGCCCGAGGCCCACCATGGAATGTTGTATCTGAGTGATGGGGTAGATGTTTGACACGCATCACGGCAGGGCCTAGCAGCTCGACCTCATGGGAAGTCTATGTATATGGAGAGAGAAATGCTCACACACAACAAGTACCATTCAAATTGATTCAACTAGCCGGCCATTAAATAAAAAAAAACACTTAATTTTTTAATTTTTTTTAAATTTTTTTTTGTTAGCTTGTTAGTACACCAACGGTCATTTCACACTTAACTATTAGCCAACCCCACTAGGGATCGATTCCAAGGCTGCAGTGTTGAAACGTGGTACATGTAATGCCTTTTTATGACAGGGTTACATGACATCAAGTTTTATATAGGTACTATATGTACGTGTCACATATCTAGTACATTTATCAAATAAGGCATACGAATTCAATTTTATTTGCAAAAAATTATTAAATGATATTAACCACTTGCGCCACACATGCAAGTTGAATATGAATTGTTGGAACGAATTTCTGACGACCCATTCTTCTTATACAAGGAGACCGTACTGTTAATTACAGAAAAATAATAATTTTATATGCTTCATGTACTCATAAGGGACCATATGTTAAATTGAATTAATAAATCACAAGTACTCAACTTTTCTAAATATTCCATTTACTTTTAAAACAAGCTTCCTCATCCTCCTATTTCTCTCGCTAGTAATCCCTCTCCTTTGTTGATGCTCTCTCTTCCCTGTGTTATTCGAAACGGAAGGCCGGAGCCTCAGTTGCACCAGGAAGTTAGGTTGGGCCCGCCTCGATGTTTGTGACAAATCTATTTCGTCCATTAGTTTTGCTAGATCATTTTACAACATGGACTCAATAATTATATAGATCCAAACCTGAGAGGGCCACACGACGGGAAAAGGCGAGGATTGCGCTTCCACCATTGAAACATTCCATCGGCCATAAAAGTTTTGGAAAATGCTAATGTTTTTATAATTTCAGTTCATCCCCATTAAGAATAACCTCTAGAACCGTGATCATGGTGGGTCCTTGCTCTTGCTCCAGTGGTAGACTCTCAGGTGTTTCAACGCTTGGTCAAGGGTCCGAGTACCCATAGGTGTAAAATCCCACTACTGCGTGAGTGTGTGGCAGTGTGTACGTGTTAAAAAATAATATATATATAGATATATATATATATATATATATATATATACACACACACACACACACACACATCCTGGTGGACCCAGGAAAGTTTCAACGGCAGGAATTCCCCAGCATACCTTTTCCAGCCGTGCGGCCCACATGAGTTTTGTATCTGTCTCATTTTTGGGCCCACTTTATAAGACGATCTGAAAAAATGGACGGACGGAGTCGATTTCTCAACGAACATGACGGTATGCCCCACCTAGCATCCCGTGGAAGGAAGTGCTTTGGCTGCAATCCGCGTCCTTCATCGCTGCCCAAGAACGCGGATTAGGTACAAACCTCACCCATCCCTGGCTAGGAATGGACATGGGCTCTGAGGGGTCATCGTAATCTATGCATTTTATCCACA
This sequence comes from Magnolia sinica, assembly GCF_029962835.1. NCBI lineage: Eukaryota > Viridiplantae > Streptophyta > Magnoliopsida > Magnoliales > Magnoliaceae > Magnolia > Magnolia sinica. The sequence goes on along the minus strand of NC_080573.1, from coordinate 116,204,835 downwards.
CCGTCTATTTATTTTTTCATATTATTTTAGAGTAAAATTCCAAAAATAGAGCAAATCCAATGCTAAATTAGATCACACCCATTGAAGCAGCAGTGATAATGACGTTCACCGTTAAAGCCTATTAGGGCCCACTCTGAGATTTTATCTACTTAATTTTTGGGCTCATGATCTAAAGTACCTGAGAAAATGGATGGACGGTGTGGATATACAATAAATACATCAAGGTAGGACCCTAGGCCATTGACACACCATACTAGATGAGGCCGGCCGCACCTAATCACTGCCGCTGCTCTGGACTCCAGTTGCGCGTGGCAGAAGAAATTAGGTTGACGTGGCAAAATTTTATAGGCCCCCAAAATGATGCATGTATTATATTCACACCGTTCACCGATTTTACCATACAATTTTAGAGTATGTATCCAAAAATAAGGCACATAGATATTAGTGTGGATTGAGTGCTTACCATTGGAGTTTTCCCTATGCACAGGTTGGATGGAAAATAAACATTCATTCTAGGCCCTAGGAATATTTCAATGGTATGTATTCACTATCCACTATTTCTTCCGGTGTGGTCCACCTAAGATTTAGATCTGCCTCATTTTTAGGAAATTCCAATAAAATGATTTGTAAAAACTAACAAACGGCATAGATATACAGAACATATATCATGGTGGCCCTATGGTTAGAGCGCTTGCTACCCGTGTTGCTCGGGTAACACCTAATCCACTGCCTACTGTTCTGCGAGAGAAATTACAATTTAATGGGAACTATTGATCGTTTGAGGGACGCCTACCTTTCATTTTTTAAAAGGGCCCACCATGATGTGTTTGTGAGATCCACTCTGATCATTAGATGTATAATGCCATGTTTGGCTTAGAGCCAAACAATCAGGTTAAGTAATGACTTAAGTGGGTCATATCAATTGAGAGTGATAAGAGATACGTCCAACCTTGATTTTTATGGCGCCTACCGTTATTAGCATATAAAATCTACTCCAACCATTAGCTGCCAAACCAAATTTTAAGCCTTCGAACCAAAATCAGGCACACAATTAATTCAAATATGCCACACCAAGGTAAGGAGTTTGGAGAGTAAGCTTTCTATATACACTTTCTCCAATTGTGTGGTTCACATGAAACGAGGATGGGACTGGTTTTTTTTGCACTGGGTCTAACATAGACAAGCTCACCTAATGACTGGGTGGATTTCACATTAATGCTCCAGTAGGCCCCTCTCAAACAAACAACTACTTTTCATTAGTTACACCAAAAAGTTTTTAACATTAACTACTTATTAAATGACACACCTAATTGCACCAATTTGAATTGTCCAACTTATCGTGTGTGTGTGTGTATATATATATATATACATATATATATATATATATATGTGGGGAATAGTACTATGAGGCCGACCTCATGGGAACCTCATGAACTTCTCAAGAGGTTGAGCTATGTGGCCCCTACCGTGATATATGTGGAACATCAACATAGTGCCCCTTTAGATTATGGGTAATTTTAAGAATCAGTAGAGTATACGAAACTTTGGTGGGCCATACCATTTAAAACTATGTGAAGACATGCGTCAAACATTTAAAAGCACTTTGTGGGGCCCACTTGAGTTTTGGATGCAGCTGAAACTTGGTTTGACTCCTTGTTTAAGTGGGACACACAATGAATGGGGTGAATTTGTAAACCACATCTCGATGGGCCCAATAAATGATTATGAATGCTTTAATGGGAGAGCAATCCCTCTTGATTGTTGTATGTGGTGTGGCCCACCTAAGACATGGATTGAATTGATTGTGGCCCACCATGGAATGGTACATCTGACTAATGGGATAGATGTTTGACCTACATTATGGTGGGGCCCACACAGCTCGAATCATGAGAAGTTTCAAGCTGTGTGGGCCTCTCTTGACGTGTGTTGAACATCAACACCACCCATTTAATGGGTCACCATCCAAAATATCAGCTGCAATACCATTTAATTTATTTATTTTTTTGATTAGTTTGTTAATATACCCCACTGCCAGTTCATACTTAACTGTTAGCCACCCCACTAGGGAATCGATATATGACCTAAGTGTTAAAACCAGACCATCTAAAACCATGCGATGGCATGCTTAAAACATATAAACTAACTAGGTTGGTGCCACATGAATTTTGGATGCAGCTGAAACTTGGTCTGACCCTTCATCCGAGTGGGACACACATGGCTGGATTTATGAACCATAGCTCAGTGGGCCCAATAAATAATTTTGAAAGTTTTAATGGGAGGATAACTCCTCTAAACTGTTGTATATGGTGTGTCCCACCTAAGTCATGGATAGGCTTGATTTTTAAGCCCAGGAATGGTGCATTTGACTGGTGGGGAAGATTTTAGACCGATACCACGGCAGGGCCCACATAGGTCGACCTCATGGAAAGTTCCCATGAGGTCGACCTCACGTAAAATCAGGACAATTCAAGACTTATGTGTTCTACACTACGTGTATACTTTGTTTTACTTTTAGGCATGATTTTACACCGTTCTATATGATGTGGCCTACTTGAGTATTGGTTTTAAGTTAATTTTAGTATCTACGGTGGAAATGTAGTGGCCCACCTGATGGACCGTGTGGATTGGATGAATGTTAGTTCCGTGTAGCAATCAGTTATCGCAAGTCAGACTAGCGCAGTCCATATCAATTCTCATTTCCGATTTTATTTTATTCTTAGTCATTTTAAAAAGCACGCTCCACCATTGTCGGAGCGAAGAGGAGGCGAAGACAACAGAATTTCCTCACGAAAAGAATGGAGAAGACGCTGATGATCCGACCGTTGATTTCAGTGATCATCGCATCTACGATCACGATGAGAGCATTCGTTCACAAGTCCCTCGATCTATCAGGAGCCCTCGTCGGCTTCCTAGTCATGTCTGTACACATCGCAGCCAGTTACAGGTTCTCTCTCTCTCTCTGCATTTTCTCTTTTAAAATTTCGCGGGAATCCAAAATTCTGTTATAGGACTTCCTTTTATTCTTCGATAATTTTAAAATTCCGTTTGGATTTGTTGGGGGTATGAAAATCGTTTTGAAGGTTCGGAGCTCTGCTGCTGGTGTTCTTCATTACTTCTTCGAAGCTTACCAAGGTTGGCGAAGACAAGAAGCGCAGCATCGATGCCGATTTCAAAGAGGGAGGACAGCGCAATTGGTATTTTTATTATTTTCTTATTAGAATTTGAATTTTTGCAGTGTATTGGTTATTCTTGATGTGGGTTTTCTTTATAGGATTTCTTATTGTTCAAAAGAATTTATTTTTCTCTTAAAGAAAATTAGATTTGATGCTTTCCTTCTCTCTGTTTTTTTTTTTTTTTTTTTTGCCCTTTTGAATCCTGAATTATTTGATTTTTGTAACTGCGTATTATATAGATGAGCATGGACGCACTTGGAAGAAGATAGATGTATTTTGCATGTGAAGCTGACTGTATAATGCATGTACTGAATCTACTCTCTTAAAAGAATAGAGAACTGCTAATTAAATATTCAATATAATAATTTTCAAAATTCTAGATTTGGGTTAGTACTTTTTGTAATGATTTTGGTGTGTGAAGGTACGTTCATTCATTTTTATTTATTTTCTTTTTTTCTAGGCCTAACCCATGTGGAGGTAGGTTCATTCATTTTTATTTATTTTCTTTTTTTCTAGGCCTAACCCAACCTCAAGAGGATCCAACCTGTAACCCAAGCCAACCTGAATCCCTTGATACTCAACCCAAATACATGGGATTGTTCCCAACCGTGCCTAACATGACAGAAACTTGCTCAACATGCATGGACCCAACCCGATTTCAAAATGGGTTGTTGTTTCCCAAAAAAGAACCTGACCCAAGGAAGTTTAGAACTTGACCCAAACTCGATCGGGTTGGGTCAACCCGAACTTAAGTTGCAGCCCCAATGAGTATGTGACATGGGAAGAAAGACGATGAGAAATAATCCAATGTTTGTAACTTTGGTGTTATATATAAATACATTGGCAATTCATTCCTTTGCATATGGCACACATGTACCTGATCTAGACCATTCAGCTACAAGCAGACCATAGCACAAAAATCATACAGTCTTGGATGATCTATCCGTTGATTGGAGGACTTTTGATCACTGAATGTGGATTAGACTTTTTCATTAAGTCTTGCAATAGGCAGTTTACATTTTTAAACCAGTTTTATATTTTTGGGGTAAACATTGTTTGGGGTGTATTATTGGATTGGTAAGTTCTTCCATCTCTTGTAACATTAATTATCACAGTGAATTCATACCGAGTGGTCCATGACATGGGAAGGAATTGAGTGGTTTGTCGATGCCATCGACAGACTCAGTTACAAACAAATTTAAGACATTTGAAAACAAACAACCCATATGTGTGCATTTGCATAGATCGATTTCCCGGATATCCAAGGGAAAAAAGAGGAAGAAGAAAGAAACTGACGCAAATCCTTCCCCACATTCAGCATAGAAGGGATATGACTTAGATATGGACCCTTGTGATGGAATGAGACATCAACTGTCAAGTAAATAGTTCAAAGACTTGAAAACTCAACTCGATTCGATATCCAGCCAGGTCAGGTTGGCTCGATTTGGTCTTTACATGACTCGACTCAATATTTAATAATAATTAAATAGAATATTAGTGGTAGTAATAAACATTTAGAACTTGTAAAGTAAATAAAAATAAAACTTCTTGAGTTTTTCTAAAAAAGGTTTGGTTGGGCGAGTGACTCGGGCTTGAGTCATGTCGAGTCGACTGAGTCAGAAAGTTCACTTGACGAGTCTCTCTTAAAATCGGCTGAGTCACATTGAAGATCCTACTTGTCACTGGCTTGGTTTGAAATCTCGCCGAGTCGAGTTGGCTGAGTTTTGAGTTGATAGCGACTTTAGAACTATGATCAAGAATGGCTACCTTTATAAATTCGAAACCGGAAAAATAGCATATTTTTATGGTTGAATTATAGTTTTTGACACATCCTTGTATGAATTTTTCTTCATGGTATAATAAGAGATGGATCACCAAATAGGAGTGATTGGCAAAACAGGACTCACAGACCCCAAATAGCTTGGACGGGTGGTCATGCTCTGCTGATGATATAAATAGTATACGGATTATAACAGAACACAAGAAAATGATAAGAACTTTTCTCTTAACAGCCATGTTGATACATGAATGTCATTGAAATTCTTCCAAATAAAAATTCCTCTATTACATGGATGTGCGTTATTCTTCTGAACAGGCTACAAGTTCTGGCTAATAGCGGAATTGCGATGGTTTTGGTAGTGATCGTTGGACAATTGACAGGATGGCAAGACAAGTGCTTGGATTCAAAAGAATCGGCACTTGTAACATCCCTTATCGGAGGTATTATTGGACAGTACGCCTGCTGCAATGGAGATACTTGGTCATCAGAAATTGGGATGCTTAGTAACGGGCAGCCTCGACTGATCACAACCTTCAAGGTGTAACATCTTTGTTTTATGAATTTAGACGTCCGCTGATTCTTTTTAAGAGGAACTACGGCTTTTATTATTATTATTATTTTTTTAATGCAGAAACATTTAATCTCTGATATCTGATTTTGGCCTTCCCTCATATTCAACTTAGTTTTATATCTCTGCCGTGAATCTAATCTGTAATCTATGCATGGCCCATTTATTTTATTTTTTGTAAATTTTAACACATTGTCCTCCACAGGAAGTGAGAAATTGGAGAATAGTCCCAATGCACTAGAATTTTAAAATGGCTGTTAGTATCCTAATGTACCCATTTTTGATACCAGTGGGGCCATGGAGCAAGCACGTGCATATCACAAATGTATCGGAAGAAGTCTGAAAAGAAATCAACAAAGTTTTAGCATAATTCAATTGATCGATGTCGATTGAGGTGATTGATCGACTCAATCGATTGGTTGATTGATCGAATGAAATTCGGATGTAGATGAAAAGCTTGTTGGACAATTTTTACTCAGTTTGATCGATCGACTGATTGGAACAAAATCAATTTTACGGGTTTTAGTCTTTGGACATTTTGCACCATTGATTGATCGATCAATTGACATAATGCGGAAATTTATGCGTTTTTTCAGTTTTTGTTTCTTTGTTTGTTTAAAATTTTCTATTTGCGTCTTAGGATTTGATTAAGTGTATTTAAGCATGCAAACTTGTTTATTTGGATAACTTCTACTAAAAAGTCTTAAAAATTTCTTTATTTCTCTCGTGGATTCGAGAAACTTCTCTTGCGGATTCAAGATAGCCTTGTGGATTCAAGATGTTTATCATTCAAGGAAGACGGTGATCGTCCTCATCACAACCTTCCCTGTGTCAGTTTGATATCAGAGTGAGACTTTTCCTCGGATCGATGACTTCTAACAATGGATAGGGCAACAATCTCATGGATAGTGATCCATAGAATTATCCTTTAATAGCGACGGCTTTCGAGGCGGTGAGCGGGAGAATTGCCAAATCATGCAAGGGCTACAAGCTACTCTCGACTACATGACGGAGACCTTAGGGCAACTCCATATTCGTGGCGATGATCCGCCTTCGGTATGTGTTGGAATTCACAATCGTGCTAATCGCGAGGTGATGCGAGCAGTAAATCGTAGAATCATACTTAAGGATGTGGGATTTAGCGACGATGAGATAAATGACATGATCCTCCAATACCTTGGACGAGGCTGTGATCAGGTAGATCAGACGGATTGAGAATTGAGGATGAAAGTCGATATTCCCACCTTCAACGACCAACTCTACATCAAGGACTTCTTAAATTGGTTGCTTGAAGGCAAGCACTTCTTCGACTACATAGGCATTCCTAAACAGAATAAAGTTAAACTTATACCTTATACGTTAAACAACTTCAGCTCGCGCGGACGATACAAATAAAGACACCAATCCACACGTGGCAGCAAATGAAACAACTTATGCACACGCGATTCCTCCCCAATGATTACGATCAGGTATTGTTCTAACAATACTAAAATTGTTGGCAGTGTAGTTGAGTGATGAGAGATTACGTAGAAAAATTCTACTGTTTGGTAATGTGAAACGATTTAATTGAGACTAAATCGCAACAAGTCGCTCGATTCAATAGTGGTCTGGGTGTTGTGATCCAAGATCACGTTCAAATGCGACCTGTTTAGATGATGAATGAAGCGATCAAATTGGCCACTTAAGCGGAAGTGCATCTTGAATGATCCAACACATGGGCCTACCCTGCCATTAGGGTAGCTACTATGGGTCCTTTGTAAGGAGCACCATAGGCCAAGGGGAAAGAACCTGCAAGGGTCATCCTTAACTTCTTACAACCGCAAACCGAGACTTAGGAGGAAGACCAATGAGCCTAAAGAGCTGCGACCACTGCTGCTAACCCGTGCAGGATCCCGAACCCCTACGATTGTCCAAGGCAAAACCATTGTTATCAATGTCGGCAACCGAATCACCTATCAAACACATGTCCTCAGTGGCAAGTGGCTAACCTCACTATTAATGATGGAAGCGTTAAAAATAAGAGGAAGACTCTGTATTTTATGGGTTTTAGTCTCTAGATGTTTTGCGCCATCCTGATCGATCGACAGAATGTATAAATTTCCGTGTTTATTTTCCAATTTTTGTTTAAAATTTTGTAATTGCGTCTTAGGGTTTGTTTAAGAGTATTTAAACATGCAAATTCATTTATTTGAATAGCTTTTAATAAAATTCCTCAAAATTTCTTTATTTTTCTCGTGGATTCGTGAAACTTCTCTCGTGAATTCAAGGTGTTTATCCTTCAAGAAATACGGTGATCGTCCTCATCATGCCCTTCCCTGCGTTAGGCTCAGTGTTCCAACTCATGTTGTCTACTGTCGATGGACCATGGCTTAAACATCCCCTCGATCAGACAAGTCTAACCCTTCCAAGCTGTGGCCTGAAACTAGATGTTAAGATGAGGAGGCGCCGATATTGCACTTTAATATGAAAAAAATTGACCAAGATTGGTGCCAGGATCTGCAACTCTGGGGGTACTTCGATAGAATGGTCCGTCCATGCTGAGACCCAACAGACCACTGGTTTGGATGACTGAACCATGGGCCCCAGTTTTTCATAAACTAAAAAACTGATTAAAGAGGATTCAATTCAGTACTGCATCCAAACACATCCCAAATGTATTACCAAGCTCCCAATTCTCTGTAACTAGTGTTTTCTTTCTTGTAATTAAAGCTTAGATTGTGGGCCACAGCCCAAGCTCTGTTTGGGCAGGGGATCCTGCGAACCAAATCCAAGTTTGTTGGCCCCACTTCCTCCACATCAAGATGGTGTCCTGAAAGTGGTGCTTTCTTCCACTCGATTCCGAATTTTGGAAGTTTTTAGAAGTAAATGGTTTGTAATTTCTTATTATTTTGAAGGAAGTTCTGCTTCTGCAATGCAAATATACTTCTGGAGCCTTAGCTATCTGCATTTATAACCCACTACTTGATTAATTTCTGACAATTTTAGTAATTTACTTTCTACATCTGAAAATTTTAGATTGCAGGAATCTAATTTTTTATTTGTAATCTCGCTGGTTAGGCGGTTCGGAAGGGTACAAATGGTGCTGTGACGATTACAGGTCTTGTAGCAGCTGCAGCTGCAGGTGGTGTCATTGGGCTGACGTTTGTTCTATTCGGATTGTTTACAGCAAAATGCAATACCGATACTGTTGCTTTGAAGCAGTTAGTGGTAATTCCTCTTGCTGCAATGGCGGGTTTATGTGGTAGCTTGATCGACTCTCTATTGGGAGCAACGGTGGAATTTAGTGGATTCTGCACCGTCCGAAATAAGGTAAGACATTCATTACTACTTCGCTTCGCCTTTGGTTTTTGTGGAGCTTCTAGTCCTGATTCTTATATCGAGTAGTTTTTAGCCTGTAACAGTTGAACGATGATATGATCCTTGGGTTGAGGATATGCGTAGCATTTTTTCACTGTGCTCGAATGGGGTGGCCTGTGAGATGCAGGGCCACACTCGAGGTGGGCAGCCCGCGGAACCCTAGTGATTTGGGGCCGTGTGAGGTGGAACCCATGAATTTGGGACTTATGAGGGGATGGAACCCATGGTTTTGGGGCCCATGAGGAGAGTCCGGCCGTGGACCTAACTCATGGATGTGGGACTGGACTATGAGATAAAGGGATTAATTCACCGTGCTCTATTAATTCGAGCTTTTAGAGCAGGTGGTTAATTGTCCTACATCAATATGCACAACATCCTTGAGCCTTGAGTTTTCAGGTGGGTCTAATAGGTCAGTGGTCCAGGATCTTCATGTAATGGGCCATAGAAGATATACCAAAGTGGAAGGTTGTAGCTATTTAATCTTTGGTTTTCTTTCTGTTGAACTGGTATTATATTTTCATCTTAACCATTGATTTTGAGGCAACTGATTAATACATGAAGGAGAGTTTTTGGGTAATTCTCCACCCAAATTGGTAGCATCAGATGAATGGTTTGGATCACTGAGAAATGGGGTCCAGTACTTGTGCATGACCTTGGCTCAAGGCTTGTAAAATTCGTCATCCATGTTGGGTTGATTCCTAATTAATGTTGTGTGAGGTGTGATTCATGTGATTGCTGTGAAGGTGGTGGGGAAACCAGGGCCAACGGTGAGGAGGATATCAGGGATGAGCATCCTCGACAACAATGGTGTGAACCTCGTATCGGTGTTGCTAACCACCGTACTCACTTCTATTGCTTGCTTCTACATCTTCTGAGCTTGCTCCACACTTTCTTCTTTCTTCTTTAGTTAAGAGCTAGTAAATTTCATTATCTTCTTCCTTCAGCAAAAGCTCTACTTGGGTAGAGAGAGAGATCATGTAATAATTCTAAACACTCATCATACATATTGAAAGAAATTCAGAGTAGAAATAGCTCAAGTTTCGCAAACAGGGAAACCATCCAAGCTCTATTATTGTGTAGTCTGGCTTATTTTATTTTATTTTTATTTTTTTTCTATTATTGTGTAGTCTGGCTTTATTTATTTATTTTTCTATTATTGTGTAGTCTGGCTTTTTTTATTTAAAAAATTCAGATCCTTGCTTGCCACAAGCAGGAAAATCCTGCCTTCCTGAATGGTGATCGGTCCACATCATCACTGACATTATCAGCACTGCTGCATTAAATGCAATGTGTGATGATGTGGTCGAATTAGACTGTAACAAGCAGAATTTTCCTGCTTGTGGCAAGCAGAGGATCCGGATTCTTTTTTACCACACACCCACCCACATAGGCGCTCAAACCCAGGACTTCAGCATCAAAATGCAGAATGTCTACCATTGAGCCTTGCAGCGAGAGACCCGTAGTCTGGCTCAAAATACAAGCTATTTCACTATCAGATGGTCATTGTACAAAGCAAGTGGATGCCTCTTTTTTTTTTTTTTTTCCTGGCCATCCATTTGTTTTGTACAATATCCTCCACATAAGTGAAACTAGGGGTGGTGATGGGTAGAGTTTGGACTAGGTCAGCAGAGGGACAGCCTTGACCGACACTTAATACCCAAGGCCCAACCCTTGCCAAACGTGGCATGCATGGTCCTCGCACAGCATGCTCAAGCCCAAGCATGAAAAGTTTATTGGGCTTTTGACTAACCTGGCCCTTCTCGAAAATTGATAAAAAAAACTCCTATTTCCCACTAGAATGTAAGTGGACCACATATGCTAAGAGAAATAGACATTTTAGAGAAATGAAATCAACAATCTACATTGGAGATGCATTAGTTGCCTTATTAGTTGGGAATCGAATGTCTACATTTGCAAGTACCGATGTAGTCTGGTCAGGTTAGACCGCGCTGGGCCTATCCAGGTTGGGCTAAAATCAATTGAGCCCATGCCCAACCCTGAAAAAGTGATCAGACATGCATGGAAGGCCCAAGCCTAGCCCAATGTGGGTCATCTGACAGAAAGTGTGAATCTTGCACACGTGTCATTTTGGCACTTGTCCTTAAGAGAACCTAGCCAACACCTCACCTCTGTTTGTAAACAAGCAAAGAACCTTTTAAACATGATTTCGTTGTAATTTTTCTGCATTTTGCAAACTAAAGAAGCTTAGAAATGCACCAACCTACCTCTACTCTTCACCTTGCAAACACGATAAGGACTGCTTCTTATAACAGACCATTTCAAACTATTTCTACTGCACTGGTGAAAGAGAAAACTTCAAGATTCCAAAGAGAAAACCGCTCATCTACTACCATGTGTTCACCAAAGCTCGATACTTGCACAATTGTAATGTTTGATTTTCTTGCATTGAATGTAGTTCAAGAGACGTGGTCTATTATTCGATATCTGAGAGTTGGCAATGAACTGCCTTTCCACGGATATCTGTACGGCTGCACCATGCAAATGGTAGGTCCCATCAGCAGGTGGGTCACTCCATTGGAATCAATGGGCAATTGATCGACTCCACATACAGGTGCAGCCCAGCTAATGAGTTGATCAACCTGATTTTTTAGACTGAGTGATCTTCATGATGGGACCTACCTTTCTCAAGGGAGTGGATTAGATGTGGCCTGGGCCTCACCCAAGACCGGGTGCAGTAAGGCCTTACCGTGGGTCCCACCTTGATGGATTTATTCTACAGCCATGCTGTACGTTCATTTTGGCGGATAATATTTAGGGCATGAGCCTAAAAATGAAGCAGATCGAAATCTCAAGTGGACCATGCTATAGGAAACAGTGCTGATTGAACGCCCCACCACTAAAAACTTCCTAGGGCCCACTGTAATGTTTCCATGGTATATATTTGCCATTCAACCTGTTTATAAGGTCATACAAACCGGGATGGGGAACAAATATCAGCTTGATCCAAAACTTTTGTGGCCGTCCGCAAGAAATTTTTAATGGTCAATTATCGCGGTTTCATATAGCATGGTCCATCCGAGATTTGGATCTATTTCATTTTTGGGATCATGACCTAAAATGACCTAATTACCACGGTTTTCATAGCATGGTCCACCTGATATTTGTATCTACTTCATTTTTGGAATCATGCCCTTAAATGACCTTGCAAAACGATGGACAGCGTGGATGTAGTTTATGCATCAAGGTGGGCACCACAGTAAGGGCCGCACCATCTTGGGTAATGTCGGGCCCTCTCTAATGCTCTCCCTGGGACGGGTTTCCTATGTAAGTAGCAAGAAATATATGCGTGCATGACAAGTTGTGGCGCAGTTGCCTGTAGGTGATTGATTCTCTTCTTGTAATTCTAAGTCACGCTTGCCATACAAAATTTGAAAGAGAAGCGGCCCTAATGGATTATAGGGCTGTAACGGTCTGAATTTAGCATATACTCATTTTGTGTTAGCAACCATTTCTCGTTTCAACCGCAACTACCTTGGCATGTTATCTATGGTGAATTCAAATTCAAGATTGAATTAAAACTTGATGTAGAGTGGGTTGTGGACAGTTTCATTGCCAAGATGGATCAAAGAAGGCCCGATCAGAGGCGGAGGTGATCAGGACCATCAGAACTTTAAAACAGTCATATCTTGTATACTAGAATGAGTTTTTTGATGTATCATATATGATTTTGGGGTAGGAGAAGCTACTTTAGCCGACCAACCCATTATGCCAGGTTGCCCACACAGGATTTACGAGATTCCATTAGATGACGGTCAAAAGTCCATTTTAATTTCATTTTTACTATTTATAGTGAGTTTTAGTTCAATCATAACTCTTATCCTTTAAGCTTTAGGAGTCGTGCCCAACATGAAAAGCGCTTACAAAAATTAGGAGAATAAGGTAGTTAGGCCAAATTGTTAGGTGAAATTGTATACTTGCTATTTATAATAAGTCACATTTTTATGGAGTTTAAGTTGGAGTTTGATTATGAAACTTCTTTTTAGGTTTGATATCATTATTTAAAGGATTGCAAATTCAACTTATTCCTAGGTTTGATATCATTATTCAAAGGATTGCAAATTCGTTTGTATCATCAATCAATTTATTTTTGAATTTATTAAAGTTTATTTCTATTTTCCTATTTTCCCTCATGGATTCAAGAAATCTAGGTGAGGAGTCCATAAAAGTTATGTGAATTTGGAGTAATTATCCCTTGAGGAAGATGGTGATCGACCTCATCACATCCATCCCTCGTGAGAACTCTAGTTTACCTGAAGGTTGCTGTAATTCAGTCCATAAATACAAACGGTTCCCTGAGATCCAATTTATTGGATCGACTCAAATATTACATTCCCTCTAATTTCAATGCAAAAGCATCTCTCTTTTAATCTATACTCAACATTTTCAAAGCCGAGGGGCAGTTAATATGCCATCAACGAAGGCCGAAAGTATCATTAACAGATCAAACACATTACTGAAGTATTTCTATTAGTAGTCATGTGGCGGAATATCCATTGCATCACAAAAGAAAAAGAAAAAAAAATAAAATCAAACACTATGATAAACGCACAAAAAAACATGAATTTATTTGTGTCCCAAATCACAAATACCTCACCCATTAGTAACAAGAATGACATATTTTGATCCATGAAAATAACTTAAGTAATTTTCAAAAACTGACAAAAAAAAAAGAGACCATGCATGGTTCTCCATGAGACCATGGAGAAAGAACCAAACCCAAGGACTCCACCATCTCTAAGGACAGCAAGTGCAACAACAGAGCATGTCTAGGCAGCATTCGCAGGTCTCGTAACAGCAAAAGCAGCAACACAATGCAAACAGGCTGCAAAAGATATATGAAGTATCATCAAAATCAGAGAGAAGGAGACTCTTACAAGAGATTGGCTGTAGTCCTGTGGATAAGCTAAACCACAAACATGTTAGAGATCTGGGCCATTCATCAGGTGGTCCATTAAATCAGGGAAGTACACTCATCAAGTGAGCCAAACGTACATTGGATTTGAATTATTGGACTCTTGTTTCTAACCAACCATTTTTTCCTGCAAGTTTGACTTGACTGATCAGTGGGCCAACACTATTTTTAGTCCATGGTGTATCCTTTATGAATTTATTCTATATCCACACCGTCCATCGATCAGTTCATTTCATGGCATGAGCCCAAAAATGAATAAGATAAAAATCTAAGGTGGACCACACCATAGGAAACAGTAGCATTTGACCGCCCACCGTTAAAAACTTCCTAGGGCCCACCGTAATGTTTATTTTCCATCCAACCGGTTGATAAGGTCAAAAAGACCTCGATGAAGGGAAAAACAGTTTCATGTTGTGTGGTCCAGCTGATATTTGGATCTGCTTCATTTTTGGAATCATGCCCTAAAATGAGCTGGAAAAAAAGGATGGATGGCATGGATATACTATACATACATCAAGGTGGGCCCCACGGTCAGGGCCGAGCCTTTCAAATTATTTTCAGAGGAAAAATTGAGTTGACCAAGAATATAGACGCGCGCATGTCTCCCACCGTATGTTTATACGGTTGGAGAATAGGAAGCTTCCCATTTTCAAAAGTTCTCACCTACCTAGGAACAGTTCTAATGTGGGACCCACCGTATGGCATCCAACAGGCTCATCAACCAACATGGTTGCTCTATAATGTAAACGGTCTTCCACATAAATCATGCCGATCCAACCATCATTGCGGGCATCACGTGAATTTCAACAATTTTGGCTGGCTGTTTCACTTTTTCTGTCATGGCCTACATCATAATTGGATCAATATGATTTTTGGGCCATTTTATTCCGATAATGAGGCAACCTTGTTGGATGGATTGGCCCACGCATAGTCAGATGGGCTCCACATGCATTTCATCTGCAACTAGTTGCCGTGTGAGTGCTTCCCATTTTAAAATGGCCATCTTTTGATTTTGCATCAGTTGGCGGGTGTGAAACGAGTCAAGACTCCTCAGAGAGTTTCATAGAGACTTGGATGTAGCCCAACCTGAGCTCCAAGGCAGGGACCTTCATTGTGGGCCCCACCTTTCCTTGTGGATGATATGTCCTCTATGTAAAGATATGGTTGTAGGTGATTTATTTTCCCATTCATCTGGATTTTGGAAGATATATTTTCCAAACCATAGTCAGCAAATTGCCGCATGGAAAAAAATTGGTGAAGAGAAAATGCCTCTGTTTAATTCGGTCTCAATCTTTAGAAGAACAGTTGAAAATACATTCAAATAAATTGAAACGACAAAAATTTTGAAAAAATAAAAATTTGGGTTTAATATCCTAAGTGTTAAATGCTTGTTTTGCAGATGGCTAAAAATGAGTTCATCTCCTTATATTTAATGGCGACGAAAAGGAAACACGATATCTATTACATAATTCAGATAAACTAAAATGAGACGAACTCATTTTTAGGCATTTAGTAAACATGCCATGGGAGACGAGTACAGCTATGTGCGCCTATGTTTCTTTTGACAAAAAAGGGGGGAAAAAAAAAGAAGAAAGAGTTCAATTTGAATTGCACAAACAATGACTTTTTTTTTATGATCTTCTAAAATAAATGGAGTTATTTTTAAATGTTAAATTAGCCATGAAAATTCCTTATTAAAAAAGAAAGAAAATATGGAATTTAAAATGGAGTTTTGCTAGCCATGTCCAAACATATACTAAGAAGAAACAAGATTTAAATGTTAAATTAGCCTTGAAAATTCCTTATAAAAAAAGAAAGAAAATATGGAATTTAAAATGGAGTTTTGCTAGCCATGTCCAAACATATACTAAGAAGAAACAAGATTTAAATGTTAAATTAGCCTTGAAAATTCCTTATAAAAAAAGAAAGAAAATATGGAATTTAAAATGGAGTTTTGCTAGCCATGTCCAAACATATACTAAGAAGAAACAAGATTTAAATGTTAAATTAGCCTTGAAAATTCCTTATAAAAAAAGAAAGAAAATATGGAATTTAAAATGGAGTTTTGCTAGCCATGTCCAAACATATACTAAGAAGAAACAAGGGGAGAGAGAGAGAGAGAGAGAGAGAGAGAGAGAGAGAGAGAGAGAGAGAGAGAGAGAGAGAGGAGTCTGGAGATGACTAATGAAATGACCATGCATAGAGAAAACCCTTGTCCTCGTGCCGTCTTCGGATGTGCTCACGGTAAGACATATCTTCGTAGGCTGGAGGATTGTACATTTTCTCTTTTTCTTGTGAAAAATCAAGAGACCCAAGAAGGAAGAGAAGAGTAGAGTGGGAAGATTATTGAATCGAGTAGAAGTAGACTGACTATCATTTTATACGCTAAAATGAAAGGTTTTGCATAAAGAAAATAGGAAGCATGGTCCGCGTGCTTTGATTAGATAACTAAGAAGAGAGAGGTTTTGTTAGGCTGCATCTTGAGAAAATTTCAGCTTTTCTTGCAAGAAAAGGAAACCCAAAAGTCCACTGCATCAACTGAACAAAGTTTTCAAAAAATCCACTGCATCAACTGAACAAAATTTACTATTTTTCTTCAAAATACTACGCCAACTCCAACTTTCCCAAGAAAACATAAAAACCAGAGAATGAATTTCCCAACAAACCAAACATGACCATGAATTTCCCCATGAACAAAACCAACATCAAAACCAGGTCCTCATTGATCTAGGATCTCATCCAGGTCGTCGCGGTCCTCATGGTCTTGTCCTTTTTTTTTTTTTTTTTTTTTTTTTTTTTTTGTCCTAAGCATTTGGGGTTGGTTTTATATTTATCCAGTTTTGTCAAGCATCTCGTGCTAAGTGAACAAGCCTTTAGGCCTCTGACTCGGGCGAGTCACAACGCAACTCAAGACTAGATGAATCAGTAAAATCACCGAGTCTTAAAGCCATGTTGGTAGAACCTCCATAAGATAAACACCAAAAGTAGGTGTACAAACCATATGTACCGTCCATTTTTTGCTCATGCACATCAATACAAAATTTTCTACTTAATTAGAAATCGGATCTACCTGCTATTCTACAACAAAATGAGTAAACAAGAGTTTTCGAATCATTTTAGTGGTGCAATTTCTAGACTATGGTCAATTCAAGAGGTGATCTTGTCCGTTGGATTATTCAAATTGAAAAGGTCTTGAGGAGCATGGTTGTGTGAATTAACATAGCAAAATAATTTCATTGGTTATGTAAATGTCTTACCAATAAGATAATATTAGCTTTTGAAAATCATGGATAGGTATGGATTATTAGAAAAAAATATTATTAAAAGCTAGTGGGTGGCACTTGCAATGCACGTGGAGCCTACCTAATGCTCGAATTTATTGTATAGTTTTTGTATCCAACCCTAATTAGTTAGGACGAGACATAAATGACGGTAACAATGATGGTGACGATGCATTAGAGATCATGGTTGTTAGCTATCAAGGTTATTATTAATCCTTGCAAAAAAGAAATATGATCTTTGATACATAATTACTATTAACTAAAATGAGATGAACTCAATTAGATATCATATTAATGCTAACAATTGCTAGTTGAAGTGCGCATTAGTACGAATCACAACCGGATATCAGATCTAATCAGAATTAGCTGAGGAGAAGAAACAAGCTCATGGCCAGAAATCTGGCACGGTAAAGAACCATTGTTGATGAAGATGCACATAATTAAAAGATCTATCGAGAAAATGACAGTCAGTAGGGTCGGGTAGAGTTGGCAACATGAACACCAAATTCATAAGAAAAGAAAAGCTCTAATGCCAATTTCATCTTCTTTCAAACCAACATTCGGTTGAAGAAAGGACTCAAGCGGCAAAAGAGGTGGTGATGATGGTTGTTTTGGTGACTGCGTATATTTCGATAGGAGGGACAATGGCAAATTGGTAGGGGTGGTAGACGAAAATAAATGGCCGGAGATGGCACGGGATGGGTCGATTTTGCATGGATATGATGTAAAGCTCAGGCAGATTTGGTAAATCAACCAGCAATGGTGCATCCAATCAGCACAACTATCTGACAATTAATATATATCAGTAGACAATGGATTTAGACTTGTGGGAGGATTTTGAACAGAGACCAATAGATCCAGATGTAATGATGATATATGATGACGGGCGTTTGGATGCTAAAAATTTTTAAGTTATAAGTGACTTTAATGTGTAAGTTGTGTTTGTTTGGATATAAGTTACTTATTAGTAAATCATTTCTGTTTGAATAGTACAGGTAAGAAAGTGTGTACTCGCGCTAAATTAAGTTTGGAGTAAAAAACCACTTCCAAAATTTTAAATTACATACAAAGGCTTGACATAAATTATGTTATTAGATTGAGCTCATCCAAATAAATCTTTATGTTGATTCTTAGGCTAAACCAATCATCAAGTGAGTCACGAAGTATGATAATAATATGCAGTTACTTATAAAATTCTTAGATATTATACATGTAGCATATAAGTAACCATGTTAGACTAGTGTAGACCTATTGATAAGAAACATAGAAGGAGAAAAATATTCTTGTCTACTTTTTATTTTCTATTGATAGTGTGTATTTACAAAACAATCACGGTGCTATATTTGTACAATTATTTCCATATGGAATGTACTATGAGCAATAGAAAATAAAAAGCAGACAAGAATATTTACAAAACAATCACAGTGCTATATTTACACAATTATTTCCATATGGAATGTACTATGAGCAATAGAAAATATTCTTGTCTACTTTTTATTTTCCATAATGGTGCTACATATGAAATGTACTATGAGCTGTACACGGCTATGTTTGATACGGGGCTTGATTTGTGCAATTATTTCCATAATTGTCAATAGCTTGATTTGTGCAATTATTCCGTAATTCTCAATACTCCTCCTCACGTTGGAGCATAAAGATCTGTAATGCCTAACTTAGATCTGAAGAAGACAAATAATTTGTGACCCAAAGGTTTTGTGAAGAGATCAGATTGTTATTGGGAAGTGGGTGAATAAGTGAGAGTAAGAAGACCAGCACGAATATGCTTACGCACCAAGTAGCAATCAATTCCTATGCGTTTGGTGCATTCATGGAAAACCAGGTTGCGTATAATGTGAATGGCAGCTTAATTATCGCAGTGAAGTAGCGTAGGGTCAGAATGAGAGATTATAAGATCACTGTTCACACCCCAAGTGCAGGGTTGTGATGTAGTAATAAACTCGGTAAGACCGAGGTCGAATCCACAGGGACTGATACCTGTACGTTATCTGAAACCAAGTAGAACTAGAACTAGACTAAGATGTGATCTAACCAAATAGAATTTTAAGGAATAATTGTGGAATAATTATTTAAAACTTTAGGGAATTCAGAAGAAGGAAACTATGGATTCAGAGGATCCACTTGTAGAGATCAGGGGGAGGTCTTATGCCTGCATCAAAAATTATGAAATTTAAACTGCACTTACTTGATCTGGTTTCAAGAGATGAAAGGTATATGAATGATAAAGGATTCCATCACAAAACCATGCCCATGAGACAAAGCAAACAACAAAATCAATTCAATTCACAGCCAATCTGAGTGATGTATGAATGTCAGGAAGAGTTCCATCATCCAACCATGTCCAAGGGGCAATGGTGGACAACAGAGTTTCCCAACCGCATAGTCACAATAAGGGAATGGACATACTCAAAGCCATTGCAAATATATTGTAATTTAAGTCACAATAAATCATAAAAAAAAACTTGAAAGCATTTCATTCAATCACACCAGAATCAACGTCAGTTCATCACATGCATCCAGGCCGTAGGATCACCCCATCACGCCACAAGCTTCACCCCTTATCCCTAGCTAAGGGGTTTAGCTACACATGAATAGGCTAAAATAAACAAATAAACAAAGGAGAAAGAAGAAAGG
The DNA here is from genome assembly GCF_029962835.1 of Magnolia sinica. NCBI lineage: Eukaryota > Viridiplantae > Streptophyta > Magnoliopsida > Magnoliales > Magnoliaceae > Magnolia > Magnolia sinica. Next base: position 116,185,091 of record NC_080573.1, on the reverse strand, counting down.
CAACATAGCAAGAAATTTAAGTGAATAAGAAGAAGCAACTTCTCTTCCCTTTCTCTCTCTCTCTCTCTCTCTCTCTCTCTCTCTCTCTCTCCTGTTCAGCCTCCAGATCTTCCTTTTTTTTCTCCCTGCCGAACTGCCCTTGCTCCCTGTTTCCTCTTTGAAAATTCTTTTTTTCCTCAAAACGCTGCCTCCAGCCACGTCCCAAAACAGCTCCTCACGTGTCTGCCTCCACAAAAACTTGTTCAGCCGCTCCTTCTTCTCTTCCTCCCATTTTTCTCTTTTCTTTCTTTAATAGCGGGAAGGCCGGTGGAAGGGAGTCTCGGCTGGAATCGGTGCGTGCAGAAGAGCCCTTTAACAGCAAGGAATCGGTAGAAGAGGCACGGGTCAGCTTACGCAGCCAGTAATCAGAGACTTCGTGCGGCCCGCTGTTCATTTTCTGATAAATTCTGCCAGCGTGGAAGTAGATGAATCTTCCCTCTTTATCATTTAGACGGTTCAGATCATCGAAAAGATTGATGATCGTGGCCCACAACTCCCCCGAATCTCCGGATTTTCCGGACTCCCGTAAGGTTCACGCAGACCTGCTGACGTGATTGGTAGGCCCCATAGTGATGTTTTATGAGAAATCCATACCGTCCATTGAAATCCTCGTGAAAATCCAGTCAGGGACGAGTGGTTTTTGCAGGTTCTTGTGTGGCCCACTGGATATTGTATTCCGCCGTCCATCCTGAGTTTCGACGGTCAAAATCCGCTACACGCTGCTTCCTAGAAAAATTCCACCTAGGTGAGGTTAATAACCCTCCTCTGTACACAATGGACGGTCCAGATTGATAATTTTGATGAGGAATGGGCCCCACTGCACGGAACCGACGGACGGCGCAAGGACGCTGTGTCCGTTTTTGATTTGGAGAAGGAGACGTCGATCAGCGTGCGCTGACCGACTTTGAGGATGTTTGGTGCACGCCCGGTGCACTTGCGTTCCTTGCACTTGCACTGCATGTATGGGTCCCACAGAGATGTTTGTGAGAAATTCGCTCCGTCTATCCGTTTGGCCAGCTCATTTAAACAGTTGAGACCAAAAATGGAGAGTATCCAGATATCGGGTGGGCCCCACTTAAGGATTTAAGGGGCCGATCTATCCGTTTGGCCACTTCCGCGGTGATCTAATGGCTGATTTTTGATTTGTACGGTTTATTTAAGGTCTTCAGGCCATATATGGAGTTTCGAGCCAATCAGATGGCAGGAACTATGTGATCTTGCATTTTTCACCAATTTCGGGCCTCTTTAACGTGAATGACTTGATTTCCTCGGATCCCTGGTGTGTAATTCCATCGATCTTGGTCCCCTGGAGTCCGTCCCTTGCCTTGGGTGTCATCAGAGCGTCAAATCCATGGTTTAAGCACCCTTTTTCAGTTCATGCTTGTAAATATACTCTGCATCACAAATACAATTAAATCAGGCTATTAAACGGTATCATGCTTGTAAATCCATGCAATAAATGGGTCTGATATGCAATATTTGACCCTCAACACAACCCCCAACCAGCATTTTGCTAGTCCCGAGCAAAATATGCGAAAAATAAGTTGAGAATTACATGACAATTTTTAGAGACTCAAGTGATTTTTTTTTTTAATTTTTAAAAAACAATCCAGATCCTAGAATTTTAAGATTCATGAATGTTGGGTATTACTTTCTCCTAGACTCCAGCGTACGGTAAACTTCATAATCAAGTTCAAAGTATTATTCCATTAATTAGAAAAATTCTAACCATTGAGATCTATGAATGTATAGTCTAATCTCGACTTGTCAATATTAAGATTCACCTCGATATTTAAGGATATCATTGGTAACAACTAAGAGAATTCATGATAACTCAACTTGGTTTACACATTATCTTTTTGTTCTTTTAATTTTTTTTTTATTTTTTCATTAAAAGTAACACCAAGAAGAGGGATCAAATCCTTACCTATAGGGAGCAAAACCTAAGGTAAAGACTGTACACCCAACTCTTTTTCAAATATCATCCATGGGGAATCGAATCATCACCTATAGGGAGCAAACCTATGGTAAAGACTGTTCGCCCAATCTATTCAATTTTCCAGGTTGGTTCCTTTCATGTTTAGTGATTACCAAGTTAATCCTTCAATATCGAATGAAACCTTAATGTGTAAGCGAGATGTAACATGTAAAATTAGGATTCAATCAGTGTTTAAAACTTCTAATCATGGATTAATAGTTCTAACTTAACTGTGAAATCTAACAATAGTTGAATCCAAGAATCATCAATTCCAACATCACTTATCTTGTAATTCTAAGTCCAAGATGGCCATCAAAATCGCTCGAATTCATATGAAATTCTAGAAAAATTTTAAAATTTTCACAATTTTCTGCTCAAGACTAAGAAAACACTGATTAGGAAACCTAATCTCCCGCCCCCAACCTAAAATCTACATTGTCCTCAATGTAAAAAAATAAGCATGCAATGCACATGGGACAACAAAAATATAAGAGGAGTGATGGAAAGATAGTACCTGGATGGAGAATCAAGAGGCTTTCTCAAAAAATATTAACGTAAAAGCGAGTCAGCACAAGAGAGAAATCAACAGAAGTAAAATAAAAATAACAAAAATGAAATCCTACCTACACCACTTTCGCAGGTACTCTCGATTACATTTAGCGTATGCAACAAGCCTTTAAACCCCTAGGTTACCCCTAGTGGACGAGTTGTAGTCTCGTGAGGGTTTGCAGTAATGTTACCCACAAACATTGAACTGACTAATGATAAAAATGACATGAAATGAAGAACTGGGTTGCCTCCCAGGAGCGCTAAGTTTATCGTCTTCAGCCAGACAAATGAAGCAACTACCCTAGTCCTAAGAAAATAGGAAACCTACCTATACCTCCATCAGACTAGGAGATCAATCCTGGTAAACAGGATCAGTCAGAGGCATGGATATGTCCTCTGAATCAAATTTCTCGACAAATGGTTTCAATCGATGTCCATTGACTTTAAACTCCTTGCCATTGTCGGGATCTCTTATCTCAACGGCCTCATACGGAAAAACAGTGACAACAATGTAAGGGCCGGTCCAACGAGATCGAAGCTTACCCGGAAAGAGATGTAATCGAGAATTGTACAAAAGGACCTTCTGACTAGGTGTGAATGATTTTCGCAAAATGTGTTGGTCATGAAATGCTTTCATCTTGTCTTTGTAAATTCTCGAATTATCGTACGCATCATTCCGGATTTCCTCAAGTTCATTCAATTGAAGTTTGCGTAGCGAGCCAGCGTTGTCAAGATTGAAATTAAGATTTTTGATCGCCCAGTAAGCTTTATGTTCCAGCTCCACAGGCAAGTGACAAGCCTTCCCATAGACAAGTCTAAAGGGAGACATTCCAATAGGGGTTTTAAATGCAGTGCGGTATGCCCATAAGGCATCGGTCAATCGGATTGACCAATCCTTACGATCTGGGTTAACCGTTCTCCAAAATATGTTTGATCTCCCTATTCGAAATCTCAGCTTGTCCACTTGTTTGTGGATGGTATGGGGTGCTCACCTTATGAGAGATACCGTATTTCTTCATTAAGCTCTCGAATGGTCTATTACAAAAGTGTGAGCCCCCATCACTAATGATGGCTCGAGGCGTTCCGAATCAAGAAAGGATGTTTTCTTTTAGAAATTTAATGACCGTGCGATGGTCATTCTTTCGACACGGTATCGCTTCGACCCATTTAGTGACATAATCCACGGCGAGCAAAATATACAGATTTCCAAATGATTGGGGGAATGGTCCCATGAAATCGATGCCCCAGCAATCAAATGCTTCAATGATAAGAATGGGATTCAAAGGCATCATATTTCGACGGGACAATGCTCCCAATTTCTGACAACGCTCACAAGCTTTGCAAAACTCATGAGTGTCCCTAAACATAGTGGGCCAGTAAAAGCCACATTGCAGGATCTTGGCCGTGGTCTTTTTAGCAGAAAAGTGACCACCACAGGCCTCTGAGTGACAGAAGGAGATGACGCTCTGATGATCATCGTCTGGTACACATCTCCTTAGAATTTGGTCTGGGCAATATTTAAATAAATAAGGATCATCCCAGAAAAAGTTGCGCACCTCGGTGAAAAATTTCTTCTTATCTTGCGCAGTCTACTGTGTCGGTATGGCACCTGTAGCAAGATAATTAGCAATATCAGCGAACCAAGGTGAATGGGAGACTCGGAACAGTTGTTCATCAGGGAACATGTTGTTAATATGGGTCGTCTCAAGGGGATCGGAGGTATTAAGGCGAGAAAGGTGATCGGCCACAACATTTTCTACTCCCTTTTTATCTTTAATTTCCAAATCAAATTCTTGGAGTAGAAGGATCCATCGTATCAAACAGGGCTTAGAATCATTCTTCGAAAGAAGATACTTAAGTGCCGCATGATCTGTGTAGATAATGATCTTGGATCCGATCAAGTAGGACCTAAATTTGTCCAAGGCGAACACTACAGCTAAGAGTTCCTTTTTCGTAGTCAAGTAGTTCACCTGGGCAGAATTTAAAGTTCTACTTGCGTAATGAATGACGTAGGGCCGCTTATCTTTTCTCTGGCCTAGGACCGCTCCAAGAGCATAATCAGAAGCGTCGCACATAAGCTCAAAAGGAAGGCTCCAGTCGGGTGGCTGCATGATAGGTGTAGTGGTTAACGTGCCCTTAAGCTTGGTGAAAGCTTCCTGGCACTGCTCAGTCCACTCGTACGGAGCATCCTTTTGAAGAAGATTACATAAAGGACGAGAGAGAAGACTAAAGTCCTTTATGAATCGCCTGTAAAATCCTGCGTGTCCTAAGAAGGATCGCACGTCTCTGATGTTCTTGGGTGGAGGTAGGTTAGAGATAAGATCCATTTTTGCCTTATCTACCTCGATTCCTTTGGACGAGATGATATGCCCAAGGACAATTCCCTTTTGAACCATTAAATGACACTTCTCCCAATTAAGTACCAAGTTCTTTTCTTCACATCTTTTCAGCACACATTTAAGACTTTTCAAGCACTTGCTGAAAGATGGACCGTAAACAGAGAAGTCGTCCATGAAGACCTCTAGATATTGCCCCACCATATCAGAAAAGATACTAAGCATACATCGCTGAAAGGTGGCAGGGGCATTACATAGTCCGAATGGCATCCTTCGATAGACAAAGGTGCCGTAAGGACATGTAAATGTAGTCATTTCCTGGTCTTCAAGGGCTATCTCTATCTGGTTGTAGCCCGAATACCCGTCAAGAAAACTGTAATAGGAATGACCAGCTAACCTTTCCAGGATCTGATCAATGAATGGTAAAGGAAAGTGGTATTTCCTCGTGACAATATTCAACTTCCTGTAGTCAATGCACATTCTCCAACTAGTAGTGACTCTAGTTGGCACGAGTTCATTATTAGCATTGGCTACGATGGTGATTCCGGACTTCTTAGGGACCACTTGAGTTGGACTCACCCATTGACTATCAGATATAGGGTATATAATACCCACATCCAATAGTTTAAGAACCTCGGCCTTAACCACTTCCTTCATGTTTGGATTTAGTCTACGTTGTGGTTGCCGAGCGGTTTTTGCATTATCCTCAAGATATATGCGGTGAGTACAAATCGAGGGATCGATTCCTTTGAGGTCCGCTATCGTCCATCCCAGGGCTCCTTTATGCTCAATGAGAGTAGATATGAGCATACTCTCCTGTTCTTTCTTCAGGTGGGCAGAGATCACCACCGGGTATGTCTCATCTTGACCTAAATAGGCATATTTCAAATCAGAGGGCAAAGGTTTTAGGTCAAGCTTCGGCGGCTTGAGGTTAGACGGTAGAGGCACTACATCGGTTCGTGGTAATTCTTCAAATTGTGGCCTCCACCGGTTAACTTCAAGTACCGGTGCAGTATCAAGCAAGGCGCACGTCTCCCTAATCATGTCATCATCAAAATCATGGGAGTGGGCCAGGCACGTCTCTAGATGGTCGGAGGATAAGGTCAGAGATGTCGTATCTTCTACGAAAGAGTCAATCATGTTAATGTCGTGGAAATCGTCATCATCCTCTGAGTTTCTGCCGTTATTGAAAAAAATGTTTGACTCCAATGTCAAATTTCCAAAAGACATAGTCATGATACCATTCCTGCAATTGATAATTGCATTTGACGTGGCAAGGAATGGGCGACCAAGAATGACGGGAATCTGAGTGCTCATGTTATTGATGGGTTCGGTGTCCAGGATGATAAAATCTACAGGGTAGTAAAATCTATCGACCTGGACTAACACATCCTCAATTATCCCTCTTGGTACACGAACAGAGCGATCAGCAAGTTTAGTATGGTTAGGGTGGGTTTTAATTCACCCAAACCTAACTGTTTGTATACCGAGTAGGGAATCAGATTGACGCTCGCTCCTAAGTCAAGAAGTGCGTGATCAATTCGATGGTTCCCGATTACACATGATATGGTTGGGCTACCGGGATCCTTGAATTTCTGTGGCACGTCTTGCTTCAGGATGGCACTCACTTTCTCAGTCAAGAAGATTTTCTTTTGAATAATTTTTCGTCTTTTGGTCGTGCATAAGTCTTTCAGGAATTTGGCATATGAAGGTATCTGTTTAACGACATCAAGTAGAGGAATGTTGACTTTCACCTGTTTCAACACCTCTAGGATATCCTGAGAGTTAGAGAGAGGTTTTGGTGAAACCAACCATTGGGGGAATGGAGCAACTGGCTTCTCTAGAAGTTCCGGTTCTACTTTTTGTGGGGCATCACTGGATCCATCATTGTTGTCCTCTTTTGGTTCTTGAGGCTTTTCGGGCCTAATCGGAAGAGTTTTATCAATGATTTTCCCACTCCTAAGAGTGGTGATGGATTTAGCATGCCCCATCTGATTTGAAGAGCTGGGATCATTATTCTCGTACTACGGTTTAGGATTGGGGAGAGGTTGTGCAGGAAGCATCCCCTTTTCTATAACCGTCATACGAGAATCTGCCTTTTGCATAAAATCTGTGATTCCCCGCATTGCCTGAGCCAACTCTTGTATAGGATTTTGAACCGGTTCCTCTTGAGGTTTCACTTGATTTGGATTTTGATTGAAGAAACCTGGAGGAGTAGCCATTTGTCCATTCCTCCAACTAAAGTTTGGATGATTTTTCCAGCCAGGATTGTATGTGTTGGAGTTAGGTCCAGTAAAAGGTCTTTGATAGTTGTTTACGGCATTGGCTTGTTCATTCAACACTCCTCGAAAGGCGGGTATTGTAGGACAGTTTTCAGTTGTGTGAATGTTGCAATCACAGATGCCGCAAACAATTTCATTGACCTTATCCTTCTTTCCTTCCATGGCCTCAACTTTCCTTATGAGCGTAGTCACTTTACACTTGAGATCATCCTCTTCTTTCAAGAGATATAATCCACCTTTCTCCTTTAATTGAGTCGGCCTAGACGTGGTGTTCGTCATTGGGTAATAGTCCCATGATTGTGTTTTTTCAGCGAGACTATCGAGGAAATCCCATACCTCGTCAACATCTTTGTTGATGAACTCTCCATTACACATTGTCTCGACCATTTGGCGCATGGAAGATGTCAATCCATCATAGAAAAAATTTGTAATGCGCCACGTTTCAAATCCGTGTTGTGGGCATGAACTGACTAAATCTTTGAACCTTTCCCAACATTGGAAGAATGTTTCATCTTCCTTTTGGGCAAAGTTCATGATCGCTTTTCTGAGGGTAATCGTTTTATAATGTGGGAAGAATTTTTTTATGAATTCCCTCTGCATATCGTTCCATGTGCCAATGGATCTAGGACGCAGTGAATGTAACCATGTCTTAGCTTTCTCTTTTAAGGAAAAAAGAAAGAGTTTCAGCCTAATTGTATCCTCAGATATATTAGGAAAACATAATGTAGCTATAATCTCATCGAACTCTTTCAAATGTAAATATGGACTTTCTGATTCAAGTCCATGGAATTTGGGAAGGAGTTGGATAACTCCTGGCTTGATGTCCATTTGTCCCGTGTTTTCAGGAAAAATCATGCATGAGGGCATACTCACTCCCGCCGGTTGTAGATAATCTCGTAAAGTACGAGGCGGGGGTGCCTGCTGCACCTCATTTTCATCTTGGGTATCCTCCACCGTGGGTGGAAGTAGAGGAGGTTGGTCTTCAGCCATAACCTCAGTTAACTCAGGGGATTTCGAGCGGTGTCTAATCCTACGATGGATAGTCAACCCCTCAACCAATCCTCCTTCAGTCAAGAGACGTCGAGTGTTGTCACGGGCCCACTTGGGCATGAAAACACTCGCAGCCCTCAATTAAAAACCTAATCCTAAGAAAGGCAAAGAAAATCTAAAAAGAAAGAGAGGGAGAGTTGGAAAGGAATTACCAAATTGAAGCTCCTAAGTTAAGGACCTGCAAAATAAAATAAAAATAAGTTAGATTCTAAAAAGAGAAGAATGATCCTTTAAAAGAAAAATAATAGTAAATTAATTTCTAAAAGAAGGTATTCTTAAAAGAAAGTGAAAATTTCTAAAGTAAATTAGGGAAGATCTAAACTAGAAAGTAAATTATTAAAAGAGAACTGAAAAATAGAAAGTAGGGAAGGAGCTTACCGAATTAGAAATTTCTATCTTAGAGGCCTACAAAATAGGAATGTTAGTTTCTAAACAAAAATTCTAAAAATAAATTAGGAAACAAATTAGATTCTAAGAGAGTTAGAATTAGAAAGTTACTAAAATAAAAATAGAAAGTTAATTTCTAAAAAGGGAAAGAAATAACCTAATTTCTAAAAATAAACTATTTCCTACAGAAGGGAGGATACTAGAATTAGAAAATTTCTAAAATTTAAACCCTAATTCTAAAAACAGAAAAAGTAGAGAATTTAGGAAGGGATTACCAATTTAAGAGCTTATGTCAGGATCCTACAAAACAGGAAAACAGGTTAGTTTTGAACTCAAATAAAAATAAATAAACAAACTGAGGTTAGTAAAATCCTAATCTTAGACTAATCCTAAAACCAATTAATTTCAGAGAATCGTAACCGTCAGTCCCCGGCAACGGCGCCAAAAACTTGTTCACACCCCAAGTGCAGGGTTGTGATGTAGTAATAAACTCGGTAAGACCGAGGTCGAATCCACAGGGACTGATACTTGTACGTTATCTGAAACCAAGTAGAACTAAAACTAGACTAAGATGTGATCTAACCAAATAGAATTTTAAGGAATAATTGTGGAATAATTATTTAAAACTTTAGGGAATTCAGAAGAAGGAAACTAGGGATTCAGAGGATCCACTTGTAGAGATCAGGGGGAGGTCTTATGCCTGCATCAAAAATTATGAAATTTAAACTGCACTTACTTGATCTGGTTTCAAGAGATGAAAGGTATATGAATTAGAAAGGATTCTATCACAAAACCATGCCCATGAGACAAAGCAAACAACAAAATCAATTTAATTCACAGCCAATCTGAGTGATGTATGAATGTCAGGAAGAGTTCCATCATCCAACCATGTCCAAGGGGCAATGGTGGACAACAGAGTTTCCCAACCGCATAGTCACAATAAGGGAATGGACATACTCAAAGCCATCGCAAATATATTGTAATTTAAGTCACAATAAATCATAAAAAAAAACTTGAAAGCATTTCATTCAATCACACCAGAATCAACATCAGTTCATCACATGCATCCAGGCCGTAGGATCACCCCATCACGCCACAAGCTTCACCCCTTATCCCTAGCTAAGGGGTTTAGCTACACATGAATAGGCTAAAATAAACAAATAAACAAAGGAGAAAGAAGAAAGGCAACATAGCAAGAAATTTAAGTGAATAAGAAGAAACAACTTCTCTTCCCTTTCTCTCTCTCTCTCTCTCTCCTGTTCAGCCTCCAGATCTTCCTTTTTTTTCTCCCTGCCGAACTGCCCTTGCTCCCTGTTTCCTCTTTGAAAATCCTTTTTTTCCTCAAAACGCTGCCTCCAGCCACGTCCCAAAACAGCTCCTCACGTGTCTGCCTCCACAAAAACCTGTTCAGCCGCTCCTTTTCTTCCTCCCGTTTTTCTTTTTCTTTCGATTCACATCTTTCTCTTTCTTTAATAACAGGAAGGCCGGTGGAAGGGAGTCCCGGCTGGAATCGGTGCGTGCAGAAGAGCCCTTTAACAGCAAGGAATCGGCAGAAGAGGCACGGGTCAGCTTACGCAGCCAGTAATCAGAGACTTCGTGCGGCCCGCTGTTCATTTTCTGATCAATTCTGCCAGCGTGGAAGTGGATGAATCTTCCCTCTTTATCATTTAGACGGTTCAGATCATCGAAAAGATTGATGATCGTGGCCCACAACTCCCCCGAATCTCCGGATTTCCCGGATGCGCGTAAGGTTCACGCAGACCTGCTGACGTGATCGGTAGGCCCCATAGTGATGTTTTATGAGAAATCTATACCGTTCATTGAAATCCTCGTGAAAATCCAGTCAGGGACGAGTGATTTTTGCAGGTTCTTGTATGGCCCACTGGATATTGTATTCCGCCGTCCATCCTGAGTTTCGACGGTCAAAATCCGCTACACGCTGCTTCCTAGAAAAATTCCACTTAGGTGAGGTTAATAACCCTCCTCTGTACACAATGGACGGTCCAGATTGATAATTTTGATGAGGAATGGGCCCCACTGCATGGAACCGACGGACGGCGCAAGGACGCTGTGTCCGTTTTTGATTTGGAGAAGGAGACGTCGGTCAGCGTGCGCTGACCGACTTTGAGGATGTTTGGTGCACGCCCCGTGCACTTGCGTTCCTTGCACTTGCACTGCATGTATGGGTCCCTCAGAGATGTTTGTGAGAAATCCGCTTCGTCTATCCATTTGGCCAGCTCATTTAAACAGTTGAGACCAAAAATGGAGAGTATCCAGATATCAGGTGGGCCCCACTTAAGGATTTAAGGGGCTGATCTATCCGTTTGGCCACTTCCACGGTGATCTAATGGCTGATTTTTGATTTGTACGGCTTATTTAAGGTCTTCAGGCCATATATGGAGTTTCGAGCCAATCAGATGGCGGGAACTATGTGATCTTGCATTTTTCACCAATTTCGGGCCTCTTTAACGTGAATGGCTTGATTTCCTCGGATCCCTGGTGTGTAATTCCATCGATCTTGGTCCCCTGGAGTCCGTCCCTTGCCTTGGGTGTCATCAGAGCGTCAAATCCATGGTTTAAGCACCCTTTTTCAGTTCATGCTTGTAAATATACTCTGCATCACAAATACAATTAAATCAGGCTATTAAACGGTATCATGCTTGTAAATCCATGCAATAAATGGGTCTGATATGCAATATTTGACCCTTAACAATCACGAAGAATAAATTGTAGCCATTTAATCTCACAAGAGGTATTGGCTATGGCATGATATTCAGCTTCAGTAGAAGAGCGAGATACAGTGGATTGTTTCTTGGTATGCCAAGAGATGGGGCTATCGCCAAGTTTGACAACAAAGCCAGTGGTGGATCGACGAGTCATAAAGCAACTGGCCCAGTCAGAGTCACAATAGGCAGATAATTGGAAACTATAAGCTGAAGAGAAAAATAAGCCATAACCGGGAGTGGTCTTCAAATACTGAAGTAACTGAAGGGCAGCTTGCTGGTGGGGCTCATGAGGAGCATGCATAAATTGGATCAAAAGATTGACTGTGTAAGTAATATCTGGACTTGAAATGGTCAGGAAGATGAGATGACCAATCAAGCGACAGTAAAAGGCTGGATCAACAAGAGGGGTACCATCACTGTCATTGAGTTTAAGATGCCGCTCCATAGGAAAGTAAGCAGGGCGAGAACCAAGTTGACCAGCATCAGAGAGAATGTCTAGAATGTATTTACGTTGGTTAAAAAAATTTCAGCAGGTGACCGTGCTATTTAAATGCCAAGAAAATATTTCAGATTCCCTAGGTCTTTGATCATGAATGCAGTACCGAATGCAGTACCCAAGTGGTTCTTGAGAGCAGTGATGGTTGGTAGGTCGTTGCCAGTAACAAAAATGTCATCAACATAGATCAGGATGGCAGTGAACATGGTGCCCGTAGTCTTAGTGAAGAGACTATGATCAACATTAGATTGATAAAACCTGTCAAGGTAAGAACATGAGACAGTTTGGAGTACCATTGGCGAGAAGATTGTTTAAGACCATATAAAGATTTGTGCAAGCGAAAGAAACGCTTCTCCCCCTGAAGGCAATAACCAGAAGGTGGATGCATGTATACTTATTCATCAAGATCACCATGAAGGAAGGCATTGTGAACATCCAATTGGTGTAAAAACTAACTTTTAGCTTTAGCTATAGTAAGAAGACAGCGAAGTGTAATAAGTTTAGCAACTGGAGAAAAAGTATCATAATAATCCAAACCTTCTACCTAGGTGTAACCCTTGGCAACCAACTAAGCTTTGTGATGTTCGATGGATCCATCAGCCCTAAGTTTGGCTTTGTAAACTCACTTACAACCAATGAGTTTTTTGTTGGGAGGAAGGGGTTCGAGAGTCTAGGCATGATTGGCTTCTAGGGCTTTGATTTCATCAGCCATATTAGCCCGCTAGTGAGGAACAAGAACAACTTGAGAGTAAAGGTGAGGATCATGAACATTTTTGGAAACAGAGGTGAGAAAAGCAAAGTGGTTAGGACTAAAAAAATGATAAGAGAGAAAATTATGTAAAGAATGAATCGTACCTGAGAAAGTCTGTGGATCGGGAGTGGAACGTGAAGGCTCTGGGAAGTCTGAGCAGATATAGTCTTGAAAGTATGAAGGACGAATAATCTGGCGGTGTGGCCGAAAGGAGGAAGTGGGAAGGCTAGGTTCAACGGGTTCAAGAAAAGGGCTATTCCTGGGATGATCTATGGGGTTAGGAAGATGCGCTTGGGGAGGAAGTGCAGGAAAGATATGGGCAGGGTCGATAGAGACAGTAGGGACAGTGGTGGGGTGTCCGTGAGGTTATAAGTTGTAGGGTTAGCATAAGGAAAGACAGACTCAACAAACCGAACATCTCGTGAAGAAAAAATTTTCTTGGTTTCTATGCTATATACACGATAGGTAAAGTGACTAAGAGAATAATTAAGAAAATTGTAAGGGGAGGCACGTGGTGAAAATTTATCACTATGAATGTTCAAAGTATGTGCATAGCATAGACAACCAAAAACACGAAAATGTGCATAAGTGGGGGCTGTATGAAAAAGAAGTTCATATGGAGTTTTATGATGTAGAGAGACTGACGGGGTACGATTAATCAATTATATAGCAGTTAGAATGCATTCACCCCAAAAAGAGATAGGTAAATAAGCTTGAAAACGTAAACAACAAGCAACATTTAAGAGGTGACCGTGTTTTTGATTGACAACACCATTTTGTTGAGGAGTTTCAACACAAGTATGCTTATGAAGTATACCATGATCAGAAAAGAAGTTTTGTAGGTGATGAGTTAAAAATTCCTGACCATTATCGATGCGAATTCATTTTATGTCAAAATGGAATTAGGTTTTTATCATGAAAAAATTGTGTGACAAGAAAAAGTGTCTGATTTAAATTTCATGAGATAAACCCAAGTGACACGAGAATAATCGTCTATAATAGTAAGAAAATAATATGCACTAGAATGAGAAGGTGTGGCATAGCCACCCCATATATCACAGTAAATACGATTAAAAGGATTAACACCTTTATTTTCAACCAATGAAAAAGGTAAATGAGTATTTTTAGCATGAATACAAATATCATAATGAGAATCTTTATTCAAATTAGAAGGATCTTTCGGGGTACAAGAAAGTGAAGGATGGTCTAAACGAAAATGTCATCAGGGGTGAGTGGTAGAGTCGGTGTGAAGAACAATGGGGCCCGGGGCTCGAAGGTGATATAGACCTCCACATTCCTCACCCATTTAAATCAACTTCCTCGTGTGTTGGTCCTAAAAAATGCAAAGAGATGGAGTGAAAAAAACAATACAAGAGGTGGCTTTTGGTAAGCTGGCTAACATAAATAAGACTATATTGAAAACTAAGGACAAATAACACATTAATGAGCTGAAAGGAGGGAGATAAAACAAGATTGCCCATGTGAGTGACTTGAGCTGTGGCCCCTGTGAGACCTGTATCCTAGCCCGTATCTGTTATTCCGGCGACCCGAAAGGAGGGAGATAAAACAAGATTGCCCATGTGAGGCTTCCGCGGTCCTCCCGGTCGAATTCCGGTGACCCGAGATCTGTTATCAGCATTTGCGCATGATCCTAAGTCATGTCCCGTATATCAGAGTCAGCTCGACTTGAAACTTGTATTCTTGTGACCACGCCGTCGCCGCGTCTCGGGCACTGAAGCGATACCCAGGTCAAAAGATATGGGCCCGCGTTCAGTTCGAGGAAAACGCTGCACGTTGCAAATCCAAAGAGGATGTCCCATCAATCACATCAATCAAGTACACATTACTCCCATCACTCACACCCATCCCCAAGTACAACCACCCTCCCCAAAGTTAACTTCCTCTTACAACAAAGTACATCCATCTATCACTCACCATCCCTCTCTCATCATTTCTCTCCCATCACCTCTCTCTCTCTTATTCTCTCTTTCTATTTTCAAACAACACCCATGAGAGCAATCGTCCAAGCTTCCATGAGACTAGTATAGCCCACCTTCCTACCTCCCATCTCCACCATCCAAAGTTCATCTTGACCGTTGAATCACACCCCTTGGAGCTCTAGGTCGCATTGGTGGAAGAAGGAAGAGAAGATCAAAGGTGGGTGATTTTATGATTTAATTTTTTTGTGATTTGAGGGCCCACATGGTGGGACCCATCTTGATGTATGCTTTATATCAAAGAGGGACCCATAGTGGCGGGGTCCCTCCATTACCGCTCGTCTTCTCTCTCTCTCTTTCTCTCTCTCTCTCTCTCTTGATGTGTGTGGTCCACCCTAATACACCCCACCATAAAGTGTGTATTATATCCATGCCATCCAAATGTTAGGCCCACCTTACTGACGTCCAGCAGACAACCCACCTTGGCCGTCCATTTTGGATAGACCCTGATGAAGGGAAATACAAATATCAACTTGATTCATATCAAGTGGGCCACGTGCTACGCAGTCCCCACCTGATGTATGCGTTTTGTCCATGTTGCCCTTCGTCCTACAAGGGACAGTGGAGCCCACGTAATGTATGTGAATATCCACACTGCCCACCATCCGGTCATCGATGGTGGAACCCGCTGATCTAAGTGATTCATCCATGTTGCCAGTCCACTGGATGTGGACCCCACCTTGATGTATATATCTGATCCACACCGTCCATCCAATTTCCCAGCACATTTTAGGCATTGAGTCGAAAAATGAACTTAATCCGAAACTCTGGTAGGCCGCACCATTTAAAACATTATTTTAATAGTGAAAATTATTAGGGCCCACTGCGATGTTTCTATGCATCAAAATATATCCAATATTGAGCTTCTTAGACCCGTCACAAGCCTGGGAACCCAGCCGATGGACTGGATCCTCTTGATGTGGGCCCCAACAATGAAAAACTTCAGATAAACAAAAAAATACAAAACAGCAGACGTTGTTCCTATCAGCGTCTAGAGGACGCTGCAACAAGCTGACAGCAAGCAACGTTCGCTGCTTGGGTTGGCGCAAGGTTAGTGGGCCTCACCTCAGGCTCCACCATGATGTGTGTTGAACATCAACACCGTGCATTTGATGGGTCCCCTTTTATCAGCAAGTCACCCCAAAAATCAGCCATACACGGAACTCAGGTGGTCCACACCACCAAAAATCAACGGAAGATTGAACGTCTACCATTGAGCCCTTTTTGGGTCACAGAAGTTTTGGATCGATATGAAATTTGTTTTTCTTCTTATTCAGGTCTTTGTGACCCTATGAACAGATGGGATGGAGAATAAACATTATGGTGGCCCCACGTGGGACCCACTTACAGTGGAAACGGATTGGCTGGGTGTCTCACCAGCTATACAGCTGCTGTACGTGGGACCCACAGATGAGGTGTGTTGGATCCAAATTGTCCATCTGAAGTATTTGTTTCCTTCACACCATCCAAACAGTGCTGGATGGTGCTGGACAATGTTTGGATGGTGTTGATTTACATAAATAATGTTTGGATGGTGTTGATTTACATAGACAATATTTGGATGGTGCTGATTTACCTGGACAATGTTTGGACAGTGTTGATCATCGTTAGTGGGCCATGTGCCCCATGGAATGATAGGGTACAGTGATACACATGTTACACCTACAACTATGGAAATGATTTTTGGTGTGGTCCAAGCTCACTTGAGGCCCATTGTGTGGCCCATTCGTGAGGCCCATCATGATGTATATTTTGAGGCCTATATGATAGGGCCCATTTGCCTTGTATTTGAGGCCCATGTGATAGGGCCCACCTACCCTGTATTTAAGGTCCATATGATGGGGCCCACCTGCTTGAATCAGAGGCCCATGAGCAAGGCCCATTATGATGTATTCGAGGCTTATGGGCAAGGCCCATTGTGATGTATTCGTGGCCAATGGGTAAGGCCCATTGTGATATGTATTAGGCCCATGACGCGTGGCCCATTTGATTTATTCGAGGCCCAAACGCGTGGCCCATTTGATGCATATGAGACCCATGTGTAGGGCCCACATGTTATGTATTTGAGGCCCATGTGCAGAGCCCACCTGTTGTGTATATGAGGTCCATTGGTGCGGCCCATTGATGCAGCCCACTTGTTGTGTTTGAGGCCCATGGGATGTGATCGATTATGATGTATGAGAGGCCACATGATATGACCCAATGTAATGTAATTGTGGCCTAGATATGAGGCCCATTGTGACGTGTTGGAGGCCCATGGGTTGTGACCCATTGTGATGTATTTGAGGCCCATGTGGTATGGCCCAATGTTATGTATTTATGGCCCATTGATGAGGCCCAATGTCATGTATTTATGACCCATTTGATGAGGCCCGATAAGTTGTATATAAGGCCCATATGATGAGGCCCGATGTGTTGTATATGAAGCCCATTGTGATGCGGCCCATCGTGATTGTATGAGGCCTATTGAGATTATATGTGGCCCATTATGTTGTGTATGAGGCACTTGTGTGAGGCCATGGGCCCACTATATGTTTGACTCTATGTGGGCCACTCCTTGGAAGCAATGTTGGCTGAATGTCCACATTGATGGGCAGTGATGGTTAAATATCCACATTGTGACCTTTCCTTAGACCTGGTTAGACCCATTCTCATCATTCTTTAGTGGGTTAACCCAAATTATTAAGCCCCATTGATGTTGCTTGGACCATCATCGGTCGTCCATTTATGGACCCCACCTTGTGTCAAGATCGATTACTTATTGAGGCCGATTCCGATTATCGAGGCCGATTCTGATTATCGAGGCCGATTCTGATTGTCGAGGCCGATTGTTGAAGCCAATTCCGATTGTTGAGGCCGATTTCAATTTCGATTGTCGATACTGATTCCAATTATCGAGGCCGATTCTGATTGTTTAGGCCGATTGTCGAGGTCAATTATCGAGGTTAATTCCAATTGTCAAGGCCGATTGTCGATGTTGGATATCGAGGCCGATTGTCGAGGCCCAATGTGATGTATATGCAGCCCGTATTTGAGGCCCATTATGATGAGCATTCAGCCTTGGCTTGATGCATATAAGGCCTATGTGATGAGGCCCATTGTGGTGCATTTGAGGGTTAGGTGATGGAGCTCGTTGTGATGTATATTAGGCCGATGAGAGAGGCCCATCATGATGTGTATTAAGCTCTTGAGTAAGGCCTATGGTGTTGTATATTAGGCCATTGTGTGAGGCCATGAGTCCACTATATGTTAAGCTCTATGTGGGTCATTCCTTGGGGGCAATGTTTGTTAAATGTCCACATTGTCGAGGTCGACTGTCGATGCCAATTATTGATACCGATTATAAGTATGTGACAGCATAACATCATGACACATACCCATATGCATCATCTACATGTTTGTTATGAGATGTGGTTGACCATTGCATATGTCATTGAGCAGGTTGTTATGAGACTCCTTGATAGGCGGATGTTATCTCACATGAGCGCACGGTATGCGTAGGATTAATGCATGACTGGATTGTATGACTCATGCACCTTATATTGTGTGTTGTGATTACTATACGCCCTATCGACATCAGGGCCGTAGCCTCCACAGGTATATCGTGGATAGCTAGATGAGACACCGAAAATCTGTTATTAGCATCGGGCTGCCATAGATAACCCTGGGTGAAAATTTCTAAACCCTCTTGGTACTAGATGATGCCCTAACATCTAGACCGAGTTGATATATATGAGCGCATGATGGCCGTATACCAGTAGGCCGCGTCTCCCACCGTGTCGTAGTCGGTTGGAAGAGGGTATGACCTTACCCATTTGAGTGAGGGGACAATATCTTGGTTGAGTGTGACCAGCTTGAGGAATGGGTCCACTATCGATGAGTCGGGCCCTATATTGGCAGGCTGATAGTGAGGTCTCTTCCACTTACCTAGCTGTGTGATCGGATAGGGGCGGCAAGCTGGCGTAGAGTGTAATAGACCCCGATGATAATCCCAGAGATGTACAGTACTGATATGTGGACTTATTGAGCAGGTGTTGCATACTCATTCATTCATTTATTCACTATCCACTCGAGCTAGTGGTGTGCAACTATTTGTTACGTATGCCTCGCAATGGCCAGGATTTCAGTTGGGGCGCGCGACTAACCTGAGATCAGGAGTTTACCACATTGAGTCTGACTATTCAAATTTAGGTATAACACTGGTTTAGATAGAAGTCCCTTATGGTGGACCCCGTAGCCTGCGATACGACGTACTATTATCCCAACTTTACACTTCAGCTTGGTCATTTCATTTGCATCTTATATTGTATTACATCCACAGGCATATGACATTTTGGGTTGTTATGTTTCTGCACTTATATGGCCTAGACGGACTTAGCAGGATTTACATATTGCATTGTACCCTCGGCATCTGATATTTGGCTCTCTTGAACTCCTTACTTGCATAGCTGATTTATATTGCGTACTTTGATATTGTATGACTCATAGACTTGTCAGTATTTCCACTTACTCTGATATCGTATGATTCATAATCTTACTAGTATTTTCGATATTGTATGATTATGACATTGTATTGAATACTTGACACTTACCTTATGCACACACTTACACCACCCTCTAAACTTTCTATAAGCTTATACATGATAGATGAGTATAGGTAATGTTAAGTTGTAGTAGCGTGGAGCTCGGAGCATGTAGCTAACTTCTGGAGCTTTGATTTTGACATGTGTATTTCCCTTTCAGCATCGTATTCAAATGTTTATATTAGTGGATATGTGATGATGATGTTGCCTTTGTGATTTGGGTAAACTTGTGGTTATGCTTCTTACGAGTTAAATATACATTGAAAAATCCTCCTTGTAGGATCCCAGGATCGGAATCTATCGTATGTGCGCTGAGAACTGAGAATGGGGTACTGTGGAGGCTGTTGGTATCAGATTCGACGATCGAATATTTTGTGAGCCCGGTTTTTGAGTCTGGGGCGTGACAGCCCCTGTGGGTAAAGTGAGGGACTGCGAGTGGGTCATGACATTGGTAACATGAGGTAAAAAAATTCATAGAGGCCACATGCGCTAAAGCACCCCTGTCAATGACCCAAGGTAGGGAGAGCATAGAACCAGTGAATGATAAAAGACTAGAGGTATCAGAAAAATCATCCACACGGCTTGGCTGAAGAAGACTGATCAATTGTCAATATTGCTCAGTGGAGAGGCCAGGGATTATACTTGCAGTGAAAGGAGAGGATGCCCAAGATACTGCATTGGCTGAGACGGTTGGAGCAATTACGACAACAGGCTTCTACTTAGGCTTGGAGGTATTCCAATGGGCTGGGTATCCAATAATCTCATAGCAGCTCTCAACAAGGTGGCCTTCTTTTCCGCATTTAATACACTTCTTGCTATTTCGTGCTCTGTTGTGGACTTGATTGGAAGAGCGAGAAATAGCCATGGTTGTGTTGTCGGGTGTCGGTAGGAGCGGTAGATGAAGGTGACGCTGTGTCTCCTCTTGATGAACAGTAGCATATGCTTTAGCAACGGAGGGTAGGAGATCCATAGCTAGAATTTGGCTCCTGATATTGTTGAAGGAATCATTAAGGCCTATGAGAATTGGAATAAATGTTTTGTATTTCCTTTGCTGAAGCATTTTCTCGAGCACTGCATGTGCAAGAGTTAGGTTCCAGTAGAGTGTGCAATTCATCCCAGAGTCCCTTTATGATATTGTAGTAGGCTGTAACAGTCATGAAATCTTTATGTAGATTGACAGGATCACGCTTGAGGCGATATAACCGTAGGTGATTGTTTTTAGAGAATCGGTGGTCTAAGTTTTTCCATACTTCAGAAGGATTTTGATAATAGATCAAGCTTTACCTTAGAGATTTGTCGATGGAATTGAGTAACCAAGAAAGAACATATCGCAGCACCTCTCCCACAGTGTAGCTATGGACGCATCTGCAAGCTTTGTTAAAATGCCATCAACGAAAACAAGTTTATTTTTGGCGTTGAGAGCCATACGCATGGAACGTCGTCATGAGGGGTAATTGTCGTCGGTGAGAAGTTTTGGAACCAAGGTTGCTCCAGGGTTGTCGGTAGCAGTTAGGAAATATGGTGAAGTGAGATCACTGATGAGTTAGGATGGAGTTTGACTAGGTTCAGCCATGGAAACGGAAACGTTAGAGATCTTGAAAAACGAAACGCTTTGATACCATAATAAGAAACGTAGAAGGAGAAAAATATTCTCATCTGCTTTTTATTTTCTATTGATAGTGTGTATTTACGTAACAATCACAGTGCTATATTTGTACAACTAAAATAGTGCTACATATGGAATGTACTATGGGTTGTACACGACTGTGCTTGATATGGGGCTTGATTTGTGCAATTATTCCATAACTGTAAATAGATATCATGAAATGAAAATGAAGCTTATTTTTTTGTAATTATAATATTGGGATGTTTGACATTTATTAGAGTTAAAAGTGAATAAATCCAACAGTCCTATTTCCACAAACAAGTGTCCACCCAACAAAAGGTAATGATGGTAATCTAGGTCTCGTGAATTTGGGATAATGGGTTGCACAATTTTGTCGTTTTTATTTATTTATTATTATTTTTTTCGTGTTAATACATGTCACGTGTGCAATTTCTGAGGTCCTGCTTATGAAGCATCATAGGCATCTTGAGTATCATATAACTCATTATATTTGTGAGGTTATATAATCCAATTCTCCACGGTGATGTCTACATGAAATCTGCTCAGTTCATCAATTTTATTAGCTCGTGTTAAGACAGGAAGCAAAAAATGAGACAGATCCAAGACCCAAATGGGCCACACCATTCTAAAAATCGGGAAAAGCTAAATGTTGACAGTTGAAACATTTGTACGTAAGGCCCACCAGCTTTTTTTAAAATTTCTAATCCAAATAATGCAAAGGTGATTCTCAGCAGGTCAAAGGAAAAACAAATATATCGGCCTGCCTCAAAACTTCTTGGGCTTCATTAAGATTTTAATGGTGGGCATTCAATCCTACTATTTCTTGTGGTGTGGCTAATTTGAGTTTTGAATCCACCTCATCTCGGGCTCACGTCTCAAAATGACCTAGTAGAAAGTAATAGACGAAGTGGATGTCCAACGGACATCAAGGTGGGCCCTACACTGCTCAGTCAATCAGGGGTTACATGCAACTAACTACTCGTATTGCTTCTCTTCATATTCTTTTAAACCCTCTCTAGTTCAGGTCCTCTATATAAAGCTTGGGAGAGACGCGTGCATATTCTCCCTATACGTACCGATTTCAATTTTAAAAAATTCCTTATGTTTTACAAAGTAAAATTTCACACCCAAACATTACCCGTGAGTAACAGATAAGTGACTAATAAATAATGAAAGTTACATGCATCCAAACGACCTCTTAGATAAATGGTGATGACAATCTGACTGAGATTTGACAGGCATGCATCGAAATACCAAACCCATGATCATAGAGAGATATGGTAAGAGTATGAATTTAAAATTCAAAGGGGCAAAAATGTGTGGTACCTATACATAAGTGGTTGCCCACAAGTACGCCTCATGTCCAACCATATAGGCTGACCAATGCAGTATAGACCGTTGGCTTGGCAACATGATTTATCTTAAGAGAGAGAATGGACGGCTAGCCGTGAACAATTGTTGATAGTTATGAAGGAATAAGACAATGTCCAACGAAAGATGGACTACTAAGATTATGACCTGGATCACACTCTGATACCATGTTAGCTCTAGGGACTATATCTTGGAAATATATGTGTATTATACCGAGAGAAATACCAAAATAAGTGTAAGAGAAATACCATATCTTACACGTATTTCTAGGCTAAGATGGAGATATTGAGGCTGGCTCATTCGGCTTCTGATGCAGAGCTAGTGTAGATCTAGACTAGTTGGAGCCTGGACTAGCCCTTTTAAATAAGCAATTGCCAGCCTTCAAATACAGGACCCGACTCAGCCCTATCATTGACAAAAAAATCGCACTAATCATACAAATCATTGGCCCTCTTGTATACAGACATGGCCCAAAAATCACACAAATTGAACAATCTTAACCATCCAATTTCAGTTAGTAGCTCTTATTAATGACAACATAAACACATCTGTTTTCTGTATATCCAATTTCAGTTAGTAGCTCGTATTAATGACTACACTACTCTATTGCAAAAGAAGTGCTTGTATGGTTGGTTGGTGATGTAATTTGGACCATCCATCTGGTGGGCCCCACTGTGGATGACCTAGGGTACGATAGGCCATTCACAGTGAGGCACGCAGTTGGACTTTCATGTGTACTGCAGAAAGCTCCTCTATAGTGTAGATAATCACATGTATATTTTCATTTATTTCTATTGATATAGGATGTAGCCAAAACTCCCCCACAGGTAAGAGAAAAAACTATCTCTGTACATGTATTCGTCTTTGGGAGGTGGATCTCCAAAGCGGGCCCCACATCATGCCAAGTTCGTGCTTCTCTGAGGAGTCTTTGGAGCTGCATTCACCACAAGCAAATGCGCAAATATAAATTTTTGTATACGAATTTCATTTGCTAACCATACAGATTAAGGGTGCGTTTAGATTAACTATCAGATGGAATTGCAAATATCAATCTAATGATATGGAAATAGCCAAAATGTAATTTTCTTCATTAGCATTGGTATACCAAATTGCAGTTACATCACTTTCATGTTGGTAACTGCAATCCTGCTGTACTTATCGATATAAATACTAGTAGAATGATTTTCCAACATATCAGTTGTGGCTTAAACTGACAATTCAATACACTCGTGCATCCAAATGCAGCCCAAAGTAAATGTCCCAGCTAAACTTCTATAAATTAAACTTCTGTAGAGTAAGGGCTGTGCTTGGAGAGAAGTATGTTTTGAAACTGTAAATGTAGCACTATCTGCTTTTTATCCCAATTTGCGGAATTTCCACAATGGGGCTTCCTTGGGTTGGTAGAAAATAGGATTCAACCATAGAAAGAAAATTAATTTCCTTAAATGTGATGTTTTGGACCGGTTAAGAAAACAAAAGCAGCTGCGTAAATAGGTTTTCCTTGAAAAGGGTCATTTCCATTTCCTTTATTGAAAATAAAAAAACCTATAAGACATGGGGATTTTCATATCTTTCAAGGACAACTCTCGCTTTTTTATTATTGACCTTTCAAAGTTTCCATGAAAATCATATATGCTTAAATAAACAAGTTATTTAGATTTCTTTTATGCATGTGACGCTTTTATTTCCGAATCTACATTTTGAATTCTACCAATCTAAACAGACTATAAGAATGAATGTCCTACAAATCTAGAAATAGGGCAATTTTCATGTCTTTACCAAATAAAATTACTCCAAACATTTGAAAGGAAATTTTCATTACCTAAATTGATGGCCTCTGAGCTTTTTATCAATCGCAATCGCTTGCATGACCTAACAAACATCCTGAAATTGAAAATTCTAGTGTTAAAAAGAACATACATTACTAGAAATTCACAATTGCTATTATTTGTAGTAACTAAAAGTGGGCAGGTTTTGCAACCTTCTGAATCAGATCAGTTCTAATATCATTACAAGACTATAAACTCAATAGGAATGCTTAGGTGTCAAGAACATAGCATGGCATGGCAAATTACTCTATCACAATTTGACTTTCATCTTTGACTGCAGTAATCCAAACCATTGACCTTAGGGGACACATCATCCACACACCGGTGAGGACTCTTGCGCAGCACGCCAACAACGCAAATGAACCGAGATCCAATCTCCGGTCTCACCCACAAACGATAAACAGGAAGAAATATAATTTAGAAGTAGAATCCAGGTGTACCAACAAACCACAAGATAAAATATATGTGGAAAAACCCCAACAAGGGTAAAAAACCATGGGTGCAAACTTCTACTATGAAGAAAACGAGATTACAAGCAATATACTCACCTTGAACATATAGAAAACCCTTACCCTTGCTTTAGAAAAACCCATTGCATACCCAAGAATAACCCTAGGACCCCTATTTATAGTTTAGGAAAGTTCCGTTTCGCACCTCTGCGAAACTGCCTCAAAATTACGCAGTCCGCACCAAATCCGCGCAGAATCTGTGTAACCCTCGACTGGTCGAGGCCAAAAAACATGACTCTCTAGACTTTGAGTCGAGCGGCCCACTCGACCAGTCGAGCAGTCCCCTCGACTGGTCGAGAAGTTCGGTGAAAGAACTCTATTTTATAGCAGGCGCATTGGTGTGCTGGCTTCACACCTCAATAAGGACACTTGAATACTGGTCTCCTGCTTTGATACTACTTGATGCAAGGAGTACTGACTAACACACCAAAAGATCCAGAGACCTAAACTTGCTCCCCATGGGCTACACTACATCTCATAGGTCCCATAATGGGCTCCATGCCATGGCAATTCTGCATGTTATGGACTTAACCTCCTGAGCTACCCCATGAACATTGGTGTCCTGGTCTGGTACCACTTGATGCAAGGAGTACCAGCTAACATACCAAAAGCTGCAGAGCTGTTGGAAAAGCACCAGAACATCCCTTTATCCTGGCCCTCCCAAGCAAACCAACCAAGACCTCCCCATGGGCTACCCCACATCTCACAAATCCCATAGTGGGACCCACCCCATGGCCATTGTGCATCTCACAGACTCCATGTAATGGGCCACCCTACCCTATTGTGGAGACTCACTTGCATCAGCTTAGACTGTAAATCCTTTAAAATTCACCAAGTATCATATAAAGTCTTCATTTAAGATGAACGATTAGGATAAGCCCAACTCAATAAAGCCTATGGCCAATTGATGTAGGGATGAACGTGATAAGGTTGATCACCATCTTCCTCAAGGATAACTACTCTTGAATTCATGGAGCTTCTCTGGACTCCTCACAGAGAGTTCTTGAATCCATGAGGAAAAAAAGCAAGAAAAATAGAAATAAATTCTATAAAATTCATAATTTGATTGATGAATGAAATAAACGAGTTCACAACCCTTTAAATAGGGATACTAAGCAATGGAAGAAACATCAGAATCAAACTAAACTAAAAATCCTAGAATTCGCAACTTATTATTTATAGACGGTCATGATTTCTGCTAGTGTGCAAGGTTTTCGACCAAAAATAGTAAGTGTCCTATTTGGCTTCACCACGCTGTTCTCCTAATTATTCTAAGCACTTTTAACGTTGGGCGCAACTCCTAAAGCCCAACGGATGAAGAGTTATAATCAAACTAAAACTTACTATTTATAGTAAAAACAGAATTAAAATAGGGAAACAATTGTCGATTTAATGGTATTTCGCAAATTCGGCGTGGGCAACCTGGCGTAGTGGGGTTGGGTGGCTAAAGTAGCTCGTCTTACTCCAAAATCATGTGGTACGTTGAATAAGTCATTTCGGATTGCGAGATATGCCTGATTTAAGGTCTGACGGTCCGGATCACTTCTATCATCAACCAGGCCTTTTCTGATCCATCTTGTCCATGAAATTGTCCGCGACCTGCTCTACATCACCAATCCTCGAACTATTAGTGGGCTACAAAAGTGAGCCCATTATTTCAAACTCCCTCTTATAATGAGAAGCTATTGAATATCCACTCCTTGATGTATGTATTATATCTGCATTATCCAATCATTTTGCCAAATCATTTTTACTTTGCTTTTAACTTAAGAATTCCTTTTTCTTTCGAATTTATCGACCAAACAACAAATCTACAAAATTCAAGAATTGTGGTTCCTGATCCAACATTATAATCGATCAAATAAATGATTCACCAATTCTAAATAGGGAAAAAAAATCGATTTTCCTAAGACCAACATGTGTCGACACCCAATGGGGCCCACAAGCTGAGTGGCCCAGTGATCAGAGAACCATCCAGGTTATAAACTATGCTATTCAGGCCACCAAAAGAGACATGTTGAACAGATGAAGGAGATCATCAATATCTCTCGATGAATTTAGAACGATCAAGCAATGAACAGAATAATATCAGACATTCAACTCTAAAATTCAAAGGTTAGGATCTTCGCTGGAGTGTGATTATTGGACGAGAGCTTCTGTATGGTAGTAAGGAGAATGTGGACGGTTCAAATAATTCGACCATCTCAGCACATGGGCCCAGTGGATCGTGTGTCCCAATTCAGTAAAAAACCAGGCCTTAAAAGGTAAAATTTCATGGCAGGGGCATTTCGGGTACAGAAGTAAAATGTTGTTTCAACCATTCCTCAGAAAAAAAAAAAAGGACATCCAACGAAAAAAAGAAGGGTATTTTAGTAATTTAAGAGAGCATACCTCCAAGGGACATCTCCGACCAGCATCCAGTCGCCGTCTTTATCTTCATACGTAGGAACGTATTCGATTCCGTTCACTGGATCCATCAGCTTCGTCTCGTTATGATACTGACCTGCACAATGACCAAATTACCCTTGTATTTTAGGCATTAAGTTAAAATTCATTGATGTTTTCACCAAATAAGGGGCAATTTTGTTACTTTTTCAAGGAATACATCGTAGAAATATACGAAGGAAATACGTACTGATGGTAAAGCAGGTGAACATCTCCTCTAGAGCTTTCAAGAGCTGCTGGTAGCTGCTGTACATTTCCAAATCTACTTTCCGTAGATACGGTGCTCCGTCTACGGCTACTTTTACGTATGTACAGCTCTTCAAGACGTTCTTCCTGAAAGACCTCACCGGTGGCCATCCCACCACCTGTGCCCTGCAAATTTACGTATGAAGAGGTGAGGATGACGTTCGTCAACCAGTAACTGACACGTGGTAGGTCCTATGCTGGATCCAGACCGTCCATCTAGTGGACCCCGCTGTGATTGCCCCCACAGTTGAAAAATAAACCAAACCGACGATCTTCGAATTCAGCAAATGAATGTTAGCCTTCAATTCGACGGTGGAGATGAAAAGCTGATTCGGATCCACTCAATGGAATGCCTAGGAACCACCGCTCGATTTGCCACACGTTACGTATGTGCGGACTGGTCAAAGCCAGCCACGGAGCTGATTAGGTGGGTCTCTGGCCGTGGGACCCACCTTGATATATTTATTGTATATCCACGCCGTCCATCCGTTTTTCCAGCTCGTTGGAGAATACGAACCCAAAAATGAAACATATCCAGGTCTAAGGTGAATAACATCGTAGGAAACAGTGGTGATTGAACATCCACCGTTAAAATGTTCCCAGGCCCATCATAATGTTCATTTTCCATCCGACCCGTTTATAAGGTCACACAGATCTTGATGGAGGGAAAAAACAAATATCAGATTGATCCAAAGCTTTTTTGGCCCACAGGAAGTTTTTAATGGTCAATCACCACTGTTTCCAGTCGTGCGGTCTACCCAAGTTGTGGATCTATTTAATATTTGGTTTCATACCCTTAAATAATCTTCTAAAACGGATGGACGGTGTGGATATACAATCAATTCATCAATTTGGGTTCACGATCAGGGGCGCACTGTGTTAGGTGAGACTGGTGCCGCACCTAATCCGCTCCTCGAAAGGACGTAGCCCGCTTTGGTTAAAGCTGGAAATGACAAAATTACCCCACCATGGCAACATCAGAAAAATCATTTCCATCGGTGCGAGGGTGTAATGTCTTTTCGGAAGCCAGATTGTAATGCCGAGGCAATTCGCAGTACAGGTGTGGCGTGGCACACGTGTGAGGAATCCGGGACGTTCAACGGGCGCAAACACCGTGAGAACGTCCTTCCATCATTAGATGTGGGCCGTACATTTTAAACACAGACAATGGGCCATCTGATGAGCGGACTGGCATCATTAGGTAGGCCAGCTCACCTAGGCCCCACTCGTTAGGTACTGATTCCGCACACGTGTGAGGAAGAAAAATAGATCCATCTTCTTCAGAATCTCCGGAATGGTTATTTTCGTCTAAACAACTAATAATCGGAGAATTTCGTCTACCGGACTTACTTAGCTGCGGGGGGTTTTCCGGCATCGGAAAACTGACTTTTCGGCGAGTTTGTCGACTGATCACCATGATCCTTGCCACGTGGCTCGTTCCCGGAGCTACCAAGACTCAAATCGACGGTCTCTGAGAATCCACGTTTCCCGCTGCTCTTCCCACCGATCTCGGTCCAAGCACTGCTCTTCGATCCGCCCGGTAATCCTAACGTCAGCTCCGTCTCCTTTAGATTGAGTTCGTTAGTGTCAGTTTCCGGCAACATTTCGATGTCTCCGGTAATTTCTCTTCAGTCGCGATGAAGGTTTGGGTATGGTTTTGCTTCTCTCTCAGAATTAGAGATGAGCAAATGCGTTGTCTTCTTCCCTATTATAAGCGTCTCTGGCCGGCATCCGGGTTCCCCATTGAGAGCACGACACGTGGCGGGAGGTTGAGCGGTTTGGATTCGTCCAAGTAGCTGACAAGCGATGACGAATCTTGTATCTTTTCTTGGAAGTTTGGGCCAGTGGTCGGCATTTTGTCGGCGTAGCTCGGCTCGGCTTTTTATTTTTTAAATGCTCTGGCAGAGTGTGATGGTTGGTACGCAGGCAGCAAGAAACTGATGAGTAATGGAGGCGGATTGGATGCTACCCCACCTGTCCCGAGCTCAGGAAAGCCCGGGGCTACGAGTGGCCACTGTCATGTATGAGTTGTTGCTGGTCGCACGGTATGTTTTCTATTGTATGACAGAATTGATATAGCGGATGCATCCAAACGGATCAACTTTAATCCCAAAGCAGATACTTAGAGCCTGTTTGGGAGCGTGGATTTGTAACCCCGTGGATTCGGAAACCCCCTCGATTTGCTCCCAGTGTTTGGCACCTTAGTGTGAATCAACTTTAATCCAAAAGTACCCATGTGTGTGGTATATTTATAGGGATTGAATTTAATTACTAAATCAACTTTAATATCTCTAATTAGTGAGATACGTAATTTTTTATACAATGGTTGTGATAAGCCTACTGAAATATATGATTTGCCTGAAAATGATGAAATTTCAAGTCTCAGATGGGCCACAAGCGCAAGATCATGTATGTGTGACTAACCAACTATCTTTAATCGTTGATTTACATGGACAATGTTTGGATGGTGCTGGACAATGTTTGGCCGGTGCTGATTCACATGGACAATGTTTGGACGGTGCTGATCATTATTAGTGGGCCATGTGCCCAATAGAATGATAGTGTATAATGACACATATGTTACACCTGCAACTATTGAAATGATTTTAGGTGTAATCTAAGCTATCACCGTGGATTGCAAACCCAGGATTGGGCACCCCCTGGATTTAAAACCCCCAGTTACTTTATGCTGCTAAACAACCAGGGGGTTGGAAACCCCCTTCAATCCACGGTGCCAAACGACCCCTTATATTATCATATTATAAGAAGATCCATCACTTAACCATTTACGGAAGTTTATTACAAGAAGATCAACCACTTAATAATCAAAGTGGGGTTCTTTTTTTTTGAAGATGGATTACTTTGCTTCTTATATGAGAAAGAACTTTTGAAATACCAGCGCAAATCAAACAAAAGAAAAAAAATCATGACCAATCACTGGGAAAACAACTATAAGAATGCATCTCTTAAAGAACTACTTGATATTAGATAAAGAACAAATCCAGCGTATGAATGTAAGCTTAGATTACACCTAAAGATTATTGCTAAGAATTACCGTAAATCCTAAGATAAGTTGAGATAAAAGATAAATTGATAGATTTGATAGATTGTTATTGGTTGGTTGATTTTTTTGAAATGATCTTCTTTTTTTTGTCACATTCTTCTACTATTTATAAATTTCTGCCACGTCGTATACTTCTAGATTCTTCTTATATTATTGCAATGGTTACAGTAATCCAAAAGCCGTAATTTCTAGATTCTTTTATTCTTTAAAACACTTTTTAGTATGTTTTTATTTACTATGGTTCTACATCTATCGGCCAAGGCTATGTTGCTCTTGGTCGTCTTGTATATCTTAAACAACTTGATCGCGTTTATTGTATATCGACCACAAAACTCTGTTGACCATCCACTGATGTGTAGAACTAAATTTACGCCAAGTATAATCTCGCAAAAAACACTCCAAATCTTTTTGTCCACTTCCTATTACTCATGCAATGCCACACGTCACCATCCTATTGGCTTTCTCAAAATAGCCAAAAATAGGGTACAACAATTTTATCCATATCATCCATCATTTTTTTTTTCCTTATCATTTCACGGTGTAGGCTAAAAAATAGGCAAATCTAAGGCTCAAGCAAACCACATCAGATAAAGCAACAGTTACAATGATGCCTACCATTGAAACCTTCTTAAGGTCACCATGATATTTATTTGTTACTTGAGTAATGGATGTGAACTGGTCACTACCCCACTAGTCTCGAGCTTATGACAGGTCGGGTCACTGAGGTGCCCATCGTGATGCATGGGTTTTATCTGCATCATTCATCCTTTTTTCCATATCTTTTTATAGGGTGGGCTAAAAAAATCGGCAAATACAAGGCTTAATTGGATCGCATCGTAGGAAATAGTGGTTATAATGACGCCCACCGTTGAAACCTTCTTAAGGCCTGGTGTTTATTTGTCATCCAACCTATTCATAAGGTGGCATAAACCTGAATGAATGGAAAACACAAAAGTTAGCTTGATCCAAAAGTTTTATGGCTCTAATAAGTTTTCAAATGTAAGCATATAATCCCCATTGTGTGGTCTACTTGAGCCTTGGATTTGCCTGTTTTTTGGGTTACAACCTTAAATGATATGGGGAAATGGATGGACGTTATGGATAAAACCATACATCATAGTAGCCCCTCAAAGCCCCAACCATGCTGAGTTGGGGATTGGCAGAGATAGTACCTAATTTGTGTACATGAGAAATTGTATAAGTGGCATATAATCAACTCAAAATAGACCCTCTAAGTAACCATGCCACTTAAGATTGTCCATTCAATGTGAGGCTAAGGGACCAACGGTTAGAATCATGGAAACATGGCCCACTTGTCCAAACTGAAAACTTGAGTATACTCTTTAGAATTTTCTTTTATTTTTCTCTTTTTTAAGACTCCATGTAAAGCTGGCACGAATCGAGCTAGCTCGGTTAACTCGCTCGACTCGACTCAAATAAGCTCGGTTTGACTAGGATTGAGAGCTAGGTTCAGGCTATGCTGAGCTGTTTTATTGAGATAAAAAAAATTGAGCCGATCTTGACTTGAACTCAACTTAGTTCGGTTCAGCTCAACTCAGCTCGATTTTAAATACCTTTTTGTGTGTGTGTGTGTGTGTGTGTGTGTGTTGAAGTAGAAAATGTTGTATTTTTAGGTAGTCCTACGGACTATCATATTAGAACACGGCATTGTGAATATAAATAAATAAGGGAGAATGTATTTTTTTCATTGATTGTGTCCAAGTGTAGAGGTTTGTAAGTAATATCAAGTGAATACAGGGTCGATCCCACAGGGAGATGAATTGTGAGAATGAGAAAATCAAATGCAAAACAAACTAAGTAATAAAAAAAAACTAAACTGATGATTTGATTTTAGGAGTTTTGAATGGATGTAATTCAACTGAATTAAAACAACACACAAGCTTCAAAGTTCCACACATAGGTTAATGTTTCAAAATCATTATGACTTGGATAACACAACTAGGATCTGAGCACTATGGTCAGCCTAATTAGAAAATAAAATAGTTTAAATATTTTAATAAATGATATAAAAGATTAGAAAATCATGGATTTGCACCATTGATATATATTCTCAAGCACCAATGATTTTAAGAATTCAATATTAATGAGATAGTGAATCAAAGAAATGTAGTAGGTTGAAAACCTTTTCTATTTAGGAAATCTGATTGATCTAAGATAAACCTATCCATCAATGTGGATCTCATATGATGGAAACATATGGATCTCATATGAAGATAAAAAACTAAACCTAAACAATAGATAACATGCATATACCATTCTTCTCATAATTAAAACAATTAATCATCATAATTATGAAAACATTAAACTAATGCACTTCCCTTCTAGCTTAGGCTAGAAGGAACTTAGAAAAACATAATTAGAATAGAAAAAGAAAGCAACAAGAAAGAAATAAATGCAAATAGAAAAGATCTAAAAGAAAAAAAAATTATAAAACTTAAATAAAATTGAAAACCCCTTAAAAATCTTAAATCTTGCTCTTGAATGCTTTGAATAATACTTAGGAAAGCCTTGAGAAGCCCTATGGGGAACTCCAACTTTCGTACAAAGTTGAAAACTCTAAAAACCACCTCAAATATATGCAGTTTTCCAAAATAAACTTCAGAGTTTTAGAATAAACTTTTTTAGAACAATTTTAGGATTCTTCACTTCAAATCTTCGATTCTTTTCATTCCTCACTTAGTTTTCTTGGATCTTTGTCATGTAAATTCTTCAATCTTGATCTCCTAAGATCCATCCATTGCCTTGGTAATTCTTGAGCATCAAATCTATGCTTGTAGTACCATTTTTCAATCCAAGCTCTTAAATTCACCTTGCAACACATACATGAGTAAAATAGAACTTTAAGCTGATTCATATTCATAAAACCAAGATATGAAATAGGAAAATTATGCAATTTTCCCATAATCTCTTAGTTAGCTTAATGAAAATTATATGGTATTAGCCAGGGTTTTACAAACCCTAACACCCATTACTTTTTTTCTGGTCACCGTCGCTAACTTAATCCAAACCCTAGCTGCCCTTCTTCGTCTTCCTAGTTGCCTCTTCTTCATGTTGCACTATCACAACCCACTCCTCTCTTCTTCTTCCTTCCCAATTGTTGTGACCCTCGACCATCACCACTACTACTACAGCTGTGATCCTCAACCGCTACTACACCAACACCAACCTCAACCCTAGCCTCGATCGTGCACCACCAACTCCATTGATGCCACCCCCAACTCTGGCGAAACCCCAACCCACCACCCGAACTCCTTGACTGTGGCAAACACCCATTGACCCAACCAACCACCCATTGCCGCCGCACTATAACTCGAACCCACCACCCATAAACCTCTTCCCACATTACCAAAACCCTAACTATCATCCCAAAATCCTATCGTGACCACCACTAGCTGCCACACGTCGAAACCCTACCACGACCATCATTCGACCCTTGCCGCTTGCACCCTTGCCTACTCGAACTCAAACTCAACTTAAAAGCTTGAACTTAAACTTGAGTCAAGCTAGCCCGAGTTATTGACCGAATTGAGTCGAGCCGAATTTGTGCTGAGGTAAGCTGTTAGCCGAACTGATCCAACTCTATGCCTAAGATAGTGTGGAAGCAAATTGTGTACTAAGTAACTCAATATGCTTTATCTTACTAAGTAAACTTTACCAGGCCCATCGTGAATGTATGTGGTATATCCTCTCCATCCATGCACTTTCTAGCGTATTTTAGGGTTTGAGCCAAAAATGAAGCATATCCAAAGCTAAAGTGGACCACACCACAAGAAACAATGCGAATATATCTACAGATCAAGTAGGCCAAACTAGTGTGAATCCAATGTCTACCTATAGATACTCCACCTAGGCTAGCAACCTGATGTGGTATGGATGGTCCCTAAGAACCATACTTAAACCTTAAACCATAACTAAACCCTAAACCATACCTAAGCCATGGTCATAAGCCACTACCTAAGCCTTAGCCAACCCTAAGCCACTTTCAAGCATTAACCATACACAAGCCTTAGCCACCTTTTGTAGTTAAACTGAGCATAAACCAAAACCTCAAATTTAGCTAAATTCGTAACAGAATCAAGCCAAACTTAAGCCAAATGTAGAAAAACCCAAAACATAGTCAACACGCACCAAAGAACACCCTAAACCCAAACCATAACTCATTTGGAAAATACGGGACCAACCAGACCAACTTATTAAGTTTCGGAATAAGTAGGAGGTGGCAATAGTTTAACTTTCACTAGTTGTACTTTGCTTATCGCCGACAATAGTTTGACTACAACGAGCTCCCTCTTAAGAGATATGCTCGAAGCTACAGTTGTTGCTCTCTTAGAGAAACGACTATGTTAGAACCCCTATTGCCCCTGCAGTATCCATTATTTACTCTTTTACCAACCTCATCCACTTATGAAAAGGTGCCATATGACACCTCTTTTCCTTCAACCAATCACAAGCTTCCACCCAACCTTTGCCCTCCAAACTCCCAACATTTTAGAAAAACCACCAAGGGGGCTATAAATACCCTCTTCCCCTCTTCATTCTATACCAACCAAAAACCCAAGAGAGGAAGAGTGAGAGAGACAAAGAGAGAAATTGAGTGAGAGTAAGAGGGTGAGCTTACGTCTTCCAAGCCTTCATCTATTCTGGCCCCCTCTTAAGTTCTTCCATCCTTCTCCTAGCCATCCAACCCACTTGGGTCCACCCTTTCAAGCCATAGTGATCATACATCATCCAAACCACATCCAAGTGTAAAATAAAGATCATGTCATCCTCATTAGTATGTATACTTCACCAATTGCATCATCATCTCCCTTCTGAACCCCCTACTTCTCTAGGTTGCATTTGAATGTATGCTCTATGACTTACCAAAACTCTGGATCCTATTACATTTAAACTCATGATAGCCTAGTCCTCTTACTTGTTATTTTAACATTATCACATTGCCTCTTAACTCACTTGTTTCTTTATATACTCTTTGGACATATGCTTTAAGACTTGCCAGAATTTCGAATCCTATCACATCAAAAATATGAGTCTACCTAATCCTATTCTCAATACTTTGCATTTTCTTATCTTGTCCCCTAAAATTAGGTAACCACACAAAGTAAAGGCCATACATCCTTACTCAGAATATTAGGTTATAGATCAAGAGTCAATTTAAAGTAAGATAGTCTTCAGAATTCCTAACTTTTACAAATTCTGTAAGTTCTAGCTAACTGCAGGATTTTAAGTTAACTGGCTAGTGGTGACTCCAAGTCTACTAAACCATCAATTTAAATTTTCACACTACCATTGAAAATTTCTTAAGGGACATAAAAGTTTCAAATCGAGTTTATATTTTTGTTTTCCCTTCATCCATGTTTTTGTGATCTTATGAACAAATTAGATGACAAATAAACATCACCATGGGCCTTAGGAAGGTTTTAACGATGAAAATTATCATGGGAAAAACCGAACTGGTCCATCATATGGGAAGAATGACCAATCATGAGGGAAATGCCCCAAAGTTTAGGCAACCAGAGGACTAGGATAAGTTTCTGGCCTGAGCTGTTAGAGCACGGAGCTCGAAAACATAACAACCAACTCTACTGAAGAAGAGATGAGCCCTCGAGTTGGGTTATCCAAAGACATAGCTTGGTAGGGGAAGAGTAATCTCACCTAGTACATCTACAAATATGGGCAAATGACCCGCAAGGCAATGAGCTTAGCGCATAAGCTCCCCAATGTTCCAAGTTGACTAGGCCGACCATGGCCAGAGGTGAAATGAGAAATTCAGAGAGAATCCTGCCCCAGACCTAAAAAAAGAAGGATTTATAGTGATCTTGACTGAAGATCACACCGACCAAGGCAGGCTTGATGATATTCTCGAGAGTAGATTCCCATCTAAAGAGGGGGGATATTGTTAGTGCACTGATTTTTGCACTCTATTTGTCAATCACGTGAGTCCTTATGTCAAGTAGTCGATTGAGTCGTTGAAGGATGAAGACCAAATACGTAAGTGAAGATGGAGCATCAAGGAGTAAAGAACAGGTAAATAAGGTGCCTTGGTGTTCCTAACCTTTGACCCAAAACATTCTTTGAACCTCTAGATGATCTTGGCTTAATAGGAATACATATTTGATCATTCCTTAGCCTTCAGAACCCAAGTGGAACATGATAAATAAGACTAGAAGAGATGCAAAGCTGCTGTGAAAACAAATGCCTAAAACAATAATTTTCGATGGTAGTTTGATCTCATCGAGCTGCCATCGAAGGGCCTTCGATGGCATTGATTGAGAGTCAGAACTAGGGTTGAAAGTCGGGCGGGTTGGTGCTTAACCCTAGCCCAACCCAAGGTTCCTATAACTCGGGTTAGGAATTCTCAACCCAAGCCCAACCTAAGCAGTCTCGGTCGGGTTGGTCGGGTTGGTCAGGCAGATACATGCTAATATTTTCATTATTACATTAGTCTATTATATTTTTACACACGTCTTATTTTTTGTACCTTTGATTTTATTAATTATATATGTAATTATTTATCATAAAGAACTTCATTTTTTCTAAATAAGCAAACTAAAATATAGAACTACCACTCCTTCAAAAGTCGTGTTGTGTAGCACGCAATCTATTTGGGAGAGAAATTCGACGTATCTTGTTAGCTTGGGTCATCAGAAATAATGTGGACTAATGAGACCCGATGACATTGGAATTTCCCGTGCCTTCAACACAGACGATCCACACTCAATTATATATTGATCAGGTTCGGGTTGGGTCGAGCAACCCGAGACCTCAACCCAAGCCCAACCTAAAATTTATCGGGTTGGTGTTTATATAACCTAAGCCCGAGACCAAACCCAATAAATCCTGCCCGAGCCCAACCTAATGTCGGGTCGATCACAGGTCGGTCGGGTTGAACCCGCACGACTTTCACCCCCTAGTCAGAACTATCTAGCAACAAAATCATAATTCTTATGATTTTCTCAATTGTATCGACGCCACCTTTGATGGCATTGAAGGATGAATTTGATGACATCGAGGGTTCGTCAATGGCATCAAGCAAGAAGTCAAATATATTCAGTAAGAAATTCATTATTTATTTGATTTTCTCGATGGCATCGAAGGTGTCCTCAAAGACATCGAAGTATCGCTTGTGGCATCGACAAATCCGTTAATTGCCCCCTTTTTTATCGATGGAACTCGAACTTCTTTTAAAAGGCATTTGGTCCTTAAGCTTTTGCATGGGTTTTTGGTGCAATAGAAGCTTAGGTGAATCCATATTCATATCCATCATCTTAAGCCTTTAAACAAATGAGTTTTAACTCATCTTCCTTGAGATTAATACTCTTATGAGGATTCAAATCTCCACATTGAAGATGAGCTTGAACTTTACTATTTTCTGTAGATTAGACTTAAGCTATCTTGGCATACCATTGTCTAAATCCTCTAGAAGACCTATCTAGGTGAATCTCCTAAGAAATACAACTTTCCATTAGTTGTATGATATTCAACTAACATCCCACCACCTTAGTCACCACAAAGGAGCATAACATGCAAGGTATTTGTTCTTGGAGCTAAATCCTTTGCAAAGCATTGACATCATGATTAGGGGAGCAATGAAGAGCTGATTGAATCATAGGAGAGCGACGATTAAGCTACTCAAGACAGATCTACAAAAGAGACTCAACTTGATAAGTAAGTTATCAAGTTTAAGAATTTGTATACTCTCCTTCATTATGTAGGATTGGGGGTAAGAGTTTGTGACTCAAACATTGTAGGTTCTTATGTGAGACCTTGGCTCTTATGTAGGGCTTAAATTCTAAGTTCTTGTGTAAGACTTTGACTCTTATGTAGGACCTTAGCTCTTGTGTATGGCATAAATCAAATCCTTATGTAGGTTACTGGCACAAGTATTTGCGTGTCGGTCTTCGTGGGAGACTCCATCGGGAGTAAACATAGGGCCTTGTGTAGGACCATTGTTAAGGGTCAAATATTACATATTAGACTCCAGTAATTATCTGATTTTACGAATATGATAATGCTTAACGTCTTATTTTAATCGTGTTTGTGTTGCAAGGTGAAATTATGAGCCTGGATTGAAAAAGGGTACTAACAACATTGATTTAACACTTATAAATCACCAAGGCAAGCGAAAGACTCCAGGGGGCAAAGATCGAAGAATTTACACGCTCAGGATTTGAGAAAATTCAATATTTCACGCTAAAGAGGCCTGAAAATCGTCCAGAATGCAAGATTATATGGTTCCCACCATCTGTTCAGCTTAAAACTTTATATATAGCATGAGGACCATAAATTAACCGTACACGTAAAATTTCATCTATTGGATCCTTGTAGAAGTGGCCCAACAGATAGATCAGCCCCTTAAATCCTAATTTGGGGCCCACCTAATACCTGGATATACTTCAAATTTGGTCTCAACCCCTTAAAGAGGATGAAACAACGGATGGACGAAATGGATTTCTCCTAAAACATCAAAGTGGACCCCATCTTGAGTGGCGTGTGCACAGAGCACACATGCACACGGTAAGCACCGTAACACTCGAGGTCGGTCAGCGCAGGGTTGACCGACGTTTGCTTCCAAAACAACAACGTCCGCTAGCGAGCGGATGCTATCCGATTGTTTATTTCTTGTGAGCCCCACCCATCATCCGATTGCATGATCCGGACCGTCCATTCACTCCAGACCCTAGGTAACCTTTTGACCCCATGCAAACGTACACAAGTGGATCTCCAGAAAACGTAAGATGGACAATGAGTTGGTTTCATACAGTGGACCGCAT
Organism: Magnolia sinica; assembly: GCF_029962835.1. Taxonomy (NCBI): domain Eukaryota; kingdom Viridiplantae; phylum Streptophyta; class Magnoliopsida; order Magnoliales; family Magnoliaceae; genus Magnolia; species Magnolia sinica. Next base: position 116,146,031 of record NC_080573.1, on the reverse strand, counting down.
CAAAACCCGATAAAAATCACTCCTTCCCAACTGGTTTTTCGCCAGGAATCTAATGAACAGGTCAGATTTCTCAGAAAACATCAATATGGGGCCCACCTAACATGTCAGCGCGTGTACGTGTGTAAGCCTATGCACGTCTGTGGAAAATTGAATTCTTCGGCAGTTTGTGGCCCACTATCTTTGATCATCTTGATGATCCAAACCGTCCATCGTGTAGCTCATCCAAAAACGCCCCAAGGGACATTATTTCTTTGGAAAAAATGTGAGGAAAGTGAAATTTTTTCCATGTGTTTCTTAGCTACGAAAATAAGTTACGCAGACGGTTTTCTTGGCTGACGCATGCGGCTGCCCGCGAAAGCTCCCTTCCAGCCGACCTAAACCTCTATAAAAGGAGGAGAAAGAGAGAGAGAAAGGGCATCCCTTAGTCGTGGAGATCATTCAAGCAGCCATGACGGCGTGGAGCGTGGGAGCACGAGAGGAGTCTTCCTCCTCTTTTTCTTCTTTAGTTTCTTCTTTCTTTTCATGTCTTACTAGGTCTTTATCCTGATTATGTCAGGCTAAACCTCTTAGCTAGGGCTAAGAAGTGAAGCTTGTAGCGTGATTGGGATGTTTGTTTAGTTTTGATTCATGTTTTGTTGAATTCTTTTAGATTCTAATTTGATTATGAAGGTATACTTTTAGTTTTTAATGGTTTGTGGTGACCTAAATTACAATGGATCTGTGATAGCTTTAAGTATGTTCTTTCCATTATTGAGATTGTGAAATTAGTAGGATCTGTTGTTCACCATCGTCCCATGGGTATGGTAAGGTGATGAAATCCTTCTTAACCTTCATAATTCTCTTATGATTGGCTGTGAGATTGGTAAATTGTTGTTATTTGTTATCATCTCCTGGGCATGGTTAGGTGATGGGATCACTTCCAAATCTTCACCAATCTTATCTGTTGATAAATTCGATCCGTGAGAAGTTTAGAGATCTAATAAATCTCTTCTTACCAATTGGATAGGATAGGACTCTGATTCCAGTTGTGTCCTTGAATCAACGCAAGGTAGCTTCCCAATTGCTACAAGTGGATCCTTGGTACCCTAGTTCTCACCTTTATTTTGATTAGTTTTTAATCAACTTCACAATTATTCCCTTCCTTTTACCTGATTTAGATTACATCTTCGTCTAATTCTAGTTCAAGTTACTTTCAGATTACAGTCCTTGTGGATTCGACCGTGGTCTTAACGAGATTATTACTATATCGCAACCTTATACTTGGGTGTGAACAAGTTTTTAGCGCCATTGCCAGGGATTGATGGTTACGTTTTCTGAGATTAACTAGTTTTAGAATTAAGTTAAGATTAAGGTTTTCTAACTTTAGGATTAGGTTTTATTTTTCTAATTTTAATTATAGGTTTAAAATATTCTTTTAGAAAATTTCTATTTTCTAGTTTTAGAAATTTTTCCTTTTTAAAAACTAGTTTTCTTTATATTTTTCTTTTTAGGATCTCTTGCTATTTTTAGACTTTCTATCTTTAGAAACTAACGTTACTTTCTATTTTTAGGGTTTAGAAACTTTCCTTTTTAGGAACTAGTTTATTTTTAAAAACTTTTTTATTTTAGGTTTGATTTTTTATTTTAGAAACTTTCTAATTCTAGGTCTTCTTTTTAGAAACTAACTCATCTTTCTAATTTATTTTTTTAGAACTTTCTGACTTTAGAATCTCTATTTTTAGAAACTAACTTGTTTGTTTTGTTTTACAGGTTTTTAACTTAGGAACCTCTAATTTGGTAACTTCTTTCTAACTTCTCCTCTATCTAGATCTCTTATTTTTATAGGATTTTTTTTTCTTTTATTTTTCTTAGGATTAAATTCAGAGTTAGTGTTTTACCATGGAAGAGTGGGTACATCAATATGCTGAGATGGATAAGAGATAGTGGGGAGGGATGTATAATGATTATGATGTAATTCAACCTATATCTCAAGACTTTTCTGAAAACATCATCAAGTTCCGACTAGAATATTATGCTTCATCGGTTAATAAGTCTTTACGTGATCATAATTATGAGAATGATGATTATTATTAACCATCATATTCTCCCACATATGATCCGTATGACTATAACCAGTACTGGAAACATCAAAATTGGAAATATAAACCAACAACATGTTATAATGATTATTCTCTTGGATACCCTACCTTGGAGATCCAACCAGAAACGATCCAAGAGAATTCATTTCAGCGTAACATGGACTGTCTTGCGGAAATTAGAAAAATCTTGAAAGTCCTTAATTTAAGTGATAATTCTCTTGGGTCCTCTACCTTTAAAATTCAACCAGAAACAATTTAAGAGAATTCAATTCAAAATTTCTTCCAAACTCTAGAGCTCAGCCAGCAAAATACACTCTAAAGACTGCAAGAACTTAGAAAAGATATTTAACAGTTGAGTTCACGTGAGATGATTGTGGAGAACTTTGAAATTTGGAATGAGGAATTGGATTCCGTTAATGAGCATACTGTTCAATTTCCCAATGAGTCGATCTCAATGACGGTCCAAAAGAATGATCAAGAGACATGGGTGTCTTTTAAATATAATGATGATGACAAACTTTATTCACATGACATACTAGGTTTTAATGATGAGGGAGAGGTTAGTTTATTCAAACCTCAACCCAATTTAGAAAGAGAATATGAGGAAAGTGATCCTATCCCAATAGTGTATTACACTGAATTGGAAGATGATGTGTATTGGGATGACGATCATGAATGTGCAGCCCAAATTCTCCTGGAATCAATCTCAAGTTTGGTCCAGGTCAATAATCAAGAAGTACAAGAAGTGATCGGTCATAATGAGCTACTCCACTCACCTGACATGTTTGATTTAAATGTGGAGGATGAACCCCTTATAACTGACCCTTCTAACTCTTGTGAAACATGTTTAGACCACTCCCCTAAATTGAATGATGATATGATTATGGAGAAGGACGAGTTGCTCGATATTGCTCTAGAATTTAAAACCACCCAGTTGAGGCCACTATCTAAGCTGCACACTTTTGACGATTCAATGCCTCTACTGAGTAGCTTCAATGAATAGAGTATTCACATCAATGCTTCTCCTATTGACTTTCAATCTGTTTGTGCAGGGTAAAAATAAGAGAGCATGCGTCCATATACTTTCAAAGACGATGAAATCCTTGGGCAGATCATCACAAACTTTAATATAGAAAACGAGTCACTCTCAATTGAATCTCCCATCTCTTTAGATAATTGGTTGGCACACTTTGCAGATTTAAACGATCTCATGACAAAAGAAATAGTAGATGCCTTGCAAGACAATACTTCGATGGTTGTCACAGATCGAGGGAGCCCATACTCTGAAATCCTTCCCTTCATAGATCTTCAATGCTTACCATTAAAGGAGGAAGAGCTCAAAATTGAACCAGAGTCTGAAACTTCGGACTGTGTTGAGACTACATCACTTTCTGAAAATTTTTCTAATTTCTATGTACTTGTAGTCTCTGATTCTACTTGTAGTCTCGATTCATCATGGGATTCTAACTTTGACACTTTTTATATCACAGGTAAATCATATATACTTTGGATGTCTCAAGCGATTAAACGATAATTTTTTGATGAGGTTTATAAATTTCTCTGGAATTTCATGCTCCAGGGTATCCAAGCCTATTGCAAAAAGGACTTTTGGATGATCCTATTGAGAAACCTACTGAGAAATTTATCCAGATATTGGCTAATAGTTTTCCCTTGCTTTCATAGGACTAGGGTAGTTTGCTTTATGCCGTTAGGTTAGTTTGCTTTCTAAGTTGTTTTATGATAGGTTGCTTTGGTTAGTTTCACTCTTGTGCTGACCCGCTCTCACGCTGATATCTCTTTGGAAAGGTTGTTCAATTTTCTCGTCAGGTACTTTCTTTCCATCACTTCTCTTTTACTTTCGTTGTCCCATATGCATTGCATACTTATTTCTTTTACATTGAGGACAATGTATATTTCAGGTTGGGGATGGGAGATTAGGTTACCTAATCAGTGTTTTCTCAGTCTTGAGTAAAAATTGTGAATTATGAAAATTTTTAGCAAAAATTGTGAATTGTGAAAAAATTTTAAAAAATTTTTAGAAATTTTTACGACTTTGAAGTGATTTTGACGGTCATCTTTGATTTAGACATATAAGATACGTAATGTTAATAATTTATAACACTTGGATTCAGTTATCTGTTAGATTTCACAGTTAAGTCAAATTGTTACTCCATAATTAGAAGTTTTAAACATTGATTGAGTCATGATTTTACATGTCACACCTAGCTTACATATTAAAGCTTTAGTTCGATATTGAATTGTTAACCTGGTAGTCACTAGACATGGAAGGAGCCAACCTGGGGAATTTGTCCATCATGTTCAAAGAAAAGAATGAATACCCAGCTAAAAAATAATTGTCTTCAGAAAGGGTTGGGCGAATGGTCTTCACAATGGGTGTGCTCCCTATAGGTGAGGGCTTGTTTCCCTTCTTTGGCTTTACCTTTAAAAGATTGACATAACATGAAAGTTATCAATAGAAAATCAAAAGCTGGAAGAATGAAAAGTTAAACTATAAGGCAAGTTTTAGTTTAGGTTATGGTTATCCTGAATGCTCTTGTGATTATCAATGTTATCATGAAAATAAAGAATTGAGTCCTAATTTGATAAGTTTAGGTTTCACTATACACTCATGGAACTCAACGTTTAGAATTGTTCTAATCGATGGATTAATACTTCAAACTTGACATGAAGTTTACTGTGCGCTTGAGTCCAAGAGAAAGTAATGCCCAATATTCATGAATCTTAGAATTCTATTGACTGAATTGTTGTTTGAAAATCACTCGAGTTTATAGAAATTATCCTGTAGTTCTCAACTTATTTTTCGCATACTTTACTCAGGACTAGCAAAATGCTGGTTGAGGATTGTGTTGAGGGTCAAATATTGCATATTAGACCCTAGTAATTATTTGATTTTTTGAACATGATAATGCTTAACGTCTTATTTTAATCGTATTTGTGTTGCAGGTGAAATTAGGAGCCTAGACTGGAAAAGGGTACTAACAGTATTGATTTAATGCTCATAAATCACCAAGGTAAGGGACGGATTCTAGGGGGCAGAGATCGAAGAAATTACCCGCCCGGGATTCGAGAAAATCCAGTATTTCATGCTAAAGAGGCCTGAAAATCGTCAAGAATACAAGATCACAGGGTTCCCACCATCTGTTCGACTCGAAACTTTATATATGGCATGAGGACCAAAATTAACCGTACATGTCAAATTTCAGCAATTGGATTCTTGTATAAGTGGCCCAACGAAGAGATCAGCCCCTTAAATCCTAATTTGGGGCCCGCCTAATACCTGGATATACTTTAAATTTGGTCTCAACCCCTTAAAGAGGCTCACAAAACGGATGGACGGGATTGATTTCTCATAAAACATCAAAGTGGACCCCATCTTGAGTGGCGTGTGCATGCGTGCTTTGTGCACACGCCAAGCACCATAACACTCAAGGTCGGTCAACGCAGGGCTGACCAGCATTTGCTTCCAAAACAACAACGTCCTGCGCTGACCGACATTTGCTTCCAAAACAACAACGTCTGCCAGCGGGCGGACACTGTCCGACCGTTTATTTCTTGTGGGCCCCACCCATCATCCGATTGCATGATCCGCACCGTCCATTCACTCCAGAGGGGGGGGGGGGGGGGGGTAAGGGTGACCTTTTGACCCCATGCAAACGTACACACAAGTGGATCTCCAGAAAACGCAAGATGGACAACGAGTTGGTTTGATACAGTGGACCGCATCGAAACCTGATAAAAACCACTCCTTCCCGACTGGTTTTTCCCCAAGAATCCAATGAACGGGTCGGATTTCTCTGAAAACATCAATATGGGGCCCACCTAACACGTCAGCGCATGTACATGCATAAGCCTACGCACGTCCGTGGAAAATCAAATTTTTCGGCCGTTTATGGCCCACTGTCCTTGATCATCTTGATGATCCAAACCATCTATTGTGTAGCTCTCGTCTAAAAATGCCCCAAGGGATGTTATTTCTTTGGAAAAAATGTAAGGAAAGTGAAAGTTTTTTCATGTGTTTCTTAGCTGTGAAAATAGGTTATGCAGACGGTTTTCTTGGTTGACGTATGCAGCTGGCCGCGAAAGCTCCCTTCCAACCGATCTAAACCTCTATAAAAGGAGGAGAAAGAGAAAGAGAAAGGGCATCCCTTAGTCGTGGAGATCATTCAAGCAGCCGTGGAGGCGTGGAGCGTGGGAGCACGAGAGGAGTCTTCCTCCTCTTTTTCTTCTTTAGTTCCTTCTTTCTTTTCATGTCTTGCTGGGTCTTTATCCTAATTATGTCAGGCTAAACCTCTTAGCTAGGGCTAAGAGATGAAGCGTGTAGCGTGATTGGAATGTTTGTTTGGTTTTGATTCATGTTTTGTTGAATTCTTTTGAATTCTAGTTTGATTATGAAGGTATACTTTTAGTTTTTAATGGTTTGTTGTGACTTAAATTAAAATGGATTTGCAATAGCTTTAAGTATGTTTTTTCCATTATTGAGATTGTGAAATTAGTAGGACTTGTTATTCACCATCGTCCCATGGGCTTGGTAGGGTGATGGAATCCTTCCTAACCATCACAATTCTCTTATGATTGGCTGTGAGATTGGTAAATTGTTGTTGTTTGCCATCGTCTACTGGGCATGGTTAGGTGACGGGGTCACTTCCAAATCTTCACCAATCTTATCTGTTAATAATTAGATCCCTCAAAAGTTCAGAGATTTGACAAATCTCTTCTTACTAATTAGATAGGATAGGACTCTAATTCCAGTTGTGTCCTTGAATCAATGTAAGGTAGCTTCCCAATTGCTACAAGTAGATCCTTGGCACCATAGTTCTCACCTTTATTTTTATTAGTTTTTAATTAAATTCACAATTATCTCCTTCCTTTTTACCTGATTTAGATTACATATTCGTCTAGTTCTAATTCAAGTTACTTTCAGATTACGTACAAGGTTCAGTCCCTGGGAATTCAACCTCGGTCTTACCGAAATTATTACTACATCGCAACCCTATAATTGGGGTGTGAACAAGTTTTTGGCGCCATTGCCGGGGATTGACAATTACGTTTTCTGAGATTAATTAGTTTTAGAATTATGTTAAGATTAGGGTTTTCTAACTTTATAATTAGGTTTTATTTTTCTAATTTTAATTCTAGATTTAAAATCTTCTTTTAGAAATTTTCTATTTTCTAGTTTTAAAATTTTTTTCCTTTTTAGAAACTAGTTTTCTTTATATTTTTCTTTCGAGGATCTCGTGCTATTTTTAGACTTTATATCTCTAGAAACTAACATTACTTTCTATTTTTAGGGTTAAAAAACTTTCCTTTTTAGTTTATTTTTAGAAACTTTTCAATTTTAAGTTTAGATTTTTTATTTTAGAAACTTTGTAATTCTAAGTCTTCTTTTTAAAAATTAACTCATCTTTCTAATGTTTTTTTTTTTAAATAAAAAAAATAAAAAAATTTAACTTTCTGACTTTAGGATTTCTACTTTTAGAAACTAACTTGTTTTGTTTTATTTTGTAGGTTTTTAACTTTGGAACCTCTAATTTGATAACTTTTTTCTAACTTCTCCTTTATTTATATCTCTTATTTCTATGAGATTTTTTTAAAATTTTTATTTCTTTTAGAATTAGAGTTTCACCATAGAAAATTTTTTTAATGGTCAATGATCACCGTTGCTTCTCACATGGTCCACCTGAAGTTTGTATCTACTTTTTTTTTTTTTCACCATTACCAGAGTTTAAAATAAGCCGTAAAACAGATGAACGGCCCGGACATAAAATGCATACATTTAGGCGGGCCCTAAGTCAGAGCCGCACCGACATAGCTAGTTCCTGTGTGAGAGCAAGGCGCGTTCCGCTGTGAGACATTATTGGAGCCAAAGATGGTGGGCCCACATGTTGCTTATTACTGTACAAGTCAACTTCGAATACCCCATCTGCACAGAAAAGCATAAGAACAGGTGGGCCCCGCGACAAGCACGTGATCATGTTGGCATGTCGGTGACGTGTCTTCTTTTCTCAGCCGGTTAAAGAGGATCCCTGCGACCAGGGACACATCTTCAACCTCATGGCCTAAACGCACCAGACGTCTCCACTTCCGTGATCTGGCACGTTGACAGGGAAGCCGATTGGACGGCCAAGATAGATGGATCAAACTAGTATTTATGTTTTTCCTTCATTCATGTGCTCGTGACCTTATGAGATGTATGACACAAAAACATCTCAGTAGTTCGTAAAGGTCTCAACAATGGATGGTTCATATCCTCACGTAAGCAAGTGAAATGGATCAAAAGTGTAAATAAAAAACATACATCACAATGGGGCCCAGGGGATATGGTTGGTTTTGGGTTTACCATCCATTCCTCTTTCAGTTGATAGGGTATTCGGCGCACCGTATTACATGAGATTAGGTGAGATATAATTGGATTTGGCCCATTGCAATTCCATCCGGCGTGTGAAAAGGATGGAAATGTTGGAATTAGGTGGGATGGAATTGCATTTAATCCTACAAAATTGTATTTGATTATTTTAGTGGATTTTAAAATCTATTATATATGTGGGCCTCACATTGATACATGTGTTTGCCTATGACGTCCATCGATATATGCTATTTACACGTGAAATTCTTGTTATACAAGTGTACAAGTGAACGACATTTGTTGTGAATTTGATCCGTTGATTACAATTTCTTGATCCACCAAACATGATTTTACTTAATTTAGTGTTTTCTTGTGATAAAAAATTTATCCCAAACAATGGATTGGATGACTATAATACTATAGTATTTCTAAACATGCAAGTATTGTGCAATAATAATGTAAATCCCATCTAATACAATTCAATACCATTCAATTCCACAAGGGCCGAACACATGAAGCAAAGCACGAGAATGAAGTGCAGTGGTTTGGCTAGCGACCCCAACACCATGGAGCAACCTTGTGTCAAAGCTATGTGGGCCCATTATCATATATTATATGTGTTTTATTTATGCCATCAGTTCATTTTGGCCGCTGATTTTAGAGCAGGAGTTTTCTATCGTTGAAAACTTCTTACCGATTATAGAAGTTTTGGATCAAGTTAATATTTGCGTTATCTAGTCATTCATATCCGTGTGTTCTTTTGACGAGGTTGGATGGTAAATAAATATATGTGGGCTATATCATCATTTCAGCGGTGACATCATTCTTCTTGCTATTTCACGTGGTGCTGTTAACTTGATCTTTAGACCTACCTGTTATTTCTTAGATGAACCTAAAAAATAGATGGACAACATGGATAAAACAAATGCTGGTGGGGCCACAATGCTTTGACAGGAGATAACTTAGCTGGCTGGTATTTTGGTCAGGAGCCAAACCGGCTCCTTTGGTAGAACTCCCTCTGCATTCACGAGTGACTGTAGCACGTGTGGCATTTGAAGAGAGGGCACGTGTCGCACTTGAAAGAGAGGCGTATGCTATCAGCATTCCAGAGAGGCGACATCATACGAAAAAGCCGCATCGATCGGAACGCGGCAGAGCCATCTTTCCAAAGTATACGTGGCAAGTTGCGTATGTAACTTCGCGGGCGCGGCTTCGGTGGGTCCGACCCACCATGAAGTATGTTGCTTATATCCACGCCGTCTATCTGTTTTCAAAGCTTATATTAGAGTATGAATTAAAAAACTGAATCAGATTAAAATCTCAAATGGACCACACCAAAATAAAAGGTTGTAATTAAATACCTACCATTAAAAACTTCTTGTATTTACCAGAATGTTTATTTTCCATCCAACCTGTTGATAAGATTACAAAAATATAAATGAATGAAGCACACAAATATCAACTTAATCCGAAACTTTTGTGACCCACAAAACGTTTTTAACCATCAATAATAACCGCTGTTTCCATCCGTGTAGTCCACCTGACATTTCAATCTACTTCAATTTATAACCGTCAACTGTTCTGTTTTCTACCCATCTCCTTGAGAGCCCCTCAGCGTACGCCGATCGTGTGGTGTTGCCAACCCCACGTCCTGCTTTTTTGGTGTGTCGATGTCTTGTGCAGTATAGGGTCCATCCGTTTCAATATCCACGTTGTTCATCCGTTTTACTAACGTTCGCCACATCAAAGAATACGGTGGTGAATAGACACTCACCATCTTAGGGAAGCGGATTGGCTGGTGTACCACACACCAGCTATATAGCTGGTGTATTGACGTCGGCAAGTTCTGTGGGTCCAATCATGACTTATGGACCGTGTGGATATAACACATACAATGACCTCCAAAAATATATGGACCGTGTGGATATAACACATACATTATGACGTGTCACGTAACTTTGTGACGTCAACCAACTGCCGAGATAATCCGCATCCGAACACATTTACCCGTTTGTAACGCCCCTCGAACCTCGTTCAGCGCACTTGGAAAAATAATCTGTGATCCGTACGTGTTTGGGTCTAAATACATCGTTTCTGACACGTGTACGGTCAAGAGATGCCAGTACCATAATTGTGGTTCTCCATGCTCTACCGTATCAAACTCCCTCTGCGCAAACTCTGATCGAGACCCGCTCGGATACCGACACCATACCGATTCCAATCCCACTGACCGCACGCGGGTTACTAAAAACCGTCCATCTGACCCATCACCGGAATCCTGGGATCTTCACCTTCCATTTAATCTTTTTCATCTCATATCTAGCTTGAATCTTCTTTCTATAATCTAAATTACAACAAGACTGTGGGGCCCACTTTTAGATTACTTGAGATGTTGTTATGGTGGGCCAAACATCTTTCTTATGTGATGATCCTACCCATCTGTGGATTGAATGGTTAGGATCAATCAATGGGGAAGATTTTGGGCTATCTAGCATCCACAATAATCCGCACCGTACATTCTGAACGGTGCAGATGACCTAAAGATGAGACGAAAATCTACAATCTGTTGGGTCGATCACAGCCGAGTGCTGAACAAGCGTTTAAGATCCGGGCCATTCATTGTGTGGGGACCGTTGCAAACATGTCCAGACACAGAAATAAATATATAAAGGCCTGATATTTGGGCCGGGCCAAGATATGCTTTAGTGGTCCACGCCCAGTGAGTGGTCTAGGTGTTGCGAGATGAATCACACTTCGAATTGGACGGCTGTCGTTTTCATTATCGGGTGCGGGTCACCATCAACAACCGTTCACATGTGGGGAACACCACTAGATTAAGGTGATCCCCCACACCTGAACCACTTTGATTAAGATCGGACCATTGAAAATAGCCAGGAATAGTAATTAGGTGTGGGCGTTTGTCGCGGCGGATCATTTTGCTGGTACATGTATAATAGAAAATGTTGTTAGGTTTGGCCCGCCTGGCTATTACATGCATGAAAAGGGGAATCAATGAGAAGATATCATATTTGTGGTGTGTGTTGATGGTCCAAACATCCAACCAAACTGGGTGAGATTTGGACGTAGATTTCTTGCTCGATTATTAATGGTCCATCAATGGACCACAATGGTCCACATAGGTCTTTTTGGTTAACAGTGACCTATGTCTGGGCCTCTTCTTCCTTACCATTCGTGATCAACGCAGGCTGCATGTTAGTAGTACGTTGTTATTGGTGGGTGTTGTGGGCCCTAATGTGTTTTATCCGTGTCGTTTGTCCATTTTTTTATTTGAGATCCCTCTCCAGGGCATAACCCTGGGTGTATATGGAATTAAGACGGATCCCATGGGTTATACTGTTCACGGCGAGATAAAAACCATTCCACGCACTCTCGTGAAGCGCTTGGATGCTGCCAATATGGAGATATAAGTTTTCACCCCTGTGTAGGGCTCACCAAGATATCAATGGGATATCTACTCCCTCCATTTTCATCTGCCTTCATTCAGCTATGAAGTTGTTTTGAGGCAGCTATAAAGTATTGAGTGGCGCACACCATGAGAAGCAGTGGAGATGCAAACCCATCCTTTTGTGACCATCCAAACACCTTGTTGGATATCGCATGGGCTATTCCAAACCTATGGGATCAACAAACAAACACTGACACCACCATCATTACCTTAAAAATCATTCTATCCCACCAAATCTCATGGGATCGGTCTGACCAAACACGCCCTAAAATTAAAACATATCCAAATCTCAAGAAGACTACACAACGGGAAATTATGACACAGACCCAGTATTTTCCCAGACCGTCTATCAATGGCTCCATGGGGTCCCTTTTATTTTTATTTTTTTTTCTTTTTCTTTTTTTGAGATCTTTGAATGCATCACCTTAAAATTTAAATAAATCCAATTCTCAAGTAAACTACATGACAGGAAACAGGAGACGAACTATGATATATATATATATATATATATATATAAAACCATACCAGTGGAAGTAATAGGGATTGAGAGCCTATAGTTGAAAACTTCTTACCTCCCATTACAGTTTTGGATCAAGTTAACTTTATGTTTTTCTTTTCATTCAGATGTATATGATCTTGTGAATGGTTTGGATGAAAAATAAACACCAACAGGCTTTAGTAGGTTTTCAGCAAGAGTTCAATTCCCTCTACTTCATGCTATGCGGTCCACTCGAGCCTTTAATCCACCTACATTTCAAGCTCATCCTTAAAATGATCTTCTAAAATAACTAGATGGTGTGGATAAAACATATATATCATGATGGGCCCACAAAGGCCCTGACATAATTGTCCATCTCTAGTTTAGTCTACCCAATCCACGTATGCAAGGACAATGGTGACTATCTTCCTTGGGCCATTGTAATGGTTATTTGCAATCTATCCTGATTACAAATTAGTTTAACCTAAAATTTATGTTACCTCAAAAAGTTTGTAATGGCGGGGCATTCAATCAACACTACTTCCCATGCTATGGTCCACTTGAAATTTTCATCTATATCAATTTTTAGCTCGTGTCTTAGAATAAGCTTGAAAAACAGATAGATAACAAGGGGGGTGTTTGGCGCCTAAATTAACCCATGTGATACTACCGGTTTCAGATATGCTATAACCCTTGGCTTAGAAAGACCAATGTACGTGTGACCTCGTGGCACCCGTGTGTAACAGCCACACCAGTATTAAGTTCCGTCCGACAATGGGTGCTCTCTAGCCCAAAAGTCAAGCGAGTACGCTCATTAGGTGGACCAAACATGTTTTTTTGAACGTGGACCATTGACCATCTTTTCACAATCCTTTTATCGTACTCGTCTGTCCCTTGATTAGCCCAGCAGCGTAATTTTCTAGCTGGCAAACATGTAAAGTGGGGCCTACTTAACCAATAGCCTAGATCTCACACAAATTCACGATGGCACATGTGAGGCAGGGCGGGAGTCCACTAAGAAATCTCGATGCTCTGAGGGTGTACTGTAATTGTGTTCATGCACCCATGCACCTAACTACCCAAAACGCCAACTCCACCGTTGATAGGCATAGAACAACCCTCGCAATCATTAGGGGTCGTTTGGCACCGTGGATTTGGATTTGAGGGGATTGTTTGCAGAAACGGGTTGGCTACGCCCCCTTACACCAGCCAATGGCTGGTGCTCTGTGGGCCCCACCATGATGTATGTGTTTCATCCATACTGTCAATCGATTTTTACATATCATCTTATGGTATGATACCAAAAATGGGGTATATCCCAATCTCAAGTGGACCATTTTACAGGAAACAGTGTTGAATGAGCGTCGACCATTAAAAACATTTTGGGGGTCATAAATGTTTTGGATCAAGCTGAATTTTGTTTTTTCCCTTCAACTCGGCCTATATGACCTAATCAACATATTGGATGTCAAATAAACAGTACAATGAGCCTTAGGAGGATTTTAATGGTGGATATCCAATCACAATTGTTTTCATGTGGTGTGGTCCTCATGAGATTTATATCCCTCTCATTTTTCGGATCAAGCCCTAAAATGATTTGTAAAAATGGATGAATGGAATGAATGAAACACACACATCTTGGTGGGGCCATATAACATCGACTACTAGCCATGGGGCTCGTGGCCTGGGAGTAGCCAATCCGTTCCCATCGTTGGTTTTCAAATCCCCTTAAAAGCGAACGGATTGGCTACTCTCCCTTGCCACTAATTCGGTTGATGCTACGTGAGACTCAGGCCTCGTTTGTTAAATCTGAAGTCTAAAGCCTGAATCTAAAATCTAAACCCTGAATCTGAAATCTAAAGCCTAAATCTGAAATCTGAAGTAAAAAAACTTGTTTGGTAACTATGGCTGAAGTCTGAAAATTAAGTACTGAAATCGAACAATCTGTTTGTTAACAAATATCTGAAATGTCTGAAATATGTTAATTTGACACATTTGCCCCTATATATCTCCTGTTTAGAAATGCTTTACGTTATAAAGAAATTATTTTTTATTAAATGAAAATAAAATTATTCTATTTAATTCAAATAAACTATAAAGTATTTAATAGAAAATTAAAATATCATTATTCATAAAAACAGATAAAAAATTAATGAATTGCATGTATAAGTGTGGCGGCAATTTCTTCTCGCATATTGGACATAATAGTTTGTTCGAAGTTTCCAAATACTCCTTCCACTTCAGACATATCATTCTCTGATTCGATATTCATTTCTGATAGAGCATTTTCATCATTGTATTGTTGGAAGAGTGGATTGAAGATAGATTCTTTTCTGATGTAGTTAGCATGATTTTTATTAAAAGTGATGAAATGATTTTTATTAAGAGAATGAGATCAGTGAGGCAACTTAACATAAGCATCACACTACAAGTTTTCTTCCGTGGGATTGTGATGTGAGGCCCATTGCTTTGAATTCGAGTGAGATTTCAAACAATGAACCCATCAAAAAAATAAATAAAATAAAAGTGATCCACAAAAGCATATTGATCTTGATAGAGGAGTTTTAAAATGAAAAAAAAAAAAAAGTTCATTGGCACACGGTTCGCACTGAGAGTTAATGCTGGCATTCTCAAATCTTCAGTGGCCCCACGAATATTTCAACTGTGGACATTTAATTATCACTTTTTCAGCCCACTTGAGGATTGGATACGGTTCATCTTTGGCCTCATGTCCTAAAATGAACTCACAAAACGGATGGACGGTGAGGATTTCTCACAAACATCCCAGTGGCCCCATCTGCGCTCCCAGCGTAGGAACTCCCCGCGAAAGGCTTTCGCAGGAAACCAGCGTCCTAGACGGAAACGGATTGGCTACTCCCTCAGCTACTAGCGCTGGTGGTCGGTGTTCTGTTAGCCCTTCCATGATGTATGTATTCCATCCATTCCGTTCATCTATTTTTACAGATCATTTTAGTGCTTGGCCCCAAAAATTAGAGGGATACAAATCTCAGGTGGACCACAATATAGGAAAACAATAATAATTGGATATGCACAATTAAAATCCTCCTAAGGCCCACTGTACTGTTTATTTTCCATCTAATCTATTCATAAGGTCAAAAATATCTGGAGGAAGAAAAAGCAAATTTCATATTGATCTGAAACTTCTGTGACCCCAAAAGGGTTTCAATGGTAGACGTTCAATCCCCAGCTGCTTTTTGCAATGTGGTCCATTTTTTCTTTAGATCTGTCTTATTTTTCAGCTCAAGCCTTGCGAACGAGCTCGAAAAATGGATGGACGGTTTGGATATAACAAATACCTCGTGATGGGACCCACAGAATTCTCTTACTTCAATGCACCAGCCAATCCATCCCAGGCTCCCAGGGACGCGGATTGCGTACTGAGTAACCCAACACGCTAAGCGTACTGAGTAAACTCTGTGGGGTCCATCATGATTTACATATTTTATCCACTCCATCCATAAATTTTAAAAGATAATTTTAGGGCTCTGTACCAAAAAAAAAAAAGTACATCCAAGTCTCAAGTGAAACTCACCAAGGGAAACAGTGTGAATTGAAATTATACAGTTAGAAAATTTCTTGGGGGTACAGAAGTTTTGGATCAATCCGTCGTTTGTGTTTTCCTTTCATTAATATCTGTGTAATCTTATGAACAGGTTGGATGACAAATAAACTTCACTGTGGGGCCCACGGAGCGCTGACCACCAGCCATTTGCTGGTGGTTAATTAAGTACTATTTATATTACAAATGCTATATATTTTTTAAATTCAGATCTTAACCATTTAAATCTGGAATTCCCGAAGCATAAGTGCCCATTTTCTTTGGGGTATTGAGGATCCAACGTTTAGGATGGTGGATTGGAGTTTATAAAAGGAGATTAGAAACATCTAATGGTTGTGATCTCTCTAAGATCTACACTTAGTGGTCCATTGATTGGTTTATATTGTCCCAATTCATCTCCAGCCTATATTAACCCATGTGATACTACCGGTTTCAGATATGCTATAACACTTGGCTTAGAAAGACCAATGTACGTGTGACCTTGTGGCACCCGTGTGTAACAGCCACACCAGTATTAAGTTCCGTCCGACAATGGGTGCTCTCTAGCCCAAAAGTCAAGCGAGTACGCTCATTAGGTGGACCAAACATGTTTTTTTGAACGTGGACCATTGACCATCTTTTCACAATCCTTTTATCGTACTCGTCTGTCCCCTGATTAGCCCAGCAGCGTAATTTTCTAGCTGGCAAACATGTAAGGTGGGGCCTACTTAACCAATAGCCTAGATCTCACACAAATTCACGATGGCACATGTGAGGCAGGGCGGGAGTCCGCTAAGAAATCTCAATGCTCTGAGGGTGTACTGTAATTGTGTTCATGCACCCATTCACCAAACTACCCAAAACGCTAACTCCACCGTTGATAGGCATAGAACAACCCTCGCAATCATTAGGGGTCGTTTGGCACCGTGGATTTGGATTTGAGGGGATTGTTTGCGGAAACGGGTTGGCTACTCCCCCTTACACCAGCCAATGGTTGGTGCTCTGTGGGCCCCACCATGATGTATGTGTTTCATCCATACCGTCCATCTATTTTTACATATCATCTCATGGTATGATACCAAAAATGACGTATATCCCAATCTCAAGTGAACCATATTACAGGAAACAGTGTTGAATGAGCATCGACCATTAAAAACATTTTGGGGGCCATAAAAGTTTTGGATGAAGCTGATTTTTGTTTTTTCCTTTCAACTTGGCCTATATGACCTAATCAACATATTGGATGTCAAATAAACAGTACAATGAGCCTTAGGAGGATTTTAATGATGGATATCCAATCACAATTGTTTTCATGAGGTGTGGTCCTCGTGAGATTTATATCCCTCTCATTTTTTGGGATCAAGCCCTAAAATGATTTATAAAAATAGATGAACGGAATGAATGAAACACACACATCTTGGTAGGGCCCATATAGCACCGACTACTAGCCCCGGGCCCGTGGCATGGTAGTAGCCAGTCCGTTCCCACCGCTGGTTTTCAAATCCCCTCAAAAGCCGAACGGATTGGCTACTCTCCCTTGCCACTAATTCGGTGGCTGGTGGCTGGTGGTACGTGAGACTCACCATGATGTATTTGTTTCATCCATTCCATTCATTTAGTTTTAAAGATCAAGTTAGGGCTTGATCCATTCCATTCATCCAGTTTTAAAGATCATTTTAGTTCTTGATACAAAAACTTATAAGAATATAAATCTCAGGTGAACCACGCCACAGGAAAACAATAATGATTGGATATTCACCAGTAAAATCCTCCTAAGGCACACTATAGTGCTTATTTGACATCTAATCTATTGATTAGGTTGTTCAGGACCATATGAAGGGGAAAAACAAAGATCAACTTGATCCAAAACTTTTATGGCCCCCCAAAAAGTTTCTAATGATCAATGTTGATTCAACACGGTTTCCACTTGATATTAAGATATATCTCATTTTTTTTTTATCTCATACCATAAAATGATTTGAAAAAAATACGTAGATGGCATGAATGAAACACATACATCATGGTGGGGCCTACACAGCACCGACCATCAACCATTGGCTGGTGGGGGAGAGTAGCCAATCCGTTTCTCTCAAAAGAGGGGGTTTGAAATCACATGAGAGGTTGAATTACACCCAAAATCATTTTAATAGTTGCATGTGTAACAAGTGTGTCACCACCATATTATCCTATTGGGCACATGACCTATTAATGATAATGATATCTATTGGGATCCTTGCTCTTGCTTGGCTGGTAGACTCTTGTGCTTGTGGCCCATCTAAGGCTTAAAATTTCATCATTTTTGAACAAAGCATTTATTTCAGTGGGCTTATTGCAACCATTTTGTCAAATATTACCTATGTAACTAATAAGAGATATTAAAGTTATTTAGTAATAAAATTCAAATCCCTATAAATATACCATGCATAACTACTTTTAGATTAAAGTTGATTCTCAATTTAGGGTGCCAAACACAATAGGAAAATTTCAAATCCACGCTCCCAGACGGGCCCATATACCATCCGAACCATCCTAAAGGTGGTGATCCAACTGACATCCGAGAGGAATGATGATTTAACGGATATTAGGCGCTTGGGATAGACAAGGAATATGGTTGGTACGAAAGACCGATCACATGCGTTGGAAATTATGGTAACTAACACACGCTTTTGATATGTGGGTTCCACCATGTTACCCATTTAGAATCTAAACAATGCATCACATCAAAGAGGAAGAAAAAAACTACTCAAATGGGACAGACCACAGCAAATCATGCCTAAAACATACACATTCATTTGCTATGGCCCACCTAAATTTTGGAATCTAGATCTAACATCTGTATTTTAGATTGTACTCAAACATTACGTGGGCCCCACACAGCCCCAAGGGTGAGATGGTACTCAAACGTTACGTGGGGCCCACACAGTTCGAATTCATGGTAATGATTATATGTAGGAATAAAATGTGATCATTCACCGTGCAAAAAGGGGCCCCACAGCTTGGACCGTCTGATGAAATGGGAACATATAATTAAAATAATATCATGAAAATAAATAACTAAACAAATAAAATTTTGACCCGTTCTAATTTCATTTTCAATGCATGTCGGAATAAGTCGCATCTATTATTTTAATTATTAAATAAAAAAATTAAAAAAAAAAAAAAAACTTTATTTACGGGCGAGTGGCAGTCAAAGTGTCGATCCCTCCGCAGGGTGCCTAGGATCGGGATCTCATTGGGAAGTGAGCAACGCTAAAGTGACGAAAATTGCCTTGAAAATGTATGGCTATGTCCAAAATGCCCTTTTGATGGATTTGACCAGGAAGAAAGAACTATTTACACGCGTGTGGAGCACTGGCCAGACACGTAGGTTCCATTTTCCAATACTGAACACGTGCGAGAGATCCGAGTTTATCATCAGGTGGGGTTCAGTGATTAGATTTATTTTCCATGATTATTATGTTTTTAATTCCTGAGGTAGGTCACAATGTTAAAAAAAAAAAAAAGACGGTCAAGACCATTTTTATTAGCTATCTCCTTATTGTACTTGCAGGGGTTCTGTGGGGCCACCATAATGTATGTGTTTTATCCATGCTGTCCATCCATTTTAACATATCATTTTAAGGTATGACCCAAAAAAGGAGGCAGATCCAAAACTCAAGTGGGCCACACTACAGGAAACAGTGGGGATTGAACGCTTATCGTTGAAAACTTCAATAGGGCCACAGGAGTTTTTTTTATTATTATCAAGCTGATCTTTGTGTTTTCCCTTCGTTCAGTTCCATGTGACCCTATGAGCAAAAAATAGAGTACCCCACCTGATGCAGTGCTCTGATCTCGCACATGTTACCTACAGATGGATGGGTAGGCTCCAACATTGCAATTTCATACGTGTGCCACAGATGGATGGGTAGGGCTCCAACACGTATGTAATATCATTCTAGAAGACCTGATCAGAAAAGTGATGTGCATATGCAGTTGAGATTCTGCATTTGAGTTAAAATAGGTTTGCGTTAAGAAAGGCATGTGGCATGCATTGAAATGAGCATGCATGCATGAAGAAGTACATAGAGATCATGGTATGGTAACATGGGTTTTTCTTTTTTTAGCTTGAAAGATTCTTTATGGTAGGTGCCATGAACATGACCATGGTTTCCATGATTTCAAGAAAGAAGTGCATGAGACCTCATATTTCTCTCTCGGTATGAAATTGGCACATTCGTTTCCGATAAATGCGAAGCTGATCATGTGAACACATGTGGATGGGTCGTTATTGCTGTGGAGGTTCCTCGCGTCTAATCCACTCCGTCCATTAGATGCACCTTTTGATCTTTGATGATCGGTTAAAAATAGCCTGAATGAAACTTAGATAGGCCACATCACAGGAAATTATTGAGAAGAGACGCACCATCTGATAAACCTTTTCCGCTCTGTGTAGGGCGCATCATTTTATATATTTGCTCGCCCTTGCACACGTTTCATAGGCATCTAATCTGAACGGTCCATGTGATGTGGCATCTGATGAAATCCCAAAGGATCAATTTTCACTATGATCTAAACTTACGGTGGGCTATAGAAAAGAGAGATGCAAATCAAGGGAGGAAACTGTTTTCTATTTTCATAGCCCACCAAAGTTTTGGATCAAAGTAAAAGTTGGCCTGAGGGTTTCACAGGGTGTTGCATGACGTGGACCGTTCAGATTCTTAACTCACATCCGTAATATGAGTGCAAAATCTAAATTATCCATATGATACAATACTCCATGAAACCTCTAAGACCCAACTTTCACCTTGACCCAAAATGTTGATGGGCCATGGAGAAAAGGAAACAATTTTCTCCCTTGATTTGCCTCTCTTTTGTCACAGCCCACCAAGGTTTTGGCTAAGAGTAAAAGTTGATCACAAGAATTTCTTAGGTTGATGCATCACATGAACCATTTAAATTTTGGATTCATATCAAAGGTGGTAGGTGTTGAAAAAGTTCTTATATCAACTCACTAAAACTTTTTTATTTATTTATTTATTTATTTTTAATACACTCACACACAGCCCCCACACACTCACGAAGCCTTTTTTTTTTTTTTTTTTTGTTTTGCTTTTAACACACCCCCCACACAGTCACGCCCAGTGGGATTTCACCACCTATGGATACTGAGACCCTTTGGCCGAGTGTTGAAACTCCCGAGAGTCAACTCACGAAAACTTATGGGCACGTGAGCATTCGTCTCTCTCTCTCTCTCTCTATATATATATATGGGCGCGCGCGTGATGTGGCAGGCAGGCCACAGGCAAGATTTTACATCGTTCATCTGGGCCACCTAAGTTTTAGATGGGCCTGAATTTTTGTTTCCACAGCCAGCATGAGGGGAACACAATGGTTATGGTGGATCAGAACATGGTACACCTCTTTCATAAAAACTTTACTCTAGCATGGGGTGATGTGATGGTCCATACACAGGCGCCCAATAACTCAAATTAAACAGTCCAAATTGTAAGTTCTTCCTTAGATGGGTCATGCAAAACGTTCACTAATTCGAACACATAACTAATCAATTAGTGGAGACTTTTTTGAATGGTTGAGATGAAAAATAGCCAATCATCCAAATTCAACAAACGAGTATTGGTGAATAAGAGGTTAAGATTGTTCAAACAATCACATTTTGGGATGTCGTTCCATCTACAATGGATCTTCCAATCTCGACCGTTTAATTTCAGTTAATGTATGCCATTTTGGGATGGTGATCTATCTACAATGGTTTGTAGGTGATTGCATATAAAGAATCACACTCATACAGCCTCACATCATCCATTCCCGCATGCCAGCAAAAGAGTAAAATTGCAATTATAGAAAACCCATGACTGCGAGAATGAAAATTTCTAAGATAATGATACTTCTTGTCCGGCATGAAATCACCAGCTTTGCTAAGCCCACATCCATATGCAATAAAGATTATTTGCCAGCATGGCATAATAGATCCTAGATCCTATCCGTCCATTAGAGGGGCACCATCATATTGATGCCCTAGCCCAAAAATCCAGTTGATCCACTTGTTAGGTGGCCATGGTCTGCAAAACAAATGTACGGCTATGAAAAAGTTGGCTAAGGTTTTCTAACCCATCTACCATTTCCAATACTAGGGCCATATGATTAGTGGACCAACTTATTTTTTGAAAAACATGTAGAAGGTTGGATAGATTAGATCTTGCATTGGATGCGCCATGCTGGCATGCTATTGAAAGAACGCTGATTAGGGCCCGTTTGGATACCATCAAATAAGTTACTTTTTCTACTTAAAGCAGTAGATAAGTAACTTATTTGAGATGAGTAGCGTTTTTTTTTTTACTTGAAGTTACTTAATCACTTTGGTTTAATAAGCAGAAACCTAGATAAGTTACCTGGGCATAAGTAACTTATTTTAAATAACTTAAGATCCAAATGCCCCCTTCGTGGCACTATCGGGTGAAAACTGTTGGGCACATGAATGCAAATGAAAGCATCGCCATATGCATGTGGATACAAACATAATTTGTTATTTGAACTACATATGGCACTAAAATGGAGTAGTCCAACTATTTATAATCTAGCTATCTTGAAAAAGGAAAGATAATATCCATCCCTAAGATTTGATTGTGCAGATGACAATTGTTGGATTTTTTCAAAATAAAGTAAATAAGAAAAATTTTGTTGGGTTTTTTTTATTATATATAAAGGAAAAAAAAGAAAGAAAGAAAGAAGAGACTTGTGAAATTTTGTGTATGTCTGTGACCATTCAATTGTGATTGGTGGTCTCTCGGTGAATAGAGCATCCTTTGATTTTAAAATAAGGATGAAAATATATTTTAATAAACAGATACTACCTTAAAAAGTCACTAAAACATAAAAAGGCACATGTTTTTTTTTTCATGAAAGGGACTCTTAAGCGTCCTTAAAAGTCTTCAAAAACTCATTTTCAAGTTACTCTGAATCACAACAATTCCAACAATCTCTTCTCCTCCTATTTCTTTTCAATTTTTCTTTTTGGAACATTTAAAGAAAGTTGTAGAAATTGTATATTAATCAAAGAGTAAATTATAAATTGAAAAAAGGTCAAAAAGTAAAATGTGACATTAAAGAAGTCGAGTGGCATATGCTGCAAAAGTGCATTTGAAGTATCTTTTTTCGATTTAAGCCAATATCTCACATTTCTCTAATTTTAGGCGAATTTGTTGCAACCTTATTGCAATCTAATTTAACTACGTGCAAAGTTCAAATATCTCCTTAAAGATAACAATCTTATAATGTGCTTTAAACCTATCTTTAAGCGTGTTTTTCTCTTGCTTTTCTTCCTCTAATCTTTCAAAATTAAGTTGGAGGTGGTCCTTAATTAACAAAGGAAATTGTCTAAAGGCGCATACCATGAATGGTGAGGATTGAAGTTTGTTTACAATGATCATGGAAATTTTAAAATTTTTAAATTTTTTTTTTTTTTTTTTTAAAAAAGAAAACTCACATCCTAAAATTATTAGAAAAAGTAAATAAGATAACAAACAAGCCTTGATAATTAAACAACATAGCAATGCAACATAGGAACATCCAAAGATGCCACTCTCCCTCTTAGAACACCTACTCCCACATGTAATATCCAAACATCTATTCTGCAATATAAAAAACTTATGTCTATATTCACTTCATAGAGTGTATGATCAGGAGCCAATTAAACTCCCCTAATCTATTTTAGTCCGTATCTAAACATTTCCGCTAAATGGTAATTAAAACATAAACGGTATACATTGGTATATACTTGACAACTAATGACACCTTAACAACTCTAACTAAGACACCTAATATTGGAGAAGAGAGTGTGCCAAACTCATGACGGTTTTTGTCGAATCGTTACTCGTTATGCTTCGTGCCCGACTTGCGTTTCCCTCCCCAATGATGGCCCATGGAAGCATGTGGGAGGGCTTCTAGATTGTAATCCGATGCCGTTCGCCTCCGACCTTTTCATTATCCTTAGCCTCTTGCACGATTCGATAAACATCCTGCATTGCATGGTTAAGAAAATTAACGAGAATTACTCTAATGGGGTTGTTTGGGAAAGTGGAAATTTGTGGAAGATAAATCGATTTTCATGAAAATTTACTTTCCTTTCGATGAGCCCCACATTTTTTTTTTGTTAGCTTGTTAGTACACCCCACTGTCAGTTGACATTTCACTGTTAGCCACCCTCACTAGGGATCGATACCAAGACCTAAGACCTCATTGTTGAAACGAGGTATCTTTCGCTGATGGTTCGATAATTTAGACCATTGGTTTGATGAGCCCCACATTTGATGTGGGTTTACAAATAATTGGGCCCCATGGTTCGATAATTTAGACCATTGGTTTGATGAGCCTGTGTAAGACTTTTATTAGGTAGGTGATCCGGTGGACTGAACTATAGTTGTGATCATTGTAAATAAGTTCGGGATAGGACGCTTGAACCGTGGTCCTTATATACGATTATTAAGCCGGACATGAAAACCTACAATATAGAGACCATGTGATATTATATTCAAAATTCTTATAAATTAGAAGATTTTATCTACCAATGTTGTGACACTTTTCAGTTATACCTGGACCATCATTATATTTGTCCTTTAGATCATGTAATTGTGGGCCACAAATCAAAAGGTTAAGATTGTTCTACAGAGGAGATTTTTGGGGCATGGTCCATCCATGGTATGACACAACAAACCAATGGTCCAGATTACCCAACCATGGGCCCACACTTGTGGAACTAAAAACAGTTTTGCCAAGAAAACAAGGGAGAATTGAATATTCAGATACTTACTCCCATGGAACGTCTCCAACAAGCATCCAATCTCCATCTTTGTCTTCGTAGATTGGAACATATTCAGAATATTCGGTATGGTTGCCTGCAAGGGTGCCTGAACCAAAAATAGAAATAAAAAACATTTTTAATACTGGAACTTAGGCCATCCATAACTTGGGACTCTTAAGGTATACTCCAATCCCCGTGATTTTTTGAACTCAGGACATTCATGATGTGATCAACGAGATCAACGGCCCTGATCACCCTGTATGGATGCCATGGTGATACTGCGGAGATGCTGGGGATGGCCCACCTCAGTTTTTCATGGCTAGATTTCTAATGGGTGGAAAGATCAGTTTTTTAGGACATTTGCCAAACCGCAAATCCAATATATGCCACCTGATGCCAAGAAGTTAACGTGAGCCGGGTGCATTTTAGTACTAAACCCATATCAATTTGAGGAGGGTTTGATGGGCGTGGGGCCCACCTAGGTGTGCATATGGCATCCAACCCGTGCATTACGGGAGTCCCATCATGAAACTAGGATGCCCCAAAAATCAGGCAGATACAACGCAATGTGGTCAGCCATTGAATTTGGAGGTTTTTGGATGGCTGTCCATTCTTTTGTCCGATGAGGCCCACCGTGTTTTGTATACCCCATCCAACCGTAGGATTAGGTGAGACCCTCCCTGATGACGGATGTACCAAAATCCAGGCTGGTACAATCACTAGGTACGCCACACCATAAGAAACAAAAGACAACCATCCAAAACCTCCAAATTCACATGGGTTCTACACGACGGTTGGATCTGGCTGATTTTTGGGTCGACCAACTTTCATGGCTGGAAGACCCTACAGGATGGCTTGGATGCCAATAATCCCATCCCACCTGGGCTAATCTCCCACCGTCAGATTATGTGTCCAGCCTTCACATTTCAAAATGGGATCTCAGAATTTCCATTTCGAAATCCACGCAAGGATTCCCGCCAACCGTCCTACAACGGCAGCAGATTCGCACACGCCGACACTCGATCTGTAGACACTGGATGAACCCAACCACGAAAATGCATGGGGCATGTCCTTAAACTGCACCCCTACGGCTCACATTAGCCTTCTTCCCTACATTCATATCATTTCCAGCTATTTTTCTAGCAGAATGCATCAAAAATGGAGGAAATTCCGACAACTCACCGATTCCAAAACACCCAAAAAGCTTCTCGAATGCAACGGAAAGATCCGAATACCGTTTGTAGACATTCAAATCGATCTTACGCAAGAAAGGCGCACCATCCATGCTAACCTTCACGTAGATTTTCGCTGCCTCAGGCCCGCTCTTCCTCTCATGAAGACTGTTCTTTTGCCTATACGAGCAAATCGGCGGCCACCCAACAACCCGATTCTTCACCTGATCATTCCCTTCATCGCTAGCGCTGTGTTCGTCCTCAACGACGGCAGCAGCGATTTCCGAAAATGCCCTCTTCTTCCCAATCTTCTCCACACAAGGAGAATCCCCAGGAAGACCCAACCTCAGCTCTGTAATTTCAAGCCCAAGAGCCATTTCCTGAAATTGAGTTTAGAATCTGTTTCCTTGTTTTCTTTTGGGTGGGATAGTTTTTTTCGAAAATGAGGATCCAACGGCTAGCTTTTATACCAAAGAGGAGACATGGAGGGAACAAAGACAGGTAAGGAAGGGGGATTGGTCGGCCACATGAGAAACAAGATGTGGGGTCATTTGCCGGCTAGGAATGCATTTAAAGGGCCGGCATCTTAAGTTGGATTTGGGACAGATCGGACGGTGGGGACATGTTGATACGTTGGTAGGTTTGAATATGGAGCGTTGGATATGGTGGAGAGGGATCATAGCATGTGGGCTTGCCTGGTCAAGAGTCTTGCCTTTAATTATGGAAAGATCTTGCTTGCAGGATATGCGTATGGGTTGTATGCATTTGTGTGTACAGATATACAGAGACGCATATCTTAATATCTATTTTACAAATACAACCCTCTTTTTGATAGATACACCCTTTTTCTTTTTGTAGTGCGCTACTACAGCACCGCACTTCTGGTATAATGAGGATAGGAAATCCGTGCCGATCGTTTGTTGGGCCCCACCTTGGATGGGGATTCACCAGAAGTCACTGTGGCCTCCATAAGCATAGCCATCCGGTGGGGGATGTTTGTCCGTTGAGTGTCCACCGTTGCTTGGACTTTTTTTAAATTTTTTTAATTTTTAAAAGGTGGTAAACGTTGCTGTCGTCAGTACTGATGAAAATGAGGTCCACGTGGAGTGTGCATGGCAATCAACCCGTCCAACAGCTGGCCCCACCTTTAAAATGGGACGTCCCAAGAGCAGGCATTCCAAGCGTTAGGTGGGCCATCTTTAAAAAACAACGAAAATGTGTCCTAATACTACAAATCGAGTGGTGGGCACACCTGACCGGTGGATTGGGAGCGCGGCTTCAGTGCGTCCCCGTCGAGCTGACCGTTGAGCCGGAAGCGGATTGGCTGGTGTACCTCACACCAGCTATATAGCTGCTGTAGGTGCGTGTTCTGCGAAGACGAGCACTGACGCGAAATCGGATTGCGTACTGAGTTACTCAGTACGCTTTTATCGTACTGAGTAAACTCAGTTAGGCCTACTGTGAATGTATATGGTTTATCCACACCGTCCATTCTTTTTTAATGCTAATTTTAGGGGTTAATCCCAAAATTGAAGTAAATCCAAAGCTCAAGTGGACCATTCCACAGGAAACGGTGTGGAATAATGATTTCTACCGTTGACACCTTCCTAGGGTCCAAAGTAATTTTTATTTGTCATCCAACCTGTTCATAAGATCACAAAGACATGGATGAAGAGAAACCACAAACATCATCTTATCCAAAACTTGTTTAGCCTCCAAAAAATTTTCAATGGTAGAGGTTCAATCAAACTTTTTCCTGCAGTGTGGTCCAATTAAAATATAAATTTTCTTAATTTTTGGGATCAAGCCCAAAAATTATCCTTTAACATGGATTAACGGAGTGGATAAAATAAATAAATAAAAGTGAGCCCCACACAGTTTACTCAGTACGCTAAGAGTACTGAGTTACTCAGTACGTAATCCGCTTCCCACTGACGCTCCTCGAGCTCCGAGTTGTACGAACGATTCAAAGGAGATCCAAGTTTTATGGGCCAACACTGATTTATTTATTATATCTACACCGTTCATCTATTTTTAGAGATCATTTTAGAGCATTACAAAAAAAAACAAATCATATCCAAATATCATGTAGATCACGCCATAAATAGTAGCGGAGATAATGATTTTCACTGTCTAAAATGATTTTCACCGTTTAATTTTTTTTAGGGCCCACCATAATGTTTATTTTCCATCCGATTGTCACAAATACGAAGAGGAAAAACAAATTTTATTATATCCAAAACTTCTTTTACCCCAAAAAAAAAGAGTTTCAATGGTAGACATTTACTCCCATAACTGTTTTTTGCAGCCTGGTCCACTTTATGATTAGATCTGTCTTATTTTTCGTATCAAGCCTTAAGACGAGCTCGCCAAATAGATGAACGGTTTCATACCTACATAAGTTGCTAACGTAAATACAGCAGCTATATAGCTGGTGTGATGTACATCAGCCAATCCGCTTCCTGCCGAGCCCACCTTAATGCACGTGACTTTATATCCGCGCCGTCCATCCGTTGTAAAACTCATTTTACATTATAAGAAAAACTCATTTTACATTATAAGGGATGATTTTTTATTTTTATTTTTTTAAATGACCATGGTAGAGGAAACCGTGGTGATTGACCGTTAAGCCTGGATCAAGATGATATTTGTGTGGTCTATTTATCCAGGACTTTGTGACCTTTTCAACAGTTTTGATGGTAAGTAAACATTCCTGTGTCCCCTACGATGTTTTTAATAGTACAGTTATAATCAAAACTGTTTCTTTTGTGTGGCCCACCTAAGATTTGAATCTGCTTTATTTTTTGTGTTCATGCCTTGAAAAGAGCTCTTAAAATGGATGGACGGTATGGATTTAAGCAACGTACATAATAGTCGGCCCACGGTTGGGGATCCACCGAAACCGCGCCCATGGATTGGGCTGGTTTTAAGCAACGCGGTTTGGCTGGCGAACCGAACATCAGCCAGCTAGCTAGCTGGTGTGAAAGCTCTGTGGACCTCTGATGTCTGCGTTTTATACACGCCTACCAGACATTTTCCAGTTCATTTTAGTTGAAGTGGACCACACTACAGGAAACGGTAGGGATTGAATGCTTATCGTTGAAAACTTCCGGTAAGCTAAAGAAGTTTTGGATCAAGCTGATATATGCGTTTCCCCTCCATACAGGGTTACGTGACTTTTCGAACAGGTCGGATAGAAATAAATATTTCAGTGGGCGCCAAGAAGTTTCCAACGGTAAGCGTTGAATCCCATTGTTTCTTGTGGTGTGGACCACTTAAGATTTGGATCTGAACCATTTTTCCACTCAAGCTCCTAAAATGAGCTCTAAAAATGGATGGACAACATGGATGAAATATATACATCAGGCCTATGAATTTTTGAAATCTACTAGCTGGCTTGTGTTGGGGTCACAGCAAAACCGCGTCCGGTTTTTAGGCGTCCCAACATCACCAGTGGCTTGTGCGCGCTCACGGACACACCTTGGTGGCCCCACCATAGAAAACAGGGTAAGATGCCCCACACATACAAATTCGAGTGGTGGGACCTACCGATGGTTGGATTGGGTTGATTTATTTTCGTCCCATCATCATCATAGTAGGGAGCATTTGATATGTTGGTGTTGAATGATATACATACACTTCGGTGGACCCCACTCTAAACCATGGTTACTCTATGGCGGGCGCCCCTCCCAATTCTTTCCAACAGTGTGGCCCACCTGATCTTGGATTGATCACTGGATTTTAGGGCCTCCATGAAATGATCAGGAGCACCTTATGCATGGGTCAGATGCCATACACACACACACCCCACGTGGGGTACAACAAAATTAGAACTGTAGGCCCCACCTGCCACAAAAATCATACCAGTCCATTCATCACTGGGACCAAGCAGTTGAAATCATTAAATAACTGACGGTTTAAGCCAACATACGGCCCACTTTACAAGTAGATCAGCCTAATTTTATTTTATTTTTTTAAAAAGGTAATCTGCATAGTGGGGCCCATCGTTTTCATGGTCCTGATTTTCCAAATAGGTGGCACGTTGGTCGGAAAGATGTCACTATACGACAACTTATGGTACAGTTTCCTGTAGGTGAGCAGTCCTCTTTGCACATTAATGGGTACCCCACCCAAAGTCTTTAGCACCCTATGATGCATCATGCATGCAACTTTGATGCATTACATAAATTATAGAACTGCTCACCTACAGCTATCCTGCACCACAAGGAGTAGTACATGGCATTTTTGAGCACTTAAATGCATGGGAGTGTATTACCTGCCATTGGATGTACAACATTTTCATCCCTCCAAAAAATGGACCACACATGGATGATGATCTAAACCATACATCTTATGAACTTAATTGGCTGTCTACTCACTCTTAATTATTATTATTACTATAATTATTATTTTCCTTTGGTTGAACCATCTTAACCATCTAATGAATGGGTCTTCCTCCCTAATGGTTGTTGTTTTGGACTGTGCATTTGTGATGTAGAGCGGGTCACGAACAGTTTCATAGCCAAGATGGATCAGAAAAAGCCCAGTCGACGACAGAAGTGATCCAGACCGTCGGACCTTAGATCCGGTGTATCTCACAATCCGGAATGAGTCATAGGGGCGTAAAATGTATGATTTTGAGGTAGAACGAGCTACTTTAGCCAACCAACCCCGCTATACCAGGTTGCGTAAGTCGAATTTGTGAAATACCCCTACATTGACGGTCCTTATTTTAATTCTGTTTTTACTATAAATAAATAAAAAAAAATTCAAAACTTCATTTCATATGTCAAAAGGATTTACAAAAGGGCAGGGCAACTCCCTGAATTCGAGCTCCCCCTAACGAAAGGGAGGGGAGCCTATCGTAAAAGACTCATGCCAAAAGAAAACAACCGGGGGCCGAGAGAGTCCATAAAAGAAAAGGCGAGTGCCACTAGAGCACCCTCCTAACTGAACCTAAAACTAGCCTGTCCAAAAAAAGGAGACCCCTGACTTCCTGAGGTAGGTCAGGGCGGGTTGAAAACATAGCCGACTTTTGCTTTTCGTTACATAATTTGCCCAAAAAAATCCGCCGGCCCATTACCCACTTTACATTTATGGACAAACTTTACATTTAAGGAAGAGTTTAGGCTCTTAATTCCAGAGACCCAATAATTCCCTTTCCATCTTGGGCAAGACAGCCCCGAGAGGAAACGCACCACCAAATCAGAGTCAGATTCAACAATAATGTTAGAGACGCCATATTGAATGCAATGCAGCAAGCCATCGAGGACTACATGGAGCTTTGCTCTCGTGTTCGAAGTGCAACCATAACCTGCATAAAACCCAAAGCAAAATTCCCCTTTGTCTCCTTTACAGACACCCCCACCACCGGCTGCCTATGGGTTCCCTTTGGAGGATCCGTCGATATTCAATTTAAACCAGCCCTGCGGAGGCTTCGTCCATATAACTACCTAGACCGGCTCGAAAGAGTGGGACCGCCATGTAATGCCAAATGCCGCCAGAGCCTTGCTAGAAGAAGAGGCATTGTGCCTAGGGAACTTCTACTTTTCCAATAAAAAACGTATCCAGCTAGTAATACCCGAAATAAGTGAAACAATGTTCATGATTACCCCCTTCGTATTTTGACGCATTTCTCCCTTTCCACAATTCCCAGAGAATGAAGCAGGAAACCAACTTCTTGAAAGGGGGGATGGCCCAAACGAGGCACGAGAACCCCACCAATGAATCAGTCATCTTTCTACCGATAGGAAGGGGAGCATGTGGACATCAAAAATACGAGCAAAATGAGCCCAGACCGTAGTCGTTGGGGTGCTCTGCAAAAACAAGTGGGCAGCAGACTCCACCACAGGTCTCTACATCAGTCTGAGGCCATCTTCACAGCAGCAGCAAAGGGAAGCAAGGAGTACCCCTTGAGCTTGGACAACAGACTCTACCGGCAGCGCCCCCCTGATTATCTTCCAAACCAGCAACGAGATCTTGGGCGGCAACTTAGCATCCCAGATTTTATCGCCCCAAGTCGTGCAGGGGTTGTGAGTCCTGTAAACATTCCAGGCCAACGAGACCGAGAAAGCCCCTGACGGGTTAAGCTGCTAGAGGGGAACATCCGGCTCATCAATTAAGTAGTGGCCGCCGTGGAAAATAGCGTCAATGTCCTGTTGAGGGAGGACCGAATAGATGGAAGATGGCAGGAGCGGACCCATCCTGCCAAGGATATCTTTGACCTGAAGATGACACAGCCCAGGGGGAATTGCATTCGGCATCCTACCCTCCAATGGACCCTTCCCCGTCCAGTTTGCAAACCACAGGTTCATATTTTCAGCACCTATCTGCCACTGAACATGCTCATCTATCATCAGGAGCAAGCCGCGAATTCTCTTCCACAAAGTCGAAACTGACGTCGAGAGTTGGGACTGCCCCTCACTCTGAAGGTCCTGGGAGTATCTGACCTTCATAAAAGAACCCCACTCCCCCTCGTCAGATCTGAATTTCACATTCCATGCCATTTTTAACCAGAACACATTCATGACTTCTGTAAGAATCTTAATGCCCAAGCCTCCTTCCACCTTGGGCGTAGTAATTTTATGCCAACTCTTCCAGTGAAGCTTCTTTCTCCCCTCAGCCCAACCCCAAAGGAAGTCGGCGAAACGAGCTTCCAAGCTTTTAAAGACCCCAATTGGAACATGGGTCGCAGCTAGCGTATGCACCGGAACACTAGCTAGGACGTACTTCACCAAAGTCTCCCTACCCACCATTGACAGGCACCGCGCCTGCCAACTTTTAATACAGTGATCAATCTTGATCACAAGCCTCTGAAAGAACTCCTTATTTCTTCTACCCACCGAAATCGGGACCCCCAGATAAACAATACAGTCTCTTTTTCTCGTCATGCCCAGCTCTCTTTAAACTGTCGTGGCTCTGGACGCAGCCATGTTCTCTGCACACAAGAAGTGACTCTTGTGGAAATTTATTTTTTGGTCCAACGCTCGCTGATACTCTTCAAGGAAACTTTTAGATACTCGAATGGATTTGAGGCCGCCATTGAGAAACAGAAGAGTGTCATCCGCAAATAGCAGATGAGAGGGCACCTTGTTACCTCGCCGGCCTCTGAACGGAAGGCAAGCCCCTGACTCCACCTGATTTTTAAAACCTCTCCCAAGCACTTCCGAAGCTATGATAAACAAACTAGGGGATAACGGGTCCCCTTGACGAAGCCCACGGGTGGATTTGAAGAAACTAGCAGCTTCCCCGTTCACTAAGACCGAAAACCAGCAATTATTCTAGCAACGCTCCTGAAAAGGCCGAGCTATACGTCCTAGAGGGGAGGGGGGGTGAATAAGACAATGTCAAATTAAAAAATAAATGTGGAATTGAAAAAAAGATAGCACAATTTAAATAAAAAAGAAGCACAAGTAAATAACAACCTCAAATATACTAGTCTTGAGAGGTTGATACAAACTTAGTTCTAAGGACAACCTAACACCAAAAACCAAAGGCTTATGGCAGGACAACCTTATCAGAATGTTTGTAAGTATCAAAAATCCAAACCAATAAAAAGGTAAAGGAAATAGCAAATAAATAAACTAAGTTATTACAACATTCCCACAAGTGCATAAAATAAATTACACCATTCACCACAACTCCACGAATTATAGTGGTTTTCTTGTGTGTACACCAATTGTTAGAAAACAGCCACACAACTACTTCACTCCTAATATCCACTCCCTCGGAATATTAGCGTTCACTGTGAAAAAAGGTTTTTCAAGGTTTACCCTAAAACCTTCACAATTGTGTCTTTGATTGGGCTTACACAATTCTAAAAACCTCACACTCTTAGATTTTATGGATCACCTCAGACAAACCAAAAATAGATTTTTCTGGCACAACCTCAAGAACCAAAAAAATATACAGAATAGTAAATGATACTTATCTGGAAATTCTCCTTTGAAGCAGCCCGATAGAACCAATCCGATGTAAATGAAGATGTTCAATGTCCTGTCTCACCGATGAAAAGGTTCTAGTTATAAATAGGGCTGTTCACGAGTCAAGCTAGCTCGAAAAGCTCGCTCGATTCGACTCGAGTCAGCTCGGATTGACTCAGCTTGAATGGTCGATTCGAGTCGAGCCAAGCTAATTATTTAAAGCTCGAGTTGAGTTCAAGCCAAGTTCGACCAGGGGGCATTTCAACTCGACTCGACTCGAAGCTCGAACTCGAGCTTGATCACATGTGCTTAGATACGAGGGTTTTCGCGTATTATGTATATATATATATATATATATATATATATATATATATATATATATATATATATGTATTATATTAATATAAGTTTTAAGTTTAAACTTAAAAATTAAAAAAATAAAAAAAACCCTAGAGTCTCTACCCGACCGCACGCACCCCCTTCCCTTTCCCTTTCCCTTTATTCCCTTTCCCTTTCTTCCCTTTCTCTGCCCACTGCCAGCCGCATGCCCACCTCGACCACCACCATCAATTTTCATTTCGCTCTAACAATAGTATGATTTCAATCTCTTAAGATCTACTTCTTAGGCGAGAAATCCAAGAAATTCGAGATGGGTTCTTCTCAGATTTGTTAGAGCTTCAAGGAAATCCAATGATCTGATTGGCTAGAGCTCTTTACTTGGATTTCTGATCTGTGTTCTGCTCTGTTTCTTTTCTAGTACTTGGATTTCTGCTGGTGGAAGAAGATAAAAACAGATCGATTCTTACAGGTTTCCTCATCCGATTCGAAGTTTTGTTTGGTTTTTTCATCAGGTTTTGCTTTGATTCTCTTAAAATTTTTGAATTTTTCATCAATATGGAGGAGGATCAAGAACACAATCCATTACTCTCTCACCCAACAAGCTCGAGCTCGACTCGACTCGAACCACTAGCTCGACTCAAAATCGACTCGACAACTTTGGCAAACAAGCTAAGCTTCAATGTTGAGCTCGAGGCCAAGCTCGAGCTCGAACTCGAGTACATCATGGACAAGCCAAGCCAAGCTTGGCCCACCTCGACTCGACTCGGCTCGATGCCCACCTCTAGTTATAGATGATTTTTACTTAAACCAACCTGGGCTAGCTTGATTTGATTTTGATCTCAAGAAAGGGAAAAACTCAAATCCCTTCTTAATATAAGATTGGAATAAAGATCACAAAATCAAATTACAAAAGCTAATTAAAGAGAATCTAAAATGAGCACAGAGTAGCTTAATAAATTCACAAACTTATCTCTCAGAGGATGTCTTGATTTCACTTTTATGAATGAATAAACTTTGAAATTCGTGCTCTATTTATAGGTGAAAATACTGTTCACTCAACTGGTATAAGAGTCGGTTTGACTGGTCGAAGGACCAACAAAATTTTAAATTTTCTAGTGTGATAAGATAAGACCATTACTCGACTGGTCGAGTGAGACCAGAAAATCTTGTTGCACTTTGAGTCAAGCCTGCACGACCGGTCGAGCATTGTTCACTCGACTGGTTGAGCAGTCTCCAGGACTGGTCGAGAGCTGAATAAAAAATTTTGAAAAATAGCGACAAACCTTGGATTGGTCGAGAAAAATCTTAGACTGGTCGAGCCAGTACTTGGACTAGTCGAACAAGGTCTAAGACTAGTTGAGGAAATGACCTATAAACAAATGAAATGACCGACAAAGAATATGCAATGAATATGACACAATCTAAGGTCAATCTAGGGTCATCCAAACCTGTTTGTGAG
This sequence comes from Magnolia sinica, assembly GCF_029962835.1. NCBI lineage: Eukaryota > Viridiplantae > Streptophyta > Magnoliopsida > Magnoliales > Magnoliaceae > Magnolia > Magnolia sinica. The sequence goes on along the minus strand of NC_080573.1, from coordinate 116,110,394 downwards.
TAAGAATAATTTAAACATTATTTGCTTCAAAATCTTAAATACTTGTGATACGTGAAGCTTGAGTTCGATGTCTTGAACTTGAGCTTGAGACACGGTGGAGTTCTTGAGTCTTTAGCGTACAGAAGTTGAACTTCAAACTTGAACTTGAGTTCTTGCATTTGATCTTGAAACCATGAACTTCAACACTCTTCACTTCAACTTGAAGATGTAGGCAAGTTCGATGAAGATCATAAGAACTTTAAAATGAATGAACCTGATCACTTCAACTCAAAGTCCGATACAAATACTTAAATGGTTTGGCATAACAAAATTTGACAATACTACAGGTGCTTGATTTACACAATAGCATTTACAATCTCCCCCTTTGTCAAATTTGTGACAAAACCAATTAAAGAATTATGCACAATAAAGAATCATGCACCAGTTATATGCATAGTAAAGAATCATGCACCAGTCATGCACTAATAAGGAATCATGCATTAGTTATATATGCACAATAAAGAATCATGCACCAAAGATCAACTGACACATCTCCCTCTCATTCCATTACTCCCCCTCAATCCAGGAGAGGTGATTTGTAGAACCTGTAAAAAAAAAAATCATATCCATATTCCACAATCATCACTATAATTTCTCCCCCTTTTTGTCATAATAAGACAAAGAAAAGATAGATAAAGATAAGAGAAGTAAAAGAAATAAGATAGGAAATATTACCATGATAAATAAAATATCAACTTAATGCACCAGGTCATGTCTACATACTAAAAAGAAAAGTATGTTCATGAAATATCCCAACACATGATCACAACATAAATCCAGGAGTAGAAAATATTAATACATGTTCAGAATAAAAAGAGAAAACTAATCAAATCCAAATGAAGGAGCAGGAATAGAAGGATCTATTTGATGTAGTCTCTTATTAATGTGCCTAAGATATTTGCACATGTATTTAAATTGATTTTCTTGGGACACATGTAGACCCTCCACCCTCCCCTCAAAGGATCGCAAACACTCATTAAAGTCAGAAGGCTGAAATTCTGGATCAGCCGCAGAGTCTAACTCATCAATCTCATCAAATAAGTCATCCATATTAACATCATCTGGAGGTAAAACATCCTCAGTTGCTTCAGCAGCTCCTCCAGCACCCACATCTTGGCCAGGAGCCAACTTCAAATTCATCTTATTTATGTTCGAGTTGTTGAAGGGAAGATGATTAATGGGAGCTTCTGTAACAGGCATAGCCACAAGACTATGAGTGGTTAAAGCAGTCATAAGATAGGTAAATGGAATATCATTATGACCCGGATGGAGACGAAACTGAATAATGTATAACAGATAAGAGATGGAAGACATACAAGAACACTAGTAACAATAGAGTGAAGGATGCGAGCCATGAAAAAAGTAAGCTCAGTCTTGTTACCAGACTTAGGATATACATTATAAATGAAAATTCGATTGAGAATTATATATCTGGGTAACATATATTTGTAGCTGAGCACCACACCTGAGTTTCAATCAGCATCCATGTTGCATAATAATCTAGTTAACATCCGTTTTTCAAACCTAGAAAGTCTTGCTACTGGAGTAGAGATAGGAATACCGTCATCATTAACTGGAAGATCCATTAATCCAGAAATTAAGTGACAGTCCACATCAATTGGACCTTCTTTGGTTGTAATAGTAAAAGTCAGATTCTCAGTAGAAGAGTCACTAATGCAAGTAAACATGGCTTGCGCAATGGAACGGTATGCCAGACCGCCCCAATTTAAAATGTGAGCCCAGCCTATAGCTTGAAGGATGGGAACAATACCGAAATGTTCCAAATGATTAGAGTTGACCATCCATTCAACAATCACGTTACGTAGATAAATATCCCCCACATACTCGGGATCTTCTTCGGGTGACCAAAGATGGAGCACCGTGATTGAAGTGGAACAAGAAGAAGGGGGACCACGAGAGGCTCTCTTCTTATTTCTACTTTTCATTGCACAAGAAAGACAAGAAATAAAAGCAATGCAAGAAAGGAAAGATTGGTTTCAAGAAAATTAATTTTTTAACTAGAAAATCCAATAAACCACCATAAACCTTAAAATAAACTACAAAAATAAGAACATAGAAGAGCAAAGAACTTAAATCCACAAGGAAATTGAAAAAGATGCACTAATCATGAAGGAATCAAAGGTGAGTTCGACCGGTCGTGGTAGGGCTGGTTGGGGAAGATGAAACAAATAAAGAAAAAATATTTTTTGCACAATAAAAGCTCCAAACCCGAGTGACTCGACTGGTCGTGCCAAGACTGGTCGAGTGTGTACTCGACTAGTCGTGCACCTCAAAAATTCTACAATTTTTCATATTTTTAAAAATTAAAAATTTGTAAAAATAAATAAAATAAAAACATGCAATATATTACAAATAAACACATGCAATTTAGATCATATTGCACATATCCATATCCAATTTCAACTTAGTGAACTTGTTTCTGTCAAATAGTTTTGTAAATATGTCTGCAAGTTGATTTTCAGTCTGAATATAATCTACCGAAATAATCTTATCTTCTACTAATTCACGAATATAATGATACCCAATGTCAATATGCTTAGTTCGTGAATGCTGAATTGAATTTTTAGAAATGTTAATTGCGTTAAAATTGTCATAATACAATATACCATAGAATCTTACACAAATCCGTAATCACTTAACATTATCTTCATCCACACAAGCTGGGTGCATGTTTTACCAGCTGCAATATAAAGTGATACGGAACTCTGTTTCTTACTATGCCATGAAACTAAATAGTTCCTGACATAAAAACATCCACTGCTGGTAGATTTGCGGTCATCAATATTACCAGCCCAATAAGCATCTGAATAATTGACTAATTGAACATTAGTATCATGAGGATTCCAAAGACCAAGTTTGGCCGAACTTGCGACATATCTCAAAATGCACTTTACAGCAATCAGGTGGGACACTTTAGGGCCAGTTTGGGTGCGTGAAATAAAGCAGATTACATGGGATGAAATTCCAAGTGAGGGATGCATTTATGATGTGCAGTGAGTTGTCGGGTACCAAGGTGTACTCCTTTATCCCATTCCTAGCCAAGGCCTATTTGGGTTCCGTGGGATTGCGACCATCCCACAAGTTATTTGACACATGCTATTTGGATACCCGGTGGGATTCAACTGGATATCGAAAACGAACGCCACTCGAGACGCTACCCCCGGCCCCGGCCACTGTACACACTATACGGCTAGTATGTGGGACCCACAGTAAGAAGGTCCATGCACCTCCCTCTACATTAGGCAAATATCTATGTTAATCTAGACCATTGATCAGGTAGGCCATGCATAATTTCGATGTATGTAATAACCCAACCAGTTGCAACTGTTTGTGCAATTTCAGCAGAACTAAACCCACTTGTGTTTGGGCTGGGTGGGAAACTGGAACCACACCCAGTCCATTGCAAATCATGGAGCATCTAAACAGTCTCCTAACATAAAACGAGGTATTGATGCTTTAAATAATTTATATATATATAAAAAAAAAAACCTCTCATAACATGGATCAATTTCTGCTCATATCAAATGAGATCAGGTAGAATTTTTTTTATTGAGGACTCTGCTTCTTCTTCTTTACTCTGGAGAGACACTGATGAATCCATCTGTGGCCCTTCCATTGAAATGCTATGAATTTGGCTGTCTTGAGAGAGCTTCTCAAATGACTTAAACCTCCAACCGTAGCTCAATGAAGCAGGCTTCATGGTCGGGGCTTGGATGACAATCTGTCCCTCATGCATGCTAACCATAGAAAACATAATGGGGACAGGGATTTCGAAAATTAACCTTTCGATTGCAAGGATGGCTGATTGCCCAGGGTAAGTTCCTCCTCCATCTACGACGAATCCTGCTATGGGAGTTAAATAACCCACGCAATCCCGCCATTTCTACCTATTTCCTGCAATTACAAGGAAGATAGACGCAGGTCTTTGCAGGAGGTGAGAAGATAGGCTGAAACCCATCGCGCTGGCTCTCGATGACGTATTGGGAAGGAAAGGGGTGCGACTCGAGGGATTTCGATATCCCACCGACTCCATCGCACCAGTCAGAGCTTCTTAAATCGCGGAGAGACAGACGCCATCCAAACACACATCCGTTCGTCTTATCTGGGATTAGCGGATCCCATCCACCGTAATATGCCTTACCGCGAATACCCAAACTGGCTCTTAGGGTCCGATTGATATCTAGCACAGATTCCTATGTTGAATATAATATCTAGTCAGCTCGCAGTTAAATATAATAAACTACCTATCATACTGCGATATAACTTAAGATCTACACTTTTACCTATTGAATCCTTAGAGAGTTTAATTGTCGTACTCATAAGAGTATCAAAAATTTTATAACTCTCAAAGTCAAATTTTTTAACCAAATTTAGAGCGTCTTGGGTTTAAGAGATAAAGAACCCATTAGGAAGTTGTTTTACTTGTAAACATAAGAAATAGTTCAGTTCTCCAACCATGCTCATTTCAAATTTGGACTTCATTAAATCTGTAAACTCAACAGTTATGTCAAAAAAGGTAGATCCATAGATAATGTCATCAACATATATCTATACTATTAATATATGATCATTGTGTTTCTTAACAAAAAGTGTCTTATCAATACTCCCCATTATAAAGTTATGACTTATTAAAAACTTAGTCAATTTCTCGTACCATGTCCCGAGAGCTTGTTTCAATCCATAGAGTGTCTTTTTCAGGTGATAAACGTGATCAGTATGTTTAGGGTCTTCAAAACCCTTAGGCTATTCAACATATACTTCCTCATGTAGATCACCGTTCAGGAATGCACTCTTAACATCCATTTAATAAATTTTAAACTTTTTATAATAAGAAATGAATATAAACAGTCTGATAGATTCAAGACGAGCTACTGGGGCAAATGTTTCATCATAATCGATGCCTTCTATCTGAGTGTACCCTTGTACAACCAGTTTAGCATTGTTTCTTATAATATTACCATGTTCATCAGACTTATTTTTAAAGATCCATTTAGTTCCAATAATGTCTTTATCATTAGGTCTAGGAACTAAGTATCATACATCATTCCTTACGAATTGACTAAGTTCATCTTGCATAGCTACAATCCAGTTTTCATCAGAAAGAGCTTCTTTTACATTGGCCAGCTCGATCTGGGATGTGAAGTACACATAATTACAAATGTTTTCTAATTGTCTACGAGTGCGCACACCGATGAGAGGATTCCCAAGGATTTGATCAGTTAGATGATCTTTAACTGACCATAGTTCAGGGTCATTTTGAGTAGATGAAGAGTTAGGTTTACAAATAAAGAGACTTCATCATCTTCTGAACTTGAGACAGGTGTATTTAAGGGATCATCTATAACCACATTAATAGATTCTTGAATAACACCGGTCCTTTTGTTGAAAACATGGTATGCTCGACTATTTAGTGCATATCCTAGGAAAATACCCTCGTCACTTTTAATGTTAAATTTTTTCAAATTTTTTCGGTCACATAAAATGTAGCACTTGCTGCCAAAAACTCGAAAGTATTTAACAGTAGGCTTCTTATTGAACCATAGTTCATAAGCAGTCTTATTATTAGACTTTCTTGTATAAACATGGTTAGTGATATAACACGCCGTATTCACTGCTTCAGCCCAAAGATTTTTAGGAAGTTTCATACTATTTAACAGTACATTGGCCATTTTTTGAAGTACTCTATTTTTCCTTTCAACTACCCCATTCTGTTGAAGTGTCTTGGGTGCAAAATACTCATGCAATATTCCATGATCGCTACAGAACTTCTCAAAATTGATATTATTGAATTTAGAACCATGATCACTACGGATTTTGGTGATATATGATTCCTTCTCAGTTTGGATACGCTTGAGTACCCTTTTCACTTCATCGAGAGTCTCAGTTTCCTCTCTCATGAAAACTACCCATATATACCTGGTAAAATCATCTACAATTACCAGAACATATTTCTTACTGCCTCGACTCTCCATTCTAGTTGGTCACACGAGATCCATGTAGAGAAGTTCAAGGGGTTTAGATGTGTCATTGGAATTCACTTTCTTGTGAGCACTCCTAGTTTGTTTTCCAATCTAGCATTCGTCACAAATTTTATCTATTTTCTTTAACTTGGGTAGACCTCTTATTATTTCACTTTTACTCGGTCTATAAAGATTATAGTAGTGTACATGTCCTAAGCATTTATGCCATGGTTCGGTCTCATCGGTTTGGACCATGTAACACGATAACTTAAACGAGCTTGAATCATTGACTATATAGCAGTTCTCAGATGTTCTGCGACCAGTTAATATCACAGAACCATTCTCATTAGAAATCTCACTCCCTTGGTTGGTGAATTTGACGCTATGTTTATTATCACAAATTTGAGAAATGCTTAAGAGATTATGCTTAAGGCCCTCTACAAACAACACATTCTCAAATGGAGGAAGATTAAAGAGTTGATTCGTACCTTGGCAAATAATCCTGCAGTTGCTACCATCACCAAATGTGACTGAGCCATCAGTCATATCTTTAAGATTAGTGAACAAATCTTTAGCACCTATCATATGTCTAGAGAAACCACTGTCTAGGTACCACTTTGATTGACTCGAAGCCTTGAAAGCGGTGTGGGCAACCAAACAAATAACCTTAAGAACTCATTTCATTACTGTTTTAGGTTTTGAAGTATAGTTGGTCTTTTTATGCTTGTAGTTGTTGTATATTCTACCATTCGAGTTAGATTTTAGAAGCTCCTTAAGTAGATCAACAATTTTCTTAGTTAAGGGGTTATGATTCTGATTTCTATAGTTGATATGGTTGCTTTTTGATTTTGTAACCTCCAAAATTTTAAAATTTTTGAAACTATTTTGATTCAGACTTTTACCTTTTTAGTTAGAGAACTCCCCTTTAACAAACTTAAGAGGAGTGGACTTGCTCTTGGGAGGTGTATTCTTATCATAGCCCAGACCAGATCTATCGCCACATTTCCTTGATCCGGTTAGTAGTTTTTTTTAGTTTAAGATCACACTGAGCATACCTCCAAGTATCCTTCAAACTCAAGAGAGAAGAGACTTCTAGTTTTAGTTTTTCATTTTTAAATTTTAGGTTTTTCAATTTGGGAAGCTTTGAAATTTAAATCACACTTAGATTTTTCAAAACAAGATGAAAGATGTGATTTTTCTAAGACTAGATTATCAAAATTCTCTTTTAATTTTAAAAATTTTTCTTTTTTAAGTTTTAATTTTACAGTTATCTTACAACTTTCCCTGTATAGGGCATCATAAGCATCTTGTAAATCTTTATCATTTTCACGGTCACTTCTTAGATTTTCTTCACTAGTTAAATCACAACTATCTGAGAAAGTGAATTTGGCTAGAGTCATTAAGGCTTTGACCTCATTAGTAGACTCAGGTTTAGAATCATCTGACTAAGAAGAGGCTTCAGAGCAAGACGATTCATCCTATGTGGTTGACATGCCTTTCTTTTTAAATTTGTTCATCTTTAGACATTTGTTTACCAGATGCCCGTATTCGTGGCAGTTGAAACATTGGTTGTCTTTAAAAGATTTTCAATTTTTAGATCTAGTTCTTTTCTTTTTTGAAAGTTTTTGAAAATCTACCCTCTTTTTACTTTTGAAAATCTTATAAAACTTCTTGGCTAATAATGTTATATCATCTTTAGACTTTTCAAAATCAGAATTACTAACATTTTCATGAGAAGTATTTTTAAAAGACTTAAGGGCGATTGACTTACATTTAGGAGCTTTAAAGTTTAACTCGTAGGTTTGTAAAGAACCAACCAGCTCTTCAACCCTCATATTATTTGTATCATGAAGTTCCTGAATGGCAGTGACCTTTGAATTGAACCTATCAGGCAATGAGCGCAATATCTTTGCACAAACTTTGCTTTCTGGGATACTGTCACTAAGACCCCATATAGAGTTGACTGTGTCATTTAATTTAGTATAGAAGTCCATGAAAGTTTCACTTTCTTCCATATGTATTTTCTCAAACCGAGTGGTGAGGATTTGAAGTTTAGATTTCTTACAATAGTCGTACCTTTGTGTGTCATTTCTAGAATGTCCCAGGCTTGCTTTGCAGAATCACAAGATATAAGTTTTTTGAATTCATTTGGTGATAGTGCATAAGTGATAACATTTAAAGCGTTTGCATTGGTACTACTCTTATTTTTCTGAAGTGTAGTCCAAGAAAAATAAGGTGCAACTTTCATAGATATGGTTCCATCAGTGCCTAGAACTTCAGTGGTATGAGGGGTCCATCTAGTCACTGTGGCTTGCCACACGCTCTCATCTATGTACCTTAAAAAGATCCTCATTCTGGCTTTCCAATAGGCATAATTGGAGCCATCAAAAGGTGGAGACCTAGTGATTGAGAGGCTATCAAAATTTGACATCTTATAAGCTCAGATCGATTAGCTTAGGAAATAAATCCAAAAAAGAAGCTATTACGCTTTGATACCACTTGAAAAGGCCGAGTTATACGTCCTGGCGAGAAGGGGGGGGGGGGGGGGAGGGGGGTAAACAGGACAATGCCAAATTAAAAAATAAATGTGGAATTGAAAAAAAGATAGTACAATTCAAATAATAAAAAAGCACAAGTAAATAACAACCTCAAATGTACTAGTCTTGAGAGGTTGATACAAACTTAGTTCTAAGGACAACCAAATACCAAAAACCAAAGGCTTATGGCAGGACAACCTTATAAGAACGTTTGTAAGTATCGAAAACCCAAACCAATAAAGAGGCAAAAGAAATAGCAAATAAAATAAACTAAGTTATTACAACATTCCCACAAATGCATAAAATAAATTACACCATTCACCACAACTCCACGAATTATAGTGGTTCGCTTTTTTGTACACCAACTGTTAGAAAATAGCCACACAACTACTCCACTCCTAATATCCACTCCCTCGGGATATTAGCGTTCACTATAAAAAAAGGTTTTCTAAGGTTTACCTTAAAACCTTCACAATTGTGTTTTTGACTGGGCTTACATAATTCTAAAAATCCCACTCTCTGAGATTTTCTAGATCACCTTAAACGAACTAAAAAGAGATTTTTCTGGCACAACCTCAAAAACCAAAAAGATATACAGAATAGTAAATGATACTTATCTGAAAATTCTCCTTTGAAGAAGCCCGGTAGAACCAATCCGATGTAGACGAAGATGTTGAATGTCCAGTCTCACAGATGAAAAGGTTCTGGTTATAAATGATTTTTACTTAAACCAACTTGGGCTAGCTTGATTTGATTTTGATCTCAAGAAAGGGAAAAACTCAAATCCCTTCTTAATATAAGAATGGAATAAAGATCACAAAATCAAATTACAAAAGCTAATTAAAGAGAATCTAAAATGAGCATAAAATAACTTAATAAATTCACAAACTTATCTCTCAGAGTGATGTCATGATTTCGCTTTTATGAATGAATAAACTCTGAAATTCGTGATCTATTTATAGGTGAAAATATTGTTTACTCGAGTAGTTTAAGGGTCGGTTCGAGTGGTCGAAGGACCAACAAAATTTTAAAATTTCTGGCGCGATAAGATAAGATCGTTACTCGACTTGTCGAGTGGCTTTCTCGACTGGTCAAGTGGCCTGCTCGACTAGTTGAGCAATGCACTCAACTAGTCGAGTGGGACCAGAAAAGCTTGCTGGAATTGAGCCTATACAACCGGTCGAGCACTGTTCACTCTACTGGCGAGAAGTCTCCAGGACTGGTCGAGAGCCCAATAAAAAATTCTGAAAAATACCAACAAACCTTGGACTGGTTGAGAAAACTCTTAAACTAGTCGAGCTAGTACTTAAACTAGTCGAACAAGGTCTAGGACTAATTAAGAAAATGACCTATAAACAAATGAAATGACCCACAATGAATATGCAATGAATATGACACAATCTAGGGTCAATCTAGGGTCATCCAAACCTGTTTGTGAGTAGGAATAACTGAAACATCATTCGCTTCAAAATCTTGAATACTTGTGATACATGAAGCTTGAGTTCGATGTCTTGAACTTGAGCTTGAGACACACTTGAGTTCTTGAGTATTTAGCGTACAGATGTTGAACTTCAAACTTGAACTTGAGTTCTTAAATTTGATCTTGAAACCATGAACTTCAACACTCTTCACTTCAACTTGAAGATGTAGGCAAGTTCAATGAAGATCAAGAGAACTTAAAAATGTATGAACCTAATCACTTCAATTCAAAGTATGATACAAATACTTAAATGGTTTGGCACAACAAAATTTGACAATATTACAGTGCTTAATTTACACAATAGCATTTATAGTTCCACCAACTGAATCCAAGTAGCTGAAAACCGAAAGTGCTCCAACACCCTTTTGAGGAACAGCCACTCAACTTTATCGTATGCTTTCTCCATGTCAAGCTTAACAAGAATGTTGCCACCCCTGACATTCCTATTCAACTCCCGAAGGAGATCTTGAGAGAGCACAATATTTTCAGAAATGGATCGACCCTGGACAAAAGCTCCCTGCTCCAGGGAGATCAGCGATGGCAAGAGCTTGCTCAACCTGGACGCAATAACCTTTGCAAAATTTTTATACACCACATTTCATAAGCTAATGGGCTGGAAATCTAAAAAACTCTTTGGAGTTGCGATCTTAGGAATGAGGGCTATCAGCAAGGTGGTGAAGGCCCTAGGCATAGGGCCTCCCTCGAATAAGAATGTAGCTGCTCTCCAGAGATCATGGCCCACTATCTCCCAACAACCCGCAAAGAAAGTAGCGGAGAATCCGTCTGGGCCAACGGCTCCATCCTTTGGCATGAAATGACAGCCTAATGCACTTCTAACAAAGTCAGCGGGGCCATTAACCTTGACTTTTCCTTGGCTGCAGCGAAGGGATGACATCGAGGACAATATTCCCCAACTCAACTGCACCTGCCGAGAACTAACGATGCAAGAATCTGGTTGCCTCACACTTAATTTCAGCTGGCGACTCAATTGTCTGACCTGAATCCAATCTAATAGAACTGATCAACGCTTTTCTAGCTTTCTCAGCAACAGATGCATGGAAGAACCCCGTATTTCTGTCCCCCTCCACCAGCCAGCTATTCCTAGCTTTTTGTTTACAGAACGATTCCTCCATGAACTCAAGACGGGCAAGGGACGCTCTAGCCTCCAAGAGCTCAGCCTGGACAGCATTATCTTCACCAGGCTGCCCCACATCCTGCTGGAGATTTTGCTCCAACTCATTAAGATTGCTTTCAGCCTGTTTGATTGTCGAGAAAATATTCCCGACCACATCCTTGTTCCAACATTTAAGCTAAGCCTTCACAGCCTTCAGCTTGGATAGGATGTTGATCATTGGGTTGGGGTCTTCAGCCGAAGCCTAGGCAACCTTAACCAGAGGGATGAAATCTTCATGATGGAACCACATCCGCTGAAAACGGAATGGTTTCGAGCCTGCATATTGCTGAGCAGGAAAGACAAGTAACATGGGAGCATGATTGGAATTGTGATGAGGAAGGTGGTGTACCTGGAAGAACAGGAAGGTGTTGCTCCACATAGCATTCATCAACACACGATCCAGCCTAGCCTAGACTCTGGAAGGGCCAACTTGATTGTTCGACCACGTGAACTTGTTGCCAAGAAAACCTGCATCGAGGCCGCATTGTTGATGGCTTGACCAAATTCCTGGGAGCTACCGCTGTCAAAGGACCTTTTGCTGCACCTTTCGGTTGTGTCAATGATCACATTGAAGTCACCCCCAAGTGCCCAGGGACCTTGCACGGACCTAAACAGCTGGGCCATATCCTCCCACAAGGTTCTCCGATGGATCCTCGAACAGCTCACGTATACGATAGAAAATGTGACTGGATTGCTGCTTTGGTGAAAAGCCATAGTAAGAGAAATCATTTGCTTAGTGATGGCTACGTCTGTCACAACAGATTGATGCTTACAGAACACCCAGATTTTACCTCCAACTTCAACATTTGAGTACGAGGAGTGAAAACCCAAGCGAAGCCCGATCTGCGTTCTCTTGGATTCCCTGACCATGGGCTCAAGAATTGCCACGATTCAATGGTTATTGGTCTTAATAATTCTCTTCAGAGATCAGATTGTAGGCGAATTGCCTACCTCTCCGGCATTCCACACAAGGACCTTATCCATCATGGTTAACACTATTTGACACGACCCTTCTCTGCAAGCTTCTCAACCTGGATAACCATTCGTCCCTAGATACTACACTCATAGGATTTTTTGGGACCTTCTTAGCTCCTTTCTTCCATGGAAGAATCTTTTGACTGGTAGTTATTCTCTTTCTCGGGGTGGCCCGTTCACTATTCACTATAAATAGTAAGTTTTAGTTTGATTATAACTCTTCATTCGTTGGGCTTTAGGAGTTGCGTCCAACATGAAAAGATCTTAGAAAAATTAGGAGAACAGCTTGGTGAAGCCAAATAGGACACTTACTATTTTTGGCTGAAAACCTTGCGTATCAGTAGACACCATGACCATCTATAAATAGTAAGTTGCGAATTCTAAGAGTTTTAGTTGTAGTTTGCTTCCGATTTCTCTCCTATTGCTTGGTATCCCTATTTATAGGGTTGTGAACTTGTTTATTTCATCAATTAATCAATTTTGAATTTTATAGAATTTATTTTCTATTTTGCTTGCTTTCTTTCTTATGGATTCGAGAAGCCTCTGTGAGGAGTCCAAAGAAGTTCCGTGGATTCGGAACAGTTATCCTCTTGAGGGAGATGGTGCTTAACCTCATCACATTCATCCCTACGTTAATTTGTGGGCCAACAAGTGAATGGTTAGAATCGTGGCCCAGGAAATGGATAGATGGTCCCATGCATGTATGGGGTTTCAGCAGAAATATGCACCCATCATATGATTAGTAATCACAGCGGCCTTAATATCATTCATAGCTATTAATATGAAACTGGGCTGAGGTTAGAAAACTACTCATTATCAGTCAATACATAGACTGATGTGTCATAATGCATCAACAACATTTCAATATGTTATGATATATAGTAAATATTGTAGTTATGAATTCCTCTCTCTCTCTCTCTCTCTCTCTCTCTCTCTCTCTCTCTCTCTTTGTGATGTTTATAAGGAATTTTAATTTAAGTTTTTCATTTATTTGTAGAGAAAATGGGATTTAGGTGTAGAAATTAAAATTAGAGAGCATATAGTACCGGAAATCTAATTGATGAGTTTTTACTAATTTAAATTATTTTCTCTTGTTTAAATTGTTCAGAATATGTGGAATGAAGTGAATAATTCATGATTTTGCATGTTTCGTATGTTCAATTATGAATTTTTACCTCAAATTTTCAATTTTGAAGAAAATGAATGAATATTTTTTAGAAAATTCAAAAATTTTCCAATTTCATTCATTTAAATTGTAATTAGTGTGTGGTAAAATAGTGTGAAAGTGCTTGAAGTTTGATCGGTAAATTAATGAAACTTTTTGAAAATTTTGAAAATATGTTTTTAATTAACAATATAAATTTTTTTACATTGACTAGTATTTTTACCTAATATTTGTTTATTTATAATTGTTTAATGATCTTTATATTAGCCACAATCATTTATTTATCTTTTAAAAAAAGTAATAATTTTTTTAAAATAAATGCACTGAACATTATAAAATAGAATTAATGCAATAATTAATACATTGAATGTGCTAATAAATTATATGAACACACCAACGTTAGTGATTTTACATGCATTATTTTTACTTTTAATTTTAAAATAATTATTAATTACGAAAATATTTGAAGTGATGTTATTTGTTGTTACCAAGATTCGCTCTCTTTTTTTTCTTTACTTTGGAATATATTGTTTGTATTGTCACACATTTCTTCTTGGATTTATAAATGATATGACTTAATTTTGAATATAGTTGCATCACTTCTGTTGGATAGTCTATAGTCTAAAATACTATTTGAATTGCATCACTTTTGTTGAACCGTGTATAACCTAAAATCCTATATGAAGGAAATGTAGGGCTCGTTTGGCATCTCTACTCTAATTCAATAAGAGTACTCTAATAAGTGTTTTTTTTTTTTTTTTAAGCTCTTGTTTTAAATAAGTTAGTTTGGTAAAATCACTTTTAAGGGAAAAAAAAAACCAAAAAGATATTATTTAAAATAAGCACATTTGGCAAAATATTTAAATAAGAGCTTTATTTTAGGGGTAGTTTATGTCATTTTTAAAGATACGAATTCTCCATTATAAGAGCAATGGAGATGGTTGTTATGGAGGATCTTACCATAGATGGATCATGCCCCAAATGGCAAAAGACTGTGGCAACATACAATCTTCATACTTTAAGGCATTTGGGACATCCATTATGTCAGATATTGGATGTGGATCATCCATCATATGGATGTGGGCAATCTATTGTGTGAATCAAACCTTCGAAATGGGTCATCCATCATATGGATGTGGGCAATCTATTGTGTGAGTCAAACCTTCGAAATGGGTCATCCATCATGCATGGCATGTCTTTGATGTAAGCCATTCATCATTAGGGGGCCACCTTGTGATGGGGTTTTCCTCCTCAGTTCAAAGGAGATGTTGTGCAGCGCGGATGTCATAAATCTAATTGGATCGCGCTGCTCAACCGGTCAAAGGGGCCTGCTCGACCAGTCGAGGGCTGCCCAACTCAAAGTCTAGTAAGCCATGATTTTTTGCCTCGACCAGTCGAGGACCTATCTCGACTAGTCAATGGTTACACAGATTTAGTCCGAATTTAGTGCGGACTACGTAAATTTGAGGCGGTTTTCGCAGAGGTGCAGAAAAGAGTTTCCTAAACCATAAATAGGGGTCCCTAAGGCTATTCTAGGGTATGTTAAGGCTTTCTATTTCACGTCCAAGGTAAGAGAGAGAAAGAAAAAGAGGAAGAGAGAGAGAGAGAGAAAAGAGAGAGAGAGAGAGAGGAAGCTTATAAAAGGGAAGATTCTGCTCGTAGAGATGATCTATTGCGCAGTTGATGCTCAGCGCTTCTACGCCCTCGTGATCGGTGAGATCTTTCTGTTTTCTTTATTCTCTTATTGTTCATCCACTCCTGCATGAGTGAAGAAGGTTTGATCCAAGTGGTGTGTGCTTGTGATCGGTTGTAACATTCTACTTCATAGTGAATTGTTACTCTAAACTAGGTCCCATGGTTTTTACCTCTTCGAGGGTTTTCCACGTAAAAATCTCGTGTGTCGTGTGGTTTGTGCTTTGATTTATTTTATTGCTTTATTATATCCTATAATTCTGGTGCTTTTGGGAGGCAAGATCCTAAGATTTTTGTGCAACGCTCCTAACAAAGTGGTATTAAAGTGTTCAGGTTGGTTGAACGGAGTGGGAGCAGTTCTGAATTATAGAAGGTGGCTCATCAAGAATGATCAGTCTCAATGGTTATAACTGGACCATATGGAAAGCTAAGATGGAGGACTTATTTTATTGCAAGGACTTATATGCTCCAATTCTAGGCATATCAGCAAAGACAAAGGATATGTCAGATGATGATTGGAAGAAGTTGGACCTAAAAGCGGTGGGGTTTATTAGACAATGGCTGGACGATTGTGTATTCCACCATGTGTCTATAGAGACCTCAATCGCTAGCCTATGGCTGAAATTGCAAGGGTTGTATGAGAGGAAGATAGCCGGCAATAAAATTTTTCTGATAAGATGACTTGTGAATCTCAAGTTCAAAGATGATAGTTTTATGGCTGAGCACATGAATGAGGTGAGCAACATATTGAACCAACTCTCCGCTATGAAGATGGACTTGGATGATGAACTACAAGCTTTGCTATTGCTTAGCTCATTGCCTGACTGTTGGGAGACATTGGTGGTGTCTCTAAGTAACCCTGTGCCAGACGAAAAGGTGTCCATGGAACAAGTAACTAGTTGTCTCTTCAATGAGGAGACAAGGAGGAAGTCTTAGGGGTCTATTCAACAAGAGGCCCTTGTAACACAAGATCGGGGGAAATGAAAGAACAGAAAGGGCGGGAAAGCAAGTCGAGTATCGGAAAGGATGTTGAATGCTAGAATTATGGCAAGAAGGGCCACTACAAGCATGAATTTCATAAGAAGAAGAATAACAAGAAAGGAAAAGGAAAGAAAGATGAATCAGACTCTACCGCGGTCGCTTCAAATGGCAACGTTGTAGTTATTCTTTCCGCAGATCATGATGTTTGTCTTACGATTACGAGTCAGGACACCGAATGGGTGATAGACTCGGGATCCTCATTTCATGCGACTCCACACAAGGATTTCTTCACAAGCTACAAGTTAGGTGACTTTGAGACTGTGAAGATGGAAAATTCTGGCGTATCAAAGATCATAAGGGTTGGTGATATTTTTGTGAAGACTGATGTGGGCCGCACATTGGTTCTCAGAGATGTGAAGCACATTCCAAACCTTTGCCTCAACTTGATGTCGATAGAAAAGTTGGATGATGATGACTATGAAAGACGATTTGTTGGTGGGAGCTGAAAGCTCATCAAAGGTTCGTTAATCATAACCAGAGGGAAGAAGTGTTGCACCCTTTACAAAGTAAGTATCAGTGTGTGCAAGGGTGGGTTGAACGCAATGGAAGATTCAGCTACTGATATATGGCATAGGCATCTAGGCCACATGAGTAAAAAAGGGCTTCACCTACTAACAAAGAAGCGGCTCCTTCCAGACGTGACATGTATACCTCTCAAAACTTGTATTGACTGTTTATCAGGGAAATAGCATAGAGTTTTATTTGTTAAATCTGCTTCTCATGTTAATAAATTGCATGCATTATATTTGGTTTATTCTGATGTTTGTGGTCCTATAAGGACAAAAATCTTGGGTGGGGCATTATATTTTGTCACTTTTATAGATGATGCATCTAGAAGGGTTTGGGTTTACGCTTTGAAATCCAAGGACGAGGTCTTCGGTGTGTTTAAAATGTTTCATGTTATGGTCGAGAGAATGATAGGTAGATCATTAAAGTGCACTGCACTAACAAAATGGTAAATACATTAGTAACTTCCATGAGTATTGTAAGTCCCTAGGTATACGGCATGAACAGATGGTTCCCAAGACCCCCTAGCATAATGGTGTAGCTGAACGAATGAATTGCACTATTGTAGAGAGAATCAGATGCGTATTATCCCATGCAAAGTTGCCCAAGATGTTCTAAGGAGAAGTAATGCGCATGGCAAGGTGTGGACTGGATAAAACCCATTGTACAGTCATCTTAGGGTGTTAGATGCAAGGCATCCGTTCACGTACCAAAGGACGAGAGGTCCAAGCTCGACACAAAGATCAGGCAATGTGTGTTCTTAGGGTATAGTGATAAAAAGTTCTACTACAGATTGTGGGATCCGACTGAGAAGAACCTCGTTAGGAGTAGAGATGTGGTTTTCTTTGAAGATCAATGATATAAAACATTTGTAAGCCAGAAAAGATCTAGCCTAGTTCAGGTGAGCTAGAGGACATGGATTCGGTTATTCCTCCTATGGTGCCTGATGATGAAGGAGTACAATAAGGTCAGAGGATGAGGGAGTTCTTACAGATGATGGACTAGGGGAGCAACCCCCACTTGATCCACCTGTTGAGCCATAGGTGAGGAGGTCATCTAGGGACAGACATCCGTACAAGAAGTACTCATCACATGAGTACATTATGTTCACTAATAGGGGAGAGGCAGAAGATTATTTTGAGGCCCTAACCAACGAGCATAAGGGGGAGTGGTTGAAAGCTATACAATAGGATATGAAATCCTTGCATAAGAACCATACCTATGATATGGTGAAATTGCGTAAGGGTAAGAAAGCTCTGAGTAATAAGTGGGTGTTCAAAAAGAAGAATGAGTAAAAGAATTCATAAATGAGGTTCAAGGCCAGACTTGTGGTGAAAGGGTTTGGTCAGAGGAAAGGTATAGACTTCGAGGAGATATTCTCACCAATGGTGAAGATAACATCCATACGGGTATTGCTTGAGTTGGTGGCTAGCATGGATCTAGAGATAGAGCAGTTAGATATTAAAACTGTCTTTCTTCATGGTGACCTGGAACAAGATATCTACATGCACCAACTAGAAGAGTTCGAAGTCAAGGGCAAAGAGCATATGGTGTGTAGGCTAAGGATGAGCTTATATGGGTTGAAACAAGCTGCACGGCAATGGTACAAGAAGTTCGACTCATTCATGTTAAAGCATGGATATGACAGAATGAAGTCAGACCACTGTATGTTCACGCGCATGTTCTCAGATGGTGATTTCTTAGTTCTGCTGTTATACGTTGATGACATGCTCATCATGAGTAAAGACATCAAGAAGATTGATAGGCTGAAACAAGAGTTGGACAAGTCGTTTGTGATGAAAGACTTGGGCCTAACTAAATAGATCCTGGGAATGGAGATAACCCCGTGACAGAAGCAGTAGAAAGCTTTGGTTGTCACAAGAGCAGTATATTGAGAAAGTCTTAGAGCCATTCAATATGAATATAGCAAAGTCAGTCAGTACTCCACTGGATGGCTACTTCAAATTGAGCAACAAGCAGTGTCCAAAGACGAAGGTAGAGGTGGATGAGATGAGAAAGATACCCTATGCATCAGCGGTAGGAAGTTTGAT
Organism: Magnolia sinica; assembly: GCF_029962835.1. NCBI lineage: Eukaryota > Viridiplantae > Streptophyta > Magnoliopsida > Magnoliales > Magnoliaceae > Magnolia > Magnolia sinica. The sequence goes on along the minus strand of NC_080573.1, from coordinate 116,091,752 downwards.
GTATGTTATGGTTTGTACGTGCCTAGACATAACATAAGTGGTTGGTGTTATCAGTCGGTATCTTGCCAATCCTGGCAAAGAACATTGGGAAGCGGTGAAATGGATATTGCGCTATCTAAGAGGCTCGTCCAGGTTGAGTCTATGCTATGGTGACGGAAAACCTATGTTAGAAGGCTACACGGATACAAATATGGCAGGTGACATAGATTCCAAGAAGTCTATATCGGGGTTCATGTTCACATTTGCAAGGGGAACGGTCTTTTAGCAGAGCAAGCTACAGAAGGTCGTAGCATTGTCGATGACAGAGGCCGAGTACATTGCAGTCACAGAGGCATGTAAAGTGATGCTTTGGATGAAGAGATTCCTACAGGAACTTAGCATGAAGCAAGAAAAGCACATGGTCTGTTGCGATAGTCAAAGTACTATACACTTGAGCAAGAATCTAAGTCAGTACTTCAAGTTGAAGCACATAGAGATTCGGTATCACTGAATAAGGGATACTTTGGAACAGAAGGTGTTACAGCTTGAGAAGGTCCACACAGACGATAATGGGTCAGACATGATGACCAAGGAATTGCTCAAGAGCAAGTTTGAGGTTTGTAGAAACCTAGCTGGCTTGAAGAAGGCAAATTCCTCCTGAGTCAGAAATGGGAAGATTTAATGGGATTTTCCTCCTCAGTTCAGAGGAGAGGTTGTGTAGCACGGATGTCCTAAATTTTGCTGAACCGTGCTGCTCGACCGGTCGAAGGGGTTTGCTCGGCCGGTCGAGGGTCGCTCGACTCAAAGTCTAGCAAGCCATGATTTTTTGCCCCAACCAGTCGAGGACTGGCTTGACTAGTCGAGGGTTACGCAGATTCAGTCCAGATTTGGTGCGGGTTGTATAAATTTGAGGCAGTTTTCGCAGAGGTGCAAAAAGTAGTTTCATAAACTATAAATAGGGGTCCCTAGGGCTATTCTAAGTATGCTAAGGCTTTCTATTTCACGTCCAAGGTGAGAGAGAGAGAAAGAAAAAGAGGAAGATAGAGAGAGAAAAGAGAGAGAGGAAGCTTATGGAAGGGAAGATTTTGCTCGTAAAGGTGATCTACTATGCAGTCGACGTCTTAGCACTTTTACGTCCTTGTGATCAGTGAGATCTCTCCGTTTTCTTTATTCTCTTATTGTTCATCCACTCCTGCGTGAGCGAAGAAGTTTTTTCCAAGTGGTGTGTGCTTGTGATCGGTTGTAACGTTCTACTTCATAGTGAATTGTTAATTTGGACTAGGTCTCATGGTTTTTACCTCTTTGAGGGTTTTTCACGTAAAAATCTCTTGTGTCGTGTGGTTTGTGCTTTGATTTATTTCATTGCTTTATTATATCCTATAATTTTGGTGTTTTTAGGAGGCAAGATCTTAAGGTTTTTGTGCAACGCTCCAGACACCTTGATGTAGGTCATCCATCATGTAGGGCCACTCCATCAATGTTAATTGTCCTTTATGTAGGGCCTTTCACCCAACACGTGGAGTCCACGTTCGATGTGTCCATAGTGTGGTCCCTACCTTTGAAGCGGATTGTCCATCATTTGGGGTGCACCTTCTATGTGGAACATCCATCATATGACATCCATCATGCAAGACCTTGGATGTGGACCATCCATTAGCTGGAGCCCACTTGATGTGGATTGTCCATTACAATGGGTCACACTTTTATGTGGGTGATCCATCATGTGATCCACTACATTCACTACAACAATTCAGACTTTTTGCAACGAGTCAACTCGTCGCTTAAAATTCCAAACTCGTCGCTAAAAACTTTTTGTAACGAGTGTTGCTCGTCACCAATTTTGTTGTAATTATGGCGTTACAAATTCTATTGAACGACGAAAACGGCGACCCGTCGCCAATGACTCAATTATTTGCGACGATCTAATAACTTGTCGTAAAATATAGCTAATTAACGATGAGTTGACACGTCACCATTGCATATCGTAAAAAGTCACTAAATATAAAACTTATCACAAATAAAGACATTTTGCGACGAGTCCTCGTCGTTGCTAATAACCCCAAACTTGTCACAAAAGCTTTTTTACGACGAGTGTTAACTGTCACCAATTTTGTCACAAATACTAATTATTTACGACGACTTATAAATTGCCGTTAAATATAATTTATTTGTGATGAGTTTACACGTCGTCATTACATATTGTAAAATGTTGCTAAACATGAAACTCATCGCGAATAAAGACATTTTCCAATAAGTCCACTTATTGGTGGGACAAGTGTTTGTGACGACTATTGTATCTCATCACAAAAATAATGAGTATTGGCGATAATTTACAATGTTGTTACAAATAGTCCACCCTTTTACAATAAAACTACATTCATCGCAAAATGTCTAATTTGGTATTTTTTGTAATAAGTTTAACTACTCCTTGTAAAAACACCTGTGGAAAAAATTCTAATTTTGACTTTTCGCAATGAGCTTAACCAGTCATCGCTAAAGCCACTGTTTGTGACAACTTTTGTGTCGTCATAAAAAAAAATTTTCAACGACAATTAACTCGTCATAAAAAGTGGCTATTAGTGACAACTGGTTAAGCTCATTGCGAAAAGTCTTTCCCACAAAATAATTTTCCACGAAAATTTATGTTGCGAGTTTTCACGACAAGTTTTGCTATGACAATTAAAGCTCGTAGCAAAAAAGTTGACTATTAGTGACAATTTAAAATACCATCGTAAATAGTTAATTTTTTACAACAACTTGGAATGTCATTGTAAAAATTTAACTTTTGTGATGAAATTAAACTCATTGCTAAAAAAGTTATTGCAAAAAGTCTAAATTGTTGTAGCAGATGTCCACTCCGTCCATTATGTGGCGCCAACCTTGATGTGGACAATTCATTATGTGGGGCCTCACCTTCAATATGGGTCATTCATCATGTGGGCCCACCTTTGATGTCAACTGACTACCATATGGGCCCACCTTCAATGACCATCATCCAGCATATGGGTCCCACCTTTGATGTAGACCGCCCATCAAATGGGGCCCACTTCACGTGAATGTTTTGTCATGTTAGGCCATACTTTGGTGCATGTCATCCATCATGTGGGGCGCCCCTTTGATGTGAATAGTTCATTATGTGGGCCCACCTTGATGTGGACCATACATCATGTGGGGCCCTTTATTCAATATCAGTCATTCATCATGAGGGGCTCACTTTAATGTCCATCATCCATCATGTGGGTTCCACCTTTGCCATGGACCACCTATCATATGGGGCCCACTTGACGTGGATAGTACATCATGCAAGGCCACATTTTGATATGAGTCATCCATCATGTGAGACCCACCTTTGATATCCACCATCCATCATATAGGTCCAATCTTTGTTGTGAATCGTCCATCATGTGGGGCCCAACCTTCAATATGCAGTCATTCATCATGTGGGCCCACCTTTGATGTGGATCGTCCATCATGTAGAGCCACACTTTGATGCAAGCCATCCATCATGTGGGGCTCATCTTTGATGCAATCGTGTATTATGTGGGCCCACCTTTGATGTAGATCATTCATCATGTGGAGCCTCACCTTTAATATGGGTTGCTCATCATGTGGGCCTATTCGGGGAGATTGGAAAGAAAAGAGAAGAGAGTAAAATGGGAATTACTAGAAAAGACAAACTTGTCCAATAATTAGCCAAAAATGTCTACATGTTTAAACTAAATAAGTTCATTTTAAAAAAGTAACCCCTCCCTAACTTATAAACTGGAGTTCATTTTATACTTTGTAAAAAAATAAGCTTCCTAATTAGACTTTTACCAATCACTCTAAAAGTTTTTTTTCTTTTTTTAATAAATCAGCCAATAAACTCTTATTTATATATATGCCAAATGCTTCCTTAGTATATGTTTTTTTTTCCTGATTTCTAAGTATGTAATGACGTTTTTTAACATCAATTGAAGTTTCATTAAAAAATTTGAACAATTTTATCATATTACAAAAAAAAAAAAAAGCAACACATTACACAGTACATCTAATATTTCCCATGCGAATTCAATATATTTCCATATCCAATGGTGCAAAACACCTATCGATATCGATGTTGAAATTAACGATTACTAGGATATGGCATGGGGGACAACAAGGAGGAGATAAGAAGTGAAAGGAGGGAGAGCTTCGAAGGGGAGAAAGGAAAAAGGAGAGAGGGGCATAGGGAAAGGCACTACAAGAAAGAGGGTTTTTAACAACGAAAGTTTTAACGACGAAACACATTTTTGTCGCCAAAAGTCACTTTTAGCGACAAAATAAGTTTTCGTCGCCAAAAGTGTACTTTTAGCGACGAAAATTTTCGCAGCTAAAAATCATGGATGAGACTTTTAGCGACAAACATTTTCGTCGCTAAAGGCTGCAAACAACTTTTCTAAAAAATCGAATGGATTACTTTTAGTTACAAAAATTTTCGTAGCTACAAATCGTGGATGAGATTTTTAGCGACGAAAATTTTCGTCACAAAAGGGTGCAAACGATTTACTTTTAGTTACGAAACTTTTCGTAGCTAAATATCGTAGATGAGATTTTTAGCGACGAAAATTCTCGTCGCCAAAGGCTGCAAACAATTTCTCATATATATCGAATCGATTACTTTTAGCTACGAAACTTTTCGTAGCTAAAAATCATGGAACAGACTTTTAGGGACGAAACTTTCGTCGCCAAAAGCTGCAAATAATTTTTTAAACCGCTCAAATGGATTACTTTTTGTTACGAAACTTTTCGTAGCTAAAAATTGTGAATGAGATTTTTAGCAACGAAAAATTTCGTTGCCAAAGGCTGCAAACAATTTTTCAAAAAATTGAATGGATTACTTTTAGCTACGCAACTATTCGTATCTAAAAATCATGGAATAGACTTTTTGTCACGCCCCAAACCCGGAAATCGGATTCATAGAAATCCCGATTGCCGAATCTGGTGCTGACAGCCTCCGTAGTACCCCATTCTCGGATCCTAGCGTTCACACGCCAGATTCCGATCCTGGGATCCTACAAGGAGGATTTTTTTTGCCAATGTACATTTATCTCGTAATAAGCATAACCACAAGTATACCCAAATCATAAAGGCAACATCATCATCACATATCCACTAATATAATCATTTGAATACAATGCTGAAAGGGAAATACATATATCGAAATCAAAGCTCCAGAATATAACTGCACGTTCCAAGCTCAACGCTGCTGCAACCTAAAAACGCCTGCACGCATCTATCGTGCATAAGCTTATAGAAAGCTTAGAGGGTGGTGTAAGTGTGTGCACAAGGTAAGTGCCAAGTATTCGATACAATGCCATTATCATACAAACTGGAAGTACTGGTAATCCATAAACCGTATAATATCGGAATAAGCAAAGATACTAGCAAGATCATGAATTATCTGAGTAAACAGAAATACTCACAAGATCATAGATCATACGATAACAGAGTAAGCGGAAATATGAACAAGTCCATGAGCCAATCGATATATACGCAATATATAACAGCTACGCAAACGAGGAGTCATAAAGAGCCAAATATCAAATGTAGAGGATGCAATACAATATACATTTCTGATGAGTAACACAAATAGCATCGACCGTAACTAGACCATATAACCATATAAATGCAATTGGGTATATAATTCCTTATGTGTTCACAAACACGTCAGCCATATCTAAACCATATAAATGTAGAAACACAATAACCCAAGATGTCGTATGCCGCGGATGTAATGCAATATGCGGTGCGGATGGAATGACCATCTTGGAGTGTGAAGTCGGGATGGTAGTACGTAGTATCGCAGGCTATGGGGTCCATCACAAGAGACTTCTATCCAAACCAGTCCCATACCTAAATTTGGATAGTCGGACTCAATGTGGTAGACTCCCGATCTCAGGGTTAGTCGCGCGCCCCAACCGAAATCCTGGCCATTGCGAAGGCACACGTATCAACTAGTTGCTTACCACCAACCCGAGTAGATAGTAAATGAATGAATGCATGAGTATGTAACTCTTACTCAATAAGTCCACATATCAGTACGGTTCCTCTCTGGGATCATCATCGGGGTTTAGTACACTCCAAATGGCACTGCCGCTCTCCCAGCCGCAGTCCAAGTGAGCATAAGAAACCTCACTATCCGCCTGGCCAATAGTATGTCAATACCTATCCGGCACGTCGATAGCGGACCCATTCACGAGCTGGTCAAACTCAGCCTAGCAATGCCCCCTACCCTCAGGCGAGTAAGGCCACACCCCCTTCCAACCGACCACGACACGGTGGGAGACGCGGCCTCTGGTATTTGGCACTCGGGCGCTCATGTATCCACTCGGTCTCGGCGTTGGGGCGTACTCAGCCACGGAGGTTTAGGGATTTTCACCCGGGGACATCTATGGCGCCGTATGCTAGAACCAAACATTTCCGGTGTCTATTTGGCCATCCACGATATGCTGTGGAGGCTACGGCCACGATGTCGCTAGGGCGTATAGTAATCATAATGCGAGATGCATGAGTCATACAATCCGAGTCATGCATCGATCCTGCACATACCGTGTGCTCATGTGAGATAACCTCCACCTATCGGGAGTCTCATAACAACATGCTCAATGACATATGCAATGATCAACCACCTCTCATAACAAACATGCAGATGATGCGTATGGGCATGTATCATGATGTTATGTGTTGTCACATACTCATAACCGGTATCCACAACCAGCATCGATAATCGACCTCGACCATGTGGACACTTAACCAACATTGCCCCCAAGGAATGGCCTACATAGAGTCAAACATATAATGGGCCCACGGCCTCACACAAGGGCCTAATATACAACACAATGGGTCTTACTCAAAGGCCACATATACACAACAGGTGGAACCCTGCTCATGGGTCTAATACATATCACAATGGGCCTTGCCCATAGGCCATGAATACATCACAATTGGCCTTGCCCATAGGCCTCAAACACAGGGACATGTGGGCCCTACACATGGGTCTTGAATTCATTAAATGGACCATGCATCATAGGCTTAATACATATCACAATGGCCTCAACTACGGGTCACATATACATCATGCAGAGGTCTCGACAATCGGCCATGGCAATCGAATTCAGCCTCGAGAATCGGCCTCGACAATCGGGCTAGCCAATACAATCGACCTCGACAAATCGACACCGATAATCTACATTGATAATTAGCACGACAATCGGCCGATAATCAACACCGACGACCGGTCACATAGACAAGTCTGGGTCCAGATGAACAGTCGATCAATCATAATATAAAGATCGACCCTCGACCATGGTTATATCAAATCCGGTAGCATGGAGCCATCCGTCCATGGTAAATGGGGCCCACTTATTTGGGTTAACCCACTAAGAGAATGATGAGAATGGGCATGATAAGGCCTAAGGAAGGGTCACAATGTGGACATCCAACCATCAATGCCAGAATGTGGACATTTAACCAACATTGCTCCCAAGGAGTGGTCCACATAGAGTCAAACATAAGATGGGCCCAAATATCCAACAAGTGGGCCTCAAATAGTCATCACAGGTGGGCCTTACACATACAGCACGTGGACCTACACATCACGGTGGGTCGATACATTGGGCCGCACGCCACACCAATGGGCCTCAATTCAACAAGTGGGCCGCATCAATGAGCCAAAAATACATCTCAATGGGCCTCATCACAAGAGTAGGAATATTTCACAATGGCCTCACTAAATGGGTCGGAAACACATCTCAATGGGCCACGGCGTATGGCCGAGTATATATCACAATGGGCCACGACCCATTGGCCGCAACCCGTGGGCCTCAAATACCAGTGGGCCACATTACTGGGGCCCATATATAAACCTCCGGTGGGCTCTGCTCATGGGCTTCAAATACATAATATGTGGGCCCTACCCATGGGTTTTATACACATCAAATGGGTCACGCGTCATGGGCCAATACATGTCACAATAGGCCTTGCATCAATGGGCCGCCCTAATGGGCCTCGTACACATCAAGTGGGTTGTATCAAATAGGCAGCACTAATGGGCCTCGACCCATGGGCCCTGATATATATATCATAATGGGGTGCCTAACCTGGATGGCATGGATAAAGATACATCAAAGTGGGCCTGACAAATGGGCCACAACATACATCAAAGTAGGCCTCATAACATGGTCATACATACATCAAATTGGCCACATCAATGGGCCCCATGTATGTTAAATGGGCCACACTCAATATAAGTGGTGATAATGATTTCCACTACTAAAATTTTCAAGGTCCGCCATAACATTTATTTCCCATCTAATCTAATCATAGGGTCTCAAGATTTCAAAGATAGCCGTTCAATCCTCACCGTGCACTATGGTCCACTTGATAAGTAAATCTGACTTATTTTCGTCCCAAACCTAAAAAAAAGGATCATTTTCCAAAAATGGTTGGACGGTTGGATGAAACACATGCATCATAGTGGGTCCCATAGGGATGGAAGGAATAGATAAGTCACATGTTCCATGATGGAGGTCCACGATTGTGGACACAACACATACATAAATAAGTCTTAAGTAAGACCCACCAAGATGTTTATTTTCCACCCAACCTAGGGCCCAACATATTGTCCATCCAAAATGAGGCCAACATGATGTTTATCTTCCATCCAAACTAGTCATAGGGTCACATGGGCCTAGGGCCCACTGTAATATTTATTTATCATCCAACTTGGGCCACTATAACATCTATTTGCATCCAACCTGTTGATAAGGTCTTATAGACCTGGGGCCCACCAAAATGTTTATTTCCATTCAAGCCTGTTGATAAGGTCATACAGACCTGGGGCCCACTACAGTATTTATTTATTTATTATTATTATTATTATTATTATTTTTTCAACCTTGTGATAGGGTCACATGATCATGGGACCCTGAAATGTTTACTTGCATCAATCTGTTGATAAAGTCGCATGGGCCAGGGGCCCACCGCAATGTTTACTTACCATACAACCGATTCATAAGGTCACGTGGGCCTTTGGCCCTTTGTAATATTTATTTGTCCACCAAATTTATTCTTTTTTTTGGGTATGGTTATGTGGTCACTGGGGTCCACCATGATGTAATTCACAAATCAACCCATTCATTATGTGTGTCCCACCAATTTAAGGGTCCAAACCGAGTTTCGGGTGGATCCAAGGGACCCCAGCCGTTGATTCCATGTGGCTTGGCATACCACCGCATGAAAGGTGATGGTGTGGGCCATTCGAGAACTTTTTGTGTGATTTTGGAACCAACGCATCATAAAGGGGACCTATTAAATGAGCGGCATGGATGTAGAACATACATCATGATAGTGTCCACAACTGGGCTAAGGGGGCCTCCCTGTTTAACGTTAGACGTCCAGATCCTCTGGACGTCAAGTAGCAAATGCATGCCACATACATATATTTATTTATTTATCTAGGTGGGACCCACATTAATCGGATCTACTCAGTCCATTGTATGTGTCACACAAAATTAGGGGTCCAAAACAAGTTTCATCTGCATCCAATTTCAGGTAGGCCCCACCAGTGATTTTATATGTTTTAGGCATATCTTCACATGATTTTATATGGTGTGGCCCACGAGTTCCGTATCTGGCTGATTTTTGGGACCAAGGTCGAGGGGACCCATCAAATGCATGGCGTTGATGTTCGAAAAGCATCACGGTGGGGCCCACAACTAAGGCCGTGAGGCCGGCTCGTTTGTCACGCGGCACCCACGCTGCTGCTGGCAGGCACGTGTCCTTGTGGTTTTTTATTTTTTTTATTTTTTTATTTTTCTCGAGTTTTTCATATGTGGGGCCGTGTCTTGAGAATCCACTCGTCCATTAGATTCCATGGCCTAAGACGGATCAAACAAGTCCACTATGCAGTATGTTTTTGGCGGGTAGGGACATCAGGTGGGTCCTAATGGATCTTAAAGGTAAAAAAGTTGTTTCCCCTGCCAAAAAATCGGATTGGATTCATTCTTTGGCTCAACGCCTAAAATTGGCTTGGAAATGAAATGGATGGTGTGGATTCGATTTTTACATCAAGGTGGGGCCTACATAAGTAGCCTGCCCCAAAAGTTCTCCCCCTGCTCCTACTTGTGAAAAACGTCCAGCGTCTAGGGACGCTGGACGGACCGTGTGCACGTATTGTTGAAGGTGGGTCCCACGTGTGGGGTCCACATGGACATGGCCCACTTGATTTGGGTCAATCTTATATTTATGTTTTCCAATTGCCGTTAAGTGGGGCCCACATGGCTTGGACGGCCGTAAGGTCCATTTGGTGGACGGCTTGGACATCACATACATCAAGGTGGGGTACATCCAGATGGGCCACACGGCCACATTATCATACCAAATTAATGAGAGAAAAAGAGAGAGAAAGAAGCACCCACCTCGAGATCTCTTCTTCCTTCTTCCGCCAATGCATGATAGAGCCCCAAAGAAACAATTTCAATGATGGAGATGATCATTGGATGGTGGAGATGGGAGATAGGGAGGTGGGCCACACTAGCTCTCTCATGGGAGCCATGGACGTGGGTTGCTCCATGGAGGGATTGCTTAGAATGGAGAGAAGTGAAAGAGAGAAATGATGTAAGGGAGTGATGGGAGAGAGGGATGGTGAGGTAATGGGAATTAATGGGTTTGACTTATGGGGAAAAGGAAAGGTAAGGTGGTATGGTAGGGTGATGTCACCCCTAGGGTGACATCATAGTAATTAATGTTTCTAGGGAAGTACAACAATAGGAATAGGTGGGTCCCACAATCAAGCGATCAATGGCCTAGATAATGCACGGGCCGGATCTTATAATCTGAGCATCGTATTGACGCACAAGACGCATCGTCGGAACCGCGGCGACGGCACGGTCAAAATGACATAGGTCTCATTTTGAGTCGGCTCGGGTTTACAGGATATGACTCAAGAGCATGCGCCAATGCTATCTACTCGTCCCGGGTCGCCGAAACTTGACTAGAGGGAACCGTAGAAGTTTATGGAATGGTACAGGCTAGGTTATGGGTCTTACACTTTTAGCAACAAAAACCTTCGTCGCTAAAAGCTGCAACAAGGCTTTAAACAGTTAAGATTACTTTTAGCTACGAAACGTTTCGTAGCTAAAAAACCTGGATGTGACTTTTAACGACGAAAATTTTCATCGCTAAAGGCTGCAACAATTTTAAGAACGTGGATAAGACTTTTAGCGAGGAAAATATTCGTCGCTAAAAGTCAAACCTGTTATAATTCATCATATTCTTCCTGATATACACCTGTTATATAATATATTTCATCATATTCACATTCACATCCATCTAAACCCAAACTATGTAAATTCATCCAAACATAAACTACATTCATCCAAACATAAACTGTATCCATCCAAACACAAACAATCTTATGGAAAAAAAATAAATGAAAAGAGAGAGAACATATGAGTGGTGATCCAGACAAATGAAAAGAAATTAGGTTTAGGTTATAGGTTATAGGTTATGGCTTTAGGGAATTGAGAATAGATTAAGGTTTAGGTTTAAGAAATCAGGTTCTGGTTTGGGTTCGGTATCGGGTTTAGGTTTGGGTTTTCAAGTTTAGGTTTAAGTTTAGGTTAGGGAGTTGAGATTAGGATTAGGTGTAGGTTTAGGTTTAAGGATTTGAGATTACATTTAGGTTTTAGGTTTAGGTTATATGTTTAGGTTTAGGTTATAAGTATAGGTTATAGGTTTAGGTTTAAGTTAGGTTATAGGTTAAGGTTTAGGGAATTGAGAATAGGTTAAGGTTTAGGTTTAAGTTAGGTTATAGGTTAAAGTTTAGGGAATTGAGAATAGGTTAAGGTTTAGGTTTAGGAAATCGGGTTCGGGTTCGGGTTCGGGTTTAGGTTTGGGGTTTCAAGTTTAGGTTTAGGTTAAGGAGTTGAGATTAGGATTAGGTGTAGGTGTAGGTTTAGGAATTTGAGAATACATTTAGGTTTTAGGTTTAGGTTATAGGTTTAGGTTTAGGTTATAAGTGTCGGTTATAAGTTTAGGTTTAAGTTAGGTTATAGGTTATAGCTTTAGGGATTTGAGAATAGGTTAAGGTCTAGGTTTAGGAAATCGGGTTCGGGTTCAGGATCGGGTTTAAGTTTAGGTTTTCAAGTTTAGGTTTAGGTTTAGGTTAGGGAGTTGAGATTAGGATTAGGTATAGGTTTAGGTTTGGGGATTTAAGAATACATTTAGGTTTTAGGTTTAGGTTTAGGTTTAAGTTTTATGTTTTAAGTTTAGGTTTAGCTCATAGGTTATAGGTTATAGGTTATAGCTTTAGGGAATTGAGAATAAGTTAAGGTTTAGGTTTAGTTTTAGGAAATCGGGTTCGGGATTAGGTTTAGGTTTGGGTTTTCAAGTCTAGGTTTATGTTTAGGTTAGGGAGTTGAGATTAGGATTAGGTGTAGGTTTAGGTTTAGGGATTTGAGAATACATTTAGGTTTTAGGTTTAGGTTTTGGTTTAGGTTATAGGTTTTGGTTTTGGTTTTAGGTTTAGGTTAAGGTTATAAGTTTAGGTTATTGGGTTATAGGTTATAGGTTAAGGTTTAGGTTATAGGTTAAGGTTATATGTTTTGGTTTAGGTTTAGGTTTAGGTTTAGGTTTTAGGTTTAGGTTAAGGTTATAGGTTTAGGTTAGGTTTAGATTTAGGTTATAGGTTATAGGTTGTAGGTTTAGGGAATTGAGAATAGGTTAAGGTTTAGGTTTTAGGTTTAAGTTAAGGTTATAGGTTTAGGTTAGGTTTAGATTTAGGTTATAGGTTATAGGTTGTAGGTTTAGGGAATTGAGAATAGGTTAAGGTTTAGGTTTAGGAAATTGGGTTCAGGTTCGGGTTTAGGTTTGAGTTTTGAAGTTTATATTTAGGCTAAGGAGTTGAGATTAGGATTGGGTGTAGGTTTAGGTTTAACGATTTGAGAATACATTTAGGTTTTAGGTTTAAGTTTTGGTTTTGGTTTATAGGTTTAGGTTTAGGTTTAGGTTTTAGGTTTAGGTTAAGGTTAAGGTTAGGTTATAGGTTATAAGTTTAGGTTATAGGTTTAGGTTTATGTTATAGGTTTTGGTTATAGGTTATAGGTTATAGCTTTAGGGATTTGAGAATACATTTAGGTTTAGGGATTTGAGAATACATTTAGGTTTTAGGTTGTAAGTGTAGGTTATAGGTTTAGGTTTAAGTTAGGTTATACGTTAAGGTTTAGGGAATTGAGAATAGGTTAAGGTTTAGGTTTAGGGATTTGAGAATTCATTTAGGTTTTAGGTTTAGGTTTAGGTTTTAGGCTTAGGTTTAGGTATAGGTTATAGGTTATAGGTTATAGCTTTAGGGAATTGAGAATAGGTTAAGGTTTAGGTTTAGGTTTAGGTTATAGGTTTTGGTTTAGGTTTAAGTTTAGGTTATAGGTTATAGGTTTTGGTTTAGTTTAAGGTTATAGGTTTTGGTTTAGGTTTAAGTCTAGGTTTTAGGTTTAGGTTAAGGTTATAGGTTTAAGTTATAGGTTTTGGTTTAGGTTATAGGTTTTGGTTTAGGTTAAGGTTATAGGTTTTGGTTTAGGTTATAGGTTTAAGTTATAAGTTTAGGTTAGGTTTAGGTTTAGTTTATAAGTTGTAGCTTTAGGGAATTGAGAAAAGGTTAAGGTTTAGGTTTAGGACATCGGGTTGGGGTTCAGGATCGGGTTTAGGTTTGGGTTTTCAAGTTTAGGTTTAGGTTTAAGTTAGGGAGTTGAGATTAGGATTAAGTGTAGGTTTACATTTAGGGATTTGAGAATACATTTAGGTTTTGGGTTTTGGTTTAGGTTTTAGTTTATAGGTTTAGATTTAGGTTTTAGGTTTAGGTTAAGGTTAGGTTTGAGGTTATAAGTTTAGGTTACAGGTTACAGGTTATAGGTTAAGGTTTAGGTTTAGGTTTTAGGTTTAAGTTAAGGTTATAGGTTTAGGTTAGGTTTAGGTTTAGGTTTAGGTTATAGGTTATAGTTTTAGGGAATTGAGAATAGGTCAAGGTTTAGGTTTAGAAAATCAGGTTCGGGTTCGGGATCGGGTTTAGGTTTGGATTTTCAAGTTTAGGTTTAGGTTAGGGAGTTGAGATTAAGATTAGATGTAGGTTTAAGTTTAGGAATTTGAGAATACATTTAGGTTTTAGGTTTTAGTTTATAGGTTTAGGTTATAGGTTTAGGTTTAGGTTTAGGTTTTAGGTTTTAGGTTTAGGTTAAGGTTTAGGTTTAGGTTTAGGTTTTAAGCTTTAGGTTTTAGGCTTTAGGTTTAGGTTTGGGTTTGAGGTTATAGGTTTAAGTTATAGGTTATAGGTTAAGGTTTAGGTTATAGGTTAACGTTTAAGTTATAGGTTTTAGTTAAGGTTTATGTTTAGGTTATAGGTTATAGGTTATAGCTTTAGGGAATTAAGAATAGGTTAAGGTTTAGGTTTAGGAAATTGGGTTCGAGTTCAGGATCGAATTTAGGTTTGGGTTTTCAAGTTTAGGTTTAGGTTTAGGTTAGGGAGTTGAGATTAGGATTAGGTGTAGGTTTAGGTTTAGGAATTTGAGAATACATTTAGGTTTTATGTTTACGTTTAGGCTTAGGTTTTAGTTTATAGGTTTAGGTTATAGGTTTAGGTTTTGATTTTAGGTTTAGGTTATGGATTATAGGTTATGCGTTATAGGTTTTGGTTTAGGTTAAGGTTATAGGTTTTGGTTTTGGTTTTGGTTTAAGTTTTAGGTTTAGGTTAAGGTTAAGGTTATAGATTTAGGTTATAGGTTTTCATTAGGTTTAGGTTTAGGTTATAGGTTATAGTTATAGGCTATATAGCTTTAAGGAATTGAGAATAGGTTAAGGTTTAGGTTTAGGAAATCAGGTTCGGGTTCGGGATCGGGTTTAGGTTTGGATTTTCAAATTTAAGTGTAGGTTAAGTAGTTGAGATTAGGATTAGGTGTAGGTTTAGGTTTAGGGATTTGAGAATACATTTAGGTTTTAGGTTATAAGCGTAGGTTATAGGTTTAGGTTTAAGTTAGGTTATAGGTTAAGGTTTAGGGAATTGAGAATACATTTAGGTTTTAGGTTATAAGTGTAGGTTATAGGTTTAGGTTTAAGTTAGGTTATAGGTTAAGGTTTAGGGAATTGAGAATAGGTTAAGGTTTCGGTTTAGGAAATCAGGTTCGAGTTTAGGTTTGGGTTTTCAAGTTTATGTTTAGGTTAAGGAGTTAAGATTAGGATGAGGTGTAGGTTTAGGTTTAGGGATTTGAGAATAGATTTAAGTTTTAGGTTTAGGTTTTAGTTTATAGGTTTAGGTTTAGGTTAAGGTTAGGTTATAAGTTTAGGTTATAAGTTATATGTTATAGGTTAAGGTTTAGGTTATAGGTTTAGGTTATAGGTCATAGCTTTAGGGAATTGAGAATAGGTCAAGGTTTAGGTTTAGGAAATCGGGTTCAAGTTCGGGATCGGGTTTAGGTTTGGGTTTTCAAGTTTAGGTTTAGGTTTAGGCTAGGGAATTGAGATTAGGATTAGGTGTAGATTTAAGTTTAGAGATTTCAGAACACATTTAGGTTTTAGGTTTAGGTTTTAGGTTATAGGTTTAGGTTTAGGTTTTAGGTTTAGGTTAAAGTTAGGTTATAGGTTATAAGTTATATGTTAAGGTTTAGGTTATAGGTTTTGGTTTAGGTTTAGGTTTAGGTCTAGGTAATAGGTTATATGTTATAGCTTTAGGGAATTGAGAATAGGTTAAGGTTTAGGTTTAGGAAATCGGGTTCGGGTTCGGGATCGGGTTTAGGTTTGGGTTTTCAAGTTTAGGTTTAGGTTTAGGTTAAGGAGTTGAGATTGGGATTAGGTGTAGGTTTAGGTTTAGGGATCTGAGAATACATTTAGGTTTTAGGTTTAGGTTTAGGTTTAGGTTTTAGTTTATACGTTTAGGTTATGGTTTAGGTTTAGGTTATAGGTTATAGGTTACAAGTTATAGGTTTAGGTTTTAGGTTTAGGTTATAGGTTTTGGTTTAGGTTATAGGTTATAGGTTATAGGTTTAGGTTTTAGGTTTAGGTTATAGGTTTTGGTTTAGGTTTAGGTTATAATTTTTAGGTTTAGGTTAAGGATATAGGTT
The DNA here is from genome assembly GCF_029962835.1 of Magnolia sinica. Classification (NCBI taxonomy): domain Eukaryota; kingdom Viridiplantae; phylum Streptophyta; class Magnoliopsida; order Magnoliales; family Magnoliaceae; genus Magnolia; species Magnolia sinica. The sequence continues at coordinate 116,075,646 of NC_080573.1, read as the reverse complement.
TAAGTTATAGGTTTAGGTTAGGTTTAGGTTTAGGTTATGGGTTATAGGTTTAGGAAATTGAGAATAGGTTAAGGTTTAGGTTTAGGTTATAGTTTATAGGTTATAGGTTTAGGGATTTGAGAATACATTTAGGTTATAGGTTTAGGTTTAGGTTATAGGTTTAGGTTAAGGTTAAGTTATAGGTTATAAGTTTATGTAATACGTTATAAGTTATAAGTTTAGGTTATAGATTATAGGTTATAGGTTAAGGTTTAGGTTGTAGGTTTTGGTTTAGGTTAAGGTTATAGGTTTTGGTTTAGGTTTAGGTTTTAGGTTTATGTTAAGGTTATAAGTTTAAGTGATAGGTTTAGGTTAGGCTTAGGTTTAGGTTATAGCTTATAGGTTATAGCTTTAGGGAATGGAGAATAGGTTAAGGTTTAGGTTTAGGACATCGGGTTGGGGTTTAGGATCGGGTTTAGGTTTGGGTTTTTGAGTTTAGGTTTAGGTTTAGGTTACAGAGTTGAGATTACAATTAGGTGTAGGTTTATGTTACGGAGTTGAGATTAGGACTAGGTGTAGGTTTAGGTTTAGGGATTTGAGAATACATTTAGGTTTTAGGTTTTAGATTTAGGTTATAAGTGTAGGTTATAGGTTTGGTTTTAAGTTAGGTTATAGGTTAAGGTTTAGGGAATTGAGAATAAGTTAAGGTTTAGGTTTAGGAAATCGAGTTCAGTTTCGGGATCGGGTTTAGGTTTGGGTTTTCAAGTTTAGGTTTAGGTTTAGGTTAGGGAGTTGAGATTAGGATTAGGTGTAGGTTTAGGTTTGGGGATTTGAGAATACTTTTAGGTTTAGGTTTAGGTTTAGGTTTTAGGTTATAGCTTTAGGGAATTGAGAATATGTTAAGGTTTAGGTTTAGGAAATCGGGTTCAGGTTCGGGATCGGGTTTAGGTTTGGGTTATAGATATAGGTTTTAGGATTTGAGAATAGGTTTAGGTTAAGGTTATAAGTATAGATTATAGGTTAAAGTTTAGGTTTATGAAATCGGGTTCGGGTTCGGAATCGGGTTTAGGTTTGGGTTTTCAAATTTAGGTTTAGGTTTAGGTTAGGGAGTTGAGATTATGATTAGGTGTAAGTTTAGGTTTAGGGATTTGAGAATACATTTAGGTTTTAGGTTTTAGGTTTAGGTTTAGGTTTTGGCTATAAGTATAGGTTTTAGGATTTGAGAATAGGTTTAGGTTAGGGTTATAAGTTTAGGTTAAGGTTTTAGGTTATAGGTTTAGGTTAAGGTTTAGGTTTAGGTTTAGGTTATAGTTTATATGTATAGGTTTACGTTTAGGTTAAGGTCTAGGTTTAGGTTATAGGTGTAGGTTTTGGGATTTGAGAATAGGTTTAGGTTAAGGTTATAAGTTTAGGTTAAGGTTATGGGTTATAGGTTAAGGTTAGGGCTTAGGTTATACTTTATAGGTTTAGGTTGTAGTTATAGGTTTTGGGATTTAAGAATAGGTTTAGGTTATAGGTTAAGGGTGTGGTCCCTGCAAATACAGATATAAACACGGCCTGCTCCAATTGGCCAGGCGCTTCCAATATTGTCCATAGGAAATGGACAGCTTCATCATAGTTATAACAGCGGTTCCCATCTTCCAGGGACCCCCCCTTAACATCCGGATAGCTCCGACGCACATCCGGGTCTACTCCATTAATTTCGAGCAAATATAAATATAAACACGGCCTACTCCAATTGGCCAGGCCCCTCCAATGATGTCCATATGAAATGGACAGCTTCATCATGATCATAACAGCGGTTCCCATCTTTCAGGGCCCCCGCTCAACATCCGGATAGCTCCGACGCACATCCGGGTCTACTCCATTAATTTCGAGCAAATACAGATATAAACACGGCCTGCTCCAATTGGTCAGGCCCCTCCAATATTGTCCATAGGAAATGGACAGCTTCATCATGATCATAATAGCAGTTCCCACCTTCCAGGGACCCCCGCTCAACATCCGAATAGCTCCGACGCACATTCGGATCTGCTCCATCAATTTCGAGCTAATACATTTAAAAATAACATAAAAGGTAAGTAAAGCAAGAAACATCCATATGAAAATATTGAGGGGATTTACTAGTGTATCTATATTCCTTCTATGTACTAAGTTGATTTTGAGTTGATTATGACTAAGATGTTGATATAACATTATATGTGATGAGGGTTGCATTACTAGTGTATCTATATTCCTTCAAAGCGATGACTTGGACAGTTATGGATTACCAAATTGTAGGCCAACACATGTAAAATTTGTTGGTCCTAGTAAAATTAGTTGACTGAACATTATGTATTTCCTCAATTCAAAATGGTGTCCATTAAAAGCAATTCTTAGAAGAAACTCACAGTTTAGTGGGCTTAGAACTTCTTTTCTCCTGCCTTCCAATTTCTCCTTCATATCAGAAAGAGACTCGAACTGAGGAGCATACGAAACCTGTAGTTGATTCCCAAGGAAAGCAAACTCATCTAGTTTCCTCTTTACCATTTCCTATGGACAGCATTAGAAGAGCCTGAAAAATTGGAGACAGCCGTGTTTATATCTATATTTGCTTAAAATTAATGGAGTAGACCCGGATGTGCGTCAGAGCTATCCAGATCTTGAGCGGGGGTCCCTGAAAGATGGGAACTGCTATTATGACTATGATGAAGCTGTCCATTTCCTATGGACAGCATTGGAAGGGCCTGGTAAATTGGAGACGACCGTGTTTATATCTGTATTTGTAGGGACCACACTCTAAACCTATTCTCAAATCCGTAAGCCTAAACCTAAACATTAATGTATTCTCAAATCCCTAAACCTAAACCTACACCTAATCCCAATCTCAACTCCATAGCCTAAACCTAAACCTAAACTTGAAAACCCAAACCTAAACCCGGTCCCGAACCCGAACCCGATTTTCTAAACCTAAACCTTGACCTATTCTCAATTCCCTAAAGCTATAACCTATAACCTGACCTAAACCTATACTTATAACCTAAACCTATTCTCAAATCTCAAAACCTATAACTATAACCTAAACCTAAACCTCTAACCTTAACCTTAACTTAAACCAAAACCTATAACCTAAACCATAACCTAAACCTATAACCTATAACCTATAACTTGGACCTATAACCTATTCTCATTTCCCTAAAGCTATAACCTATAACATAATCTAAACTTGTACTTATAACTTAAACCTATTCTCAAATCCCAAAACCTATAACTATAACCTAAACCTAAACCTAAACCTATAAACTTAATCTAAACCTAAACCTATAACCTTAACCTTAACATATAACCTTAATTTAAACCTAAACCTATTCTCAAATCCCTAAACCTTAACGTATTCTCAAATCCCTAAACTTAAACCTACACCTAATCCTAATCTCAACTCCCTAGCCTAAACCTAAACCTAAACTTGAAAACCCAAACCTAAACCCGATCCCGAACCCGAACCCGATTTCCTAAACCTAAACCTTGACCTATTCTCAATTCCCTAAAGGTATAACCTATAACCTAACCTAAACCTATACTTATAACCTAAACCTATTCTCAAATCCCAAAACCTATAACTATAACCTAAACCTTAACCAAAAACCTATAACCTAACCTAACCTAAACCTATAAACTTCACCTAAACCTAAACCTATAACCTTAACCTAAACCTAAACCTATAACCTAAACCTATTCTCAAATCCCTATCCCTAAACCTAAACCTATAACCTAAACCTATTCTCAAATCCCAAAACCTATAACTATAACCTAAACCTAAACCTAAACCTATAACCTATAACCTAACCTAAACCTAAACCTATAAACTTAACCTAAACCTAAACCTATAACCTTAACCTTAACATATAACCTTAACCTAAACCTAAACTTATAACCCAAACCTATTCTCAAATCCCTAAACCTAAACCTAAACCTATAACCTAAACCTATTCTCAAATCCCAAAACCTAAACTTAAACCTTAATGTATTCTCAAATGCCTAAACCTAAACCTACACCTAATCTTAATCTCAACTCCCTAGCCTAAACCTAAACCTAAACTTGAAAACCCAAACCTAAACCCGAACCCGATTTCCTAAACCTAAACCTTAACCTATTCTCAATTTCCTAAAGCTATAACTTATAACCTAACCTAAACCTATACTTATAACCTAAACCTATTCTCAAATCCTAAAACCTATAACTATAACCTAAACCTTAACCAAAAACCTATAACCTAACCTAACCTAAACCTATAAACTTCACCTAAACCTAAACCTATAACCTTAACCTAAACTTAAACCTATAACCTAAAACTATTCTCAAATCCCTAAACCTATACCCAAACCTATAACCTAAACCTATTCTCAAATCCCTAAACCTTAACGTATTCTCAAATCCCTAAACCTAAACCTACACCTAATCTTAATCTCAACTCCCTAGCCTAAACCTAAACCTAAACTTGAAAACCCAAACCTAAACCCGATCCCGAACCCGAACCCAATTTGCTAAACTTAAACCTTGACCTATTCTCAATTCCCTAAAAGTATAACCTATAACCTAACCTAAACCTATACTTATAACCTAAACCTATTCTCAAATCCCAAAACCTATAACTATAACCTAAACCTTAACCAAAAACCTATAACCTAACCTAACCTAAACCTATAAACTTCACGTAAACCTAAACCTATAACCTTAACCTTAACCTAAACCTATTCTCAAATCCCTATCCCTAAACATAAACCTATAACCTAAACCTATTCTCAAAACCCAAAACCTATAACTATAACCTAAACCTAAACCTATAACCTATAACCTAACCTAAACCTAAACCTATAAACTTAACCTAAACCTAAACCTATAACCTAACCTTAACATATAACCTTAACCTAAACCTAAACTTATAACCCAAACCTATTCTCAAATCCCTAAACATAAACCTAAACCTATTCTCAAATCCCAAAACATAAACCTAAACCTTAATGTATTCTCAAATGCTTAAACCTAAACCTACACCTAATCCTAATCTCAACTCCCTAGCCTAAACCTAAACCTAAACTTGAAAACCCAAATCTAAACCCGGTCCCGAACCCGAACCCAATTTCCTAAACCTAAACCTTGACCTATTCTCAATTCCCTAAAGCTATAACCTATAACCTAATCTAAACCTATAACTATAACCCAAACCTATTCTCAAATCCCTAAACCTAAACTTAAACCTATAACCTATACCTATTCTCAAATCCCTAAACCTAAACCTACACCTAATCCTAATCTCAACTCCCTAGCTTAAACCTAAACCTAAACTTGAAAACCCAAACCTAAACCCGATCCCGAACCCGAACCCGATTTTCTAAACCGAGACCTTGACCTATTCTTAATGCCCTAAAGTTATAACCTGTAACCTAACCTAAACTTATACTTATAACCTAAACCTATTCTCAAATCCTAAAACCTATAACTATAACCTAAACATTAACCAAAAACTTATAACATAGTCTAAACCTAAACCTATAAACTTAACCTAAACCTAAACCTATAACCTTAACCTTAACATATAACCTTAACTTAAACCTAAACTTATAACCTAAACCTATTCTCTAATCCCTAAACCTAAACCTAAACATATACCTATTCTCAAATCCCAAAACCTATAACCTAAACCTTAATGTATTCTCAAATGCCTAAACCTAAACCTACACCTAATCCTAATCTCAACTCCCTAGCCTAAACCTAAACCTAAACTTGAAAACCCAAACCTAAACCCGGTCCCGAACCCGAACCCGATTTCCTAAACCTAAACCTATAACTATAACCAATTCCCTAAAGCTATAACCTATAACCTAACCTAAACCTATACTTATAACCTAAACCTATTCTCAAATCCCAAAACCTATAACTATAACTTAAACCTATACCTATAAGCTTAAGCTTAACATATAACCTTAACCTAAACCTAAACCTATTCTCAAATCCTTAAACCTAAACCTAAACCTATAACCTAAACTTATTCTCAAATCCATAAACCTAAACCTAAACCTTAATGTATTCTCAAATACTAAACCTAAACCTAAACCTATAACCTATAACCTATAATCTATAACCTAAACTCAAATCCCTAAACCTAAACATACACCTAATCCTAATCTCAACTCCAATTTCCTAAACTTATACCTAGTCTCGATTCCCTAAACCTAAAAATATAACCTAAACCTATAACCTAGCCTAATCTCAAAGTTATTTCCGTAAACTGACTTTAGTCATTTCATTGTAGACATGGATAAGAGTTGGATACGAGCTAAGAACAGGTTTAGCCCAGAGTATAAGCAAGGGGTTCAAGAGTTCATGGAATTTGTGCGAAATCGGGCAGATTCAAGGAGTAGGATTAGGTGTCCATGTCGAAAATGCAAGAACATGATATATAAGACTTTAGACAAAGTAGAGGATGATTTGTTCATAGTTGGGATTGACCAGGGTTACACTTGGTGGATCTATCATGGTGAAGATATGACACATAGAGTTGAGCCCTCCAAAGTCCTTGCTGACCTAATTGTGCCAGATGACAAGGATGAAGACGTTGACGAAATGCAAGATACCATAAGGGATGTGTTCAGGGGAACAACTGCGGATACTGATTTTGCAGCGACAAGCAGTAGCCAAGATATTCCTCCAATGAGTGATGTCGAATTAGAAAAGTTTAGTAGGTTGTTGAGGGAGGCAGAACGTCCACTTTATCCGGGGTGTCAGAACTTCTCCAAGTTGAATTTTCTTACAAAGTTACTTCATTTGAAGACGATAAATCGTTGGAGTAACAAATCGTTTGACATGTTGCTTGAGTTGTTGAAAGAAGCGTTACCGAACGGTGAGACATTGCCAAAGTCTCATTACGAGGCAAAAACATTGATGCGAGACTTGGGCCTTGGTTATGAACTCATACATGCATGTATAAATGATTGTTTATTATATTGAAAAAAGCACGATAAGGCTGAAGAGTGTCAAGAATGTGGAGAGTCTAGGTGGAAGAATGACAGAGCTAGGGGAAAGAAAATCCCACGAAAGGTGTTAAGGTACTTTCCATTGAAACCCAAATTGCAAAGATTGTTTATGTCTCGTAAGACGGCTGAAGATATGAGGTGGCATAAGGAGAAACGTGTTCATGATGATAGTACACTGAGGCACCCTGCGGACGCTGAAACCTGGTAAAATTTTGACAAGCAACATGGCTGGTTTGCAGAAGATTCTCGCAATGTTCGACTAGGCCTTGCAAGTGATGGTTTTAATCCATTTGGTAATATGAGTAGCTCGTACAGTATGTGGCCAGTGGTACTTATGCCCTACAATTTACCTCCTTGGTTGTGTATGAGGAGTCATTTTTCATGATGTCATTGCTTATTCCTGGACCCAGGTTACCTGGGAATGACATTGATGTGTATTTACGACCATTAGTAGAGTTAAACGAGTTGTAGAGTCAAGGTGTACAAATGTATGATACATTTGTAGGACAGATATTTCGATTACATGCAGTGGTCTTGTGGACAATAAATGACTTTCCCGCATATGAAAATTTATCTGGGTGGTGCATGAAGGACAAGTTGGCTTGTCCTACATGTGGTACTGAGACTTATTCATTGTCATTAAAGTATGGTAGGAAAACATGTTATATAGGCCATCGTCGCTTCCTTCCGAGCGATCATAGTTGGCGTAGGAAGACGATAATCTTTGATGGCAAACAAGATCATAGGCCATCTCCGAAAGAGCTATCTGGAGAAGATGTGATGTAACAACTGAGTAACATTTGAGAGGTTAGATTTGATAAGACATCGCACTTGAAGAAGAGGAAACGTACAATATTAGACTATAACTGGAGAAAGAAGAGCATCTTTTTTGAGTTATCCTATTGGAGTGATCTGAAATTGCGACACGACTTGGATGTCATGCATATTGAGAAAAATATATGTGACAATGTCTTTAGAACATTAATAAACATAGAGAAGAAAATAAAAGACAGTTTTAAGACTCGATTGGATCTACAAGAAATGGGTTTAAGGAAAGAGTTGCACTTGCAACCACATGAAAATTCGTATACTATACCAGCAGCCTGCTACACGTTGACAAAACTAGAGAGAAAGCGTTTATGTGAATGGTTGAGATCGGTGAAGTTTCCCGATGGGTATGCGTCAAACATATCTCGGCGCATAAATGTTACGGACTGTAAGGTAATAGGAATGAAAAGTCATGATTGTCACATCCTTCTGCAACGCCTACTACCGGTTACGATTCGTGGATTCTTGAGCAAGGATATCAGTGCGGTACTGATTGAGTTGGGGATATTCTTTAAGGATTTGTGTTCGAGATTGTTGAATGTAGATGTTATTAAACGACTGGAGAGGGACATTGCCGTAATCCTTTGCAAACTTGAAAGAATATTTCCACATGCATTTTTCGATGTCATGGTACACCTAGCGATTCACTTACCACACGAGGCGAAGCTTGCAGGCCCAAAACAATATCGTTGGATGTATTCAATCGAAAGGTGGTATCAATATGTTAAAATTTTTATTCATTCCATAAACTACATATATCCATGTTTTCATATGTATAACATAGTGGTTTTGTGTATACGTACCTTCACACACTGAAACGATTTGTGAGGAATAAGGCACGACCGGAGGGGTCGATAGCTAAAGCGTACATTGATAATGAGTGCCTTACATTTTGCTCCATGTATCTTCGTGGCACAGAGACTAAATTCAACCGAGAAGATCGGAATGCCGATGAAGGGCAGGATCATGAACAAGGACCCATATCTGTATTTGCACATAACGTTCGTCCTTTAGGATCCCTGACATTTCAGGATATGGACCTTGGGGATCTAGCAAAGGCGCAGTGGTATGTGTTGCATAATTGTGAAGAAATAGAGTCGTACTTGGAGTAAGTCTTCCCTCGATTATTATTTTCTCTACATACGATGATCTTAATGTTTATTGCTGATGACGTGCCATTTGTGTAGCGAACACATAGACGAGATGAAGTCTAAATTTTTCACAAATTATGATCGAATGCATCAGGATCATTTTCCAGAATGGTTCACCAACCCTGTAAGATTTCACATTGTATCTCACCACACTTAGCATTTTCGTTGTATGGCACATTATTTCAACTTATGAAAATCCCTAAACAATTATATTCTGTACATGATAATAGATGAAGACGTTGCGCACAAGAAACTCTACGGATGCGTCTGATGCACTATACTCACTGGCATGTGGCCCTGATAGACGTGTATCTAGATATACAGGTTGTATTGTAAACGGGATTCGATTCCACACCAAAGAACGTGAGAAGTACAGGACCACACAAAATAGTGGGGTAGTTGTGAAGGGAACAAATGAAGAGGATGAAATTGACTTTTATGGCATTTTGACAGATATTATTAAGCTGAGTTATTATATGAGAAAGCGGGTGTACTTATTTAGATGTGATTGGTGGGACATTGGAAATAAAAAGTTGAGAATACAGATTGACAACTACTTTACGAGCGTAAATTTATCTCGTAAGTGGTTTAAGGACAACCCATTTGTCCTCGCCAACCAAGCCGAACAAGTATTTTATCTCGCTGATACCAAGTTAGGCGGCTCTTGGCACGTGGTGCAGAAAATAAAGCCCAAGAACGTATTTGACGTTCCCGTACCAGAAGTTGAAGATAGCGAGGACAGGAGAAATAACACGTTTAGGGTTGAAGAAGCATATCAAAAAGACATGCCATCTAGAGATACAGGGACTGATTCAAGTGTTGATATTGATGTGATGCAATTAGATAGAGATGATGTGCCACCTGATCATGTTGATGCCTCAATAATACGTGATATTGTTACAGATAATAGCGGTTTCATTGATGACGACGTTACGGACAATGAGGATGAAATACTGATCAGTGATAGTGATGGTGAAGAAATAGCTCTAAGCAATAGTGATACAGACGACGATTATTAAATGTACACATGATTTACATGTCATTTTTTAATTCGAATAATTTATATATTCCATGTATACGTGAAAATTACAAGTCATGATTAATTCTTTTTATTGACTTGTTTATAATCCACATTTGCAGTTGAGTCAATTTCTGATCATGTCCTCCTTAAACCGGAGCGTAGCAGAATCACGCAACATACTTCATCAGCTGTTGCAGATGGATGTTTCGGTCCTATCTTCTTCTGGTAGGGCCATAGAGATACCCGGTCTGGTCGATGAGTGTAGAGTGGAATATATCGACGATGACTCAGAGGAAAGATTATGCTATCTCAAAGAAATTCCAAGGCTGATGGAGATATATAACCGCGGGAAACGAGATATGAAAGATACGAATCTGTCACTTGCACATCTTAATGGAGTCCCAAGAGACCAGATATCTCCTATTGTGACTGGCATGTTGGCTGTAAATATGTCGAGTGCTTCGCACGAAATGACATATGCTTCTGAAGCATACGATAGCTTACGCAGGGAGTACTTCGAATAGTTTACCTCAAAGTTGTTTCGTATTACAACGAAATATGTATATTTAATATAGAATGACAATGTATAATGAAATTTTCAATGATTATAAATTAAAGTTTACAGTTTTATTATATTCTACTTACATTATAGTGTGATGGTCTAATTATATTTTAATCATCTCTCTAAGCATAAACACATGCATTGTACCGTCAACACTACTTGTATAATGTTTTAGTATATTCCACTTATATTGACATTGTTTAAATTTATAAGTTCGTAGCTCCCACATATTCAGTGATGGCACCAGGTGGGAGAGTACGTCGTTCGCGTACTAGATCTATCCCTTCTACTCGTGAAGTGACGGAGCCAGCATCGCCGTCACATGTTGCATCGCAGGCGTCTGATCCCTCAATCGCCCATACACCGGGCACTGCATGTAAGTCTAGGCGTATATTTCTTCTAATGATTTCTGTTTATGTTTAAACTTACATATTTCTTTTGCAACAGCGTCGTCGACCAGCCAACGAGGACGTGGACCCACGCATGGGTTGCTTTTAGAGCGACTTACACGTGAGGGTAGGGTGACGGTATAGTTCCCACGGGACTGCATTAGACCTGTTAAGAATAATGTCATGTTGTTTACGTCGGAGGTCGGTGTCTTATGCCGATCTCTGATCTCCCCACCACTCCCCGTTGGGGAGACGTGACAGATGATGTGCGGCAGCTCATCCGTCAGCGCCTTCAGGTAAATTTTAGTAAATTAAAATTTATTTTATAAAAATTCATTTACAGTTAAGTTATTTTCTTAATAAGTTTATTATCTTAATCTATTATTTACGAAACTGCAGGATAAATTTGACTTGGATTTGAGTGTTCCGCACATCTCCCATGCCGTCGACGACATGATGAAGGAGCGGTTCAAAGATTACCGCAGTAAGTTACACCGGCAATACAAGCGGTGCATGAGCCACGAGGAGGCCGTACAGTCCGCACCGCTGCACGTGACCAATGAGGACGACGGATACTCTGCGATAGGTTTTCATCTGATTCTTTTCAGGTAATATTTACATATTTATGATATCTTAACGTAATAATTAAATCCACAATTAATAACAATGTATTATGAATAACGTGTTCAGAAGAGGAGCAAAATAAATCTGATAATAGAAGAAAGTTAGAAGTGAACCACGTAGCTGGTTCAAAGTCATTTGTACTACTTCGTCACGACATGGTAAGAAAGTACTGGTAATTATTACGTTTATATATTCTTTCCATGTATTTATATTAATTTTATTGTCTTTTCGATTGCGCAGCGAGATTCCGTCACTGGCCAGGAGCCCGGACCAGTAGACTTCTACAAAGGGACTCACTGTCGACAGCGACAGGATCTTGGGTACATCCGAGAGCCAGCGAGATTTGGGTAAAGATCCTTACATTGTAAAATTTATTTGCTTTAAATTATAATAATGTCATTTATTATGAAAATTCATATGTTTTCATTACAGGAGGAGATGAACACCTTACGCAGTTAGCCCACTCCCGATGGTACTCAGCGGAGTGAGCCAGAGATCCTGAGTCAGGTGCTTGGCACCCGTTCTGGATATGTGTGTGGGTTTGGCCATAGTACCAAACTCATGACACCCGCTAGAGCTGCCTCCAGCCGATCCATCGTTATTGGTGACAGCGCCGTACGCCGAGCTGATACTGCAGAGAGAGAGGTTTAGCAGCTACGGGTCGTCGTCGATGACATCAAATATCAGCTGGACAGACAAAGGGAGGAGCAGGCGAGGCAGAGGAAAGAGCAGGAGAGGAGGATGGAGGAGGAGCTGGCGAGGCAGAGGGAGGAGCAGGAGAGGAGGATGGACGATCAGCTGGTGAGGCAAAGGGAGGAGCAAGAGAGGAGGATGGAGGAGATGCGGGTGGAGCATGAGCGACGGATGATGGAGATGTTTCAGGTTATCGATGCACGCTTACCCACTGATGCCCCAGCGCCTCCGCCTTCATCTGTGTGATTTTTTTATATGTTTGTTTATGATGTTAAGTTTTGAATGAATGTGATGCCGATAAGATTGTTTGTGTTTAGATGAATGTAGTTTATGTTTGGGTTTGGGTTAATTTAATTAGATGGATGTGAATATGAATATGATGAAATATATATATATATATATATATATATATATATATATATATATATATAATAGGTGTATATCAGGATGAATATGATGAAATATATTGTTAACAGGTGTATATCAGGAATTTTGTGCGGAATTTTAAGAGGTATATTTTTAAAAAAAAAGACTTTTAGCAACGAAAATTTTCGTAGCTAAAAGTATTGTAATTTATTTTTAGCAGCGAAAATCTTCGCTGCTAAAAAGGCTTGTAAAGTTTTTTAGTGACGAAAATTTTCGTTGCTAAAGGTGTAACGAATTTCTAAAGGTCATGTAAAGGTTTTTTACCGACGAAAATTATCGTTGCTAGAAAGGAACGAATTTTTAGCAGCGAAACTTTTCGCTGCTAAAAGTCTTGTATAGTTTTTTTTGCGACGAAAATATTCGTCGCTAAAAACTGAACTACTTTTAGCAGCGAAAATTTTCGCTGCTAAAAGTCTTGTACAGTTTTTTTTGCGACGAAAATTATCATCTCTAAAAGTAATGAATTTTTAGCAGCGAAAATTTTCGCTGCTAAAAGTCTTGTATATGTTTTTTGCGACGAAAATATTCATCGCAAAAAACCGAATAATACTTTTAACAGCGAAAAGTTTCGCTGCTAAAAGTCTTGTACAGTTTTTTTGGCGACGAAACCTTTCGTCGCTAAAAGTAACGAATTTTTAGCAACGAAAATTTTCGCTGCTAAAAGTCTTGTACAGTTTTTTTAGCGACGAAAATTTTTGTCGTTAAAAATCATGCTTTAGCGACGATTTGAATTTTTCGTCGTTAAAATCCATGCACGTCGGTCTCTTAGCGACGAAGTTAGCGACGAAAATTTTCGTCGCTAAATGTATTTAGCTACGAAATTTTGACTTTTAGCGACGAAAATTTTCGTCGCTAAAAGGGGTATTTCTTGTAGTGAGGTAGAGCCAGACACTCACACATCTCGTGCACACACATAGAAAAAAAATAGTGGGTGACACATTCTTATTGTTTTCTGTGCTATAACTCACTCAAGTCCCCAATCCTTCTAATTTATTGGATTAATGTCTTAACATTAGCCGGCATAATAGACGTATAGAGTTGATGTCATGCAGTCATTAGGGTAGGCCTTACAAATCCTTTGTCACATGATTTCTCTAATTAATACATTATTAGAGAAGAGAAGAATTTGGCATGGATACATGCATTAAAAGAAGTAAAATAAAATAGGCGCAATCTATATCATCCCTTGCATGCTAAAATATCAATCTCCACCAAAAAGTTTTATGATGAATGTACTGGCTCTTAACCAATGCTGTAAAGACTAACTATAGGGGGCAAAATGTGCAAAGCTATTAGCATTGTAAACAGTGGAGATAGATTATTATGGTAAAAATTGTTGCAATATAATGAGTGGAAGCATTTAATGAATATGGCAGATGTGTTTACATGATCCATGATGTTCATCTAGTGGGGCCTACTTGTGTGGGCCATTCCCAAAATTAAGCCAATCAAATATTAGTGATCATTCAATTAGAGCCCGATAAGGGCTGGTGGTGTCCTGTTAAATCTAAAAACAACTTATTGACCACATTAGAGTTATAAATTTCATAAGATCTGACGATTAACACGTCAACTGTCAAGGAGATGTGCAGTGGATTTCCAAATCTCATACATGCGCACCACATATAAGGCTCATCCAGCCTCTTCCTTTGATTAGGCCACTAGGAATAGATTTTGATTGGGATGCTTAAGCAATGAAGATTTATAATCCAACATATATTAGGTGGGACAGCCCATTTAGCTTAGTCTTACTAATGAGTGATGATCTAGTGGCTTGAGTGTATGGGAACTTTTCCATTCACATTAGGGCTGAAAGTCAGGAGGGTTCAACCCGACTGACCTGTGACTGACCCGACAATGGGTTGAGCTGGAGCAGGATGTATCAGGTTCGGTGGCTATACAAACACCAACCCGATAAAACTTGGGTCGGGCTAGGGTTGCCCGACCCAACCCAGACCTAATCGATATGTAAGTTATTTATAAATTGTAATTGATTGTGGATCAACTGTGTTGAAGGCACAAAAATTTTAGTGTTATTGGGTTTCATTGGTCCACATCATTTCTGATTACTCAAGCTAACAAAATACACGGGATTTCTCTCTAAAATAGATTGCGTGCTACACAACACGACGTTTAAAGGAATAGTGGTCCTATATCTTAGCTTGTTTATTATTATTTTTTTTAAATGAAGTTCTTTGCAATAAATAACTACATATATAATTAATAAAATCATAGTTACAAAAAATAAGACATATATTGAGAATACAATAAACTAATTTAATAATAAAAATATTAGCATGTATTCACCCAAGCAACCTAACTGAGCCCGTTTAGTTTGGGCTCGGGTTGAGAATTCTCAACCTGATGTTAGGTTGGGTTGGGCTTGGGTTGAGAATTCTCAACCTGAGGTTGGGTTGGGTTGAGTCGGGGGTTGAGATATAGGAACCTTGAGTTAGGCTAGAGTTGAGCACCAATCCCACCCAACCCAACCTGGCCGACCTTCCACCCTAACGTACATAGTTGCTTTGAAACACTTTGGCGTACAATCATCTATTTGGAACGTCCATTAGGTCACTCTTCATAGGCCACCTTTAAGAGAAAAAAAATCATACCAATCTGATCATCCAAGCCATCCAGTTATTGACTTGAAATAATGGATGTACAAGATCGCTTAAATAAAATAGGTCTAGTCAGAGTGTTTAGAACCATCCAATTGTTGTGATTTTTGCATGATAAAGGAAGAAGAGCAGATTAGACCTAATGAACGGTCCGGATGAGTGATGTGAATGTCAATGACTCCGAATATGACGTCCTTGGGGAGGTTTCTGTACACTTGTCCCACTAGATCATTACACTTTTTTCTAATTAAGCAAATTAAAGACCCATGTGAGTGCATGTGATCATGAAACCTCATCTAGATTGTATGAAATGAGCTCTATCAGGTGAGATATTTATCTCAGGGTTAGGTGACATTAGGGCTCTGAAAGTGGACCACTTGTCTTACCTATTTTTCTAAAATGGCACATCCCTATCATAGCAAGACATTATAATAACACCACCAAATGTTTGGACATTTTTATATAAGATTTTCATTATCAAGCAACATTAGGGAGGCACATAAATGTTATCACGTGTGTACATCTTTCAATGCATGTAACACTTGCATGGAAATAGCATTAAATATACAAAATATCATCCAATTCACAGCCCCAAAATGTATGTAAGGTTAACATATCTTTCAAGCATAACGTGATCGATATGATGCAGACAAGGAATTTTTTTATATATATATTTTAGAAAAAAAGAAAAAGAAGAAAAAAGAAAGACATGCATCATTGTTATAATATCATGAGCTCGAGTATATATGTTAAGTGTGCAGTCAGGACCACCACTTTTCTCATATAATTGTAAAACCAATATTAAAATTTAATAATCTTCTTTAGGCATATATTTCTTTCTCTGTAAATTATTGTAAATCATGTCTCTACTTCTTTTGGCAAAAGACAAAAAAAAATAAAAATCATGTATAGCCATTTATGTTACTATTAAGTAGGCCAAAAGAAACCCTAACATGCAATGCATGTGAATAGAGAGTAGCTGTTGTAGAAGTTATTTGATACTCTGAAAGCATGATGGTTGATACTCAGGCCCACTGAAACTCTACACATGGCATTATAAAAAAAAATTAAAATGCCCAAGTTGGTATGACCCACTTTAAAAGGTCATCATTCAAAATTAGGACTAATGAAACAATCCTTCTGATTAATGAGCATGAATTCAAATCAATGAGTATTTTCGCTTTGACCGCTAGATTAAATGTTTGCGACCAATTGGAAATTTAAATCAATATATACATTTGACCGCTAGATTAAATGTTTGTGACCAATTGGAAATTTAAATCAATATATATATATATATATATATATTATTGAGAATCCATCTAAATCAGGGTCCAAAATTTAGATGGTTTAATTTAAGTTAATTACATGCTTCATGTATATTATCAGTGTTGTGTATTAACTATCATACTATTTTAGAGTATTAAGGTTTTTATTGTGATAAAAGCCTAGTCGTTTTAATTTAAATCCAATTGTGGCCCTTTAATAATTAATGCATGGTTTTAGAAATTAGAAAAAATAATAGCAGGTGAATTTTTGGCCCTAACTGCTCTTGTTATGTATAGTAGAGATTATCACATGCTCTTGTTCTGGTTATAGATGTGAGAAAGTGGACCAATAAATCCTAAAATCTTAAACAGTTGACATTACGTAATGTTTTATTACGTACACTATCACAACAATGTGGTATGTGGAGAATGTTTAATGGCACAACAAGGTCATTTAATATTAAATCTGCACTAGTCTAGCACACGTGTACATGATGCAACCTCCCTACTTGACATGCAATGACATGAAGAACCATGTCCTTTAAAGCAGGACGATACTAAATTTAAGTGGGTCGTACTAAGTAAGAGAATCCTGACCATTCGTGACTTTGCCAACGGGTGCTAAAAATTACAGCAGTGACTTTCAATTAAAAATCAGTTTAATGGATTTCTCAATGAATGGTATCCGCAATGATGTAGGATGGATTGCAGACACTTTCATAGCAAAGTGGATTAGAGAAGTCCTAATCGGAGGTGGAAATGATCTAGAAGGTCAAAACCTTTAAACAATAGTATCTCGTAAATTGGGATGAGTTCACAAATTGGGATGAGTTTTTTCGACGTATCATATATGATTTTGGGTTGGAGAAGCTACTTTAGCCAACTAACCCTTTTATGCTTGGTTGTCCATGCCAGATTTGCAATATTCCATTAGACCGACGGTCAAAAGTCCATTTTATTTTATTTTTACTATAAATAGTAAGTTTTAGTTGGAGTATAACTTTTGATCCTTTGAGTTGTAAGAGTTGTGCCCAACATGAAAAGGGTTTAGAAAAATGAGGAGAAAAAGATGGTTCAGCCAAATTGGACACTACTTTTCACCAAAAACCATAAAGTCTAGTAGGCATAGGGACCGTCTATAAATAGTAAGTTTACTATTTATAATAAGTCACATTTTTAGGTAGTTTAACCTTAAACTCCATACCATGTTTGAGCTCATTATTTAAAGGATTGTAATTTTGTTTTATTTTTTTATCATCAAGGAAGTTCTATGAGGAGTCTAGAGAGCTCCATAGATTCGGAATATTTATTCTCTGAAGAAGATGGTGATTGACCTCATCACGTCCCTCCCTACATCAGTCAAGGGCTGTCAATGGGTACCAACACTTACATGAACCGTGGAGTCATGGACCTGACCCAAGTTTGACTGTCGGGTTCCAATTTCGAGCCCATTTTGAAACAGGGCTGGTTCGGGCCCACCATTCCTATCCCGATTAAAAATCGGGCCAAGTTGGGCTCAAATCTTGTCCACTATCTTAATCCTAGCTAGGTAAAATCAAGTAGGGTCCAGTTAATTTTAATAGAAATATTATATATATCAAAGCCGATGAAGGTTTGCTGAGCAAGAAGCATGTAAGAGAATGGTTTAAACCTGTGTATGATCTAATCCATCCATTAGGTGGGCCCAACCATGTAATGACCCTATTTGACCCGAATGCAACTCTAAACCAAGGTCTAAAAACCCAGCGGGTATCCAGCCCAACCAGATCCAAATCTAAGTCCTAAAAAATTGAGGCCCAGTTCCAAAAGGATCCGAACCGGCAAGACACGAGCCCATTTTGACCAGGTACAACTACTCCATGACCTAAACTGAACCTATAGTTCCGTGCCATTTTAGCATTGGGAATCCTGCATGGAGCCTTCTAAAATATTGATCAGGCTCAATCCCAAATTGTCCAATCCCCTACCCAAACAGACCTTAACAGCATACAACATTCAATTTAAAAATAATGCCTTCCCCTACATTATAACGTGATAGGTGTCTTAATTCTGTTGCATATAGCTTGGAAAGTTTTATATAAAGCCCCAACAGGGAAGGAGTGAAGGAGGCTGTCCAACCTAAATTTTATTAGACCCGATCTTTAGATCGGACCAAGGCACTCTTAAGTAGCTTTTTGGGTTCTTTGGAGGCAAAAAAGCTTTAAAGCTGTAATCCTATTTTTAGAAGATAGTGATTTTGATAGAGACTCATTTGTAAAGCATACACTTTCGGTGTTTCATAATTACTTTTTATCTTTTCACACACCGCACGATTACACTACATGGGCACTCGATCCCTGGTCTCAGTGTTGAAACTCTTGTGAGTTTACCACTGAGCCATGAATGGAGTGCCTACACAACAACGTCACAACCTTTAATAAACATATATACTTACTTATTTTCAAAATGTCTTTCTTAAAATTGCATATTCTCCCAAATACTTCTATTTTCAAATTGCTTCCTCATACTCCTTTCTCCTATACACATGTGCACACTTATCCACAATGGGGCAATGAGCCAATAGACATGCCCTTGACAAGCTCAACCCAGCTTTGGAGTGCACTTGGACTTATTAGCCTGTCCTATCATGCATGGCCCTAGCAAGTTCCAGGCTAGGCTTGGGCTTAAGTCACCTGACTTCACATGTACATGTCTTATATCCAACAAATATGCCATCTTAATCTTCAATTAGGCAACCGATGCATCTTGTGACTGTTGATTTTATTCGCCCAGGTGTTTGTTTCTTTGTGTATGTGTGGCCTACTTGATCAACGTATGGTTTGAGAACATTCAAGTTGAAAATAGGGATTTTATAACTTTCACTGGGGTCAAGCCAAGCTTGTGGCTCAATCTTTTATATTTTTTTAGGTTCAAGCCTAGGTGTGCATGTTCATGCCAAGCTTGGGCCGGGCTTGAACCTTAGACTTTAAGCAGTTATTTAGATGCTTATAAAATTTTAAATTGTAAATGATTTGCAGCCGTAGAAAAATTACAAACAGAATTTATTTCCATTCTATTATGTTTGGTTTTAAATAGTAAAGTTGTTTAAAATTTATCATACGTAGCTAACTTATAAAAGTGTTTACCATGTAGAAAGTGGCCATTCACACTACTCAAAGCTTAAAGAGGCACATTTCAACAAAATCTTTGAATTACATATAAGGTGCTTGATTTTATTTTTTTTTTGCTCAAGAAAGGATATGTAGATGCACACAATTGATGGATTGAATGCCCTGCACCAACAATGGTGGGGCCATACAAAATCTGAAAGGGTTTTAATGGTGGGTCCTATCCCAAATGTTCCTTGTCATGTGGCCCACTAGATCAACATTTAGTTTTTTTTTTTTTTCCTATGCGAGCATCAAAGGAACGTACATGATAGATGGATTGGATACACCGATGAGACCCACAAAGAGTTAATACATGTATCAACTACCATGCTTTACTATGGATGCTATCTTTGCAATTGTAATCCCTTCACCTATAATATAAGACATGGGATTTTTTTTCATAAAAAAATAATAATAATAATAATAAGTGTTATCCTTAAAGTGTTTATATCTTATAAATCCTTGCTGGCATAGTCGGACTAAAGGTAAATTAAAGAAAGCAAATTAATTAACTTTAATGTGACATTTTGTCTATTTTGATTACATAAAAAGAAAATGAAATGTATTTGTATCCCCATGGTAAGAATGCAAAACTTTTTTTTTTCAAAAAGTTAAATAAAGTGAAAAGATATTTCTCTCTTATAAAATATTTTAAATGACAAAATTGAAAGGTAAAAAAAAAAATGTTTTTAAAAAATTCAAACCAACACTTAAAAATGAATAAGAAAATTAATTTATTTTCATAATTTTTTCAATAAAACAAAGAGTTTCCTTCCTTAGCATTGACAACAATTTACCATTCACTCATTCACTCTTTCAAATCATTTTAAGATATGAGCTCAAAAATAAGATAGTTTTAAAGCTCAAGTGGACCATAAAGTGGGATTAAATGTCTATCATTAAAGACTTCTTAGAGGCCACATA
This sequence comes from Magnolia sinica, assembly GCF_029962835.1. NCBI lineage: Eukaryota > Viridiplantae > Streptophyta > Magnoliopsida > Magnoliales > Magnoliaceae > Magnolia > Magnolia sinica. Next base: position 116,055,000 of record NC_080573.1, on the reverse strand, counting down.
AACTTTGGATCATGCAAGTCTATGTATCATTATGAAAATATTGGATCCGCAAATAAACATCATGGTCGACCCTAGAAAGGTATCAATGGCGGGTGTTATGGGAAGATCCGAACCTCTTCAAATCCTAGAAGCCACAGCACACTAATCCGGTCGGATGCATAATAAGTAGTCCGAATGGATATTGCCACTAAAGGAAAGGAATTCTCGGTTTGGTCCCAGTCGCACTCCTCATCCGAGGCTAGTAGTCAGCTCGGAGTGATCCCAATCGCACTCCTCATCCGAGGCTAGTAGTCAGCTCGGAGTGATCCAAGATAGACAAAGTGAAGCTCAAGTCAAAAGCTGTAAGCAGTCCCGACCAGAATCGAATAAGAAGGCCACCTGCGTCAATTGCAAAAAAATTCAACTCGACTGGACATATCCACCGACCTACTTCGGAGCTTGGAGAGAAGACCTCTAGAAGGCTCAGCAGACGAATAAACCCAATCTACATTCAGCTTAGACCGGTGCTCGGCTCAGACTCGTGATACGATCTACGTTTAATAAACTAACAGTGAAGGCCTGTCCACATTAGTAAGGACCTCTCCGACTAGAAATCCTGAGCCGAGGCTAGGGAAGAATGCGGACGCTTCGTGCACTAAAATGGAAAACTACCTTAAGCGGACATGGCCGATTTCCTCGCTCGCAGATATGCACGACATGCTACATGATCCCAGGATTGCGCGCAATATCTCTACGATCCGAAAATCTCACTGATTGAGTAAATTGTCCCGAGATTAACAGACCCAATCCGTCCAATGGTCAAGTATAAATACAAGGAAAACCCCATTGCTACAGGTACGCAACATCTTACACTCTCCTTCTACTCTTCAACTTAGACCCAGATTTCCTTGACTTGACTTAGGCATCAGAGGGTCCCCCAGCTTAGCCAGGGTCTCCTTTGCTAACCCTTTGTGCAGGACCAGGGTTCCTCGGAGTTATGTCACGCAGAGTGGAGGGTGGTCTAGATTTTGTCATCAACATTTTTGGCGTCGTCTGTGGGAAGCTGATACAAAAAGTCAGGTTCCTATTCTTAAGTATAATGGCGAGAAGAAAGAAGAAAGTAATAGCTGCGGAACCATATCAAAATGAGCAGACTCGTTTCTGTTCACTACTTTACGCCGAATCAGCCCCAGGGCCTTCCCAGCATTCTCGTAATCGGGCGAGTAAGTATCGGGCCATGCAAAACAAGGTACAGGCCCTGCGGGATGAGGTTAACCAGATGAAGCAGCAACAGGAGCCACAACCACGTCTTGCTTAGGAAAATTTTGTTCCTGAGCCGATTGGTCTGGTTGTGGAAGCCCACTCCACGCCGAGAATATGAGGCCCGAGGGGCCTCAACGCCCTCGAGCGCCAATTTCGACTCAAAATCCTCCCCCGACCTAAATCTGAGTCTCAGCTCGAAACACAGCTACTTGAGCTCCAACAAATACCTCGGTTACCTTGGCTCTGGCACCTACGAATCTCCGTTACGAGCTAGAACGGAGGAGGGGAAGGAGGACTCCCGAAATGGGAAATGCCCAGGAGATGGTGACTGAGAACAAAGATCCTTAGGAAACAAGGTTCATAAAGATCAATGACAAAATTCTAACACTTGAAAAGAAGCAGCAGCCGTCGTCAGTTCCTGCTGTCGTTCAGGCGATGATGGAAGAGACCGAGCCTCCCTTCACCCTAGTAATCATGAATGAAGTGATGCCATAGAGGTTCCGGATACCTCCCGTCATCCAATATTCCAGGTCTGGCGACCCATCCAAGCACGTGGAAGCTTACCATTCATGGTGCAAATCCAGACAGCAACTAATGCGATGATGTGCAGGGGGTTTTCAATCACACTCACCGGATCTGCTCGAAGTTGGTACCGACAACTCAAGCCCAATTCCATTGGTTCCTTTACAGAACTTAGCCGGTTATTCCTTACCCAATTCATAAGCGGTAAGAAGAACCGAAAGCCGAATACTCACCTGTTCACCATCAAACAAGAGCCTAAGGAGTCATTGAAGGACTACATTACTCGCTTCAATGACGAAGCATTACAAGTAGAGGACTACGATGACAAGATAGCACTCTCCACCGTGTTCGGAGGTCTGAAAGAGGAAAGGTTCACCTTCTCTATTACAAAGAATCCGTCAAAGACATTAGCTGATCTCATCGCCAGAGCACAAAAATACACTAATGCCGAGGAATTCTCCAACGCCCACAAGAATGTTCAAGTAGTAGACCCGTCTGGCAAAGGAAAGAGGCCTAGGAACGAAGAATCCCAACCGTCTAGCAAGGGACCAAATGACCGCGCCCCTCGCGATCGTCGACCAAGCAGAAAATCAAAGGGAAACTTTCATTCCTACAACCCCCTTAACATGTTCATTGAGCAGATTCTACTGGACATCCGAGGAGAAAAGCTTTTGAATTAGCCTGTTTGTATGAAGGTCAACCCAAAACAGGGAGACAAACGCAAGTATTACCGTTTTCATCGGGATCACGACCATAACACAGCCGATTGCATGGACCTCAAGGATGAGATCGAGACCTTTATTCGTAAAGGACACCTGCACCATACGCCAAGGGAGAAAGAACCGCTAGGAAAGAAGAGCGAAAGTAAGAACAGCCGAATAACGCCATGGAAGAGCCAGCCAAAATCTGTACCATCTTCGGAGGTTCATCCGGTGGAGGAGATTCAAACCGGGCTCGAAAAGCCCATTCTCGGAAGTCCGATCCGGAGCATTACGTCCACTTGACCGAGCGGCCCAGTAAGGAACTTCGGGTCAGCCCGTGCAGTCTGACCTTCACGGAAGAGGATGCACGCGGAATCCAGCACCCGCACGATGACGCCCTGATAGTTACTATGACCATAGCAAACCACAAGGTGTACCGTATCTTGGTCAACACCGGAAGCTCAGCCGACGTAATCTATTCCGAAGCCTTTGAAAGAATGGGGATTCCAAGGTCACATCATAGACCCGTGAAGACCCCCCTGCACGGCTTTGCCGGAGAAAGAGTAATCTTCGAGTGAGCCATCTCCCTCCTTATGACCGCAGGAGAAGGACAACACCAGGCCACTCTCATGGTAGACTTCCTTGTTGTCAATGTACCATCCACACATAACGTTATTCTGGGCAGACCTTCCCTGAATGCAATGAGGGCGATCATTTTTACCTATCATTTGATGATAAAGTTCCCCGCCGAGGGCAGAACAGGATACATCCGAGGTGATCAGCGCGAGGCTCGGAGAAACTATGCGATAGCAGTTAAGAAGGAGTCGGTTAAGCAAGCACTCACTGTCGACATGCTAGACCCTAGAGGACTCGCGGAAGGTTCATCCGTAGAAGACCTAGAGAAAGTACCGCTCAATGAGATAAACCTGAGCAAAACTGTTCAGCTCGGAACATCATTGAACCCTGAGCAGCGGTCTGAAGTGCTAGCCTTCCTACTGCAGCACAGAGATGTATTCGCATGGTCGCATGAAGATATGCCCGGAACTCTCCGGACGTCATGGTCCACAGGTTGAACATGGACCCGGATCACAAACCCGTGAAGCAAAAGAGGAGACCGTTCGACGTCGAGCGGTACAAAGCCATAGCCGACGAAGTCTCCACTCTACTCATTATCGGTTTCATAGAGGACGTACACTATCCCGAGTGGATCGCGAATGTGGTCCTCGTCAAGAAGGCCAATGGGAAATGGCGGGTCTGCGTAGACTACTCGGATCTAAATAAGGCGTGTCCGAAAGATAGGTTCCCGTTGCCTCGAATCAATCAGCTGGTGGACAACACAGCGGCACACAAATTACTTCCTTCCTGGAAGCTTACTCCAAGTATAACCAGATTGCGATGCACCCTCCAGACAGGCAGAAGACTACGTTCGTCACGAACAAGGGACTCTACTGTTACCGGGTTATGCCATTTGGCCTGAAAAATGTTGGAGTCACGTATCAAAGGCTGGTAAATCTGTTCGCAAAGCAGATCGGACATACGATGGAAGTGTACGTCGACGACATGTTAGTAAAGAGTGTCAGGGCGTCCGACCACCTGACAAATCTCGGATAAACTTTTACCATCCTCTGAGAATACCAGATGAAACTGAATCCCACGAAGTGCGTCTTTGGAGTCGGCTCCGAAAAATTTCTCGAGTTTCAAGTTAGCCAAAGGGGTATTGAAGCAAACCCCGACAAGATCAAAGCGCTCCTAGATATGAGTTCACCTCGGACAGTCAAGGAAATATAATGCCTCACTAGACGAGTAGCAGTGCTCGGACAGTTTATATCCAAAGCTACGGACAAATGCCTTCCCTTCTTCCAATAGCTGAAGGGACACAAGAAGGAGAATGGACATCAGAATGCGAGCAGTCCTTCCAACAACTGAAACAGTATTTAGGTTCACCACCCCTACTATCTAAACCCAAAGAGGGTGAACCCCTGTTCTTTTACCTCGCAGTCTCGGCCTCAGCTGTCAGCTCGACCTTGATCAGAAAAGTAGGGGGTAAGCAGCATCCCGTATACTATGTGATTAAAGTCATGGTGCCCGTCGAGATAAGATACCCGCCTCTGGAGAAGCTAGCGCTCAGTCTTGTCGTCTCGTCTCGAAGATTACGTCCATACTTCTAGGCTCATTCCATTATCATCCTGACCAACTCTCCCCTCAAGCAGATCCTCCAGAGGCCCGAAGTGTTAGGTCGGTTAACCAAGTGGGCCATCGAACTGGGAGAGTTCGACATTCAGTTCCGACCAAGAACAGCAATCAAAGGCCAAGCCGTGGCCGACTTCATTGCAGAATTTACCACTCCAAGCGAAGGAGGGATCAGTGTCGAAGTCGAAGTAGCTCCCTCGCCTGTTCCCCAAGTAATCAAAAGGCGAAATCTGAACCAGGATGGATTCTCTACGTAGACGGGTCATACAATGCCAAACACATTGGGGCGGGAATTGTCCTAGTCGTGTCGTTATCAGAATACAAGGCTCTGCTCACTGGACTCAGACTGGCTGCGAGCCTGGGGGTCCAATCCATTCAGGTTCGATGTGATTCTCAGCTAGTAGTGAACTATATCTCCGCTGAGTATAAAGCCAAGGAAACCAGAATGATTGCTAACCTAGACGAGGCGAGAAAATTGATTGAAAGATTTTGGAGTTGCACTATCCATCAAATCCCTAGAGTAAAAAATTCGTGGGTCGACGCCCTAGCAAAGTTAGCCTCGGCCACAGAAGGAAAGATCCCGAGAATCATTCCCGTGGAGTTCATAGAATATCCGAGCATCAACCAGGTGGAGAAGAAAACGATCAATCCGGTAAATGATACTCCAAGCTGGATAAACCCAATTTATAGTTACCTCACATCCGGTGAGGTCCCTTCGGATATGATGGAAGCAAGGTGCCTGAGAGCCAGAGCAGCGCGGTACGTAGTTCTGGAGGGGGTATTATACAAGAAAGGACATTCACAGCCCTACCTCAGGTGCCTCTGATCCGATGAGGCAAATTATGTGATTCAAGAGATTCACGAAGGAATCTGCGGAAACCACTCTAGTAGCAGAGCCCTGGCCCTGAAGATACTCTGACAAGGATATTTCTGGCCGACCATTAAGGAGGATTCAAAGAACTATGTTCAAATGCGCGATAAATGTCAACAATATGCGGCTGTGCCGAGGCAACCTGCGGAGGAAATGACTCCCATGAGCAGTCCGTGGTCGTTCGCCCAATGAAGGATTAATATTATCAGCCCCCTACCCACATGAAAGGGGCAGGTCAATTTCGCTATCGTTGCAGTTGACTACTTCATCAAATGGGCCAAAGTCGAACCCGTCGCGAAGATCATGAAGCAGAAGGTGATCGACTTTGTCTGAAAAAATATCATCTGTCGGTTCGGGATTCCGCACACCATTGTATCTGATAACGGCAAGCAGCTCGACAACAATAAGTTCAGAGGCATGTTAGGGGCTCGGCATCACCAACGCATATTCCTCACCTCGGCACCCGCAATCCAACGGACATGTAAAAGCTGTTAATAAAGTCATCAAACATCATCTCAAAACAAAGTTGGAAAAAGTAAAGGGTAACTGGGCCGAGGAGCTCTCATTCTTCTTCTGGGCTTATAGGATCACAGCTCAGTCATCTACCGGGGAGACCCCATTTTCATTGTCTTATAGCTTAGAGGCGATGGTACCAGTTAAAATCAGCCTCTCGATAGCTTGGGTCAGAAATTATCAAGAGAACCAGAACGCCGAGCAGATGGCAGCCAATCTAGATCTACTTGAAGAGGCCAGAGAAGTTTCTAGACTACGAGTCGCTACTCGACATCAACAAGTGGCACGATTGTACAACGCTAAGGTTAAAACCAGGCGATTTCATCCAGGGGACTTAGTCTTGCGATGAGTCTTTTAGAACACCGCTGAACCGGGGGCTGGAGCACTCGAGCCTAACTGGGAAGGGCCCTACCGCGTGGTCCGATCAACCAAATCGGGCTCCTATCACTTAGAAGATCTTGAGGGACGCCAACTCCCTCACACATGGAACGCCGAGCACCTAAAAGTCTACTATCCTTGATGTAACGGCCTTTAAGGCCCCCAATAAATGTATGCCTCTGAGCGACCGGCCTTTAAAGCTCTCAATAAACGCCTCCGGGTAACCAGTCTTTAAGGCTCATAATAAATTTCATCTCTTCTACACTAACGGATTATCTACTAAGTAAAAGTCACCTCTCATGAGCAGGGGTAGACTAAACGAGTTGATCCCTTGAAGAAGGGATCAGAGCGTTATCCCACGAAAATTCTATAAGCTATCCCCTCATTGTCAGGGGAAAAGCTAGTAGATGACCCGACCCCCCGACGGAGGAGTTGGCTCATCGCTCAACTGATAAACACATTAGAAGTTGCTAGCTAACCGTGAAATTCAAAGAAACAACATCGCAACGAGCTGACCTGCCAGGGGGTCGGCTCGGCAGTGGCCCCAAAGAAAATTGACCTATCAACAAATTAGCTCAGCAATCAACATACAAAAACTAACTATAAATTAACGCATAAAGAAATCATCATCCATGCGCCCTCCAGAGGGTCAAAAAATAATATCCATAAACCATCCATCAAAGAGATAAGTTCAAAAGGCCATAAAAAGAGAAATATTCTAATCTATGCAGTTGGAGGAGGAGGAGCTTGGGAGCTAGGGGCCTGATCCGGGCGGGCATCGTCAATGGGCTTCTCTCCTGCATCTTCAGGCAGCAGAGGCTCAAGGTTAAGGTTCGGTTACAAGTCATGGACCGCTTTAATACAAGCGTCAAAGCCACAATTGTAAAACCTAGTGGCTTCAGCGGCCCTCTCCTCGAAGCTTTAAAAGCCTCTACTGCAGTGGCCATGGCTGAGGCCAAAGACGCTTCATCTTCAGCCCGCTGGGCATCCCTCGCTTGGGAAACCACCCTGAGCTGTTCTTCTGCTGCTTTAACCCTGGTCTGCTCCAGCACTTCCCCTAGCCGAGCGTTCTCCTTGGTGAGCGAGTCTGCGTAGGCTCTGGCCCTGGTCAGCTCGGCTGCAGCAGCACCACACCATGCCTCAAAATTACTCACGACCCCCTAAAGCTGAAGCTCTCAGGCCCTCCCTTCATCCATCTGCCGGCGGAGTTCTGCCTGCTCTATCCGAAGGAAGGTGGCCTTGTCTTGAAGGATCTCGGCCTCACTCCTGAGGGCCTCCGTCTCAGCATCCTTCTTGATGGCTTCTTTCAATCTCTCCTGAGTCAGAAGGAGCCTCGCAACGGACTGTGCAAAAATGACAAAGAGAGTGTTCGGATGCAAAAAAAAAAAAAAAAAACTGAAAGCAAAAAAAGTAAAAAAAATTAGAAGACGGAGGCTAAGTCATTGACGAAGGATTCATCCGCCTTCTCGAAAAGGCCGGCGATGATCTCCTCCTCCTGTGCATGTTTGCTGGCCCAAGGAATCAGATAAGACATGTGGTAACCCGGTTCAAACCTCCCACCGCTCGTCCCCACTTGGGCCGACCCTATCGCTCCCTCGGCCCCAGTCCTGCTGCCTGTCGAGGCCTAAGCCTCGGCCCTAAGATCATTCCCTGCCTAGGGAGGGGAGATCATGACATCAGCCATCTGAATGGCCTCCTCCTGCTCAGATGAAGAGGGGACGACAATGCAGGGCTCTGAGGCTGCGAGAGGAGCCTCGGCAGTAGGAGGGGCGACGGCTGGAGGAAGGGTTAACGTTGGAGCCGGAACATTGACAGTTGTAGCCTTAACCCCAATAGGCGCTGCGTTAGAGCTATAACAACAGAAATTCAAGCTACAGCTGGAGCTGGAGCAACAGAAACTGAAGCTACAGTTGGAGCTGCAGCGATGGAAATTGGGGCCGAGGGGCCCTCACCGCGATGGGTCACCTACCTCCTCCCAACGATCGTCTTCGTTTGGGGCTCGGACCTCAGCATCTCATCAATAGTCAGGGCAGCCTTTCTCTTCCAGGACCCAGATGCCTCGACCATGCCTGCGCACGCGACAATAAATCAGCAATCAAGTTAAGAGATTTAAACCTTCCAGAGGTAAGGGGTTGAAGATAAACTATAAACTTATTGAAGGAAGTAGGGAGTGGTTTGGACTTGCACAGCCCGAACCAGTGAAGGTTGCTGGCTGTGATCAGATCCGACCAGGAGCGCAGGTCTCCTGATCGCGCCCGAGCCTTAGCGACCTGATTCTTCTGATCAGAGGATAAGAGAGGTGAGCCCCTTGGGAAGTCTACAGAAATAAGAGGAAATGTTAGTTCAACTACAGTTCAATTACAACGAAAGGAAGAAATAAGTGAAAAAAATATATGGGTGGTCCGACCTGGTGAAGTGAATCGAGTGGGAACCCAAGTCATTAAGCTTCCGAGCTCCGCCGCCGGCACCTCCCATTCGCCCGAAGCCCAGAACTATTTATTCTTCTAGTCCTTGTTGGAGGACAGAAGGTTCAAGACCAGACCCGACCCTTTGCTGCCTTGGGTCGCGAAGTAGTACCATGGTTCTTGGCTGTCGTGCTTGACCAAGTACAAACTTACTAATTCCTCTGGTGTCAGCTCCGGATTCCCGACTTAACGCCAAATGATGAAGGAGAAGATCAAAACCCTCCAAGTGTTGGGAGTGAATTGGCCAGGAGCTAGCCCCAAATAGATTATCAAGGCCCGGACGAAGGGGTGCAGAGGAAGTCGAAGCCCGCATTGCAAGGCGTAGAGGAAAATGGAGATTTCCCCTTCAGCAGGCACTCCGGCAGTATCAAGGGGCTCGGGCGCCCTTATCCACCCCATCTGAGACTCCATCAATACGGAGCCCTCTGGGATGACTTCCGATGCCCGCTCAATCGCCGGCATCTCAGCACCCCCCGCCGTTGTTCACTCCCCAAGTATAGGGTTGTGATGTAGTAATAAACTCGATGAGATCGAGGTCGAATCCCAAGGGACTGAAACCTGTACGTAATCTGAAACTAAATAGACTAGAACTAGAATAAGATGGAATCTAAATCGAATAGAATTTAAGGAATAATGGTGAAATATTAATCTAAAACTTAAAGAATTCAGAAGTAGGAAACTAGGGTGTCAAGGATCCACTTGTAGCAATTTGGAAGTTACCTTGCATTAATTCAGGGACACAACTGGAATCAGAGTCCTATCTTATCCAGTTGGTAAGAAGAGATTTGTCAGATCTCTGAACTTCTCATGAATCAAAGCAAAACTAACACCCCAATCACGCTACAAGCTTCACCTCTTAGCCCTAGCTAAGAGGTTTAGTCTAGCAACATGATTAGGCTAAATCCCTTAAACAAAAATAAAATAAATAAAAGAAAAATAAAAAGAAAAAGAAAAAAACAACTCTACTCTCTCTGTCTCGCCTCCTCTTGTATCCACGTCAAGCCCAAACCGAGATGATCTGCTCTCTCTCTCTCTTTCTTTTATAGGCAATGAAGGCAGTAGAGAGTTGTCAGTGGAGAACACCGTCCGCAGCATCTTTCGCAGCGAAAGAAGACACAACAGGTTGCATCTGGGCGAGATGTTCAGCGAAAAGATCTGCCAAGTGCAAGATCTGAGCCGTTCAAGCTCCTTGGCGATGGTCGGCCACCCCATAAGAAGGTTTTGGATGGCTAGGATCGATGGTCAGATCCTGGCCAAGTTTGTAAAACGACCTGGATCGTCCAGATCTCGGACGCACGAAAACAGGGCCTGCACATGCGTTGTGGTGATGGTGTGGCCCATTATTAGCATCGGTTGAGAAATCCACATCGTCCATTGAATTTTCCTCGAAATTTTAGTTGGGAAGGGACGTTTTGACTTAGATTCGGTGTGACCCACAAAAGAAATCATGCTGCAACCGGTTTGGACGAAGTAAAAAAGATTTCTTGTGATCGATGTGGCCGGCATGTGTGCTTGCATTGATGTACGATGTAAGCATGGGCTCGACCTTCGCCAGCTTGGATCGTCCCCTTAGGCTATGATGGTGGCCCATCGGCTTCCGCAAAAAGCGCGCCCACTTCCGTTTACGCAATAGAGGAAGCGGCAGTTGCTGTTTGTGAAGAGGATACGGATCAAAAGTTGGTTTGACCCGACTTGAGATGTAGTGCATCTAAGAGCACTTATGCACGATGCACACATCATGCAAGGTGGGGTCCTCTGTGATGTTTATGAGAAATCCAATCCATCCATTCATTTTGTCTCCCTATTTAAGGGGTTAAGACCAAAATTGAAGTATATTCAGATATCAGGTGGGCATGAAATCATCAGTTTATGGGTTGATTTGTCTATTGGGCCACTTGCGCAGGGATCCAATGGATGAAATTTGACGTGTACGGTTAATTTATGGTCCTTAGGCCATATATGAAGTCTTGAGCTGAACGGATGGTAAGAACCCTATGATCTTACATTCAGGACACTTTTCAGGTCTCTTTAACGTGAACATCTTGACTTTCTTGGATTCCTTGCGTGTAAACTCTTCAATCTCGGTCCCCTGGAGTCCCATCCATTGCCTTGGTGATTCCTAAGCATTAAATCCATACTTTTAGCATCTTTTTTCAATCCAAGCTCGTAAATACACCCTGCATCACAAAAACGATTAAATCAGGCTGTTAAACAGTACCATGTTCGTAAATCCAGGCAATAACTGGGGTCTGATATGCAATATTTGACCCTCAACAGCCGTCAAGTCTCTGGGGGCTCGGGTGGCTTTCTTCTTGCAGGCTTGACGAGTCCGAGCCCCCGCCTCCTTGTTCCTTCGAGGCAGAGGATATAGAGACACTGCTTTGAAGGGGCCTTTAGATGCCCCCCTCTCATCATCCGAGCTCGCCGGCTCGGAGTCGTTATAATCCTCTCGGACCACGTCCATATCAGATGACATCTTGTAAAAGCAGATGAAAAGGAAGTGATACTGAAAGGAGGGAGGGAATGTTCACCGGACGACTGCCGGAAATCGCTTCCGTCAAGAAATCCCTAATCGGTCGGAATCGCCCTGCCAGAAACCTCAAGATGGCCAGAATCGCTTCTGCCAAAAATAGCCTCCTTAAGGAATCAACAGCCATAAGGAATTCAAAGTGTGAAAATGAGAAGCGTTTCCGAAACATTGAAGATTATATAGCCAAGGAGGAATCTCTGCAGTAATGGCAAAGCATTGATGGTCGCAGCTGAATCGTCGCGAGCCGACTCCGGAGTATACGTGGCTGCTGACTATTGGCTAGAGCTCTACCGGGCCGAACGGTTCTGACATTGAACGACGGGCTCCATCAAGCAGAAGCGGCACCCGGCAAGCGTCGCTGGGACACCTCCTAGGGCCTACGTGTCAGTTAGCCATAGGCCAAGCAATTATTCAAAATCTTAACCCTCGTCATGCATCAGCTGGAGAATAACCCACGGATGGAAAGACCTGATGATGCATTTCTTCGGCACAAGATTCATAATTATAAACGCATGCGTGAAAGGTGCGACAGCGGAAACCGTTGATCTTCCGTACATGTTTACTCTCCGAGCCTGTATCCGAATTCAAAGAATAGGGAGCTTCTATTATGGGAAGATCCAAACCTCTCCAAATCCTAAAAGCCACAGCACACTAATCCGATCTGATGCATAATAAGTAGTCCGAATGGATATTGCCACTGAAGGAAAGGAATTCTCGGTTGGTCCCAGTTGCACTCCTCATCCGAGGCTAGTAGTCAGCTCAGAGTGATCCAAGATAGACAAAGTGAAGCTCAGGTCAAAAGCTGTAGGCAGTCCCGACCAGAATCGAATAAGAAGGCCACATGCGTCAGTTACTGGAAAATTCAACTCGACTGGACAGATCTGCCGACCTGCTTCGGAGCTCGGAGAGAAGACCTCTAGAAGGGTCAACAAACGAATAAACCCAAATCTACATTCGGCTCAGACCGGTGCTCGGCTCAGACTCGCGATATGATCTGCGTTGAATAAACCAACAGTGAAGGCTTGTCCACATTAGTCAGGACCACTCTGACTAGAAATCCTAAGCCGAGGCCAGGGAAGAATGCGGACGCTCCGTGCACTAAAATGGGAAACTACCTTAAGCAGACATGACCAATTTCCTTGCTCACAGATATGCACGATATGCTACACGATCCTAAGATTGCGCGCAATATCTCCACGATCCGAAAATCCCACTAATTGAGTAAATCGTGCCGAGATTAACGGACCCAATCCGTCCAATGGTCAGGTCTAAATACAAGGAAAACTTCATTGCTACAGGTACGCAATATCTTACACTCTCCCTCTACTCTTCAACTTAGACCCAGATTCCATTGACCTGACTTAGGCATCGGAGGGTCCCCCAGCTTAACCAAGGTCTCCTTTGCTAACCCTTTATGCAGGATCAAGATTCCTCGGAGTTCCACCGCGCGGAGTGGAGGGTGGTCCAGATTTTGTCATCAACAGTGGGCATCATTTTTACTACAGTTTATAATGTGGTCCACTTTAGCCTTAGATTTCTTTCATTTTTGGCCTCATAATTTAAAATGATCCAAAAAAAAATGGACAAACAACATAAATAAAAGGTCCACTTTAGCCCGGAAGTTCTTTCATTTTGTGGGCTCCTAATTTAAAATGATCCAAAAAAATATACAAACAGCATGAATAAAACCCATATCAAGGTGGCCCCAAAGAGCCTTTGCTTAGATCAATTTCCATACTGGCAGGGGTAAGACACAATCCACTTCTCCTAATTTACCCCAAAAATCCAAATAGGCTCAAAAGATTTTACTACACACATCCAAACGACCCATAAATCTTAGCCCTTGCCCACCAAAACCCGGCCATCGTCATCCGTACGTTCATGCATGTCTCCCCCCCTCTTGCACAGTGTACACATGCATGTATCACGTGACATCTACTGGCATGATTTAACTGTTAACTGTAACTTTCTAGATAGTTAGAAGCTTCACCCCCTTTTTCTCTTGTCAGCTCCAAAATTTTCGACTTGATAAAAAGCGTAGGATAAAAGCATATGTCCTTCCTCTACCCAACTTGTGTTTCCCTTCCATTAGACAATATCATCACCTTCCAAACCTATTATCATTCTTCACACAACATGGCCCACCACCCAACACAGATGCCCCACCATCTCCATCCTTCATTACATCATGGCCCACCTCAGATAACTCACCACGCCACCACACAAGAATTCTTTAAAAAAATGAATGATGTAAAATCATGATGCATTGGAATTCTAGATTCTTGCAGGATTAGAGGATCTAGCTCGTGTGGAACTTGCCCATGCGATTTGGATTGGGTGATGGGGTGGCCCACCCACCGACATACAGGATCAAGTTAGGCACACATGCACGTGAAAGCCACGTGGGTGCATGTGTGTACGGGATCGAGTGCTTGCATTGATAGAAGCAGTGCAATAATTGCGGTAGTCGTAAGAGCAATGACTGAAGAGCTATGCATGTTGCCAAAAGAGACAGCCAGAGATATACACAAAAGCTACCAGTATTCTCTTTTTCTGTAAGAGCAGTGCATGCGCGTTACACCGGACCTGCTTTCGGTGTATGTTCATTTCTGCTTGTTCCTTCTATTGATACTCTGGCAGAATGTGATGATTCACACGCATGTATTAAAAAATTTGCACACGTGGCATACAGGTAACTGATGTTTAAACCGTCCAAATCGTTGTAAGGGTGTAGTGGCCCAGCAGCCTGGGGGTATGCTGGATGCGGATTGGCTGGTGATCTCTACACCAGAAAGTTAGCTGGTGAAAAAGCTTTGTGGGCCCACTATGTTGTATGTCTTTTGTCCTAACCGAGCCCAAAAAATGAGGCAGATCAGAAGCTTAAGTAGGCTACACCAGAGGAAATATTAGAGATTGACTGCTTATGATTATTATTGGTAACCTCTGGAGGGCCACATAAGTTTTGGATCAAGCTAGTATTTGTATATCCCCTTCATTAAGGTTTATATGACTTTATATGAACAGATTAATGGCAAATAAACACCAGAGTCAACCCCTAAACAAATTTCGACGGTGGGCATTCAATCCTACAATCTCCTTCTTGTAGTGTGGTTCACTTAGGGTCTGTTTGTTAATACTGAATTTTTGCACTTAATGCGGAATTTGAAAAATGTTCCATGTTTAGTGGTGTTTGTTAATATGGAAGAAGGAAAGCATTCCACCATTTTATGCCGAAATTTTTTTGTGATATGAGTCTAGCTGGGGAATCAATAATGCGCTCCGTAATTATTAATTTTAATCTGGAATTGTTCTTTACGACAAAGATTTTCTCCCTTGCATTATACACAACCCAACTTTTAACATGGGACAGTTCTCTGAGCACACCATGATTTATGTGCTAGATTCGGAATTCAGATTCAGACTTTGGATTTCAGATTTAACAAACAGGCCCTTAGACTTTGGATTTGCCTCATTTCGAGCTTATTCCTAAAGTGAGTTGGCAAAATGGATGGCTGGCGTAGATAAAACACATACATCTTGGTGAGGTTCATGAAGCTTTTACACGTGAGGTTCATGAAGCTTTTCCACCGGCTAGTGGCTGAGGCAGGGGTCACCAGCCTTTATTTATTAGTTTTTCTTTTTTCTTTTGTGCATGTCTAGTCAAACTCTGAATTAGGTTAGACCTAATAGGTTGGCTCATAGGCTAGGCTTAGGCCCATGAATTCTGGAGCCAAACTTTAGGTTAGGTCATTTTAACCCCAAATTGCAGGTCACCAACCTAACTTTGTATATACCTGTTCTATTGGCTAAATATGCCATTTAAATCTTCCTTTCGGCAATGCATGCAAGCGTAGAAATTGTTTGGTTTGTTCTAAATGCATGTAATTGGCAGTAAATAAGTAATCAGGACAATATCACACTGTTTGGTTGTTTAGAGTGTGAATTTTAGCTAAAAACATCTAGCAAAGCTCAATCTTGAACCAGGTAGACTTACCATGATGTTATATATCATATTCACACCATCCAATAATTTTTTTCACATCATTTTATAGCATGAGCCCAAAAATGAGACAAATCCACACCACAGAGAACAGTGAGGATTGAACGCCTATTAATGAAAACCTTTTGTGATTACAAAAAGTTTTGGATCTACCTCATATTTTGACTCGTATTTTAGCTCATGCCCTAAAATGACATGGCAAAATGAATAGACAGCATAAATAAAACATATACATCATAGCAGGGCATAGGGTTTACTTGAGCAATCCAATCCTCTTTACAAAAACCACAGCGATTAATGGGAAGTTGATCAATTTTTGGGTGGACCGACGTATGCTGGGCTTGGGCCTTGAGTCTTACAGTTTTCAACTGGCCCAAACCCGGGCCCATTGCCATCCCTATCTGAGGGGGCCACTGTGGATAAGTCTAATCCTAAAAACGGATTAGCTGGTAGTAGTCTATGACTAATGGACGTTGTTGGCCTCACCCTGACCACTGATATTGCTATTTGTAGTCGTCCATTAGATGTTCACCAGTTGGTCCAGTTACGATGTTGGTTCAGTGTCTAAAACTGGACCCGACAAACTTGAAGATTTAACCGTTCATGTCACGTGTATAAATTCTGTGTGGATGTGTGTGGACCATTACACTCTATTGAAGTTAGTCATTATGTACCAGCAGAGCTGTACACTTCTCGAAATAAGTCTGGCACAACTCGGCTTGGCTCAACAAGTAGCTAACCCCAACTCGAACTTGGCTCCGCTTGGCTCGATCCTACTGGCCAGCTTGGCTCGTGTTGGTCAGTAACTCAGGCAGTTCGAGCCTATGCAACATTTTATCAAACGCATAAAGTATATCTTTAATTTCTCACATAATGCAAAACAGTAACAGTAGTTCACAGGTATTTCATAAAACACTCAGCAGGCGGCAACAAAATCAGGATATGAGGTAGTTTTACGATGCAAAAGTGTTTGTTTGTAATGATTTTTTCGTATCCATTCCTTTCTCACCACGGGCCGATCCCACGAAGAATATATGCAACCAAAACTACATTCATTAAGTCATTTCATCAAACACTCGGCAAGGACCGTTATATCAAAATAATTGAGTCACCGAGCCAATTTGATCCGAGTTGATTCGAGTTGAGGTTCGATCCAATCCAAGTCGAGTCAAGCTCAGGCAAGCTTGAACTAAAATTTTTATGAGCTCCAAAAACCACCTCGATTAGGTCCAAATCCAATTTCGAGCTGAGGCGAGTCGACCTTTTTTGAGTCAGTGGAGTGAGCTGACCGAGATAACTCAACTCGTGTACAGCTCTACAGCAGGGTGAAATGGGGAAGTTGATCCTGACCACCCATCTAGTCAGCACTAGCCTTGGATAGCAGCCTTCAAATCTATTATCTTGATTAGAATGGTTTAAACAGAATAAATTGATGGATAGGATCGTCCATTTGGTATGATTTTCAATCGAGGGCCATCCACCAACATGATCCACAAGTTGGACGGCCCAGATCCACATTACCTATCTAACATATTTCAGCAGAAGCGACATGGTGGACCCTTTTAGTTGGGAGGTGTACGAAAAGAGATGGAAAATTTGGAACTCTTGTTCGATCATAGACGTCTTTATGCCAGCCAACAAACCCAAGTTAGGGATCATGGAAAGACCGATTCATATGATCTACCTGGCCCGATTCTTACAAGTGGGGCCCATGGTACCGTAATTCACTCTTTTGGTTTGTCGAGTACCACAGTAGGTGGAGAATGCCCCATAAATCTCCTAGATTGATATGTCCAAGCGTACAATTATTAGGATTGTATTTTCAATGAATGTGGACCACTATTGTATTTCTTTTCTCAACTGCTTGTCTTTGGGCCGCAAATCAAAAGCCTAAGATTCAAGGAGTATTCCACCTATGGTCTTACATAACATTCCAATGGTCTGGATTAGTGAACAGTGGTTCTATTGTCCACATTGAAAACCTATGTATGCTATAGAAAGATGGGGCCATCTATCATATAATTCCGCTGGGAATGGATCTCTACTGGACAAAATCTCAATCAAAAGCTGCTAGTTTTTTCAATGTCTTATTATTATGAAAGAGAAAATACGAGCAATGGGCCATAAACATCACCACACGTCAAGAAAGTAAGACTAAGGACATGTTTGGTAGACACCTGAAAAGGAATTCATCTCATTTTAGTTATTCATGCATGATTACGTGCTAAAGATCACAATTGCTCATATATATAATTATAATTAACTAAAATGGAACGATGTATTAGAAATGCATCCATCTTTTTGGTAAATCTCCTGGCAGATGATTTTCCTAGTACTGTAAAGGAAACTTGTAATCATTACAATTTTATTACTGTCAAATCAAATATAAAAATGGCTAATCAAATATATTTAGAGAGAAGTAAAGAATATATAATTATTTTATATTTTTATATCATTATTGTGAAATTTTAAAATCCAAATAGTGACATCAACTTATTTTAGTGAAGATTTGATACTATACTAATAAAAAAAATATCATTATTGTGATTTTTGCATTGATAAATTGAACAAGAGAACCAACGGTCAAATACAAATATTGTCAAGAGATTAGTAGAGTAATTTGTAATCATTACACATTTTTTGTACATTACAATGGTAATTGGCTAAACAAACAAACCCAATGTAATCAAAGCTCTTAGTTTTTCGAGATTTTTATGCTTTGAAAATCATGAAGTTTAGTGTTAAGGATACATACATGAAGTTATGGTTATTGATATACCCATTAAAGCTTCAAGAGCTTGCTTCTTCTCTACCTTTTTTATTTATTTTATTATTATTATTACTTTTAACGTTAGCGCCTTTTTAGTTTTTTAATTACAACACTATAAACATGTAGGTAATGATTATTTATTCTTGTAATTTTATGTTAACATCACTATTTTATCATTTACATTTTACTGTAATGATGATTTTGCTACATTGATTTGTTTCACCCATAAATCACTATAAAAATAATAGTTGTACAATGTGAAAATATAATGATTATAATTTATTTTACCTACTTCCTTTGCAAGTGTATTTGATGAGTAATAATTCATGTTTAAACAAGCACCTAAAAATAATAATAATGACTCATATGCTTTGTATTTGATAGAAACTGAAAAAACAAACTCGCCAATACTCCTAAAAATGAAATAGATATGCAAAATATGAAAGGGGCTTCATTATTTTTTTTTAGCTTAGGTACTTCCAAAGATGAAAAATGTGTGCAAAATATGAAAGATGCTTCAAGACTAAGGGACCATTCGGCATTTCTACTAATAAGAGCTTATTTGCTTATTCTAAAAAAAAATATTAAGTTTTTATTTTTGAAATATACCATTTGGTAAAGCTCCTTGTTTTAGAAGCTAGTCAAAAAACTCTTAAAAAATAAGTGATGAGATTATCACTTTTTCTTTTGAGTTTATTTGACTTAAGTGAATATATATTTTTGTTAAGTTTTTGACAAGTTTATCCGCAAACTTTTTAGGTAATTTCTATCTTACCCTTCTATTTACAATCTTTCTAAGGTAGACCCACATAATGAGCCACCCATGCTAAAGGTGAGGCTCTACGTGATGAATGGTCAACATCAAGGTGGGCTCACATAATGCACAGTCGCATCAAAGGTGGGCCCCACATGATGGATGCCCCGCATCAAAGTGTGGCCCCAAATGATGGATGACCCACATCAAAGGTAGGACCCACATGATGGATGGTGGACATTAAAGGTGGAACCACCTAATAGAAGGTTGACATCAAAGTTGGGTCCACATGATGAACGACCCATATTGAAGGTTGAGCCCCACATGATGCATGGTCCATAACAAAGTTGGGACCCACATGATGGATGGTGAACATCAAAGGTGGGTCCCACATGATGGATGGTCCACATCAAAATGTGGCCCCACATGATAGATTATCTACATCAAGTGGGCCCTACATGATGGATGGTCCATAACAAAGGTAGGACCCACATGATGGATGGCGAACATCAAAGGTGGGTCCCACATGATGGATGACCCACATCAAAATGTGGCCCTGCATGATAGACTATCTACATCAAGTGGGCCCCACATGATGGACAGTCCATAGCAAAGGTGGGTCCCACGTGATTAAGTGGAGAGTGTGTCATATGTAAACTAATATTACATTATATGTAAGTCCTGGCTGCATCCAAAGTAATCAAGACCATTGATCTACAATGCCCCATTGTATGGAAAAAAAAAAATTCTTACAATAAGATGCATCATGCTTAGCTAACTCTCATCAATGAGGTTTATATAGCAAGAAGCTACATTTGTACCTATATACTGTAGTTCAAAAGAGTATCTAGCACACAACTAGCAGTGGATAAGAAAATCGTGCAATTAGTTGAGTGTGAGACCCACTGCCATGCGCGTGCGGCATCAAACCCATCCATCAGCGTCCCAAAATCAAAATGAACGTGATCCAACCACCACGTGGGCCCCATGTGATTTTTCAAGGCCCCTGGGTTAATATGCAACTTTTACATGAATAGACTGCTGATTTTTACACCTTAGGTTATTGGCTCATGAGGCTTGCTGGCTCCAGACGTCAGTGGGACATCTGATCCGTCTATCAGGTGGGACCATTGTGTAGATCATTTGACCGACAATTGAGGCTGTTCAACCATCAGATAGGCCACGTATGTAGGGAAAAAAAAAATGGAGGCCGTAAATTGATTTCTTTCTTCCATGTGTGGCCTACCAGAATGGCAGAATGATCTACATGCAGGGTTGGGGTGGACGCAGTAGCATGTATAGATGGATGCATGTAACGCATTTCATGTATTGATTTCCCAAGCAGCACGTTGGGGTTATAGGCTTGTACGAATGGGGCCCATACTTAGGTGATATTAAGCGTTGGTATGGTGGGCCTTTTATATAACAGCATCCAAAGTACATCTCCCATTTTGTATGTATATAACCAAAGTGCCTAATTTTTTGTGGTCCATCAAATAAAAGCATTATGGCCTTGACTACATTTTACATGTGAAATCTACCTAGTCCATAGGTTTTGCCTGCTCATGTGAGGACGTGATTCAGAAATAAGGCAAATGTAAAACTTGGGCGTACTACACAGCAGGAAACTGTCGGGATGTAAATGCCCATCATTAGAACCTTCTTGATTCTAACCACTATGTTCCTAAAATGTTCTTGCAAAAAGATGGATTGAGTGAATGTCGTTTACCTCATTTTCATGGGGTGACACAGTGGAAATCATTGGTGTGTTGATACTATTGGTTTGGTACTTATGGAAATCATCCTGCCCCCTGAAGACACTGTAGATGGATTTTTCTTTTGGCGATATGCATAGTGTTGTTAATGCGATGACACAGATCCTCATACATACTTTTTGGGGAGCAAACTATCATATATTACATGGTCATAATTAACGACCCAATTAATGAGGCAGTGTGGTTGTCACGTCTATAAAGACACACCAAGAGGGAACAAATCTTATCATGAATCCGATTATGATACATTCGGTAAAACCATCTCTCAAAGTCCTCCTAAAATGGTAGATTTTTCAAGAGATGTTAAGAGAGTTTGTGAATATCATAAATATTTCAAATATTTGAAGATCAAACTAATATCCAAGCAAATTCAGTTGTGATTCGGTCCCAAATCAAGAGGAAGCAAACATCAAGAAGACTAGGTCCCAATCCGTACTATAATTGGAATTAAGATAATGGGAAAGCTCAATGAAAAATTGGATCCAACAGGTTCAACAATCAGATGAGACACACTGAGAAGAATAATGGAGATAGCTCTAATAAAGTTATTTTTTTATGCAATTGAATTAAAAGAATGGGAAAGCTCGATGAAAAATTGGGTCCGACCAGTTCAACGATTGGATGAGAAACAGTGGGAAGAACAATGAAGATAGCTCTAATTGAGTTGTTTTTTATGCAACAATGTCCTGAACGATCCAACCCCTCCAGGACTATGATCAGAAGGGAGAAATAGTTCAAGGTCTTATAGGAGGTGGTTTGATTAGGCCATCCAGATAGGTGACCCGTGGTTGATTTCAAGTCCAGGATCAGTGTTAGAGATTTTCCTAATGGATCTGCATCATACGAGAGACCGTCTACATAAAGATCCATGAGCCAATAGTCCTAAATGCACATAGAAATGATCCCAAATGTAAATGCTTATGTTTTTGAGAGGACCATCTACGTAAAAGCAGAGACCTTATTCATAATACATGCCAAAACTGTGAAACATCTAGGATCAACAAAGAAACCCAATAAAGATTTAGCTAGCTCGACAACCTTAAATATATATATATATATATATATAATAAAGCACGCAAAAGAGAGCTCAAGGCCCACGCAAAACACAAATCTATTTTCTTTTATCATTTACCTTTACGCTTATCCTAACATAACATAGCATATCCTAGTCTTAGCATATGTTGTTATTGTCCAATGTCCACCACTGTAATACCGTAGAATTAAATTAAATGCTTACAACCATAAGTTGTTAGATCCTGATTAACAAAGTTCTTATTTAAGCGATCACACCTCTTTGGTCATATCCTGTTAGATCTTGATTATATGTTCTTACAAACGGATCAGGTATTTATCTCTTGTTTGTTAATTTCTCTAGATTATTTTAATCCTTTTTTGATTGTAATGAGTCATATTAGATTATTAATAAAAATTGGCATTGTTTAGCCATATTACATTATTGTCCTCCTTTGCTTTTTCTTTACTGTGAAGTGGAAACTCGAAAATTGTGGGTCCCATATAGAATGTGTCTCACATCCAACCCATCCAATAGATGCACACCAACACTATTATTAGATGAACGAAAAATGCGGTGGATTTAATCATAAGGTGGGCCAATTCAAAAAAAAAATGTACACCATTCAAAATAGCCAAATTTAAGTGTAGCCCATATAATGATTTGATTAACCCGATGTTTTGTTCATGTTATTGGCATCGTATGGTGCATGTGTTAGAGATTGGATGTTATAAACATAACACATTGGCCACACAAGTCTTGGGCTTCACTACTTTATAAATTTAAAAAAAAAAATTAAAAAATAAAAAAAAAAAAAAAAAAAAAAAAGAGTGCATTTTTATAATTTCATTCCTAAAAAGAACCTCCACGGAATTTACAACCGTGGAGGCATTTATTTGTAAAATAAAGATTCCTGAAGAATTTTCTGATAAAAATTCCTTTTTCTATTTTAGTCAAAGAAATTTCATAATTAACCAACAAACTTTCCATGATTACTCCAAGCATAATCAATGGCACTGATGATGCCATGATGTGTGTCCGCGTACACATCGAAGGCATTTTAAGTGTGATATGCATCGTTTCTGCATGCATAGGGAGCTGCGCCCATCCACACAAGCACATGTGCCAACACCTGTGTGAGATCTAAGCTTTCCATCCAAGTTGTACATTCTATGCCACGAGCAGTCCCTTTTTTTTATCTAGCAGTTCATTTACTTTGTATATTTTGGTGATGCATGAGAAAGTGGAACGGCTTGATTTTATCCCAGTCAATATAAATAGTGTAGCCCACCTGATGGAAAGCTTAGATCCACCGCACGATTTATATATTTAAGCATGTCACCTATCTCAAAGGCATAAAGATTATATTTAAGCATGTCACCTATCTCAGAGGCATAAAGATTATGTTCTTGAGGATCCTTAGTCAATAAAGGAATATGATCATTTTGTTATTCCCCACTTATTTTTCTGTGGCACGTGTGACTGCATGTAAACGTAAATTAGCAAATCTCTCTAGTAAGGATGCTCTAAATATATGAATACATGGGAGCAGATCCATCATACCAAACAGATGATTTGGAAGTTTTGAGTTGTCTGGGAACGTAGAAAGCTCCACTAAACAACCAAAAATTATGTTTTTGTGCAAATATGGGAGGTTTCCACCGTTTGGCTGCACCTATGGCTCAGATTTATCCAGTGGACAGGTATTTCCATGAAAATTGAATGGGAAATTTTCTAACCACCCTCATTCCTTTTAATTACCTTCTTGTGTTTTTTTTAAGGTGGGGATGCACTACAAATGTCTCTGGGATAAGTTAATGTACAAATCAACATGTAGGGCCTATTGTAATGTTTCAATATAGCATTCTATCCGTCCATCATGTGCCCCCACTTTGTGTGTCCCACCTGAGTTTATTCAAGACTCAGGCGGGATACACTATGTAAAACCGTAATTAAAACCTCTAAAATCACTTTTTGTGTCCTACCTGAGTCTTGGAATAAGAAGATTTTTTATTTTATTTTATTTTATTTATTTATCTATTATTTTTATTTTTATTGGGCTTTCATTATGGTCAGATGCATCTTTTGAATGGATTATATGACATATACAAAACACAGTGGACTCCACGTATAATTTAGAAGGTTTTAATTGGTGAGTATCCCATCTCATTTGTTCTTTATGATGTAGCTCATTTATGATATTTTGGATTGGCTTGTACTACACCCACACTTATGTTGAGCTTAAAATGGGGACACGTACCCATACCCTTTAAGGTGTTGGGGCAACTATTAGGTCATTGGGTACTTATTTATGATTTGATATTTTTTAAAATAATAATAATAAAGTACACATTATTAATTCAAAAGATTAAATTTTATAATAAAGTTTTAAAAATATATATTTTTATCTTCAAAAAAATATAAATATAAGATGATAACACTATATTTTATATTTCAAAATAAATAAATAAATAAAAATAAAAATAAAAATTCTTCATGTTGTTTTTAATCCACCCTGTTTTGTACCTTAAGTAGGCTGTGTGTCTGTATCAAAATAAATAGTTGGTAAGTTTGATCTAAAACGGTCCACCATTTTAAGTATATATTATTTATTTGTATATAGTTGAGTTTGGGTGGGGGTATGGGTTAGGTTATTTTCACATCCAGCCCATTTATTAATCGCACTCAGAAAATTCCCAACCCCACAACCACACCCATTTAACTGCACCCATACGCGACCGATGTCAGGTCGGGCTCGGGTGCTCATTAGGTGCACCCGACCCTCGGCACCCTAGTTTTTATACAAAAATGCATTTAATCTCTCTCTCTCTCTCTCTCTCTCTCTCTCACACATGTTTAGAAATCTTTACTTGATACTCTGGAATAGCATGATGGTTGATAAGCAGGAATTTTGAAATCTTTACTTGATACTCTGGAATAGCATGATGGTTGATAAGCAGGAACTCAAAAATTATATAACCAACCGTTACTAGGTCAATGGTCCAAAATTAGACTGGTTGAGCAAAATTACGGAATTCCACTTACATTGGTGGTAATGGGCCTGCCGTTTAGAGAATATGTCCCCTCACAATATATTATCCCAATGAATGCCAAACGGGCCCTTAAATGATGAAAATGAAATGAAACATAAGAGCATCGTTGTCACTGGGCTGGGCTGGCCCTCAGACTCTCAGGCCAAGCCCACTGCAAGCGGGAAGTGGGTTTAACATTTAGGACTGGGATAAAATCAGGACTGAGAATAAATGAGCCAGACCCATGTTTTAAAACCGGTTTTGGCTCATTGTATTGTTTTCCCTGTTATAGAGCCGTATTGGCCCATATTTTGCTATTTCGGGCGAACACAGGCCAATACAATTGTATCAGTCATGGATAATACCGGTACATATCAAGCAATATGATGCTTCAAACCTTAGATCTGAAAAAAAAAAAAAACCTTACTGATACTCACCATTGATTTTCACAGGTGCCACCTGAATTTAGAAAAAACCTGATTATGGGCCTGCTCCTTAATCTGAAAAGATGAAGACTCTGAATGGCCTGGATTTCATATTTACAATGCAGTGAGCCCTCTATCGAAATCAAGGATGGACGTTCCCTCCCAACTTGTTCCCTGTAATGTATGTAACCCATCTAATTAATGGATCAGGTTGATTTTATTGCCCTAGAGGTATAATATGATTAGACATCTGATGTGCCGGTTGGATTTTATCCGTACATCATGCGGGTCCCACATCTTCCGGGTACCACCGTAAACGGCAGCATGCATGGAACTGTTTTTACAATAAAGCTTATTATAAAACGTGTTGTCTGGGGCCCATCGTCCTGCAGGGCCCACATACAATCCATCCAAAATGTGCACCCCTTCAAAAAAAAAAAAAAAAACAAGTCATTGTGATCGAAAACACGGGTGGGTCACCCCCAGAGAAACTGTTGGGATTAGAACCTTCTAGATTGTGTGTGGCTCCTACCATGTTTTTTTTATATGCCATCCAATCCATTCATAATATGTGACCCACCATGATTAATATGCACTCCAAAAATCTGTGCATTTCAAAGCGAGTGGGCCACACCATGTGATCGTATAGGTTTTAGGTATGATTTTACATGGTTTGGCCTCTTTAAGTTTTGGATTTGTCTATACAATTCAATCAAACACGAGGCTGCACGAGCAAGCAGGGGCTAGTATTTAGATTTGATGCGCAGGCATGATAGAGTCATGTTTGATTGAACGCTAGTGCCCCCACACCTAAACGAATGTGTGGGATCAAATTCAGATATGCAATTATTGAATCGGTCACCAGTTGTGATTAGAGATGAGGCTATTTGTGAAATAGTAAGGGTTAGTCCTTCTTGATGAACTCTTTTTACCTTATGATTTAAGGACTTTTCTTTCACCGGTAATTATTTTTTAATACTTATCAAAGAAATGAAAATAAACAGATAAATAAAGATAAAGATAAATAATACTGATTTTATTAATATTTGAATATGTGGCTCATTACAATTGATGGAGTGTTAAAATAAACAATCTTGATAAATAAATAATGGATAAATATATGATGTACGTAAGAATATAGATGATCAATGCTTATGGTCAGCAGGATGTCACCAGAAAGATGATCGACTAAGTAAAAACTTAGTTGATTGGGAAGTACTTAGAGTTGTTGACATTTAATCTAAACTTACGGTATTGTAGCAGTAACGCTGAACAGTAGCAATATGTGCTAAGACAGTAGCTATGTTTTTCTTTCATCTAGGATTGTGTGACCTAATCAACAAGTTGGATGGAAAATAAACATCATGGTGAGCCCTGGGAAGTTTTTAATGGTGGGCATTCAGTCACCATTGTGTCTGATGGTGAGGTCCACCTAAGACTTTGATTTACCTCATTTTTGGGATCATGCCATAAAATGATCTCAATAAATGGATGGCCTTAGGACTTTTTTTCTTTTTTAAGATTTTTATAATTACATATCATCATCTCGCTATCTTTTTAACTTTCTTATGCAACCTCATTAATTGGTGAGCATTTCTCTCATTTTAGTACAAACTATAGAAAAAGTTAAGCTAACCAAAGGTATTTTAATGAAAATATAATAAAATCTAATTTTAAAAGGTACTAGAATGTAAATACCATACTAATAAGGTATTATTTTGAAAAAATCCCTTTATTTAAATTCTCTAGGTTTCCTGTGTAAGAGTTCTACAAGGGTTAGATATCGTGATAAGGCATAATACCAGTTGGTTAGTTGTGATCAAATTTAGATTCATCTAGTGGGTTAGTTGTGATCAAACTTAGATTCGTGTAAGGAGTGGTATGCTTGGATTGTTTATCTTGTCTGAATTTAGATAGTTCGTTGTGATCAAACTCAAATTCATGTAAGGGGTGGTGTGCGCTCAAATTCATGTTCAGATGGACCTAGAATCCTTGTTGAAGTGTGGAGAAAAAGGAGTTTCTATCAATTTTAAAATCCTTCATCCTGCCACTAAACTCCTCCATCCTGCTTCTCTAAGGGTGTGAGGTGCCAAAGATCCTATTACCTTCGACAATGGATTCCCAATCAAGTATGCAATTCCAATTTAATTAGTTGATCTTGGTACTCCATGCGCACCACGATCCTTTTCTATTCTGCAAATAAAGTTGGCATCCCATTCCTTGACTAAAAGCAAGGGCAATTTTTTTAGGAAAACCTAGGGAAATGAAATTCATGAAGGTTGTAAAAACCAATAAATAAATGAAAGCGTGAACCAAATATGTTTCTTGTAAAAACCAAGGAATTGCTAAGCTAAAAATAAAAAATAAAAAATAAAAACGAGCGTGTATTAAATTGTGGGGAAAAAAATGTAATAATTACCCAGCGATAGATTCGCATGGATTTAATTAGCACTGTTGAAACATAAATTTCCATGAATTTCAGTTTTTAAGGCCTTTGTTTGGATGACAAGTGAAAATTTCATGTTCCTCTTAACAAATCCATCTTATATATCATGCATGAGAATTTAGCCATGGGGAAAAGGCATTAGATTGTTATTTCTAATCTCACTGTTTCCCACACCCTGATCCATAGCTCAAGCGGTGGACCGAGGGAAGAAACCCACGTTTCAACACTGTCTTGGTATCAATTCCCTAGTGGGGGTGGCTAAAAGTGGAGTGTGTACTGACATTGGGGTGTGTACTAACAAGCTAACCCAAAAAAGAAATTAAAAAAATAAAAAATAAATAAAAAAAAATAAAAAAAATCTCACTGTTTCCTTTACCAAATGAACAACAACAAAAGCTTTAAAAATAATAATAATAATAAAGATTGACAGAAGGGCTAGAAAAGAAAATATGGGAGGGATGTCATTGTTGGGTAGATATGCACGCGTGCTTTGTTAACATACATGCATTTTCCATGGTTACTTGTCCTGCAGGAAAAAGAAAACCCTCGCCCTTCCATCTCTTCGACTATTCTTCTTTATTTTGTCTTACTATTCTAAAGACAGGAAGCAGCTGTTATCATGATCCCAAGACAGCTTTTATTATTGTTTTCTTTTATCAAAAGATAAAGACCTTATAATTATTGGTCCCACCTGGAGGAGAGGATAATCAGAAGAAGAACAGGTACCCGCCAGATCTAAACCCGGCCCATTGCCACCCTTGGGGCTGTTTGGATCTGCACATGGAATACACACCTTATTACCTACAAAAGGAGCACTAGGAGATGATAATGAGTACAACATCTTTAACAAATACCAACCTTATTCAAGGACAGACAGTCTGTCATTTGCTCAAACGGTTGGTAGACTACATGTGATAAAAGTCTTATATAATGCAACTTAAATATGCATTACACATGTCAAATGCTCTACATACGCAACCATCCATGTTTACGTATTCACATGTGCCACCATCGAAAGCACATGTATGTATCAATCATTGTGCACATGCACCATAATGTTAAGTGTATTACCATCTTAAACTCTTCACATGTTTCATTGCTAGGGCTGTCACCGATTATCTGACCTGCGGGTGCCCAAGGACTTTGACCAAGTTAAAGCAGGTCCGGGTTCCATTTTAAAAACTAGGTAGGGTTCAAGTCCAACACTTTATCCTCTTTTGAAAAGAAATACTAACACAGGCATACCTATTAAGAACACATACAGTTGATTATGCTGGGTATGGCATTAGGATTAATTTGAAGAATATATCATTTAATCCTTGCCATAAATAATGTAATATTAAAAGACAACTTGTGATTGATAAGCCAATAAACATATTCTTGCATGAGTAATTGTAATTGTACCAAGTAAAGACTACATGTAGATGAGATCCTCATTCCATCAGGTGAACCACCCATGTCCCATTGATCCCAAACTCAGGTTGGTGTCGTCATAGGAAACAGTATAATATCTGCCCAAAACCTCTAATTTCACGTGATTTTGGATCTAATTATCATAATTTTACAGTAATTACATCATTACAAAACATCAGATAAAATGCACCCAGTTCGTAGGTTGCAATTGTTCAAACATTCTGGATCTTTGAATTGCAACAATGAGTTCTCCAAATCAGTTGGTTTTGACTCGAATTAACATACAGAGGCACACTCATAATTTCCAAGTGCTTGCATATGAAGCATCATTGTCAACCAACCTAAAGTAATGCCTCCTCTAAAGTCGTGGCTACTTCTCCTATAGATGATAGATGAGGAAACTAATGATATTGAGAATCCTCACTACCGTTCAAGTGCCATGGTGATGACACAATCATCACCATCAAACTAATGGGTCCAATCACAGATGGCTTACACTGAGAAAATCTTGCGAGACATGGGTACCCAACAGGAGCCCAATTCTGATATACCCGGTCCCAACCAATGTGACTTGATGGAACCTGTGAACAACCCTACCCACCATTCCACATCCCTAAGTATTTCTGTACTTGTACTCCATACACAAATTCCCGTGAATCCAAGCATCCCCTCAGTTCTCATACCAATCCCTCCCCCATAAAAATAGAATAAATTAGTAATAAAATAGAATCCCAACCACCCATCAAGAAACAGGAGGCCAAAACACCAACGGAGATGACGAAAATACAGCATGCACTAATTACATGGGCTGGCAAGTGAAAAAGGAAAAAAGAAAAAGAAGAAAGAAAAAAAAGCAATAAAATGAAAACATAGAAAAGAGAACAAATAAAAAAATATCTGAAAGTACACGCAGGATTCTACACATGCAACGGAAAATATAGAGCACAAAGGACGGGCATGGTCATCGTGCTCCCACCTGTCATCATATAATGCGTTAGGCAGCTATGCATTCTCAGCCGGAATCTGACCCACGCTTCCAAAGTTGGTGCGCTTGGGCCTCCACTCTGTCCTTCCCCTCACA
Organism: Magnolia sinica; assembly: GCF_029962835.1. Lineage (NCBI taxonomy): Eukaryota > Viridiplantae > Streptophyta > Magnoliopsida > Magnoliales > Magnoliaceae > Magnolia > Magnolia sinica. The sequence continues at coordinate 116,024,880 of NC_080573.1, read as the reverse complement.
ATCTCAGCCCCATCATCAAGCCGGAGCAAGTGGTTACACTCAACCCCGGCTACAGGCGAGCCGCCAGTACAGTCACCAGATACTGCAGTGAGGGACTGCAGCACACTGTCCCTCCCGCACTCCCTCCTATATTCGAGAGTCATGCCATAAAGCTCATGACTCTCCAGGATCGAGGATGGGGCACTCTGCAAAAACAAACACTAGTTATCAAAATGGCAAAACAGATCTATAAAATAAGAGAACCCCAAGAAATATATATTGAATATGACTATGAGGACCTTTCATGTATGATCTCACCTTCTGCCTTCTTCGAGTGAATTTTTCATTAAAAAATACATTTTTCCAAACAACAGATTTGGAAATGAAGAGGAAAAAAAAAATATTCTTGTTGAAAAGCAATCAAGGGAAATGACGTCTATTTCACACAGTTTTCTAGAAATAACATTTCCCAAAAAAACACTATTTTCCTCAAAAAATAAGAAAAAAAAAAATCTTTGCATCCAAACAGGCCCTAATAGGATTTGACAGATCTTGGTAATAACCTCAGAACTTAAAAGCATTTCAACTTCAGCCACCAGAGAGCTTTTACAATCCCTTTTTCACTATTTAAAAAAATAAAAAAAAAATTTAAAAAAAAATTCCTCCGATCATATTGTCAGGAGACAGGAGTGACTTTTGGGTTATGGCAACAGTCTCAATGAACTCTGTGGAATAGAAAAGAAATATAGGGGTCCGTCTGTATAGAAATGGAAACAGACCAACTTAAACCATACTCTATTAAAAAGAAGGATTAGAAAATCATTCTAGTTGAATTGCTTATTTGTGCTACAGAGAACACATAAAACTTGGTATGGCCGAGATTGCAAAGGCCTATAAAACTTGGGCCAAGGCACTACATACCTATCACCCGAATCACATATATTGGGTCCAGTCCTACATGGTTTGGCCATGTTTCATGTGAAACTTGAATTCCATCAAAAATAGAAACAGGTTTTTCTTTTTTCTTCCTTTTACAGTTTCAGGCACTTCAACTAGGGGACAGGGATCTTTTGGATCTTGAGCACTCAACCTGTGAGTATATGCACTAGAATATGTGATTAGTGACTCAGTTCAATTTCCAGCTATTTTCATCTTTTTTTCCTAATTTCTTCAATATTTTTATTTTTGTACCAAAAAAAAATTGCTGTCTCGCCTTGAGTTGAACCAGACTGGAGAAGATTCACTGTGCTGTACCCAGGGACAATTGGGGATCACCTAAAGAATAAATGAAACCTGTATTCTGGTGTTTGCAGCCATTAAGCAAGCAAGAAAAGGATTCCGTGTATGGTGCAAGGAGGTTAAGCAGCACACCCAAACTTTCAATATTCAATCTGTACATGAAGGGGGGAAATGCCTGACAAACTTGCCATCTCCAGAGAGAATTTCTAGGATCTTTTATCATTGTTTCAAAATTCGAAGCGATGCTTCATTGTGTGATATTTGGAAAATAATAGTTCCAGTTTTGCATGAAAACTAATGTGACAGAAAACCACGGAACGAACCAAGGGTTAAAACAAACATTGATTTATCATGGTTACTTAACGAGAAAATAATTACTGGTTTCAGATTCCAGTTACATATAGACTGATTCCAGTTACATATAGACACCGCAACTACAATTTTTCATGTGAATAACTACAGGGCCATGTTCATCACCATTTGTTACTTCTCCATTACACATGTTTCTGTACCATTCAAAAAAAGTAAATCATTCATCAGATTGGCCTCAAAAGTTGATGGGTGATGCCACTAAAATCTCCCAGATCTGTCGATCCTAATAGGTGTCCTTGTTTCTGTTGAATGAAAGCCCTAGCTGTATTTTCGTCTTAACCATCTATAAATAAACCACCATATCCAGGGTTGGGATCTGCCCATATGGATGATTTTTGGGGCATCCATCAGCCACATTGAGGCCCACAGGATTAGTTGTTAGGATCATTGGATCATTAGCCCCACTTGCACAAAATTCATGTGCATCAGAAAACTATACCTGTGCTGATGAGCAGGACAGAAAATTCAGGTTGTCATGTTGCTTCTGTCCACAGTTGGATAGTCTGCTACTTTGGTTAGTTAGGATAGGGCATCATAACTCCCCAAGGACACATTTTTTTTACCTAGTTTACTAACATCGTTACAAATTGAGGGGGGAAAAACAATAACCATAAATTAAGTATAAATAATGCCAGTTCAGACTTAAATGGAAACACGTGGCATCCCGAACATAAGCAAATATATAGTAGTGGAAAGAAATGGAAACCAATCTAATTGAAAATTCAGTCTGAGAACTACCTCGAGAATCCAGCCAATGTATTTGACATTGTTCACATGCTGATTGACATCCAAATCATTCCATCGAGGCTGTGGGTTTAAAAGAGTAATTACAGGTCATTGCTATAAACATAAACTAATGTGAATCGTAATGAATGCCAACTTTAACATGCCAACCACAGACTTACAGTTAAGCCTCTTCGGATATAATCTGCAGTGCTATCGTCGAGCTTTGGCAGTTTTCGGCTGTCCTCATCCAAGATAGCAGCATGCTCGATAAAATAAGGTTCTATTTCCCCTCTAACTTCTTCCGGCATTTTGGACAATCTTCTAGTCCGTTTATTCATCATCACCCAAACACTATTGTTACCATCAAAACCACAAAACACAACAAACTCCAATCAGCTACTGGCCATAAAACTGCAATTTGGATTTAAGCCAGAAAAGAAAAGAAAAAAAAAACAACAACAACAACTGCAAAAGTTAAAAGAATCATGGGAAGATCAAACAAATTATAAAAATCTAATAAGAAATTATTGTAGCATTGGAAATAGATCAATTGCTGAATACTAGTACTGTTCTAGTTTCTTGACATCAATTTCCAACCTGGTAGCACGTGTCAGAGTTTCGCCTGTCTGACTGTTGCGAACAAGCCAATCACGTCGCATCCCATTCTTTCCAGATGCCGAGACCCAAGTATCTACCTCAACAATATCACCCCTGAAAAGATGAAATAAAACAAGCTCCATCTATAAATCAAATAAAATAATTCCTAAACGTAAAATAGATGACTCAGAAACCAGCTCCCTATTTTTCTTTTTCTTTTTCTTTCGCACGTGAAATCTTGCGTCAGTGAATTTATGACATCACTGGCATGTCATAACCAGTATCAATGAGGCAAAATCAAGCATGACTCCTTGCCTCAACCACAGACCCCATTAACTGAAAAGGGTTGCATCATAAGCAAGATTATAAAGAACATTTCCAAGATGTGAATATCATGGAAATGGAACTTGATTGAAAGATAAACCAGTGGCAAAGTATTTTGATACCCATGTATATACTATACTATTTTAATCATATCACGCTCATGGAATAAAGTTCTCAATCAAACAACTATTAACAATGACAGTACTTAGTTTCATGAAGAAGATTTTTTGCATGATTATTATAGCACTTTAAAAGTCGATACCCATTTGTTCGGTGAAAATGCAATTATTTGGCATCAAACTGCTAAAACTTGGATTTATCATCTCCTTCCACATCTAAATCAAATCTAGTACATCCCATGTATTTCCATAACTTTATGCTTCAATAGCAACATTTAAGCTACAGCCCCAGGATGAGACCAACCCCATCAGGAAAAGGAAAAAGAAAAAGACAACAAGATAAGAAAAATTCTTTAAAATCTAAGGAACAGAAGTCAGTAATGAATTTCTAACCACAATTCAAAAACGAGAATAATATCATTTAGCACAGCCATTCTTAAAACGTTAGTGGCTAGATAGATGAAGCAACAAAAGCTGTGATGCAGCCATTTGGAGAAGAATCGTCACCTTAGAACAAGGATGAACACATATCCATTAAAGCTCTAATTTCTCTCCAAGATGCTACACATTGAATAAAACCCCTAGAAAATGGACAGTGGAAGTAATTTCCAGCAGTCTGCTAGTCTATTCAACTATAAATAGAAGACAGAAGCAACTAATGCATCAGAAATTAGAGCAACTAATTCTCAGATTAAAACACGCTTAAGGACACCTCACAATAAATTCATTCATTCATCACAGTCATGTCTCTAGCTCATATGCATGGCTATATACATAGATGTGTATGAATGTATATATACACAGATATACATACATACTTATCCCTTTACACAAATCTGTATTTAATACAATAAAGCCTAGAACAAAACCTTCTTGGTCCACACATAACTGGTACTCAACTTGCCAATGAAGAGTATTAACTAAGGAGACTAAAAACTGCAACTACAGGATTACGATTAGATTGGACTCCCTATATATCAATCGCATGAACCTTGTATGGGTTGTAGACAATATAAGATTGTGTATAGTGCCACAAGAAACATGTGGTTGGAGAATACAACCATTTAATGATATCTGATTGACATAAAAGGACATTAAATGCTATTTAAGTGTCCAATTCTACTAGATCTTTCTATATATCACTCATATGACACTTGTATACCAACCATATGTTTGTGGTTTTGCTGTACACTTCTATACGCATCTTAGGTAAAATAACCCATCAAAATATAGGAGTGAAATCTTCCACCAGATTTAACCTGGGGTGAAACTCAAGAGCTAAAACACATCAAAAGCATTAGAAAATAGTCCTTGTGGTTGCAAGTACTGTCAAAACCCACGAGCATTTTACCGGTACACAAGCTAAACAACTACCCATCATATTCATAAAAGGAAAATGATACGATGAACTCACATTCCTTTTTATAACAGCACTCAGTTTCTATTTTCTGCATATTTTTCAACTTCTATTACACATTTTTCTTGTATGAATGGAACCTTACATCTAAAAGCATGCATCTTAACTTTACGGTTTACAGTTCATTTTGTTGGGATGTGCCGTGCCAATGCATGTTCCTTACTTTTCACTTCAGTGTCTGTGGTATGGAATCCAAGCATCTCATGAAAGTTCCCAAAACTAATCACCCTGAAGTTGGAACTTGGAACAGATTATCCCAAGTCATAAATATATTTGGGGGCCTGTTCCTCCTCCTCACCAAATTAATTCCAATCTCTCAATTCAAAACTGACATCATTTACATTGGTTGCCCACTAACGTCTGCGGAAAAAAAAAATTATATATATCATAGATTTTATCTATCAATATGAAGAGCAAATAGAAGACCTCAAAGTTCTTTCCTTTCAGAAAAAATTGACATGCAACGTGTGAGGATTTTATTTTATAGGTGTTAATGAATGTGATTATGGGCATACAAAGGCAAACTTAGATGGGTTATTTTGGTCTAGGACATATAGGGGATTTTTTATTTTGTTATTAATTACATTTCTGTAATTATGAAACTTTCATAATATAAATGGAGAAGGGGGTGTGAACCTTACTTCAGCCCATTCTCTTCTCTCTACATTCTCCTCTCCTCTTTTCGTCTTCTCTATTCCATCTCTGTCCACTATTTTACATGGTATCAAAGCTACGTCATGCCTAATCCTTCTTCTTCTTCAAATCTTTTTATTTCTTTTCTTTTATCCCTTGGTGTCCCTTATCTTACTTGTGCTGAAAATTTCTTTAAAAACTTAGGGTTTCTTTTTTCTGTTTCTTTTGTGTGCCGGGCCTTTTGTAATAGTCCGTGTGTGCATTGACCGTTGAGTAATAAAGACATCAGCTTCTTGAATAATATCACCTCACGTGTGATCATTGCAAACGTTTGGACCATTTACTCGTGTTGGATGCCATGTTCATGAGTATATTTCTTCATGGCTGGTTGGAAGTAGTGGACGTGTGGACTAATTCTTCTGTCTGAGGTGATGTGTGTGTCGTATGAAGTGTTCAAGTGTGATGCTCATCAATTGTGCTAGGTCAGCCCGCGTTTGTGCTTGTGAGGTACTCTTCTCTTGTATTTGTTATGGAGAAGTGACCTAGAATCTGGATTTATAAACCCATCTGATTTTTTGGGGGTCCAAATAACCTCTATTAAGTTAATGGGACAAATTATTTACAGTTGTCTGAGTCAATCCAAGTTTTTCTCATGACCAAGGGAAATTTGAGATATCTAACTAAGAAACCTGATGAAAAAACTAGTACTTATGACCAATGGATCCAGAAAAATGCCCAAATTATGACCTGGTTATGAAATAGTTTGGAACCCACCGTGAGTGCAGATGTCATGTTTCTGAATACGGCTAAGTATGGGACGTACTACGAGAGATGTATTCATTTGATAAACACATCTCTTGTACTTATGAGTTATATGAAGAAATGTTCGAGCTTCAACAAGGAGATAAATCGTTGGGCGAATACTATTCCAAACTCAAAGGAATGTGCAAAGAGCTGAATGTGTACAGATTTGGAGAAACTACATTAACAACCTGATGAGTTCCGAATAGCCAAGTTCTTATATAAATTGGAACGTGAGTATGAACTGATTCATGCACAAATTTTAGATGGCAACGATGTGCCACCTTTAAACAAGGTGTATGCACGCCTCCAACATGTATTTTTGGACTATACAATTGGAGCTAGTGACAACCCAGCTCTAGTAGCATTCTCTAAAAGGAGGTGCAATGGTGGCCATGGTGGAACCGTGGAAGAGGTGGTCGTGGCGACATGGGAGGTAACCATAGCAGAGGCTGCGGAACTAGAAAGCACATGCATTATGGGCTTTCCAATCATTCTATTGAAAAATACTGGACCTCCATAGGAAGCCTGCATTGGCTAATCAAGTCTCCCACACTAAAAGGAAAGGCGAGCCTCTGGCTAATTCTACATTTGCTGCTCCACATACACATATGACCGATGAGATGACTTAAGAAGAGTATTCCAAGTTGCTTGAAAAAATTAAAGAATCAGTTTGTTCCTACTACTTCTACAACTACTTCCACCCCTATACATTCGTGACCTCAGGTATTGCTTGTTTAGGATCCAAGTTTCATACTCCATGAATGACTAACTCTGGAGTGTCCAACCATATGACAAGTCTAGTGTGTTTTCGTCTTTCAACGGCTCATTAACAAGCTCCTTTATCACTCTGGCACATGGTACCCAATTCAAAGTACATTGAATGGGTATCATTCATACAAGTCCTCTTTCATTAGCCTTTATTTTATTTATTCCAAAATTTCCTTTAAGCCTTGTGTCAATTAGTAAACTTAACAAATCCCTTAGTTGTTGTGCACTTTCTATCCTTCACATTGTATTTTCAGGACCTAAAGTCAAAGATGAAGATGAGTAGAGGACATGAACATGACGGGTTGTACTATCTTGATTGTGACATTATGGGCACAAAAAAAAAAAAAAAAAACCCATCTCAACTTATTAATGGCACAATCGCCTCGGGCATCCATCATTGAAAATACTTAAAGAGTGTAATTCTTTCCTTGTCTTCAATATCAAGTCTAGCGTGTGATGTATGTAAGCTGAGTGAGCATTATTATGTTACTTTTCCACCATATGTTGAACAACAACATTTAATTCATTTCTCTATAGTTCATTCAGATGTTCGAGGTCCAGTTTGAATATCTAGTAAGTCTGAATTTAAGTAATTTGTTACATTTGTTGATGATTGTTTGAAATTGACATGGCTTTATTTAATAAAAGATCAATCTAAATTATTTCCTATTTTTAAGGCCTTCCAAATGGAAGTGCAAAATCATTTTAATTTGAAAGTGTCTATGTTTCGGTTTGATAATGATGGGGGGGTACATGTCCCCAGCTTTTAGTCAACTTTTTTTTTTTTTTCCTGAAATAGGAATCCTACATCAGACATCATGCGCGCACACCCCATAACAAAACGGGATTGCATAATAGAAAAATCGCCACCTCCTTGAAATAACTCGTGCTTTATTAATTCACATGAATATTCCTAAGAGTTTTCTGATAAATCGGATGCCCTCATCTACTTTAAAGGGCCAACGCCTCATCAAGTTTTGTTCTTTGATACTCTGTTGTTCCCTCTACCTCCTAAAGTTTTTTTTTGCGTTTATTTTGTCCATCAAATGGAGTCTAGCCATGATAAATTTGATCCTCAAGCAGTTAAATGTATTTTTCGTGGATATTCTCGCAAATAGAAGGATTATCATTGTTATAGTCAATCCTTTGACGACAATATATATGTGCAGATGTTACCTTCTTAATCTACCCTATCTTTGTCAAAAGATAGCAAATATCTTAATATTGAACATGTTCCCATACCCTTACAACGAAGAATGACATCCAACCTCCATCATCTACTACCTCTTCCATCCCCTACGTGCCTCAGTTGAAGGTCTACTCATGATGAAAACGAACAGATGGTACAACCGATCATGACGTGCCATCCAAATTTCTTCAAAGACTTTATGGTCCAGTGAGTGCTAGTGTTAATGTGTGGTTAGTGGCTCTTCTAATGTAAGTGCATGTGCACGCTTTCCTCCTCCTGTAGTGTACTATATGCTCTATTTTAATAAAACATTGTAAAATAAAACATTGTGTTAGGGCATCTTGGCCAACACAACATTTCCCCCAAACTCTCGTCTTTCTTCTTCTTCTCTCTCTCTTCTCCTCTTTTCTCCACACTATAATCATCAAATCACCTTCTACTTGGTATCAGAGCATATATCAGGGCATTCCACATCCAACAAGTTGAGAGGCGACACGTCAGCAGTCGTACGGCTGACGTTAGCGTTGTACGAACGCATTGACCCTATTGGAGGTAAAAGTTTAGGAGTTTGATAGATCTTAATCTTAGAAGATTTGTCATGATTTTTTCAAAAAATTTTAGACCTCCTTTCATGGTGTTTTGGGCGAAATAGAGAAATTTGAAAATTAAGTCTCTCATCCGTTTTTATTCGATCTACCTCAAATCGGTAAGTTTTTCTTTGATTTTTTTGCTCATGATGGACCAAAATCTTCCTCCCAAGCTACTCATGGAGGATTTTTTAGCTAAGATTCATGTTTGAGTGGGTTTTAACCCCAAACGGACGTGCGTCTGGGCCGTTTTCACTCGGTCGCGTCAGATCTAATTGGATTTCTTGTTATTTTGGACAATTATTAATTGTTTGAGGTTTCCCTTGAAGGATTGAATGAGAAAAGAGTTGTTTGAATCAATCATTCTTACTTGGAGTCTCTTATGGACGACAAAGGGCCTTCATCTCTTGGCATGGGCTCTCTTGAATCCAACCCCTTGCAAATTACCTCCATTAAGTTGAATGGTGACAACTATCTTCAATGGGCGCAATCTGTAAAAGTGTTCTTAGGAGTCCATGAGAAGTTGTCGTATATTTTGAATGGACTCTCTTGAATCCAACCCCTTACAGATTACCTCCATTAAATTGAATGGTAACAACTAACTTCAATGGGCTCAATCTGTAAAAGTGTTCTTAGGAGTCGTGAGAAGTTGTCATATATTTTGGATAGGCTTTCTTGAATCCAACCCCTTACAGATTACCTCCATTAAGTTGAATGGTGACAACTATCTTCAATGGGTGCAATATGTAAAAGTGTTCTTAGGAGTTCGTGAGAAGTTGTCATATATTTTGGATAATCCTCCAAGCTCTACAGATGCTACTTACAAGTCTAGGACAAAGAAGAATTATCAAGTTATCGTATGGTTGTTGAATGGAATGGATTCTTTGATTAGCCACTCAATGATGTTTTTATCATTGGCTAAAGGCATTTGGGATACACTTCATGATATGTTCTCGAAGTCTCAAAATTTTTCACGGGTATTCCAACTTATTCAAGAAATTAGTCATTTCCAACAAAACTCAAGATCATTAAAAGATTACTATTCGACACTTCGAGGCATGTGGGATGAGTTGGACCTGTATCAGCCTCTTCCTTCCAAATATAAAGAGGATCATGAACATGCCCATAAGCAACGGGATGATACTCCTGTCATGCGGTTCCTAGCCGGATTGAACTCCGATTATCTTCATGTTCGAGATCAGGTTGTTATGCAGAATCCTCTTCCCCCATTGATGACAGTCTATGCCATGTGCCAGCACGTTACTATCTCTATTCTTCTTTCCCATTCATTTATGCCACTGGAGCATTTGGTACATCTTGCTGGCAATCGGTACTCTCTTGGCCTTCGAGCACCATCCTTGAGTTCAGGGTGCATTTTTTATTATGGTGGTCGTGGTAATGGCCACAAGGGAGATCGCAGTCGTGGCTGTCGTAATCTTCATATTCGTGGTGAACATAGACGAGGAGGTGATGATTCTCGCATTTATTCGCATTGCGGTGGAACCAATCACATTGTTGATTATTGCCGGCAGCTCCATGGTCATCATAGGTGTGTCACTGCTTCTGTTGCCTGCACAGTTGCTCTTTTTCAACCCGGCAGTTGAGTAGTCGTCTTCAGATGAGTCTCTCATCACTTCTCAAGCTGCATATGATGCCCTGATGCGGCTTCATGTTCGTGATATTCCTGAGCCTTCTCACGCAACTTCGGCCCAGCCAGGTACTACTCTTCTTGCGTCATCCTCTCCCACCTCATGGGTCATAGACTCTGGAGCTTCCTCCAATATGACTGATAAGTTACAACTCTTTTCCTCTTATTCTCCTTCTCCCCACACTCAGTATGTCACAGTCACAAATGGAACCTAAACTCTCATCTCTAGGATTGGTTCCATCTCTCTTTCTCCTTCCTTGCCTCTGTCCACAGTCTTGCATGTGCCTCGTTTTTCATTAAATTTATTGTTTGTTAGCTCTCTTACTAAATCATTAAATTGTTCAATTACATTCTTCCCTTCATATTGCTTGTTCCAGGACCTACAAACGAAGAGAGTAATTAGTGGGGAGCATGAGCGAGGAGGCATTTATCTTCTCGATGATACACTCATTGCTACTTCTAGTACCGTTTCTCTGGATCGAGTCCATGACACGATGGCACTGTCGTTTTGGCCACCCATCAATAGCTAGATTGAGAATTTTGTTTCCATCCCTATCTGTCACTAAACTGTTATGTTGTGATATTTGTGAATTGTCTAAACACCATCATGCTACATTTCCTCCTAGCTCTTCTAGGATGAAAACTCAACCTTTTGTTATGGTTCACTCGGATGTCTGGAGACCAGCTCCGATTACTCCCACTTTTGGATTTAGATATTGTGTGGCCTCTATTGATGATTATTCACACATGACTTGGGTTTGTCTTTTGAAATCTAAAAGTGAAGTGTTTGATACATTTAAAGTGTTTTATCATGAAGTGTGTACATACATATCCACTGCCTTTTTGTCCTTCTTGCAGGAGCATGGTATTTTGTTTCAGACGTCGTGTGCTCGCACACCTCAACAAAATGGTATCGCAGAACAAAAGAATCGACATCTTCTTGAAGTTGCTCGCACCCTTCTCCTTGGTATGCACCTACCTAAACATTTGTGGGGTGATGCTCTCCTAACTGCTACTTTTCTTATTAATTGTATACCCTCATGTAAAGTTTTTGGTTGCACATGCTTTGTTCAAATTTTGGTTGGAATTAATGATAGCCCCAGGGCAATTAAATGTCTTCTTAGGGTACAATCAGAGTTGGAAATGGTATAAATGTTATAACCCCTTGACTCATAAGAAATCTCTGCCGATATAACCTTCTTTGAAGATGTTCCTTTTTTTTTCAACTCCAAGTCAATCCCTCTGTGATCCTCTTGCAAGTCGAGGGGAGCATGACTCTTATCCTCTTCCTCTTTCCACTACTTATCACGGGAAAACTCTTTTCCTCTCCTTTCGACATCCTGTTGGTGATTTGGGTGACCCTAAGCCTCTGCAAGTGTATCATCGTCGAGATAAATCTTCACACGCTCAGCCATCCACCCTTCCGCTCACTTTGGATGTTGGCTCAGGTGACTCTCCTACCTTGAGTTTAGATCTCCCCATTGCCTTGCGCAAAGGCTCACAATCTTATACTCAACACCCCATTAGTAATTTTGTTTCATATGTGATCATTTTTCACCATCTTTTTAGTCATTTACAACTTTCCTTTCATCACAGACTATTCAACGGTCTCTCTCACATGCTCTTCAAAGTCCTGATTGGACGAAGGCGATAATAGAAGAAATGTCTGCCCTTGAGAAGAATCATACTTGGGAGCTTGTGCATCTTCCTTTAGGGCATAAACATGTTGATGTCGATGGGTTGACAAATCAAGTTCCTTCCAAACGGCTCCATTGATCGCTATAAAGCCCGTCTTGTTGCTAAGGGTTACACACAGACTTATAGTGCGGATTACTTCGAGACATTCTCTCCGGTGGCTAAGCTTAATTCGATTCATGTTGTGATCTCACTAGCCGTTAATTTATCATAGCCCTTGTTTCAACTTGATATTAAGAATGCATTTCTCCACGGGGACCTTACAGAGGAAGTGTACATACATCAACCTCCTGACTTTGTTGCTTCCCACAACCTTGCGCTTGTATGTCGGTTGAAAAAGGCTCTTTATGGATTCAAACAATCCCCGCGTGCACGGTTCGATAAATTTAGTCAGGCTCTCTTGGAGTTTAGCTTTGTTTGTAGTCATGTCGATCATTCCCTCTTTTATATGTCGTCAACCGACGGCCGAGAGGCATCATGGTTGTAATTGTGTATGTAGATGATATTGTTCTGTCCGGTAGTGATTCGGTTGGAATGTGGGAGGTCAAAGAACTTTTTATGACCAAGTTTGAGATCAAGGATCTTGGTCATCTTCACTACTTCCTAAGAATTGAAGTTGGTCATTCATCACCCGGGTTGGTCTTATCACAACGAAAACATGCGCTTCATCTTCTCATGGAGACCGGCATGTTAGGGTGAAAACCTACTACCACCCCCATGGATACTTCGCAGAAGCTTTGTCCAGATGATGGTGCTCTCATTTCTGATCTAGGAATGTATCAACGACTTGTAGACCAACTTATTTACCTAACTATTACTTTGCCCAGATATCCCTTTTGCGATGGGCGTTGTTAGCCAATTCATGCAAGCTCCTCGTGCTTCACATCTCACGGCTGTATACCGCATACTTCGGTATCTAAAATCAACCCCGGATCTTAGCCTCCACTTTCAATCGCATGATCATCTTCATCTTTTTGACTATTCTGATGTTGATTGTGCAGGTAGTACTTATGATCGCTGCTCTATATCCGGCTTCTGTACTTTCCTAGGTGGCAATCTTATTACATGAAAGAGCAAGTAGCAACCGGTTGTTGATAGGTCCTCGGCTAAAGCAGAATATCGTGCTATGACTCATGCGACATGTGAGCTCGTCTGGCTTCGCACCCTTCTTTAAAAACTTGGTTATCCTCCTTCGGCTCCTATTCCTCTTCATTGTGCCAACCAAACGGCCATCCATATTGCTCGTAACCCGGTTTTCCACGAGCAAACCGAGCATATTGAGGTCGATTGTCACTTTATTCGGGAGAAAGTTGCCTCTAAAGAAATCATCACCCCTTTTGTTCGATCTAGGGATTAGCTTGTTGATGTTCTTACAAAGTCCTTGAATCAAGATGCTCTTCATCGTGTTCGTGACAAGTTGGGCATGATCAACATCTATGCTCCAACTTGAGGGGGAGTCTAAAGAGTATTAGTGTATAGTGCGTGTGGTTAGTGGCTCTTTTAATGTAAGTGCATGTGCACGCTTTCCTCTTCTCCTGCAGTGTACTATATGCTCTATTCTAATAAAATATTATGTGTTAGGGCATCTTGGCCAGCACAAAATTTCCCCCAAACTCTCTTCTTTCTTCTTCTCTCTCACTCTTCTCCTCTTTTCTCCACACTATAATCATCAAATCACCTTCTCCTTTCTCCAGATACATCTGATATTCCTATTGCACTAAGAGAATGTGAGCATAAGTGTATCGATCATTTCATCTCTAAATATGTTTCTCCTTTCATTGCTTATCTCCAAATTTCTGCAACTCTGCCCTGTCCTTGTCTTCTTACTTTGTTCCCAAGTCATATGAAGAAGCTCTGTTACATAAAGGGTGGAAGCAAGCTATAAAGGACGAGATGGATGCGCTTCATCTAAATGACACTTGGAAACTTACCACTCTTCCAAGTGGTAAATGTACTATGGGTTGCAAATGGGTCTACACAACCAAGTTTCATCCTAATGATACAGTTGAACGGTTAAGGCTCGCCTAATCACTAGGGGATATACTCAAACACTTAATGTTGATTATAGTAAAACCTTCTCTCCTTTGGCCAAGCTGAATTTCATTCGAGTTATACTAACTGTAGCTATTAATCATGGCTAGCTCCTCTTCCAGCTTGACGTCAAAAATGCATTCCTTCATGATGATCTTATAAAAGTAGTTTATATTGAGCAACCTCCCGAATTTATTTTTTAGGGGAAATCTGACAACGTGTGTAAGCTACGAAAGGCCATTTATGGGTTAAAATAGTCTCCACGTGCATGGTTTGACGAGTTAAACAATGTCATATTAAACTATAGCTTTATTCAAAGTCATATTGATCATTCCATTTTTACACAATATCTTAGGTCTCATCATGCTTATAGTATATGTGGATGATATTGTTTTTTATTGAAAGTGACAACAAGTGGATTAAAGAACTAAAGAAGTATCTTCAACGGCATTTTCTCACAAAAGATTTGGATCATCTTCAATACTTGTGGTATATAAGTAGCTAGATCCAAAAGAGTTAATCTATCTCAACGGAAATATGTTCTCAATTTACTCATGGAGAGGAGCTTTCTTGGGACTAAACCAGTTGACACTCCAATGGATCATAATCACAAGCTTGTAAATGAATAAGGAGAGATGCAATCGAAGATCTAGGGAGCTACAGAAGAATGGTTGAAAAACTTATTTACTTAACTATTACTCGACCAGACATCCGATGTAGTGAGTTTGGTAAGACAATTCATGAGTTCTCCAAGAGTACCTCACGTGGAAGCAGTTATTCAAACTTTGTGTTGCCTCAAAAAACACCAAGTCAAGGAATTTTGTATAAACAAAATAGTCATCATCAGGTCATAGGATATTCAAATGCAGACTGGGCAAGTTCCTTAGTAGATAGACAATCCATTACTAGATATTGTACATTTGTGGGATGAAATCTAGTCATATGGAAGAGCAAGAAGCAGAGTGCGATGGCCCGATCGAGTGCCAAGCAAAGTACAGAGCAACAGCTTGTACCTCCTCTGAGTTTATGTGGATTAAGAAATTGTTGCAAGAAATGGGATTTACAGTGCGCCAACCTATACAGTTATTTTGTGACAATCAGGTTGCTTCACACATAGCAAGCAACCCGGTCTATCACAAAAGAACTAAACATGTCAAAGTCTACCGTCGCTTTATACGTGACAAAGTTTCCAATGGTGAAATATCCAACTCCATATGTTTTATCTGAGGACTAACTTACTGATGTGTTCACCAAGACTCTTCATTTCACTTAGGCTACACATATATTCCAAGCTTGGCATAGATAATATGAATGCTCCAGCTTGAGGGAGAGTGTAAATGATGTGATATGGGCCTACATAGATGGACTTAGATGGGTTATTATGCTCTAAGACAGAGGAGACATGCTTTTGTTATTAATCGCATTTCTATAATTATGAAATTTTCATGATATAAAAGAAGGAGAGGTGGGGTGTGAACCTAACTTTAACGCATTCTCTTCTCTCGACATTCTCTACTCTTCTCTCTTTCTTCTTCTATATTCCATCTTTGCACTATTTTACAATAGGTATAAAACTATAATTCCAATATATTAAAATCTTTGCTTAATCGTCTCACTTTCCACTAAATCCCAAGCCTCCATCAATGGATGACAACCACCAAATCCCCACCCTTAAAACTCCTTCGAAGAACCTATCGTAATTACCCCCCCCCCCCCCCCCCCCTCCAAAAAAAAAAAAAAAAATGGCTCCACAATTATTTTGGTACCATCAAAAAAGATTATGAATGTTTTGAAACGAGTTCAATTTGGTTCAAATACCTATCCCAGTGCTTTGAACATTGGCCATTTTGTTATAGGCGTCGTTTTTCAATCCATATAATGGATGGTTAACATCATCTAACAAGAATGCTTCATTAGAATGACAAGAGATACCATAATGGCCCATCAGAGACTTGTTTCAAGTTGATGATAGACCCATTTTATCTACTCGACCCTGACTGTTAATGTTTTATATTGTATTCGAACAGATGGTTAGGATCATCCAATGGGTGTGATTCATTCACAACCAATTGCCAAAAGCCAAAAAGAATGATTGGAGAATCCCGATTGATTATTGAACTGCCCCATATGTCTGAAGCGGCTAGTTGCATACAATTGTATTACATCCTTTCCCAATACTAGCAATAATAATTACAAATTTATAATAAACAAATTTATGCATATAAAAGTATCATGAACTACTCTTCAGGATTAAAAAAAAAAAAAAAAAAACTCCCAAATATGATATAGTGAGAATTAAACATGGAAAGTTAGTTTTTCACGTAAGCCAACTCTGGGAGTGCCATACACATCGATACATCTCAACAAGGCACAATTTCATGAAAAAAAAAAAAAGTGGCATGCCCTTTGTCAAGTGGAAAAAAGCAGCAAAAAATAAAACATGGAGGAAAATTTATGCAAAAACAAGTGGAAAGATCAATTCAAGCTGCACTTCATAGAAATTTGGCATCGGTGATTTTTTTAAGGACATTTTTCAACTAAAATGCGAATACCATCTTGCTAGTTGGCCATTAAATTAGCAAAACTAGCCAATTACAACCTAACAAAGCAATTTAAATGTACGAGAGGGTCACCAAGGCACCTCGGTAGTGCCTCAGGCCCAAGCCACAAAAGATCCATTTGCTGCACAAGCAAGCCTCACGATGGAATCAAAGAGCCTAGCTCTCCCTTTAGCCAACTGGGTGTTGATGTTAAATCAGTATGCCACATAGTAGTCTAAAGCCAACTGTATCAAGATCTGAAATCAATATGCCCATCTTTGCTTTAACCCAACTCGGTCTAGAGGTGAACCTCAAGGTGTTGGGTTAAGCCTTCAGCTAAGGCTGAAAACTTTTGACTACACCAGGAAAAAATGGACCTCATATCAAATTCAACAGAAGCATCATGATCATATCAAATCCTCAAAAAGGCCAATACAAATAAGCAAAACACAAAAAAGTTTTAATACAAGCACACTAGAGGCATATCATAGGTTTTGAGAGAAGAAGCTCACCAAGAAGGGTAGCGATCCACAAGAACCTGCATCCTAGTCACTACCCATATCAGATCTCTCCTACTCATCTCAGGCGTGGAACCAAAACCATCACCCAGGAGCCCGGCGCCCCTCACATGGTTGAGGGCTGTCTCCTGCAAATGCCTTAAGAGCGTGAGAAAACATCAACCGCACAAAATATGGTAAGTATCATATAATTCTCATACTGAAGATGCTCTTGCAGATGGGGAGCATTCAGCTCACTTTTTTAATTGAAAGATCATCAGCTCATCATACAGCCCGTATTATGAGGAACACATCAAACAGTTCCACTATCCTGGAATGCAGATGCATGGATGCACAAAGGCCACCGTACTTTTGAGTACATCCAACAACCCCAAAGACCAAACAATAGAATTGTGGGCAGAAACACAATTTGGGAGCATTCAGGCAGTGCAGCGAAAAAAAAAAATTAAAAATAATAATAATAATTAAAAAAAAAAAGGAATTTGGGAGCAGAAAAATGCAATCAAACACACTAACACTTCGCCTCGGAACTGAAATAGCATGCACTCTCATTTTGGGTGGAAAGCTAGCCATTCCCTGAGCACCCTAAACTCATCCGCTAAGAACGTAAACAGGCAAGATAAATATAAATGCATGCATACTCAGAAATATCATAATTACACAAATAGCATACATATAAATACCAAGAAATGATAAAAAGATTGTATCTTTTTTCTTGATTAGCGAACCCCCTTTAGTTGGTATGAGGTTTTGATGATGATGATTTCTTTTCTCGATTGGCATGTTAATGCGTATAAAAATTCTCTTTTTAATCATAAAGGCTACAAATTTATACCTGCAAATGATTCATTAACGTCTCTATGGACGCTGATCGATCAGCACCTATCTCATACGACCTGATTGCAAAATTCTGCTTGAAAATAAGCCCATCCTGGACAATCCTCCCCAGACCGAACGGGTCGAAGTCAACCAGCATGTCGGGCCGCCTTGGCTTCCAATCGAGATTTGTCCACTGCTTCTCAGCCGCCAAGAAGATGGTCGTGATGGCCGCAAGAAGCATGCTCCAATCTGGCAGCTGGTTAATGAAAGTCCTCTTGGAAGGCCCCGACGGGGTGGCCACGGCATCCTCGTCCCTAGCACTCTCCAGCGGCGTCGTCAGACCCACCTTGGTGCCGTTGATCTTGGGAGCAACTTGGGCATTGGCCTTGACCTGAAGGCCCCCAGACGAGGACCGGGGTTTGATCCCATGAGTATCAAGATTATCCAAACCTCCACCGCCAAGCACCATCGACGGCTTTGCTGAAGACGGAGAGACGAGGGGGAAGAAAGCAGAGGCAGCAGCAGTGGCAACCATGGCGAGGAAATAACAGTGGGGCCGGTTCGATCAGGCAACACGCATCACAGGTGGAATCTAGATGACACAGAAAGACCAGATTTCAGAGCTGGAAAATAGAAAATCCCACACCAAAATGCATTTTTTTTAAACAGACAAAAATCAAACTCAACCAAAATGCATCAAACTCCGAAAAAAAAAAATCAATCTTCAAACAATGTCAAACAAGATTTCTGAAATTCAACCCTAACCACGAAAAATAAACCTTCAAACCTAACATTTTCAAAAACTAACAAAAATGAAAAAACAAATCCATTTTTTGCAAAATGATTACAAAACCAGATCTAGATTTCCAAAAAAAAAAAAACATTCTTCAATTCCTGAAGTCTGAAAAACCCGAAACAGCCAGATCCGAATAGAAACCGTCCGAACCCGAACTTCTCTCTCATCGATCCAAACAAAAAATAAATAAAATGAAAATCCTACAAAACCTACAAATCCAAGAAGATATGCATCAGATCGGAGACCAAAAATACTCTAAAAAATCAGAATGCAGAATCTTCGTATTACCAAAGACAAAGCTCGGATTTTTCCTATCTTTCTCTCTCTCTTTTAATTATTTTTTTTTAGGGTTTTATTTTGAAAGGTGGAAAAAGAACCGAGGGGGCGGTTTGGGCCAATTGCTTTTTTGGGAGGGGTGGGCTGCGAAGCTGGCTTCTTCTGATCTTCGGTGCATCTTTCTCCT
Source organism: Magnolia sinica (assembly GCF_029962835.1). Lineage (NCBI taxonomy): Eukaryota > Viridiplantae > Streptophyta > Magnoliopsida > Magnoliales > Magnoliaceae > Magnolia > Magnolia sinica. The sequence goes on along the minus strand of NC_080573.1, from coordinate 116,005,616 downwards.
TTTCTGCCCTTTATATCCTCGCCACCTGGCCTCCCGCCTCTCGCGTTCAAGTTCCCATCCGTACAGCATCGACTTTCTCTATTCCCCGAAATACCCCTCCTCCTTCTGTGATATTGCGCAGCTGTTTTTTCTCTTGCCATTACTAATTCATTTAATTAGTAGCTACAGGAGCTTTGCTAATCCCACACGCGCGGTAAATCTCAGATACACACCAGATATATGCTACAACGCAGCAATCATTACGAGATGCAGCCCTTTCGCAGGATGTTAGGTGGGGCCCACCGTGATGTTGGTGAGAAAGCCCCTTCATCCGTACGTTTTTCGGTAGAACGTGATTCCTCTTCTTGCAGCACTGTTCATTAAATGCAGTGTGTGATGTTGTGCCCAATATCAGATGGCAACGAAAGCAATTTTCCTTCTTTTGGTAAGCAGGGGATATGATATCTCAAAATTGAGGCGGATCAAAAACACAAGTGGGATGGCGTGATTGGAAACAGTGAGAATTAACCATCCACCGTTAAACAATTGTAGGGCAAAAAGTTGGGGATCACACCTGTATATTTGTGTCTTCAGGTCATCCCACTGGGAATAACCTTATAACAGGTATGAATGTCATATAGACACAGGGTGGACCCAAGGAAGTTATAATGGTAGGCATTTCCCTACTTGCAATTTCGTGTTGAGTGGTCTGCTTGAGTTTTGGAAATACCTCAATTTTTATCTCATGTCATGAAATGAGCTGACAAAAGATAAACGGGGTGGATTTCTCACAAATATCGTGGGCTTTTTGTGGAAGGCTTTAGTTGGGAAATCAGGTTTGGCTGCCATAGCTTGATAATTCAAGTCTATTGATCAGTCATACACGTTTACACCCATTTTCGGTGCTCTAAGGTGGACCAACAGGGGACCACCATGTGTTGATATTAAGGGGTTGGAATAGATAGAAATCCAACTCACACATGTGAGTATCTTTGCTTGGTTTTCCTTCAACATTGTGCATTTTGTTATTAGTGTGGAGGCACAAACTTTTACTCATGCACTCATGCCTCTAGAGGAACAAATCAATGGGTGCCAAGTGGTCATGATTAAACATATCAATTAATGAAGCAAGATACCTAGCACTTACATAAAAATACCTGCTGAGAAAACAAATCTTATCCATGATATACACGGCAAGGCCGTCTTTTATTATCCTTCCATAATGAGATATCTTCCTAGATACATTCCAAGAGTTTGTGGTGTTCAAGAAGTTTTTGAATATTGGAAGAGTGAGCTGGCTTCCAAGTAAATTTGACTATAATTTGGACCCAAGTCAGGAGAAAATGGACAGCAGCTACATTAAGTCCTAAGTCATACAATGATCAGAATAAAAAGAACGAGGGAGTTTGAGAACATGATCTTATAGTTGTGGCTCAATTGGGATTAAGGGAATAGGAGAACTAGATGGAAGATATAGTTTAACACATTTTCGATAACAGATCATTATCACGATAATCTTGTCCATCTATCCTCTCCAGCACTCTAAACCATCATGGAGTTGATGGTAAAATGCAAAAGGTGCCTTGATCTGAACCGTCTAACAACTCAGTTGGAAGTGCATGAGGTGGGCCACAGGTGAGTAGCCATGATCGATTTGAGATCCAGATCAGCGATCTCCCGATCATCTTGAATCCAATTAATGAGCCACCAACATCTCTATAAAGGGATCAATTATGAGAAGAGAATCCTAGAAGCCAGCAATTTTGTATCCACTCAGTAGATTTTCTTATGTAAAAAGCACATCATAGAAACAAAAGATTCAGGATCAGTAAGAAACCCAGTGAGGGTTTTATCGCCTCAACAAGCTATAAAAGGAAAATATGATGAAGAGCTTGAAGACTTACATCAAACACGCCTATCTACTTTTCAATTTATCTTTCATTTATATATTTTAGCATGGCCTATTTTAGTTATAGCTTAAATTGCTACTACAGTACCATAGGATTACATTAAATATCCACAACCTTAAGTTGTTGGATCATGATCAACTAAGTTTTTATTTAGGTGATCATGTCAATCCGATATATCATGTTGATCACCTGCCTCAATTGTCTGTTCCGATAGATGAATTAGGTATTTATCTCTTGTTTATTTTATTTTATTTTATTTTTTATTTGATACTTTGTCGATTGTAATGGACGATACATTCAAATATTAATAACATCGACATTATTTAGCATTCTTTTTGCTTTATTCATTTATATATGTTTCCTTAATAAATATCAAGCTAAAATACTGGTGAAATAACAATTCCTTAAGCTTATTAACACAAGGAAAAAAGAATTCATTCAAAGGGGCTAACCCCGACCCTTTCACAAATCGTTAATCATAACCAGTGGTTAAGATGATAATTGGATCGTTGTGTCTAGTCTCTAATCAGTTTGACTCAATGCGAGAGACGCAAATGGTTCAATCAAACATTGAGTCTAGTAGACTCTGGCATGATCTTGCATCATATATATGTAGCCTCGTGTTTGATTGAATTGACACAACAATGTGGGTTACGGTTTTCAAAATGGACATGAATTGTATGTATATCTAAAATATGGGCGTGTAATATTGGAGTGTATCTTTTTTTTATTCAAATAAATTATATATATTTTCTCCATTATCATTTTTGTTTATTACTCATTGTTGTTTTATATATGTGTATGTGTGTGTGTGTGTGTGAAATGAATATGATTGAAACATATTTGTTTGGAGACTTTATCAATGTTTTCGTATCCTCCGAAAATGAAGACAAGTTTGATATGAAATACATTATAAGCTTTAACTTGTTTGGTTCTTCACAAAGTTATAATATCGACCAGCAAATAAGTTGGAGTAGCTTAACCCATAGGATAATATACATGGTGTAATTGTTGTGTGGATGATGAATTTTTGCCATGGAGCATTGTCCCCACACAAGTAAATGTGTACACGTGTATATATTGAGTGGATATACGAAGTTGATCTAGATTAGCTATTTGGCATTGGCTTTGCAGCTCTCATACTTGTCATGCTTATCATTGGACATAAGATGTCCTAAAGTCCTAGTAGGGATTTGATCGATTGTTTTAATTTTATTTAAGGCTCTTATGTAGATCATGGTGGATTTGGCGGTCGATCAAGTTCTTAAAAGGATAGGATTCTCAACAAAGGATCCATGGCTCTCATAGATTTAGCGTCATATTAGCAATTAAAATGATTGATCAAATATAGTTGGCCAAACTAGTGTTGATTAAATAATTAATTTCAAAATCATTACATGCATTGTTTTGTTATTAAAAATAAATAAATTCATATTTACTTTTGGATAATCAATCATGATCGTAGAACATGCTAAGCCTAGGACAATGAATCTTAAGGCAGTATGTAAAAGGATACGTATATCAGTATAAAACAGGATTATTACATACGTTTATGCAATGTACAAGTTAAATTGGCTAAGCTTAAACGGTTTTGACTTGGCTAAAGTTCTTATATATTTAGTTTAATATAGTGTAGGTATTATTTGCAATTTAAGTACCTAATAAAGATTGTCCTAAAGAGATTCATCTACAAAGCCTATAAATACACGAGAGCAGCAAAAAAAGTCTTATAGAGTTCCCACACCCCAAGAAAGCTTCCTCGACACAGTTGAAATCTTTGGGCAACCAGGTCAAGAGAAGAATAAGAGAGAACGAGTGATGAGGTCGTCTTCCAGTCTTTATAGAGGATACAATTTGTTTTGAGTTTGTGTTAATTCATGCATACCTTTAAAGTATATATGATTTTATTAATTTTGCTAGCAAAGTGGTATTAAACTGCATGCATAAAAAAAAGAGTGTAAAATTTTTAAGACACAAGGAAATGACTTGATTAACTAATTTTTTGGTCGAATTTTCCATCAAGTAAGGCTTGTGTGCACATATAAGCTATTTCATAATGATAATATTTTCACAAACCTAATAAGAGAAGAACATTTATAAGTCCAAACTTTTTTTTGTCTCAAATTTTCATGTGGGGTAAAAAAAAATGCTTTTAACCATAAGAAATAAAAATGCTTTTTGTTTTTTTCCCCTTAAACACCTATATCAAAGCCTCTTGTTTTTATTAATAGCAAAATGTGTGTAATGCTTTTGCATATGGATTGCTAATGGTACATGTTGGTATATCATATGTCAATATTCATAATTTAGTCATATAATTTCATAGGCTTTTCTTCCAACGGTTTGGATCATGTTGAATTTTTTTATTTTTTTACGTGTAATAAATTTTATTTTAACTTTAATTCACTAGATTTTGCAAATCATATGTTAGAACACTCGAAAAATTTACCTGGAGTTTACATAATATGTTTAGCATATATGGTTAAAATTTTAACTCCATCCAATGGTTAAATTTACCAATTGCCTGTAAAATTCGAACCAGATATAATAGTTTATAATATCTTTTTATATATACATTAAATCAATATAATTTTTTATATGTAAGCGTCAATGCGTACTATGTGCATACACAAATTCACCTAAATCTAACAATTGAATTAGATGCAATGTCTTTATTTAAAGGGTTTAAAATCTATGATAAGAACTTTAACTCTTCAAATTCAAAAATTATTGATCGAGTGCCTTTAATCCGGTACAACTTTCTTTCTTAGTTCAATCGAGATATATTTCGGCCGACCATTGCATGATGTGCTATGTTTGGTCAATCAAAGGTCCAATTGGGTTGACCAAAGCATGCCATGATGAAGTTTTCGGTCAACCGAATATCCAATTGGGTTGATTGAGCGAGCGCATAAGTTTTTGCATAAATGCAGGTTTTATTTTCTAATTCTGTATGGTTGTATATATAAGTACGTTCGTAAATGTGATTACGAGCAATGCTAGAGACATTCTAGAGGCTAGCACAAATTTTATAGGGTTTGAAGGAAAAAGCTAAAGTTTTCATCTGTAAGTCTCTTGTAACTTTCTAATTATAATGGATTTTTTGCTACTTTGTACTGTAGTTTTTTCCCGTATAGATTTTTTACATAAAATTCATGTGTTCTCTATGTGTGTGCTTAAATTATTATTTTTTTCTCTATTGCTTATTTGATTTATAGGGTTGCTTTCATGCCCAATAAAAATAATATAGATTTGACTAACATAAAAATTAGGCAATAAATGAATATGTTAGTCTAACATGCGTCTTAGAAATTTAAGATCAATCCGATAATTATATGGGTGAAAATAACTTAATTATTGACTATTTAGGAAATATTATTTGCAGTCCAGAAACAATAGAAGGGTTACACCTTTAAACTTGTTTTCTTAATAATCTAATGATGAGGATCACCACATATTTAACCATTTTGATGTAAGAACGAATGGAATCCCAAGCCCATATGGTGAGCTTTAGAGCTTTTTATATTTGCATGGAATCTCACACACACACATGCACACGTGCGTGCATGCATACACACACATATATAATATACGTTTTTTTTTTAAAAAAAAAATCATGAACCATGATATATCATGGTCCTTTACTATCAATGATCAAGTTACACACTGATTCTTTCCGTGTTTCTTATTAGGACTAATAAGATTATTGTTTGATGGGTTGATGGGTTGATGAATATCAACAATCATTCGTTAAGTGGAAATGCATCTGATATTAGGTTACTAGTTATTGGCTGAATTCAGGTTAATGGTGCAACATGACATTAAGATGATGGTGGACAATAAATCAAACACTAATTATATTTATGTACCAAGTACCATTAATACTAATTAATGACTAATTAATAATTAGTGTATGCATCATATGAAGTCTATAAGTGTGTGTGTGTGTATGAGTCATGCTCCCCTGTACACCTACGCACGCGCGCACCTTTGTACACATGCAATGGGTGTCTAATCTGAACGGTCCATGTGATGCGGAATCCCATAAAACCTCATGTGAAAAAATTTCACCCCGATCTAATATTCTGGTGGGCCATAGCAAAGAGAAATACAAATCAAGGGAGGAAAATGTTTCCATTTTTCATGGCCCATCAAGGTTTTAGATCAAAGTAAAACTTAGGCCCAGGAGGTTTCAGGAGGTGCTGCTTCACATGAACGGTTCAGATTTTGGATCTACATCACGTATGATGGGTTCTCAAAAAAGTTCGTACGTAGCACGTACGAACTGGTTCGCAGGTGAGCGTTTCCGAGAGATATATATATATATATATATATATATATATATATATATATATATATATATATATATATATATATATATATATATAACATTCTTCTCCCCCGTATTGGCATAAATTTAGTGCCTACATTAGCTTTTTTAACAGAGGCGGGCGAGCTTTGCTGAGGTCAAAGGCATCTAGAAAGCCCATTTAAGTTACAGTTAGTGCAGATGCCACCACACATGGCATGACAGAGTTAATACTTAGCACGGAGAATCCACATAGTGGTACTCTTCTGATTGAGGGCTTGGATATATATTAAGCTGTCTGCTGTGTTAGCATACGTTGTGGCATGAGCATTAACTGACTTCCACACGCACATGGGCCTAGAAAAGCTTAGGAGCTAATTCCCTTGTTGCTTTTATAAAAGGTTCACGTATGATTATTTATTTCCACCAACGTGTCAGTTTGTGTAACATCTGAGCCGTGCAGATGGGGAAGAAATTAGATGGTCCATTCATCAAGGGGCTACGGATGTAGAAATGATTGGAGTTAATGGTGTGATTTTGTGGCCCACTTGATAAGCAGATTGTTCCAATTCTCGTCTTAAGTGATCTTCGTGGTACGGTCCATGTTTTTAACGGATCGGATTTTGCACAGAGCAGCAGAGAATAATCGGACATGTGTGCTGCATTGGCACGTGTGCCACAATTCACCTATATTCAACCTCTTCTTTTATTTTAAAAATGGTGGCGTACACGCGACATAGCTGCAAGAACCGAAAACTCACACATTCTTCCACACTGCTGACTCCTTCTTGAACAGAGCGTAAACCTAAAAATTATATCAACCATCTGTTTTGTCCATTGAACATGGCCCGTTTACTTTTTTATTGACCACCCATTTTCTAGCCACCAATTTGATGGTTACAATTGCTTGATCATTGTGATTTTTCCTCCGTGTTTTACCACAGTCACTAACATTTTAAAATGGTGGTGAACTAGCACCAGAGTTTTGAAGTTAAACCTCTCCTAATTGAGGTATCATTCAATATAATATAGTGCTCGGCCGGATAGTATTTGCATTTGCATTTCGGTTTTTTGTTTTGTATAGTGAGTCAATGGATCAATGATCCACACCGTCAATAAGATGGCCCCACACTTGATGACCGATGAGGAAAAAAAAATCCATAGATTGGAAGACTCTATGTTTAGAACACTGTCTTTTACTTGGTTGAATGCGAACCGTTGACAAATGTTATTTCTTAACCCTTTTCGCCCCCTAAGAAGAGTTCTGGAGTTTTCAATGCTAGGAACCATAACATCAACGATTTGGATCACTGGACCATGAAGCCCAGTTGAAGAACCTGAAAGCCTGGTCTACACATACTCCGGATTTTTCGTTTGGTGTGTCCCACGTGAGTTCTGAACCTGCCTATTTTTCGATTTCTATCATATTGTGGTCTTGCAAAACTGATGGACGGAGTGGATTTGTCAAGGAATCTCTGTGGACCCCACACAGCTTCCTATTACAGGAAATCCCTGTGGCCGGGGAACAGGCCATCCGCGTAGGCCATCCGCGTCCTGGTAAATGGAGAGAAATTGACCACTGTTATGCTACCTTTTACCCAGCATCTTTCAAAGTGCTCCCATACTTTATTTTCCTAAAGTAAACTATTATGTAGGGACATACTATTTGTAGAGTAAATTATTCTTGCGTTACGGTGGCTAAATACCAATAGCTACGGTTATAATCCGTAGCCATAGGTAGTGAATGCAAGGGTATTCTCATCTTCTAATAGTGTGTCCGTACATAATGGTTTACTTTGGTGAAGTAAAGTTTCGGTGCGCTTTGAAAAGACGCCGGGTAAAAGGTGGCATGTACAACGGTCAATTTCTCTAAATGGGAAGGGGTAACGGGAAGTCAATAGAAACTCTGGCTGAGAACGATGGTTGATACACATGCATCCATAGCTTGTACACGATTAAACCGTCCCAACTAAGTTACCAGCTTTAATCAGGGCATCGCTTTAAAAGGGGGATTAGTTTAATAATCCAAAGCTCTGATTAGTGGTCACTTGTTTGATTTACCTGACCATTTGATCCGACGGTAGATTACAACTTTTAGATGAATATCCATTAATCAGCGATGAGCTTGACCTATGTTTATGCCTTCTTTCTTTGTTCTACTTAAGTTTAGCTGAGATTGGTTAACATGAACCATTCATCCGGTGGGACACAACATTTGATAAGACGTGTCCAAATATCTCTTCCATCGGATGATTCTATCCATCCGATGTTAATGGACAATCACAACCAGCGGTCCACATTGGTGGGGTGTTAAAAAGTCATTCAATGGTGGATATTTTTTAATCATCTCCCATCCACGTGGGGCCCACCATATGAACAATTTTGATCAGAAACTCCTCGGCCCAGCACCGTAGATCTCAAAGATGTCATCGTCCTGAAAGTTACACCATTCATCAAGGGCCGTCTAGTTAGGCCAAGGAGATATTTGTACAGTCGTCCATCCATCTCATTCACCATTAATTGTAGAGACTAACAAACAGAAAGACCGTTAGATGCTGATTATTCAACTCCTCAGGGAAAGGCCATCCTTTTCATTGTGCTTTACACGTGCCAATGCTTCAGCCGTTAGATGAGAAGACCGTCAGACGGCTAAGATCTACTCCACCCCATTTTGGTTTGGAAGTAGATTGCCTGTGACCCTGTGCACATAGATATCCTGTGCCAGGGCTGTGTGGGACCCACAGAGATGTCTGCGACAAATCCACTCCGTCCATCTGTTTTAAAAGACCACAATGGGACGGGACTATAGATATCAGGCGATCCAAAAATCAGGTGGGCTATACCAAATGAAACAGTGGGAACGGAAACATTCACCGTTGAAACCTTCAACAGAGCTGATCATGATGCTTATATGCCATCCAAACCGTTCATAGAGTTACTATCACTCACATAAACTATAGGCACAAATTTCATACTGATACAAAACTTCTGTCAACCATAGGCGTTCAATCCCCACTGTTTCGTGTGCTACGGCACATCTGAGTTTTGAATATGCCTTATTTTTAGAATCCTAATCCATTGTGATATTTTAAAACAGATGGACGGAATAGATTTGTCACGGACATTTATGTGAGCCCCACTAGCTCCCTTTTGGTTCGCCGGTTTCAACTTATTCTAATCTGTCTCCATCTCAACAGCAGCTCTGGTTGCTCCGGTCACAAAAGATGGTCTATTCGAACTCTTTCATACTCTGGAGGAGTATGATGCTTGATACTCAGGCACCCAGGAATCGTGCACATAGCATACACTAACTCTAACCAAACCAACTAAACCGTGAAATCTACCGTAAATAAAGCTAGTCCCAAAATCCTCACCTCTAATTCAATGGCTTGTTGTTGAAACAAGGCCGTTGGATATTTTTCATTCTTAACCGTCCCATCAATCTCCGTAACCTCGCATTCAGATATTGAATACGAGTCACTTTGGTGAGTAATACTACAGGGATTATGGTTAGGGGTGTACAAGAACCGAGCTAGCTCGGTTAGCTCGCTCGACTCGTCTCTAGAAAGCTTGATTCAACTCGGTTCGAAGCTGAGTTCAAGCCGAGTCGAGCTGATTTTTTTAGCTTGAAAATGCGTTCTAGCCGAGTTTGAGCTGGCCGCAGCTCGACTCGACTCGGATCGAATCTAGCTTGAATCGAACCAGTTCGATGACTCGACTACTTTGCTATTGATGTTGCTCACCAAGTGTTTGATGAAATGACTTAATGAAGTGTAGAGGTGTGCATTTGTGACCCGATCCGGCGGATCCGACCCGATCCGCCCCGTTCCGAACAGAACTGACGGCCAAGATCGGGCATGATCAGGTTGTGATTTCCAGATTCGATTTTTTTTTCGGGTAGGGTCCGGATAGACCTCTGTCCAGACCGACCCGACCTAGATACCCGAATCGAAGGGACCCGAACCGTACCGAACAGACCCGGACTGATAGGCGGGCGGTAGTATAAATTATATATATATATATTTTACCCTAACTTTCCTAAAAATAGATAGACAGTGTGGATAAAATACATAAATTGGATAAAATATGTTCATTACTTCATAAGGACCCAAATGAAGGAAAAAAATAAATATCAGCTTGATCGAAAACTTTTATGGTCAACAAAACATTTTTAATGGTCAAAATGCATTCAACACTATTTTCTATAATGTGGTCCACTTGAGATTTCAATATACCTCATTTTTTTTTCTAATAACTTAAAATTATCTATAAAAATAGATGGAGTGATCTTCGTGGTACGGTCCATGTTTTTAACGGATCGGATTTTGTACAGAGCAGCAGAGAATAATCGGACATGTGTGCTGCATTGGCACGTGTGCCACAATTCACCTATATTCAACCTCTCCTTTTATTTTAAAAATGGTGGCGTACACGCGACATAGCTGCAAGAACCGAAAACTCACACATTCTTCCACACTGCTGAGTCCTTCTTGAATAGAGCGTAAACCTAAAAATTATATCAACCGTCTGTTTTGTCCATTGAACATGGACTGTTTGCTTCTTTATTGACCACCCATTTTCTAGCCACCAATTTGATGGTTACGATTGCTTGATCATTGTGATTTTTCCTCCGTGTTTTACCGCAGTCGCTACCATTTTAAAATGGTGGTGAACTAGCACCAGAGTTTTGAAGTTAAACCTCTCCTAATTGAGGTATCATTCAATATAATATAGTGCTCGGCCGGATAGTATTTGCATTTGCATTTTGGTTTTTTGTTTTGTATAGTGAGTCAATGGATCAATGATCCACACCGTCAATAAGATGGCCCCACACTTGATGACCGATGAGGAAAAAAAAAAATCCATAGAATGGAAGACTCTATGTTTAGAACACTGTCTTTTACTTGGTTGAATGCGAACCGTTGAAAATGTTTTTTCTTAACCCTTTTCGCCCCCTAAGAAGAGTTCTAGAGTTTTCAATGGTAGGAACCATAACATCAACGATTTGGATTACTGGACCATGAAGCCCAGTTGAAGAACCTGAAAGCCTGGTCTACACATACTCCGGATTTTCCGTTTGGTGTGTCCCACGTGAGTTTTGAACCTGCCTATTTTTCGATTCCTATCATATTGTGGTCTTAGAAAACTGATGGACGGAGTGGATTTGTCAAGGAAATCTCTGTGGACCCCACACAGCTTCCATTACAGGAATTCCCTGTGGCCGGGGAACAGGCCACCCGCGTCCTGATAAATGGAGAGAATTTGGCACTGTTATGCTACCTTTTACCCAGCGTCTTTTCAAAGCGCTCCCAAACTTTATTTTCCTAAAGTAAACCATTATGTACGGACATACTATTTGTAGAGTAAATTATTCTTTCGTTACGGTGGCTAAATACCTATAGCTACGTTTATAATCCGTAGCCATAGGGAGTGATTGCAAGGGTATGCTCATCTTCAAATAGTGTTCCCATGCATAATGGTTTACTTTGGTAAGGTAAAGTTTCGGGGCGCTTTGAAAAGACGCCGGGTAAAAGGTGGCATGTACAACGGTCAATTTCTCTAAATGGGAAGGGGTAACGGGAAGTCATTAGAAACTCTGGCTGAGAACGATGGTTGATACACATGCATCCATAGCTTGTACACGATTAAACAATCAGGGCATCGCTTTAAAAGGGGGATTAGTTTAATAATCCAAACCTCTGATTAGTGGTCACTTGTTTGATTTACCTGACCATTTGATCCGACGGTAGATTACAACTTTTAGATGAATATCCATTAATCAGCGATGAGCTTGACCTATGTTTATGCCTTCGTTCTTTGTTCTACTTAAGTTTAGCTGAGATTGGTTAACATGAGCCATTCATCCGGTGGGACACAACATTTGATAGGACGTGTCCAAATATCTCTTCCATCGGATGATTCTATCCATCCGATGTTAATGGACAATCACAACCAGCGGTCCACATTGGTGGGGTGTTAAAAAGTCATTCAATGGTGGATATTTTTTAATCATCTCCCATCCACGTGGGGCCCACCATATGAACAATTTTGATCAGAAACTCCTCGGCCCAGCACCGTAGATCTCAAAGATGTCATCGTCCTGAAAGTTACACCATTCATCAAGGGCCGTCTAGTTAGGCCAAGGAGATATTTGTACAGTCGTCCATCCATCTCATTCACCATTAATTGTAGAGACTAACAAACAGAAAGACCGTTAGATGCTGATTATTCAACTCCTCAGGGAAAGGCCATCCTTTTCATTGTGCTTTACACGTGCCAATGCTTCAGCCGTTAGATGAGAAGACCGTCAGACGGCTAAGATCTACTCCACCCCATTTTGGTTTGGAAGTAGATTGCCTGTGACCCTGTGCACATAGATATCCTGTGCCAGGGCTGTGTGGGACCCACAGAGATGTCTGCGACAAATCCACTCCGTCCATCTGTTTTAAAAGACCACAATGGGACGGGACTCTAGAAAACAGGCGATCCAAAAATCAAGTGGGTTATACCAAATGAAACAGTGGGAACGGAAACATTCACTGTTGAAACCTTCCTGGAGCTGACCATGATGTTTATATGCCATCGAAACCGTTCATAGAGTTACTATCACTCACATAAACTATATGCACACATTTCATCCTGATACAAAACTTCTGTGAACCATAGGCGTTCAATCCCCACTGTTTCGTGTGCTACGGCACATCTGAGTTTTGAATATGCCTTATTTTTAGAATCCTACCTTATTGTGATATTTTAAAACAGATGGATGGAGTAGATTTGTCACGGACATTTATGTGAGCCCCACTAACTCCCTTTTGGTTTGCCGGTTTCAACTTATTCTCTCCATCTCAACAGCAGCTCTAGTTGCTCCGGTCACAAAAGATGGCCTATTCGAATTCTTTCATACTCTGGAGGAGTATGATGCTTGATACTCAGGCACCCAGGAATCGTGCACATAACATACACTAACTCCGTAACTAAACCGTGAAATCTACCGTAAATAAAGCTAGTCCCAAAATCCTCACCTCTGATTCAATGGCTTGTTGTTGAAACAAGGCCGTTGGATATTTTTCATTCTTGACCGTCCCATCAATCTCCGTAACCTTGCATTCAGATATCGAATACGAGTCACTTTGGTGAGTTATAATACAGGGATTATAGTTAGGGGTGTACAAGAACCAAGCCAGCTCGGTTAGCTCGCTCGACTTGTCTCGAGAAAGCTCGATTCAACTCGGTTCGAAGCTGAGTTCGAGCCGAGTCGAGCTGATTTTTTTAGCTTGAAAATGAGTTCTAGCCGAGTTTGAGCTGGCCGCAACTCGACTCGACTCGAATCGAATCCAGCTTGAATCGAACTAGTTCGATGACTCGACTACTTTGCTATTGATGTTGCTCACCAATTGTTTGATGAAATGACTCAATGAAGTGTAGAGGTGTGCATATGTGACCCGATCCGGCGGATCCGACCCAATCTGACCCGATCCGCCCCGTTCCGAACAGAACTGACGGCCAAGATCGGGCATGATCAGGTTGTGATTTCCAGATTCGATTTTTTTTTCGGGTAGGGTCCGGATAGACCTCTGTCCAGACCGACCCGACCTAGATACCCGAACCGAAGGGACCCGAACCGCACCGAACAGACCCGGACTGATAGGCGGGCGGTAGTATAAATTTTATATATATATATTTTACCCTAACTTTCCTAAAAATAGATAGACAGTGTGGATAAAATACATAAATTGGATAAAATATGTTCATCACTTCATAAGGACCCAAATGAAGGAAAAAAATAAATATCAGCTTGATCGAAAACTTTTATGGTCAACAAAACATTTTTAATGGTCAAAATGCATTCAACACTATTTTCTATAATGTGGTCCACTTGAGATTTCAATATACCTCATTTTTTTTTCTAATAACTTAAAATTATCTATAAAAATAGATGGAGTGCATGGATGAAACACATACATCATGGTGGGGCCCACGGAGCACTGGCGTCCAGTGGTAAGGGGAGTAACCAGTCCGTCTCCAACCTGGCGTCTGGCCTCCTCGAGCGCCCGGCGCTCCTTAAGCTCTGAGTTGTACGAACGGTTCAAAGGAGATCAAAGTTATATGACCCCACAGTGATGTATTTATTATATCTACGCCGTTCATATATGTTTAGAGATCGTTAAAGAGCATTATTCAAAAAATGAATAATATCCAAAGATTATTTGGACCACACCATAAATAGCAGTGTAGAATGATTTTCACTGTTAAACCATTCATGTGGTCCACATGATAGTTAGATCTGTCTTATTTTTCGTCTCAAGCCTTAAGACGAGGTCACCAAATGGATGGATGGTTTGGATATAACACATATCCCATGATCACACCCCTAGAACTTGCTAACATCAAAACAAGAGAGTCCCTGGTTCCCTCCCTTGCGTGAAAACTGAAAAGACGGCACTGCACTTCCGTGCAGTGCACGTCAACAATATAACACCTCCAGTGTAATTGCATATATGTTCTTTCAGATACATGTGGGGCCCACCTTGATGTATATGTTTTATCTAAGCCGTTCATCAATTTTGACATATCATTTTAGACGTTGAGCACAAAAGTGTGGTATATTGAAGGCTGAAGTGGACCACACCACATGAAATAGTTGGATTAAATTCCAACGATTCGAATCTTACCCAACCCGATTCGACTCGGGCAGGATGACCGAGTCAGACTCGGTTCGGGTTAGGTTAGCCACATATCGGATCTGTTCGAGTTAGGCGACCTGGACTCGGTCCCAGGTCGGATCGAGTTCGGATTAACCTTCTGTGATTTCGAATCTGTTCGGATTAGGCCTGATCCGGTCTGACCAGGACCGATGCCCAGCTCTAATGACGTATGGCTGGTGGCAAGGAGGGTATGTACATGAATGTAATGCCCTAAAAATCGGAGGTTGTGCATACACTCGACTCCCGAGTTCTTGAGTGTCACTTATCATAAATTTTATGGTTTTGCGGTTAATCAAATTTAGTTGCGCAACTTGGAATTACTTGGAGCATGAACACAACCACAACTAGTCTACTGAAATGAAAGAGATATACATATATACAGTTCCAAAAGAATACAGATGGGTCGCCCAAGGCATTGCCCAACAAAAATTACAAAAATATTATGTCCAAAGGAATAGGACTGAGTCTGCTACTCAGAAATCCAACGTCCCACCTACTGATTCAATGAGGTCCCGCTCATTAGCTGAAAGTAGGAGAACTCGTCATCCTCCTCGAGGCTCACCTCACCCTGCACCACGTACCCTACATCACCTGCATCTATGGGCGAGTTTGGTTGGTGTTTTAAAACACCATCCCAGAGTGAGAGTGAGTGATCAACTCAGTAGGTGCTATTAGTCTTAAGTTGTAACAAGCATCAGTTATAGTAAGAATTTAATGAAAATCAATCATTCATAAATACTTAACTAATCTTATTAATGCACATGCATGGTGGATGATATGATGTATGCCCTCGCCACAACTCTCCCTCGAACGACTCCGTCTAACGATCGCGTATGTCAATACTTCTCAAAGCAACCTCGACTGCTGAGTCGCTAACCTATCTAATGCCGTGCAATGATGATATTAATCGGGTTCTTAGTTAAGTCCATTCATCCAGCAGATTTGAGAATCTGATACACGCCACGTATCAAATGCCCTGAACTAGTTGCGAGGCCAAGACCCCCCAACGTGTGAGGCTAAGACCCCTAGATCCTTGATCCCGTCGGGTTCCCCGTCCCTGACTTTAAGCACACAAGGAGTGCTGAGAGAAAGAAATCGCTTGCGGTCACTACGGGGAGGCGCGTCACCCCAGCATAGGCCGACAGCTCAGACATAGTGTCCCATTCTACCATGCCCGACTCACGAGACTGTGGATCAATATTCCATCCAGTATCGATGGGCCACAATGGTGGTAGGGTGTTCCAGATTCCATACATAAGTGAGCAAACATGGTTAACAAACAGGGTTGGACAGTCGATAGGCTAGACCGCCCGAGTCAGGTGAGCACGTGATAGACGACATCGAGCACAAGAGGTTCCTGTAGTCGAACTACTGCCGCCCACGCGCACACGCCCAAATCCATGAGTTTAGCCTTGGGTAACCCTATCAATGGGGCTATCGTCTCTCATCAAGTTTCCTTACCAATCCAAAATTTTGAGAATGGCTCTTAACATGCCAACCATCAAGATTACTAACTAGCATAATGGTATCATATTTACAAACATCACAACATATGGTTCGATTATTCCTAACAAGCATGCTACAACAACATGAACAAGGTGCATGTGAGTGGTGTGGATTAGGGAGGAAGTTACGCACTTCCTACACCTCAAGGGATCAAATACACAAGAGTGATGAGTTAAACACAACATAAAACAACACATATGAGAAGAAATAGATCAAACATGAGCATATAGTTATTCATATACTAATTCATGTGAGAGGCAAGCTCAACATCAAATGTGAACTAAGCATGCAAATCATACAATTCCAACAACATACCATCCCTAGGTTTCCTCTAGATTCTTCAATACATCATACCAAACGAACAAAATCATTAAACTCCTACTGTAACCGGTGCTAAGCCACCTAAGGATAATAGTCCGCACTTATGGATCGTTGAATACTTGGAAACGACCTAGGATTGTGGATTTGGGGTCGATTGGCAAAAATCCCTAAAGCAAAGCATTACATGTTAGAATTCCATGTAAACCCCTCATCATCATAAGGTTTTCAAGAAAAATGGGTGATGGATCTTACCTAGGTGATCAACGGAATGAAATGGCGGTCGCGGAGGAGGGTTTCCTCTTGGAGATGAGGTAGGGAGTTGTGGGGTTTGATTTCGTTGGGCCCCACATCGATCTAGGGTCCACCTTACTCACCTTCACTCTTTTCCTCTCTTCCTCCTTTCTTCTTTCTCCCTTTTCTCTCTTCTCTCTTCCTTTCCTCTAGGGCAAAATCGTATGGGGAGAGGGGGTGCCCAAATGAGGCCCTTTTATAATGCCAGATTTGGCGTAAATGGCCCCAAAAGCTAGGTTTTTACTATACTAGACCTATGAGAGGGTCTTTCTAAGCTCTAGGGCCAACTATGGGGTGTACACATTGATTTACACCGTAGGATAGTTAGCCCTAATGATGATCTATGTATGAATATGATCGGCCCGCCATTTAGATGCGCCGATCAACAGATATGATTAGAAGTCTGTTCAACGGTCACTGATAGTCGATTGGGGCCGCGGCTATACGGATATGAGTAGGAAAATATTCTTACTCCACGTGTAAAATTTGGTCGCAAACCAACGGTCCGAAATCCTCATGTAACGCCTTGAAAATCGGGGGTCGTGCATATACTCGACTCCCGAGTTTCCGAGGTCACTTATAGCCAATTTTCATTAATATGCGATCCAATCTAAATGCGCAGCCTGGAATCTCCTGGAACATGAAGTACATCCACATAAGTCCACTGACATGAAAGAGACTGAATACAAATATATATATATATATATATATATATATGTATATATACATGTCCAAATGAATACATGGGTCGCATAAGATGCTACCCAACAAAATCATAAAAGAATAATATGACCAAAAAGAGTAAAACTGAGCCCCTGCTCAACGATCCAATCCTACCTCTCAAGCTGGCGGAGAACCATCCATCAACTGGAAGTAGGACAGCTCATCCTCCTCCTCGAAGCTCGCCTCACCAGGCTCCTCCAGTCCCAAGTCACCTGCATCTATGAATGGGTCTGGTTGGTGTTTTAAAACACCGTCCTAGAGTGGGAGTGAGTGATCAACTCAATGGGTGCTATTAGTCTTAAGTTATCACATGCATCAATTATAATATGACATCAATGAAAAGCAGACAATCACATATGTCTAAGTAATCTTATTAATGCGCATGTATGCAGCATGACATGATGCATGCCCTCACCACAACGCTCCCTCGTGCGACATCATCTAACGATCGCCAATGCCAGCACTCCCTTAGTGCGACCTCGACTGCCGAGTCGCCAACCTAACTAGTGCGATGCAATGTGATCGTGTTAGCCGAGTTATTAGTTAGGTCCATTCATCCAGTAGATTGGAGATTCTGGTACACCCCACGTATCAATGCCCTAAACGAGTTGCGAGGCCAAGACCCCCCAATGCGTGAGGCCGAGACCCCGCGGTCCGTGATCCCGTCGGGTTCCTCATCCCCGACTTCAAGCACATGAGGAGTGCCAAGAGAAAGGGATCGCTCGCGGTCACTACGGGGAGGCGCGGTACCCCAGCGTAGGCCGACAGCTCGAACACAGTGTCCCATTCCACCATGCCCGGCTTACGAGGCTGTGGACCAATTTCAAGTGGGTTATTGATGGGCTACAACGGTTGTAGGGTGGATCAGGTTCCATACATATGTGAGTAAACAGGGTTAACAATCAAGGTTGGTCAGGCGGTAGGCTAGACCTCACAAGTCAGGCGAGCGTGAGGCGTGTGACATCGGGCACGAGGGTCCCATGAAGTCGAACTATAGCCACCCGATCACACCCGCCCAAACTCACGAGTCCAACCATAGTGTAGTCCTACCGATGGGACTACCGTCTCTCCTCAAGTTCCTGATCAACCCAAGGGTAGGAATAGGGACTCATAGCATGCCAACTACCAAAGTAACATCAAGCATATTCAATACCATGTTCTCATGTTGCTCAACATACAATTCAAATTTCTCTAACAAGCAAACTATTAACATCATGAATAAAGTGTATGTGTGTGGTGTGGTTTGGTGAGGAAGTTAACACTTCCTCCAACTTAAGAAATCACATGCACAAGGGTAATGAATCATACATCTTATGAAGCAACAACACATAGAAAAACCAAACATGGCATGAACATATAATAATCCATACACAAAATCATGTGAGAGACAAGAACAATCATCATAAGAGTCAAACCCACAATTCCATACTATTGCAACAAACATACAATTCCTAGGATTCCTCTAGTTCTCCTAATATGGCATCAAAGCAATCAAAATCATTAATCTCATACTAGAATTGGTGCTAGGCCACCTAGGAGTAATAGTCCGCACCTCCGAATTGTTGAAGGCTTGAAAGACGACCTAGGAAGATGGATTTTCGGGGTTGAACGGCCGGAATCCCTAAAGCAAGCATTTGTATGTTAGAATCCATGCTAATCTCTCCTCAATACATGGATTTCAAGAAAAATGGGTGAGAAATTTTACTTAGACGATCAACGGAGCGAATGTGTGGTTGTGGTGGAGGGTTTTCTTGGAGAAGAGGTGGAGAGTTGCAAGGTTGAGCTCCCTTGGGCCCCACCATCAACAACACCCTCCTTCACTCGCTTCTTCCTCTCTCTTTCTCCTCCTTTCTCCTCTTTCTCTTCTCCTCTTTCTCTCTTCTCTTTTTCCTTCTCTAGGGCAAAATCGTATGGGGAGAGAGAGAGCCCAAATGAGGCTCTTTTATAATGCCAGATTTGGTGGAAATGGCCCCAAGTGTTGAGTTTTTACTATACTAGACCTATGGGAGGGTCTTTTCAAGATCTAGAGCCCACTATAGGGTATACATATTGATATACACTGTAGGATAGTTAGTCCTAATGATGATTTACGTATGAACATGATCGGCCCGCCATTTGGATGCGCCGATCGACAGATATGATTAGAAATCTGTTTAACGGTCACCGATGGTCGATTGGGGCCACGACTATACGGATATGAGAAGAAAAATATCCTTACTCCACGTGTGAAGTTTCGTTTCAAACCGACGGTCCGAAATCCTCAACTTTGCATAAGAGTGGATGACTTAATTCACTTAAGTTCCAATTCCTTTCTTTAGGGTATTTGCGCTTCTCATGCACTCGTCCTTCGGCTCAAGTTAAGCGGTTCTGGACACTATCCAGGTTTGACTCCCGCGATGGACGTCGAGCCCAGTAAGACGAACATTACTCTATAATTTTGTAACTAGTGGCCCACCAACGAGCGGTCTAGAGCTTGTTCGGGAAATCGAGGCATTTTTGGAATGAATTAGGTATTGAGATTTCTTGTGGGCGATGATTAGGATTTGGATTAACTATGTTCATAGTGTGGCCTATTCATAACTAGTGAAAGTGGAGATTCAGTCATGATTACTCTAAGCCGTCGGTTTTAGGCTAAAAGAGTAATGGGGTTGATTTGGTCTATTATTCAAGACCCGGGCCTTATCTGACTTTGCCCCAGTTAGATCTTTAATTTAGTCATACTTGCCTTGATTAGTTAGCGAAGGGTCGGTTAGATTTGGGCCCTCTGGCCTTAAGTTTCAATGAATTCCCACAATGGCTCTCTAGGATTCCTCATTGGCTTTGGGGCGGACCCAACACCCCCTTGGCCACCAAATTTGGTGTGTAGGTGCCTTATGGCCCAATAAGGGGCCATATAAAATTTGGAAACAAACGGATGGACGGTTGTGGGGTTTGAGTCAACGGTTCTGATCTTTAAATGGCCTTAAGAGGTCCATTCTAGTGATTGGAGTGGTTCTGGTGGCCCTCTGGCTATGAAAATTCTAGGATAGATGCTTCATGGCCCGATGAAGGGCCATGTAGAATTTGGAGATAGTCGGATCTGGGGTTTGGTCGTACGGGTCTAATTTACGATCGACGGTCACCGTTCCACGATCAGGTCCCAGAGTTGGTGGACAGGTGTAGGAAAATTCATTAGACCTCCACCGTGAATGTGGAAGAGATCCGATGGTTGGATAGCCCGGTATCTCAGTTTCATTTGCAAGCGCCAGATTTCGGTCCTAGCATTGGTGGGGTGCATTCAGTCAGTGCCAGATCCCACTTCTGGGTGTCCGCTGGGTCCGTGGTCCACGATGGTCCACAAGCCCAGTGAGCTCTATGGTTCCTTAAATTTTTAGATTTTTCTAACCTTCCCGCGTCGCGGTACAGCCCGCACGGGCTGTCATTAGGTGTAAACGGCTATCTGGCTTGGAGGCCCACACCAGGTTCTATCAGGACCCGTCTGGCCTAATCAATTGGGCAAATCTTGGTCTAATTTATTTGTGATACCTCACTACGAGTAGCTTAAACGAACGGTCTTGTGGCAAATCCTACGTGGAACGCCCCAGGACACTGTTCTGGTTGGGTGGGACGTTACACTACACCTAATGTTCAAGTGATCGGGCGGATTCATTGACTTCCTACGGCTGATTAATCGGACTGATGCGGTTCTTTACTGGTACCACCCCTGTATACACTAACATTGAGTGTTAATGGTTAATAAGTAACATTATAAGTTAATTAAAAAAAATTAACGGAATTTTGGAAATCTAAAACAGTGAAAATTCAGGATGTTACACCTCAACTTTGTATAAGAGGGGACGACCCAATTCACTTAAGTTTCAGCTCATTTCTTTAAGGCATTTGTACTTCTCATGCACTCGTCCTTTAGCTTAAGTTGAGCGGTTTTTGGCAGTACTTAGGTCCGACTCTCGCGATGGATGTCAAGCTCAGTAAGACGGACATTACCCTATAATTTGGTAACTAGTGGCCCACCAACGAGCGGTCTAAAGCTTGTTCGGAAAATCGGGACATTTTTGGAATGAATTAGGTATTGAGATTTCTCGTGGACGATGATTAGGGTTTGGGTTAACTATGTTCATAGTGTGGCCTATTCATAATTAGTGAAAGTGAAAATTTAGTCATGATTACTCTGAGCCGTCGGTTTTAGGTTAAAAGAGTAACGGGGTTGATTTGGTCTATTATTCAAGATTCATGCCTTATCTGACTCTGCCCCGGTTAGATCTTTAATTTAGTCATGCTTGCCTTGATTAGTTAGCGAAGGGTCAGTTAGATTTGGGTCCTCTGGCCTTAAGTTTCAATGAATTCCCACAATGTCCCTCTAGGACTCCTCATTGACTTTGGGGCGGACCCAACACCTCCTTGGCCACCAAATTTGGTGTGTAGGTGCTTTATGGCCCGGTAAGGGGCCATATAAAATTTGGAACAAATGGATGAACGGATATGGGGTCTGAGTAAACGGTTCCGATCTTCAAATAACCCTGTGGGGTCCATTCCGGTGATTGGAGCAGTTCTGGTGACCCTCTGGCCATGAAACTTATAAGATAGGTGCTCCATGGCCCGATGAAGGGCCATACAAAATTTGAGAACGATCGGATATAGAGTTTGGTCACACGGGTCCGATTTGCGATCAACGGTCACCGTTCCACGATCGGGTTCCAGAGTTTGTGAACGGGCGTAGAAAAATACATTAGACCCTCATCGTAAATTATGAAGAAATCTAATGGCTGAAATGTCTTACATCTCAGTTTTATTTACACGTGTCAGATTCCAATTCTGCCATTGGTGGGGCGCATCTGGTAAGTGTTAGATTCCACTTCTGGGTGTCCACTGGGTCCGTGGTCCGCGATGGTCCCCAAGCCCAGTGAGATCTATGCTCTTCTAAATTTTTATAATTTTCTGACCTTCCCGTGTGGCAGTATAGCCCGCACGGGCTGTCGCTAGGTGTAAACGACCATCTGGCTTGGAGGCCCGCACCAGGTTCTATCAGGACCCTTCTGATCTATTTAATTGGGCTAATATTGGTCTAATTTATTTGTGATACCTCACTACGAGTGGCTTAAATGAACGGTCCTATGACAAATCCTACGTAGACGTCCCAGGACACTGTTCTGGTTGGGCGGGACGCTACACTATACCTGATGTTCAAGTGATCAGGCGGATTCATTGGCTTTCTACGGCTGATTAATCGGACTGGTGCGGTTCTTTACTGGTACCACCTTTGTATACACTAACATTGAGTGCTAATGGTTATTAAGTAATATTTAGGTTAATTAAATTAAAAAAATTGATGGATTTTTGAAAATCCAAAACAGTGAAAATCTAGGATGTTACAATGAAATAAATACTCTTTTTTACCTTTTTTTTTTCTTGATTTTTATGTTGCTTAGAAGGTGTTTGATAAAATATCTATAAAACCACTGCTTCTGTTTTACATAAAGTGGGATTTTGAAGGTGCAATCAAGGTGTTCGTGGAAATGCTATACAAGAGAACTCGGCTTGATCTTGGCTCGAACTCGGCTCGAACTGGCCCGAGCTGCTTACTGAACCGAGCTGAGCTGGCCAGTCAGGCTCAAGGACCGAGCCGAGCTGAGTTCGAGCTGAAGTCAGCTAGTGGCCAAGCCGAGTCGAGCTGAGGCTAGCTCGACTCAGTTGGACTCGATGTACATCCCTAATTATAGTGAATGATGAACGAAGTGGATTTCACTTAAACAGTACAGCGGCCCCAAATAACTATTTTTGTAATACTTAATAGCTATTTGTCGCAGTAAGGGCGAATCCAATCACATTTTTCATTTTTGGTTCATAACTGAATTGATTGAATGCTACCTGTCTAATTTCTAATAAATTTTTACAAGCCTGTGTATAACATGGTGCTGTGTCTGAGTATTAAAGTTTTCTCTTTCATAAAAGTAAACAGCTGGAGAAAATCTAACTAATCGGCTATTAATGTCAAGCCTCTTTTTCAGAGACAGAAATAAGAAGAAAAATAAAGGATCCCTAGAATGTAGCTCTATCCATCTACGTACCCTCGGTGCACATGTGCTGACATGACATACTTGTGTATGATCATATGTTTCTGTCAGGTGGGCCATGCTCATCACATCTTCGTTGAAAAATTCCATCGTTTTTACTCGAATGAATCATAGTGTACAAAACAGACTGCTCTTTTTTTTTGGATATCCATTTTTCTTATGTATGGTGGTCCACCATAAGAGTGAAGAACTTGAAATATGATGATCTAAACAATGTGGCCCACCAGATGGGAACTTCAGGTTGTATTATTCTTGGGTTTTCAGTTGTACCATTGATATGATGAGGCCATGGTAGATGGAAGGTTGCATTTTCTCTGTGCACCAGCTGCATGCCCATGCCCTTTATGTCAGATTTGCATAGTATATAAGTGATAATTTCTTCTACTTAATCACAATTTTCGACATTATTAATTCTTCTTAAACATTTAAAATTGGCTTGGGATGCTTAGTCACAATTTCCAACATGTATAATTTATATAAAACTATCAAAATTATAATGAAGCAGAAGAAAGTGATGCTATAGTAACAGGAATCTGACATGAAGGGTAGCGGATCTTTCCATGATTTCGACTTTTGGCCCAAACGGGGCCTCATGCAAGATTACAGGCGCAAGGAAAATCAAATGTAGTTGGTATTGGGCGTGGGGTTTGGAATTATGAAAAGGCCTACTTGGTGGCTCTTTTTTAGAGTGGGATTGACATCCATGATGAAAGTTGGATGATGAATGTCCTTGAAGGTGAAGCTACAATTTATGGAGAAGATTATGATAGACCACAAAAATCTTTAGCATTTGCATTTCTCTTTTTCTTATGTGGTTTTTTTAGGTTTACATAATGCGCCCTTGGTAATATTCCATAATCACACTTAGGGTGTCCTTTAAGAGCATGTACATGATATGTTTTTAATTGCTATTGAACTCGTGTGAATTGGAATCACTAATTGTGGCAGCTTGTAATTAGAATCCACTCAAATTCAAAATTTGGTAATTAGAATACCAAATTGTATTTGGCAACTTGGATTTGAAAGAGAGAGAGAGAGAGTGAGAGATGACTATTGACTTGCGAATCGATGGTAACCTCAATTCATGTAAATAGAATTATATGGTTTTGTTGTGATTTAAAAAGAGTGTATTTTAGTATATTTGATTCTAATTCATATCAAATACATTTTTCCTAGACAGATTAATTGCTACTGATTCACATCCATACCAAATGACCCCTTATGGAGTGTAAGAATAAGATTAATTCAGTATCATCGCAACTTAAAAATCATAAAAATCAATCAGCTAGTGGGCCCCATTAATGATGGTCCATAGTTCAATCAGACCATCTGAACCATCTTGTGGATGGACTTCTTCATGCTTCAATAAAAAAACCCACCAGTTGGAGAATCTTTGGGCCTAATCCAGGCAAAGGTACCATTAAAATAAAAAAGGCCAATGACTCATACAAGGAGCAAATTTTCATCTATGGAAGGATGGTACAATGTAGAAGACGTTTACATCATGCCTCATTTATAAACCACCAAATGAATGGTTATGCTAGAGTTGGGGTATTAATGAGTACTCGGACTTATGGATATGTGAGCTAGGGGCCAAAAAATAATAGAGTTGGATTCGGATCCGTAGACTTAGATATGATTAGAAATTATTTTAGCTCTAGTACTCAACTCAGATATCATCCAAATACAAAGATATGTTTCTTGTATGGACCCGAATCTAAATCTAGCTCTAGATTTTAAGAGTCCGGACTTAACTTTAGACTTGATTTCACTTAACTTTAGACTTGATTTCAAGCCCTAATTCACGCTAACAATGTTGGATTCCCTTAGGTCTCATACGAGTAGTTGTATGCTAGAGCTCACATTGAAGTACTCAGTGGGACTTCATGTAACCCTCACGTGGACCATCAACCCCTTTCGAGTTCTGAATGTTGAGATTTATTGTTAAATTGGGATTTGAGTTGAGTTTATATTTTATCACATCTATAGCTAAATTCCATTACATTCTAGTGCTATTACTATAGTATGCATGTGGAGGACTTTTGTTATATATGTGTCAATACCAAGCAGATAATGTGAGCTAGCATGTCAAGGGCCCGTTTGGATACTACCAAATAAGTTACTTTTTAACTATTGTCAAGTAATTAAGTTACTTTTTTTCACTTAAGTTGGTTTGGTAAGCACCATTGTAAAAGCTACCTATAAGTTATTTATTTTAGCTTTTTAACTCATGATTTTTCTACTCTCTCATGTTCCTTCTTGAAGGAGTCTCTCTTTCATGGTCCATATCAAAGGAGGCTCCACATGGTGGACTATATACATTAGAGGTGGGGCTTACATGGTGGATATTTCACGTAACAAGTGGGCCCCCACATGATGGATGACCCAATATTAATGTGGGCCCACATATGGATGATCCACATTAAAGGTCACCCCATAATGATAAAAACCAACATCCGAAGGAGGTTGATATATGATGGACAACCCACTTTAAAGGTGCGTCCTACATGATGGATGATCCACATCAAAGGTGGGCTCCATATGATGGGTAGGGGACATTAAAGCTGGGCTCTATACAATGGATGACTCATACTGAGGTGGCCCGACATGATGGACAATTCACATCAAAGGCCGGCCCCTAACGATAAGTGACCCACATCCAAAGTGAGCCCCACACGATTGACAACCCACATTGAAGGTGGGGCACACATGATGGATTGTCCATGTTAAAGTTGCGCTCCACATGATGGACAATTAATAATGGTGGGCCTCACATGATGGATGATCCATGTCAATATGGGCCCCGCATGATGGATAGTTCACATCAAAGGTTAGCACTAATGATGAGTGGCCCATATCCAAGGCGGGCTCCGTATGATGGATGACCCACATCAGAGGTGGGGCCTATGTAATGGATGGTCCACGTAAAAGGTGGGCTCCATATGATGGGCGGTGGATATTGAAGATGGGAAGCACATGATGGACAATAACATTGATGGTGGGCCTCGCATCATGGATAAACAACATCAAAGATGGGCCCTACATAATGATTGATGCAAATAAAAGACCAGTCCCTAATAATGAATGGCCCGTGTCCAAGGTGGGCCTCACATGATGGACGATCCACGTCAAAGGTGGGGCCCGCACAATAAGCGGTCCACATCAAAGGTTGGCCCCAAATTATGGATGGTAGATGTAAGGTGGGCTAAACAGACTCAAGGGATACTTATTGATGATGTTGGAAGCCACACATTTTTTTTTAAAACTTTTTGTTGATAAGTATGTTGTTTACTAAACATATTTATCTGCTTAATAAGTGAAAATCAATATAAGTTACTTATGTCATAAATAGCTTATCTTAAGTAACATAAGATCCAAACGCTCCCAAATCTCAATGAGACTGTATAATGATTTGTTTTATTTTCTTAGCCTCGTGACATCTCTACATTCTTATCACTTGCGCTACTCTCTTTGGGTCGTTTTTCATCCCTTGTTCACGGTGGTGGTTTGACTGAATTTGGATAGCTATTAAGTTTTGTACATGAAAAAATTCAACAAATGGTATCAAAGCAAAGAAATTTTACAAGAGAAGTTGCAATTGAGTCTTGATTACATGACCCCATATTTTAGGAATTTTCAAGCATTGCAGAAGAAATCTCACTATATCCGGAGTTTTTGATTGAAGAAGATAGCGATTGATTCGTCATTTTCAATTTCTAATAAGATTCAACAACTCATGTGACAAGCAATGCTATAGAGCCTATTGAACTATACTACATGTGACAATTGAAACCATTCTCCCAACCGAAAACTCATTGCAAATTTTGAATGTTAAGAGTTATTGTTGAATTAAGATTTGAGTTGGTTTTAATTTCTATTACATATGAGAAGCTATTTTTATTAATGTAAAAGGGTCTATTATTACATTAATATATCTATGGTTTTTACCATGCGTGTGTGAGTGGCAAGAGCACAGTTTGAATGTGGAAATGGCTACACTTCTTGCCATTGGACTTACTTGTGGTCCACCTGATGAGTGGAATGTCTTAATTTTTTTTTAATCCCATGATCTTCATCATCAGTTTAACCTTTTCAACGGTCCGGATTTCATGTGCACACGTCCAAGTGAGACATGTTCAAGTTCGAGTATAGAGAATTGGATGCATTATCACTGGTAATTTTCAAATGGTGGTCTAACAAGTAAGAAGGATATTTTAGTAAATGTACTATTTTTCTAATTATAAGAATAGATTCTCTGTCAACTTTCAGGGTTTCTCCAGTCGTTTCCAGCTCTTCTTCAATCCAAGGGTCCTCTTTCTGGAAGAATTCGGAACATACTCGCTCGCCTGAGATTTAAAAAAACGACTTCGCGGAAAAAACACGCCAACATAGAAAACTTTAAAAGATATATGCCGTTCATCATCCATGAATATTCTCTGGAACAAAAATTCATAGTGGTAAAATCATCAGAAGGGCCATAATGTCACGATCAAAACGAGTTGTTAGAAAAAAATCCAAAAGTCATTATTGGACGTACATGCTCCCCAACTTGATAATCCAATCTGCCTAAAATTTCTTCCTGAGCATAATAATGCTATGAAATATATGATGAATGGATCAGATCTATTACAGATTATGTGTTTTGGCATTTGATCCGCGAAGCCGCTTTGTCAATCTCATACGAGAGAGTGCACTTGATATTCCCGGGGCTTCCTTTTGACACTTTTGAAGGTTGCGGACTTGCATATTTCTCTCTCATTGGTGGAAAAATTATTATTTAAACGTTGTAAGTTATTGGCTGATAAACCGTTTTTCTGTCTAAAGTTTGACTAGAAATAGCTGTTACGTGTCAATCCGGACCGTCCACAGTAGAATTATATATCCACAGTACACGTGGTAGTTTCTTGGCAAACGGGATTGTTCAGCTAGTAAGGCTTAGAGAGATGACTCTGGTTTCAAAACCCACGCTAATTAAACAATCCGAGCCATCAGTTTACTTTGCTTTCTCTTATTGAATGTCAACCGTCGGTTTGAATGCAGCTGAACAGGTGGGGACGGTTATCTGACTTCCGTGTATCATTTGCCATTTTCCATCTACTAGAGGGGAAGCTACGAGCTCGGACTGGTTCCACGGGCTCTTCCCTACGGATGTGGATTGGGGTACTATCCGCATGTGCCGAGCTCGTCACAGGCAGGGCTATGAGGGGCCCACCGTGATGTAGGGATTTTATCCACACCATCCATCCATTTTGACATATCATTTTATGATATAAACCAAAAAATGAGGCATATCCTAGTCTCAACTGGACCACACAGTGGGGTTAAAGGTCTACCGTTGAAAACTTCTTGGCCTTATAAGTTTTAGATCAATGTAATATTTCTGTTTTCCTTTCATCCATGTATATTTGACCTTATGAACAGGTTAGCTGGTTACATCACCATGGCTTTAAGAAGGTTTCAACGGTGGGTATAGATATGACGGTTGCTTCCTAAGTTATTGTCCACTCAAGCGTTAGATCTGCCTATGTTTTTTAGATAATACCCTATAATGACGTTGCAGAATAGATGGACGGTGTGGATAAAACCCAGTGGGTCCCTCAAGTCCTGCATGTGCCGAGCTCGGGACAGGTGGGACCGTGGGAGTAGCATTTCCGGATTAAAAAAGGCCATGTTATCCTCTAAGCTCTTTTCCTTGGCCAACCTGTCACATGCCTGGGGCATCCGTGTTGCGAGAAAGGTGATGGTTATCGCACGCGGATTTTATAGTCAAGCCCACCACCGCGGCGGTGTGATGATATGGCAATATGTAATTGGACTAAAAATACAAAAGCCTACCATCTTTGACAGCATACAGTACCGCCAATCATAACGCCACCACATTGGACCACCCCTGAAATTAAGAAGCCGGATTGCCTGTGACCTCAGTCAGCCCGGGGCCGTTAGGGGCCCACAGAGATGCCCCAGACAAAGCCACTCCGTCCATCCATCTGTTCTGAAAAATTATAATAGGACAAGATTCTAAAACTCATGCACATCCAAAACTTAGGTGGGCCATACCAAATAAAACAGTGGGAACGAAAATGTCCACCGTTGAAACCTTCCTGGAGTTGATCATGATGTTTATATGCCATCCTAGACGTTTCATTAGGTTATTAGGGTGGATGGCATGGATTTCAAGGTAATGATGTTGTTCTTAGTGGATTGTCTTAAGATCCATGCGACTGCGGGATTGCTATATCGAGTCTGTTTGGCACGCCCAGCTAGTCCTATGATTAAACCTTTCCATCCCTTCCAATCCCTCCAACTAAACATATCCCAGGCAAATTTGAACCGATTAGGGTGGATTGGATGGGATTTAAAGGTACTGATGGTGTTGGTCCATGGGATTGCTATATCCCGGAATCAGATCACTCAGTCTGTTTGGCACCCCTGGCCAATCCTGGAATTTAACTTCCAATCCCTTCCATACCATCCAATCCCTTCCAATCCGCCCGGCCAAACGGGCCCTAAGATAAACTACAGGCAGAAATGTCATCCTGATACAACTTCTATCGACACAGGCGTTCAATCCCTGCTATTTCGTTTGATATGGCCCACATGAGTTTGAGATCTGATTTATGTTTAGATTCATGCCTTATTTTGGTCTTGCAAAACAGATGGACGGAGTGGATTTGTTACGGACATCCCTGTGGGCCCCACACATCCCCCGAATATGTCACAGGCAATCCGCTTCCCGCGTAAAGGTGGTGCGGTCTGACTACCTAATCCGCGTACCATATAATTGAATGAAGACTACAGGAACGAAAATGGTCTACTTTTGGTGTGGCCCACCTGAGGGATGGATCAACCTTTTTCTTGTCCCAGGTCATTTTCACGATGGGGCTTACCTTTGTCACGGATCTGATGTCCTACACACGTGACATGTTGGATGATCGGATCTGTAAAGTCGAACACCTCAACCCGAGAGGTGGGCCACATGCATGGAGACCATGGATGATTCAGAAAGATGGCCAACGGTCGACATTTACCGTACACGTGTTTTGCTTGCCTGGTTCAGATACATAAGTGGGCCCTCCTGATGCATGGCTGGATGTTTGGAAAAGCTCCCACGTGTAGACATCTCGTCTATCAGATGATCCTAACCGTCCTACTAATGGCTTGTGGATTGGAGGCGGTTCAGAAAGATACAGCCACCAATTCAAATAGAGAAGTCCACGGACCCAACGGCTGGGATCATCTGATAGGTGAGATTTAACATGGACCTATCAAATATTAGGTCCACGTGTTTCGTCTACTGTCTACATGAGCTTTATTGCACACACGTGCGCTCAGCAAAGCCCAGGTTTAGTGCTATCAATTACATTAGTCACGCCCACAAACCAATCAATTGATCTAAACCGTCCATTAGATCCAACCACATATCATGGGCCATCAGACAAAAATCCCACTGATGGGATGATGTCCTATCGTTCAGAATGGTAGCCTTCTTCCATGTCAGTCCATGTACCAAGACAAGAAACACGTTGTTAGGATTAATTAATTCAAGGTATTTTTGGAACGTCAAGCAAGTCAAAGATGGCCAGCCAAATGTACGGTTCAGATGGTCGAATAAACCTTTTATTTTCCCTTAAAATACGGTTTGAACTGTTTGTTTTTGAGCTACATCTACTGATTAGATTATTAGAGTTCTCCAAGCAACTCAAAATTTGCTCGGTGTGTGGGAGCTGATTCCAATGCCGAATTTATCTTGTCAGTTTTTTCAGGGGAATTATACGTTACTCTGGGTTCGGACAATGCTTGATACTCAGGCACTCGAAAAATTTAACACGTGCCATATATAAACTCAAAAAAAAAAAAAAAACACTACATTGTGCATCAATATAAGTAAATATGAACAAAATTCCAACCTCCTAAATTTAATGCACATGTGTGGCTCACCTGATGAAAATACTAATGTTGATGGTGCAAATTACCTCATGAATGGCTATATGATCTCTGATAGATTTCTTCTTTATCATGTGAACAGGCCCTCACTGAATCATGGCCTTTTGAAAATACACTGGGTTTGGGCCAGGTTAGGTTGCTGTTGATGTTGATGATCAATATTCCAAGAGAAAAAAATAATTTCAAAATGAAAATATTATCAAATGTGAATATTGCTTAACAATTACTAAAAAATTGCTGCTTGCCTTACCATTCCAATAAAAAAGAATTACTGTCTTAAAAAAATTATTTGAAAAGCTTAAGTTAAACTACTAGATTATATGGGGGGATTTGGATTTTTATGGCAAAATTCCTAGGGGATTTGGATTTTACCAACTCCTGTCGTAGAGAATCTTGGCCGGTGCTTTTTAAGGGAAGAAATTACATTATTGCGATCTTGTACTTTTTCTTTACAAAGTGTAAAATTAAAAGTTGTGGGGTTGATGCGTCATTATCTCACTTCTAACCCATCCAATAGAGGCACCCACCATTGTTATTATATGAATAAAAATATGACAGATCCAATAGTAAGGTGGGCCAATCCATAAAAAATACTGTGCACCATTCAAGATATCTCAATTCAAGTGTAGCCCATTTGATGATGTGATTGGCTTGATGTGTTTTTCATGTTATCACCATAGTGCGGTGTGTATGTTTAAATAGGTTTAATACTATACACATATCATGTGGGCCCCACAATTCTTGAGTTTCACTATGTTTTTAAAGAAAAAAAGTTAAATTAGGGCATTTTTGTATAGAGTTGGACACAAACGGGGCTATCTTGGTTAACTTCTCAACTTGGCTCGGGCTAGCTCGACTTAGTTTGGATCAAAAGTTGGGTTTGAGCTGGTTCAAGTCTTTTTTTTTTTAAAAAAAAAAAAATGGTTCGTAGGTGAAAATATAATATATATATATATATATATATATATATATATATATATATATATATATATATATATATATATATATATATAGCCTTAGCTGACCTGACTCTCCCTCCTTCCCTCTTAAATCTCCTTTTTTTTTTGTCACCCTAGTTGAGCTGACCGGTCCTCTCTCTCTCTCTCTCTCTCTCTCTCTCTCTCTCTCTCTCTCTCTCTCTCTCGCCATCCTTCATTGTTCGAGTACTCGGTCGTCCTTGTCCAGCTGTCCATCCTTGTCTGAGCACTCGGCCGTCCCTATCCAGCCATCCATTCCTGTCATTGCACACGACTGTCCTTATTCGAGCACTTGATCGAGCATTCAAGCTTTTCTATCTAGTCATCCGTCCCCATCCAAGCACTCGAATCGTTAAACCCCCCACCCCCCCTCTCTCCACTCTCTCTCCCTCTATCTATTCGGCCACTTGTACTCGAACTTGACTCGAAAGCTCAAACTTGAACTTGACTTGAGCTGGCCTGAGTTGCTAACCGAATCGAGCCGAGCTAGTGAGTCAGGCTCAAGGACTGAGCCAAAACGAACTCGAGTTAAGGTAAGTTGTCGGTTGAACTGAGTTGAGCGGTGCCAAGCTCGACTCAGTTCGGCTTGGTATTCAGCTCTATTTTTATAATTCATCCATAGAAAGAGCACCTGTGAATAATTTCTAATCATTGAGGAGTTATTTAGTAAAGTATAGATTCTATGGGAATTTTGTGATAAAAATCCCCAATTATTATTGTAAGACCCGTGTCCTAATCCGTACTGTTCCGTTAGCTTCCGCGGTCCTTCCGGTCAAATTCCGGCAACCTTCGCACCGTATTCGGTATTTGCGCACGATCCTAAGCCAGGTCCCGCGCACCGACGTCGGCTTGGTCTGAAAGTTATATCATAGCGACCGCGTCGTCGCCGCGGTTCCAACGCCGTGACTTGCGCACTGAACCGATATCCAGGCAAGAAGATGCCGATCAGCGTTTATTCCGAAGAAACACCGCGCGTTGCGGATTTCGAGAGAATCTCTACAATTAGTCCCATCAATCAACCATTAAAGCATCCCATACCTCAAGTACAACAACCCATCACCACCTTTTACAAAAGTCCACCATTCTTTCCACCTCACCACTCCTCTTTTCCAAATTTCAACAACAACCATACCTCTTTTTACCATTTTCAACCCAAACCATCCCCCATCACTCCATCACCCATCTCCTTCTCTCTCTCTCTCTCTCTCTCCCTTTACAACTATCTCTCTTATTCATTTTTTTAAAAATCCAATCCAAGAGAGAGCACCATACGTATGAGACCCTCTCCCATTCTCTCCCAAGTTTCAAGTGTGGCCCATCTCCTACCCCTTGATCTCTCATCTCAACCATCCATTTCTCATCTTCCACCATCAAAGAGGAGCTCAAGGAACTAAGGAAGCCAAGGGAGCAAGAAGATCAAGTGGTGGGTGCCTTGATAGGGTAGATTTTCATATTTATAAGATGGGCCAAGTGAGGCCAACCGATCAATGGTTTGGATCTCACATTGGACCCTAAGATGTGGCCGATGGCCCACTTGGATCATCATGATCATTCCATGATGGGGCCATTCTCCATGGACCCCATCATGATGTTTATTTTCTTGTATGTTTAGGGTCATCTAGACCGTTTAATTTGGTGGAGAAGGGATCTCCATCGTTGGATTTAATTTTTAATGGGCCACATAAAATGGGACCCACTTGATGTATGATTTAGTGCAAGGGAGGGCCCATAGTGCCGGGGTCCCTCCATCACACGGTCTCACTCTCTATCTCTCTCCCTTTTTATTTTTAATTGTTTTATTTTTATTTTTATTTTTATTTCTTATGTTAATGAGGTTATGTGGCCCACTTGAATGGACCCCACCATAGGGCATGTATTCCATCCAACTCACCTACGAGTGGGGCCCACCTTGTGTGTAGTATACACACCATGCTCCATGAGGTGGCCCACCTAAGCAAGGCCCACCTCTATAATAGTTGCAGAGTCCAGCGTCCAGGGACGCTGGACGTTCAATTAAAAAAAAAAAAAAAAAAAAAAAAAGAATTTGCTTGGTTTGGGGATGGCCCACTTGTGTAGGCTCCACCTTGATGCATGTATTAAATCCACACCATCCATTCCCTTCCCAAGCTCTTTTTAGCCGTTGACCTGAAAGATGGGATCCATCAGACTTTCAGGCGGGCCATACCGTAGCAAATGATGGTCTTTACCATTAAAACTTTCCCTATTGGTTTTATGCATCGAAACAGTCCAATATTGGGCTCGTTTAACTTGTGCTAGGGCCATGGAAGGCCATTGGATGGAGTGGATGGCTTGGATATGGACCCCACCGCAAAACCCATCAAAAAATAAAAAAAGAATGACTCGCCCTCGCGCATTTCGGATCACGGGCGACGGCTTGGCGTCGTACGCCGATCACACTGGCAGTGTGGCCCCACGTTGATGTTTACATGTCATCTAACCCGTTCATCAGGGCCACTCTCTGAAGTGGGCCCATCTCAAAAATCAGCCAGCTCCAAGACTCAGGTGGCCCACACCGTGTGAAACAGTGGAATTGAACATTTACCTTTGAAACCCTTTTTGGGGTCCACAGAAGTTTTGGATCAGGGTGAAAACTTCTCCCACCCTCTATTTAGGCCCACTCGGCCTTGTCAACGGGTCGGATGGCATAGAAACGTCATGGTGGGCCCCACATGGAGCCCATAGTAATGTAAGTGTTTTATCTCCACCGTCCGCCTGGACGGTGGAGCCCACTGTATGTGTGTGCGCGTGCGTGTGTGGGTGCGTGTGTATGCACGTGTGTGTGTGGGTACATGTGTGTGCTGGTGTGTGTATATATATTTATATATAATATTATATTACATATAATATATGTTATATATATATATATATATAATATTATGGTATATATAATATATGTTATGTGTATATTTATAATGTTATATTATATATAATATTATATGATATATATATATATATACATATGTGTGTGTGTGTGTATATATTATATTATATATAATTTATTGATGGTGGGAGGCCCACCTCAGTACTTGTGACCCAATGAGTTGAGGCCCATTTGATGTGCACATGGGGCCCAATTGGCGAGGCCCATTTGATACATATAAGGCCCAGGTGAGTAGGCCCATTTGATGTACATATGGAGCCCAACTGTCGAGGCCCATTTGACACGTATAAGGCCCATAAACGTAGGCCTATTTGACACGTTCTAAACCCCACGGGTTATAGCCCATTGCAATGTACATATGGCCCATTGGTGCGGTCCGCTTGATGAACATGAGGCCCATATGATACGGCCCATTTGATGTATTGAAGGCCCAATGAGTTATACCTAAGGTTCATTGCAATGTGCAGTCCCATTATGATTTATGTAATGATGTTTACGTCAGGGCTATGCCTTGGGAGCAATGGTGGTTTGACGTCCACATTGCAAGTATAGTGTGGTTAAATGTCCGCATTATGACATTCCCTAAGGCCCATTGTTAGGCCTATGCGTGTTATGTGCAGGCCCCTAGGCCCACCTTCGTTATGCATGTCATCCATCCTATATAGCATGTTTAAATTCCATGATTCATGATCATATGCATCATATGTATGCTTGATATGAGAGATGACTGATCATAGCATAAGTCTTTGGGTAGATTGTTTAGGGACTCCCGTATAGGGGGTGTTGCCCTACATGAGCGCACGATACGCGCAGGATTGCTGCATGACTGAATAGTGTGATTCATGCATTCGCATTATGTGATATGGTTACTCTACGCCCTAGCGACATCAGTGGCCATAGCCTCCACAGACGCATCGTGGTTGGCGGGATTGGATACCGAAATCTTTTTCTACATGGGGTGCGATAGATATCTCTGGGTGAAAGTCCCTAAACCCTTATGGTACAGAGGTTGCTCCAACGTCCTGACCGAGTGGATGCATGAGCGCTGGGTGCCGATTACTAGACGTGGCTGCGCTTTCCACTGTGTCGTGGTCGGTTGGAAGGGGGTGCGGCCTTACCCGCCCGAGAGTAGGGGGCAATGCTAGGCTGAGTCTGACCAGCTCGAGGAATGGGTCCGCTATTGACGAGCCGAGCCCGATATTGGCAGGCGGATAGTGAGGTCTTTTCCACTCACCTTATTGCGCGCGATGGGGCGGCAATCTGGCTTGGAGTGTACTAGACCCCGGTGATGTTCCAGATTTGAGCCGTATTGACATGTGGACTTAGATGAGGATTTGTATGCTTGACTTGCATTTTGCATGGCCTTGGTATGGCCGATATCATTCTTTGCACTGCATGGCCTTGGTACGGCTAATGGGATTCTTAGCATTCATCAGCATGTTCCGCATTACTCTGATACTGCATAACTACATTATCACCTTGAGCATACACTTTCACCATCCTCTAAGCTTTCTATAAGCTTATGCACGACCGTTGCGTGCAGGTGACGTTGGATCGCAGCAGCGCTGAGGCTTGGACGCGTGGCTGATCTTCTTTTGGAGTTTTGGTCTATCTTCATTGTATTTCCCTTATGCTCATTGTACCTGTAAAGTTTTTGATTATAGTGGAAATGTGATGGAGTTTTTGGTCGTTGTTTGTGGGTTATGTCTTTGGTTATGCTTATTACGAATCAAACTGAAGTTAAAAATCCTCCTTGTAGCATCCCAGGATCGGAACCTGGCGAATGGGCGCTGGGAGCCGAGAATGGGGTTCTACGGAGGCTGTCGGCGCCAGATTCGGCGATCGGGAATTTTGTGAGCCCGGTTTCCGAGTTTGGGGCGTGACAATTATGTTGTCTAAATAGGAAATTTTGCCATAAAATTCCTCCATAAATTGGGTTTTACCTAATGGTGCCTTAACGAACCCATATTACCCAGCAAGGACTGGCAAATGAGAATTACGTTATCACTATTCTTTATTTTTTCTTTACAACAAAATGGAGAATCGAGAATTATGTGGCCCACGTGATATGTGTTTCACATCGAACTAGTCCAACATATACACACCAATATTATTATTAGATGAACAAAAATACGATGGATACAATCATAAGGTGGGTAATCAACAAAAAAATAATATACACCATTCAAAAATCTCTCAATTCAAGTGTAGTCCATATGATGATCTAATTAACCTTATGTTTTGTTTGTGTTATTACTATGGTGGGGTGCAAACGTTAGAGGGTTGGATGGTATAGGACCCACAGAATTTAACCACCAAAGTATACTCACTACACAATCAACATCCATGTATTTTCAAAAGAGTTGTGATTCAACTATCAGGCCACTTGCCTGTGTGAAACCCGTGCGAGAGACTCGGGTGTATGGCAAACATATTGGAAATCTATACCATTCATAAGCTACTGTATACTAAGAACATGCCATGGATGAGAAATAATGTTGGTCCACCGATAAAGCAAGTCGAACTTATACAAGTAATTGTGTGGCTCACTTGGTGAGAGTATTATCCTGCTTTCCTGTATATAGCATATTCAAAGTGCATACTTCCTCATGAATGCTCGGATCTCTAACACATTTTGATCTCCTCATGGCTTTAAGACATGGGTCTGATGCAACTCATCAAGTTGACTCGGACTTGGTCGGACCCAATTCAGTACCTTTACTCAGGCGAGTTGTTAACTGGACTTGAGGCCGAATGAGTTGCGTTGGGCATCACTGACTTAACTCTCAACTTGGCCGAGTCAACTCAACTCAGTTGACTTGAGTCTCTTAGACCTGTGAAGATTGAGTTGACCTGAGCCGACCTGGCTAAACAACGAGTTGAATCGACTTTTTTGGGCTTTCAAACTATGGGATCGAGTTGTCGAGTCTTTTAATCATGGTTATTGATTAATATTTCAAGAGTTTTTTTTTTTTTTTTTAAACTGAATACTATCAATGTAATTATTATTTATATTAAAAAACTATTTAAATATTTTAACAGCTTAGTGCTTTGAA
The DNA here is from genome assembly GCF_029962835.1 of Magnolia sinica. Lineage (NCBI taxonomy): Eukaryota > Viridiplantae > Streptophyta > Magnoliopsida > Magnoliales > Magnoliaceae > Magnolia > Magnolia sinica. Next base: position 115,966,919 of record NC_080573.1, on the reverse strand, counting down.
ATAATACCGTAGAGGACTGCAATATCAGCCACTGCAACATGATATATCAAGCTCTTATCAACCACAACGTCCTATGTCTTGAAACCCGATATTGAAACCGTTTGCTTTGATGCATATTGGGGTTACACTCCGATGTTAGTTTTGCAATGCTTAAAAAGTGATATTGACTCTTCCATCATGTCCATGACATAGGTGTCCGGCAGGACACAGATCAAAATTGGAGAATTGTATAAAGAAGATTATGAAAACAGTATGATTTTTATGTTTGAATTTAGACCACTAAATATTTTTAATACTTATCCATTTGGTAGCCATTAATGGGATAGTTAGGATTGCTAGATCAATGTGACGTAGGAAATAAAATATAGAAAACGTCCTTTCATTAAATGAACGTCAAGGGTGGCTTAAAGGTGCATATCACTATATACTCCTGTTTACACTTTTCTTGGTGCATCCACGCAAACTAATGAAATGCCACCACATGTACGATAATAATACATATGAATGAGTACAGATGAAATCTTGCTTGCACCTTCAGGATATCTTTCACCTTGATCCTTACTCATGTTTGCAGATGAGACACCACGAAGAAAGACATGCATCGCTCACACGAGTGGCATATATGGTCGAAGCAGCATGCTTGATAAGCTTATAATGATCCGTAGAGATAGGAAGTCTATTGCAATCTAGATACACTCGGCAAGGTTGTTTTACACAATCATGCAAGAAGGGGTAACTTCATATAGAGACGATCGGTTCTTTCACAACAATAAAGAGGGTTCGAGAAACCATTTCCTCCCAAACCAGAAAGGAATCAAAGGACACGACGAGGAATCCAAATTTAGCCAAGATACATACTGATCCCGTAACCTTCAAGGATTTTTATAGCCAGGCTGGCAAGAGGATCTTGGCAAATAAGATTTGTTTCAACGCATTCAAAAGTAAACAATATTCCCCATTATCTAGAGTATAAATTTTTGTTTTTAGTGTTCGAGCTAACATAGAAAGATGGTTTTAGTGGGTTTGAGCCCGATACATCGATCTTCTACCTGATCAAGACAATGAGTCCATATGTATTTTTTTCAAATCCCGGTGAATCTCAATCTTCTGCTTGATCAGGGCATTGAGTTTATTGGTAATCACTCATGATTTAAAATTCAGATAAAATCGCCCGTGCTTCGCTTAAGCTTAGTTCCATAAGTTTGTGGTTCCGATTATTCTTGACACTTGGGTAAAAAACATGTATTATTAAGTTTTAAATTTCTAAGATTGTCCTTTAGGTAGTTCAAAGAGTGTTGTTGCTTAATTTATTTGCAACTTGGTGGGTAATGGATTTCCCACGGTGGTCAAGTTCTTTTTCTTTTTCTAAGTTCAAATGACTATCCTACAAAGATTTCATTTCCATGTTCTCCATTTTCCGTAATTCTAGGGGATTTCACCTAAGTTCAAGTCTCTAATTTCCAACACCCTAAGTTTAAGTTATTTAAGTTTGTATAGGCCCAATTCCCCAAGGCCCAGTTCTTCTGTTGCACTTCTCCCCCTGGCCATGAGTGATACGATCATCAAAATTAGAATAAAAGAGGAAATGATGGGGAGAAGGTCACCATCTTCATGTTAGAGTTTCATTGATTTTGAAAGAGAAGGAAAAACCAGGTGCTTAAAGATGTTTTGAAGGATTGGAGGGCTTGTGACGCATGGAAGGGCGTAGAAAGGGAAGAGGAAGAGCACCATCTCCTTAATGTGATATGAACCTTAAATCCACAAAGTCTAATGGCTTTTGAATCTATAAAAGAATAAAAAAACTCAAAATAATTTATTGAAATGTCTCTAAAATAAAATTACAATGCTTTATATAATAAAATACAATACTTAATCAAGAGTCCTAATTCTATTAAAATGAAAATTACCCGAAGTAATAAAATATATTAAAAAATAAAAAGTTCTAATTTCATCATGCGGGATGATTCCTGGCATAATAAGAAATTAATCTTAAGAAGACACCGAATGCTAAAACTCTAAGATGAAAAAGATACGTCTAGTTTAAAACTTAATAAAAAATAATATTTTTTTTTTTGAAAAATATGTATTTTGAATAGAAAGGAGTCATTTTTTCCCGAAATAGAGTGACATAACATGCTTGTGTATGTTAGTTGACCCTAAATGGCTTATTATAGTAGGAATTCATATGCTGTGCATCACATAACTCATCCTGGATGAAAAGTTATGGTTGATTCACAGCTTGCATATCGAATGAAAATTTTTCTCAATTTGGAATGAATCTCTTCGATTTAAACATGCTCGGGACCTACTTACGTCAACTTGGGTGTGCTTTAGGGAGAAGGGGGGAAGGGGGTGAGTGAGGAAATGAGGCCCTAGGGCCTTTAAACCATCCCATCATGCGACATAGCTTGTACTATGTCCGATTAACTGGGAACCGCTATCCTATTTTCTAAAAAAAGAACTGTGCATGCCTGATCGACCGTGTTTGGGTCCAGTCGATCGGGACTTACTGTCCATTATGCACATTGTGGCACGGTTGACCAAAAAAAATTCTAAGATTGATTGTGCCCTATTGACCTATTTCCCCAACCACTTACGGTCAACCGAAAAATTCCAAGATCGACCAATTCTTATTGTCTCAAAATTCTTAGAATCTTGTGATTTTTCGAATTCTACTCTCTCTCTCTCTCTCTCTCTCTCTCTCTCTCTCTCTTCTTTAGTTCACTCATCTAAGTGGTTTTAGGATGAATTTGGATGAATCAAAGTAGTTGTACATACTCAATTACCTCGACCAAAGCAGTCCTAGGGTTCAAATCGCTACATTCAAGTTCACAATCGAGCAAACAATGAGACTTCGATCCTAGGATTTATTGTTCCTAGTTCATAATCCTAACTTAGTCAACGTATAACTTATGATGAGTTCCCAACCTATGACTCAGTTTAGTTCTCAACTCATGCTCTGATAAAATCTTGTAACGCCCAGAATTTTAGTGGTTGAGTATACACTCGATCCCCAACATTTTAGGTATTACTTTCATCTTACAGAAACACGATTTTGAATTATAGTTAAAATGATATCAAGTCAATCAAAAAGAGCTAATCTAAACAATGTATAATTAGCCTGAGAGTAAAGTGAAATCATAATAATCATAAAATACATACAATTAACCTAAACAATAGAGTCCACTCAACCGGGGACTCTATATACATGTACAAAATATTCAAAATGAAAGTTTAGTGTCCTTGAAAAAAACTCCAATAATAGCACTACAGCGAAGTATGCTGGCCTACGCTTGCTCGTCGGAGATCTGGAAGTATGACACCTCCTCCACGGGATCCAAATATGCCTCATCTAGAATATCAGTCTCGATGTTTCCTTTATCAATGATTTTTTTTATTGATGTTTTAAAATACCGTCCCAGGTGGGAGTGAGTGATCAACTCAGTGTTACCATTTCCCTAAGTTACCCATATTTTCAACACAAGCAAGCACAAGTAGTGATAACACAACATTGTATATAATTTCCTAATCTAGTTAATCATATGCATGTATGTTATGATATGTGAGTACTTGTCCCAAAACTAAATAAAAGCCGATAGTGATATGGCTTGTCACCAACATCACTCGCAAAAATAAATAGAAGCACCGACAACAATGTGACTCGTCACTTGCATATCTTGTAAAAATAATAAGAAGCACCGACAGTAATGTGGCTCGTCACCAGCATATCTTTTAAAAATAATAAGAAGCACTGAAAGTAATGTGGCTTGTCACTAGCATTACCTACAAAAATAATAAGAAGCATCGTCAGTAATATGTCTCATCACTAGCATTATCCATAAAAATATGGCAAGTTGTGCATGCTTTAATCTAACCTTTATTAGTCCATTTATATATAACTGTATTGATAAAGTTAGGATACCGTTATTATGTCATGAGTCAAGTAACCAGATCATGTGGCTTGTCGCTAATGTCCCTTAATCCAAATTAGGGTTCATCACCCAATTATCAAATATGAATAAGCATTCCAAAGATAAAGGCTCGTCACTTAAAAAAATAATTTAAAAATGGTAAGGGCTCATCATCGAAATTCAATAAAAGAATGGGTGTGTCATGGATTTACGGAAACACCTCGAGACAACGCAACTCATGGATTAGAAGAAATTACGTACATTGCAAATATTGTACCACGATAAACGAGTTATGTACATCGATAATGTACACCACTAACCATATCCAATGATTTACACATTGACCAAGATGGTCACTACCATGAGCACATTATATACAAGGTTTTTCACATTGATTAATGCTCACTGGTCACTATGAGGGGCTTTTCACCCAGCATAGGCTGGCAACTTGGACATAATGTCCCATACCACCATGCCCGGCCTATGAGATTTCTTTAGAATTTTACTAATGGTTACAATTTGTGACTCTAATTCAATAAAAATCGTGGTATCCTAGATTTTAAAGAGTGTTGTACAATAGTCAAGCATATGAACGATTGACTCTGTATTAGACTGTTCCAATCGACCACGAGGAAATCTGGTGAAACTGGCATTGGGTGTAAAACAACCTATGTAGTTTCAACTATTGTCAGTCGTCCGTATTCTGCCTCGGTCAACCGAACAAGTCCCTAATAGCTGACTTAAGATGGGTTGTCCACTTATCTAAAAAACTTTCAGAGTATATATAATCCACAACATTAATGATAAATGTCACCAGATGCATAATTTTTAGCATAAGGTACTTTGATACCACATCATGGTAATCCAATTTGATATATGTACAATCTTTGATCAATAATTCAAACCAATTAATATAAATGCAACTTAACAAGCAGCATATAAATGTTTTAATATAAGAATTTTATATCATTCAGGCATTTTATCGAGCATATTATCACACGGTAGCAAGCAACATAATGGTTATATTAATAAAGCAATTCTAGCATTTATAACATATAAAATCTTAACAAAATCATAAATTCACTAACTGAGACTATCAATGTTTGATAAAAGGGAACTAAGAAGAAACAATCCTCACCTTGTAGGAGATTAATCGATTTACTTGAACTTAGGGTCTGTTTGATTTTCCAAATGCAGGGTAAATACCTGGAAATACCCCATTATTACAATTTTACCTGTTTGAAAATGCAAGGGTATTCCTGCTTTTGAAAAAGGTCCAAAATGATTGCATAAATTTGTGGGCCCCACCATCATGTATATGACATATCTGCATTGTCTATCTGTTTTACCCTAACATTTTGAGGCATGAGCTGAAAAATAAGAAAAATCCAACATTCAAGTGTCCCACACTAAAGTAAACAGTGGCCCTAAGAAGTTGTTAACGGTAAGTGTTCGATTACATTTTTACTGTGGTGTGGTCCACTTGAACTTTGAATTTGCCTTTTTTTTTGTTTGTGTCCTAAATTCAGTTGGCATGATGGATGGATGGTGTGGATAACCCACATACATCATGGTGGGCCCCCCTGATATTTGGCAGCCTCCTTGATTCTTGCGTTGAAAAAAAGCAAGAGTCAAATCAACCTAGGTAACGATGAAGGTAATTACCAGGGAAATAATTAATGCCCATTTCTACTGCATTTGCATTTACCTGATAAAATCAAACATGCCCTTAGGGTTAGGGGTTTTGGGGGAAACTTCAATTCCTAATCCAATTCCGAGGAAACTCACGTAAAAATTAGAAAATCTATCACTTGATTGCTCAATTACAAGGTGGTTTGGATATCTCACCTCTAATTCCAATTACTGGTGGATCCAGTAGAGGAATAGGTAGCTTGTAGGGTGGTGTCGAAGAAATATCACTCTTTTCTAGAGTAAGGATCTCTCACTTCAGCTCTCTCTCTCTCTCTCTCTCTCTCTCTCTCTCTCCCCCCCCCCCCTCTCTCTTCCTTTCTCTCTCTTTCTATTTCTTTCTCTCAAAACCTCCACATTTAGGGCAAAATTTGTATGGAGAGAGGGGATGCCTTAAAAGGGGATATTTATATTCTCAGATGGGTGTTTATTGGCCCTAGGAATAGGTTAAGTATTAGATAACCCTATAGTAGGTTGATTTTGGCTTTTGAGGCCCTCTATAGAGTGCATAGGTCAATTTAAGCCATGGAATGGTTGTCCTAATTGGTGATGTATGTAAGGATATGATCGCCTCACAATATAGACATGCCAATCGATGGATATGGTTAAGAGATCAGTTCGACGGTTGCCGATCATCAATCTGGATTGTGGCTATAGAGATGTTCGTAGAATGATAGTCAAGGTTTTGCCCTTGGTTTGATCACGAACTAATGGTCCGAATGCTTCAACATAGGATAAATTCGGATGAACATAATGAATTTATCTTTTTGGTAAATTTTAAGAAAGTTCACACATTTTATGTGCTTATTTGCCACTCCAAGTTGAATGATTCGGCACACGGTCTTAACTGTCTGTTTCGTGAGGGACGTCAAACACACTAAGACGGACGTCTTTCTATAACTTTGAGTTCGGTGGCTCATTAACGAGTGGTCTAGCGCTTGTTTGGTTAATTTGACCATTTTTAGAATGATTTGAGTAGCGAGATTTCTTGTGCATGATGGGTATGGTATGGATTAGTTAGGTTCCTTATTTGGCGTTTACGTAATTAGTGAAAATGGTGATTTAACCTTGATTGACCTAAGTCATTAATTCTTAGGTTAGAAGAGTGACTAGGTCAATTTGGCTTATATATATAGGATAAACAAGATCTCTAATTATCTTGGGTTTAGGTAGGTCTTCATTAAGTTATGGTTACCTTGATTAGTCAGTGGTGGATGGTCTATATCTTGGCTTTAGATGGATAGATCACAAGGTTAGTCCCGAGATTTTGGTGATCGAGTGTATTTTTTAGCTTCTTATGTGTATCTAATCAAATTTATATGGTTCTTTTAATGGTAATACCCGTGTATTCGTTAGGATCGAGTGATAAAATAAAAAAATCCCAGCAAAAAATTTTCTGAGGATTTTTGGAATCCAACTTGGTAAAAATCTGGAGTGTTATACCTTACTTGGAAGATCACACCTTGGTCAAATCCTATTGACCATCCACCTCTATTGCTTGTTCATACGAGCATCGCAGGTATTTACCTTTATTTATTTCTTTGCTTATTTTATTTTTCTCATTGATTGTACCAAACTTCATCATGAATCGATAGAATCGGCGTTTCAACTTTTAAATTTTTTCTTCTTTCTGTCTGTTATGTAATTATTTAGAAACCTATGACCCTTGATCATCGTTGAAAAAGTCCTTAACTTATGGCAAAAAGAATCTATTTAGAAGGACTAACCCTCCCCTTCTAAATCGCCCGATTGTTGCAACATTGGTGGCTAAATAGTTAGGTCAACCTTTACAGGTCTGATCCTATGGCTGATTTGATGCTTGGGGTTGCAAGCGTTCAATTGAATTCAAGTCGAGTACGACTCTAGAATACTTGCACTATCCTAATCATACATGTTTGATTGAATACAGGCGGTTTGTTAACACATGTGGCCTCATGTTTGATTGAATAACAATTGTTTCTTGAAAATAGTCAAAGCTTTCCAATTGTGCAAGGGATTCAGCTATACTACTCAAGATTCAATTAAGTCTAACTCAATCCAGTATTCCAATGAGCCTACAATATCTAATAAAAACACAGTAATTGACCTTAGCACTAAATGCCTAAAATGGAATAGAAATTAGAAAGATGGAAATCGAAGTGAACTGGTTCAAGAACCCATCTCCCACTAATTCTTATAGAATAGGGTTAACTATTCAAGTAATAAAATTACATAGTTCTAACGCAATGATTAATAGAAGCTTCTAGGTCAAGAGACCCTTTACCTACCTAGGGGGCTTTTTTTTTTTTTCCAAAAAAACAGGACGTGTGTGTGTGTGTGTGTGTGTGTGTGTGTGTGTGTGTGTGTGTGTGTGTGTATCAAAACCAAGGATTTACAGCAAACGGACTCCCTGGGACAAAAAATAGGCAGGAAAGCCCAGGAAAACCCTGTACAACTTCAAAAATATGCAAGCCCTTATCAAATGGTCTCCCTAATTGAGCCCAATCCCATCTTGTCTGATTTGTAAAGGTCCCTAACATTAACTGGGAGGTCAACGACAGAAAAGAGAGTGAACTGTAGTTGCTGCATTGCCGCTGCCTTTGCCAAACCATCGGCAGGACTGTTTCCTTCCCTAGGAATCCGGTTAATAAAAAAAATACCATTTTCCTTCAATCTTCGTATCTTAGTCCACCAATAACGCCACTTCTACGCTGGAGAGGACTTCTCTATAAAGGCATCCACCACACATTTGGAATCTGACTCCAAAATAACCCGATTGTATTCCCGAGTGATACAAATAAACATCGCATCGTATAGGGCCTGCAGCTCCACTGTATTGTTCGAAGCAACACCATAGCCAAAGGAGAAAGCGAAGAGGAGGGAGGCAGAGGAGTCCCTACCGATTCCCCCCCCCACATGGGCCCGGATTCCCCAAAGCTGCACCGTCCACATTTACTTTTATCCAACCATCCCGCGGCCTGGACCATTTGATTATTTGCAAGGACTTCACTCTGGGAGGTTTAGTATGGAAATCCAGGCTTTGGAAGATAGCTAAGTCTGACCTGCTAGTGGGCTTGGAACTAGAAGGATTGATGTTGAGCTGAGAAAACCACCATTTGACCCGGTTCACAATCTTGTATACATTTGGTCTGATCCCATCAAACTGAGCCGCATTTCTCGCCTTCCATAGCTCCCAAAGGATCAAGCACGGGCATAAACTCTGTATTCGGGAGGAGCTGTTGAGGGGGGACTAATTACTCCACTAGGATCCAAGTCTTTCCCAAATCGTCTCCTGCCGTGGAAGGTTGAACCTAAAAATAACATTAAAAATTAACCACACTTGCATTGCAAGATTTTCATAATGTGGATTGGTATCAATAATGTGGGACATTTTTACCACTTGCTTCCAAAGAGGGGAGGCACCGTGAAGAATGGTGTTATCTGCAGTAGAAGGGCGAAGATGGCCATACTTAGAGAGCATGAAATTGGCCCAAAGACTAGAGCCGTTGCTACTGACCACCGTTCATGCCATCTTTAGCCTGAGAGCTTTTAAAACCTCATTGAGCCTTCGAATTCCCATCCTGCCCTCCTGTTTTAGCAAAGCGATTTTCTTCCAGTTTAACCAACGCAACTTGTTCTTACCATCCTGCCAACCCCAGAAGAAATCAATCATCTTCACTTCAATTTTTGCCAATACTTGAGCAGGAATAGTGGTAGCCGCTATCGTGTGAATAAGTATGCTGCGAAGGACATGATTGATGAGTGTGCATCTACCGGCTTGGGATAGATAGCAAGCTGTCCAACTAATGATCTTAGATTGAATTTTATTTATCATCTACTGAAAGAGAATACTTTTTACCCTTCCTCTGATTAGGGGGACACCTAGGTGGGTGAAGGAAGCTATGGAGCCACAAATGCCAATGGCTCTCTCAATCTCCCTAATTCTACGAGTAGGGAGAGAGGAGGCATGATAGAAACAACATTTAGAAAAGTTAATCTTTTGACCAGAGGCAGATTGGTAGACCGATAGGAAATTTGCCATGGTTGTAATTAAAGCATTGCCACCATTAAGAAAAAATACTGTGTCGTCCGCATAAAGAAGGCGAGTGACCTGCTTGCAGCCCTGCTTAAGCTTGAAGGGGGTACAACATCCGCTAGAAACCAATTTAGCAAATCCTCGGCAGAGGACCTCCGTGGCTAAGATGAAGAGGCTTGGGGATATGGGATCCCCTTGGCGAAGGCCTCTGGGTGATTTGAAGAAACCTGCCCCCTCCCCATTAATTAAGACTATGAACCAAATATTGTTCCAACATTTTTTAACCATTTTGATCCATGGAGTACCGAAGCCGAACCGCTGCAGAACTCGCTTAAGGAACCCCCATTCAATTTTGTCGTATGCCTTCTCCATATCCAGCTTAAGGATGATATTTCCGCCGTGGACTTTCCGATCGACATCCCTAAAAATCTCCTTGGCGAAGATCTTGTACACGCAATTGCAAAGACTGATGGGTCTAAAATCTGAGAATTTCTTCAGGGCTACCACCTTTGGAATCAAACAAATGACTTATGATGGAGGATATGTCCATCTAAAAAAAATGTATTATGATGGAGGCCCAATAGCTTCCCCTAGCTTGGCCTGTCGCCAAATGTGCCATTAAAGCACCACAATGCGCCCAAGTAATATTACTACCCATGAATGAACTTAGTGCTTCACACCTCATTAAACCACCATTTACTTAGTGGGACCTGAAGTAATAGTTATACAACCCGAGTTGACTCAACCCAAGACTTGTACCACTGCGACCGCACTGTTGCCGCGGTTCCGATGCCGTGTCTCGCGCGCCGAGGCGGTACCCAGGCCAGGAGATGTGGGCCCATGTTCAGTTCGAGGAAAACGCCGCGCGTTGCAAATCCCCAAGAGAATCCATCACATCAATGTCAAGTACACTCCCATCACTCACCATCACTCACACCCATCCCCAAGTACAACTACCCTCCCCAAAAGTCAACATTTTCTTACAAGAAAGTACCTACTTACATCACTCACCATTACTTCTCTCCCATCATCTCTCTCTCTCTCTCATCTCTCTCTCTTTTCTCCCAAGCTCCATGGGAGCAACTCACGTCCATGGCTTCCATGGGAGGGAGTAGTGTGGCCCACCTTCCTATCACCCAATCCCAACCTCTAAAATCGATCTCAACCGTTGAATCTTGTTCTCTTGAAGCTTTACAACGCGTTGGCGGAAGAATGAAGAAGAAGATCCTAAGGTGGGTGATTTTATTGTTTGCTTTTGTGATTTGAGGGCCCACTTGTGGTGGGACCCATCTTGATGTTTGTGTAGTAAGAAGTGGAGGGCCCATAGTGGTGGGGTCCCTCCACCACCATCCGATTCCTCCCTCTCTCTCTATTTTCCTCTTTCTCTCTCTCCCTCTTTTGCCTTTTATATGATGTGTGTTTGTGTGGCCCACCATGATGAGTTTGATCCACACCATCAGATTGCGGGACCCACCATGGCCGGCCGTCCATTTGGACAAGCCTGGAGGAGGGACAATACAAATATCAAGTTGATCCAAAGCTTTGGTGGGCCATCGGGTGGACCCACCTTGATGTGGGTGTGCTGGACGCACCCTGATGTGTGTCCCACATCCACACGTCCATCCATTTTGTCCTGGCCACGGGCCCACCTGATCCTGACCGTCCAAAGGGTGGACGCACTGTGATGTATATGATCATCTACACCGTCCAGATCCCCTGGACAGTGGTACCCACCTGATGCAGTGCTGCATCCAGCACATGGACCCCCCCCCCCCCCTACACGTATGTATTGCACCTACACGGTCCACTATCCTTCCAAATCATTTATGGCTAGCGACTGTGGGGCCCACATGCCACGCATATGATATCCAGACCGTCCGTCCTGCCCGGACACTGGATGGAGAACACAAATACCAGTTCATTTTGCAGGTGGCCACACGTGTGGACCCACCTGATGAATGTGTTTCATCCAGCCGTCCAGCTGGGACGGTGGACCCCACCATGATCGCGTTTCATCAACGCTGTCCATCTGTTTTAACAGATCATCCAGCGGTCTGGACGTTAGCTCCTTTCAAAAAAAAAGGTAAGGTAAAAACAAATGAAATATACATTATTTTATTGATAATATAATATTATATTACATAAATATATATAACATATGTATATATATATGGTGGGTCCTACGAGGAACCCACCCTCTTGGAAACAGATTGGTGGTCCATGCGTCTCACACCAGCAGCGTGTTGCTGCATTTTCGTTCAGCACGTGAGGGACCCACATGAGATGTGTTAGATCTCAACCGTACATCTGTGGGCCCCCCTTATGATATATATGTTCTAATCCCGCCATCCAGATGGGCTGGACGGTGGGCCTACCCACTTGATGTATGCGTTTATATCTATACCGTCCATCCACAGCTGGTGGATCCCACACATGTGGACCCACCTAAGAGCTGGTTGGCTGGAGTACCCACACCAGCTATATAAGCTGTGTGGTGACGTCAGCTAGTGCCATGGGCCCCTACCTTACACATGTATCCTGTCTTTGCACCGTCCAGATCTGGACGGTGCTGTGTGGAGCCCACCTTGATGTATTATCCCAAACCTTCCACCTCATGGGACCCACTTGATGAGTGGATGGAATCCACGCCGTTAGTCTATTTGCATGGAGCCCACCGTGATATGTGGGCTTAATCCATACCGTCCATCCAATTGGCAAGCTCATCTTAAGGATTGGAAAAGAAATAAAAATGAGGCAGATCCGTATATCATGTGGACCACACTACATAAATCAGTGGAGATTGAACGTCCACCATTGAAATCCTTTAAGGATCCTAGAAGTTCTGGATCAATATGAAATTTATCTTCTTTCTTAATCCAGGTCTTTGTAACCTTATGATCAGATTAGATGGAGAATAAACTTTATGATGGGCCCTGTGAATTGTTTAACCGTGAGAAATCATTATCTCCACTGCTAATTGTGATATGGTCCAGATGATCTTCCGATGTGATTCATTTTGGTATATTTGAGGCCCATTAGTGTGGCCCAATGATGTAGCCCACTAGATGTGTATAAGGCCCGTTAGTGTGGCCCAGTGATGTAGCCCACTTGATGTGTATAAGGCCCATTAGTGCGGCCCAATGATGTAGCCCACTTGATGTGTATAAGGCCCATTAGTGCGGCCCATTGATGAAGCCCACTTGATGCATGTAAGGCCCATGTGTAAGGCTCACCTATTGTGGATTTGAGGCCCATAGGGGGGGTTTGTGACGTATTCATGGCCTATGGGCAAGGCCCATTGTGATGTATTCGAGGCCCAGGGTTGAGGCCCAATGCGAGGTATGTATGGCCATTGCGTTGTGTGTGGATCCTTTGTATGGGCCACTTCTTGGGAGCAATGTTGGTTAAATGTCCACCTTGATAGGCAATGACGGTTAGATGTCCTCATTGTGACCTTCCCTTAGGCCTTGTTAGGTCATTCTCGTCGGTGCCGATTTGCTGATTTTGAGTATTGATCGATTTTGATTATCGTGGCCGATTGACCGATTAGCGATCGAGGCCAGATATCGTGACCGATTTGCTGATTTTGAGTATTGATCGATTTTGATTATCGTGGCCGATTGACCGATTAGCGATCGAGGCCAGATATCGTGACCGATTTGCTGATTTTGAGTATTGATCGATTTTGATTATCGTGGCCGATTGACCGATTAGCGATCGAGGCCGGATATCGTGACCAGTTTACCGATTTTGAGTATTGATCGATTTTGATTATCGTGGCCGATTGACCGATTAGCGCTCGAGGCGGTTTATCATCCGATTTTTCGATTTTGAGTATTGATCGATTTTGATTATCGTGGTGATTGACCGATTAGCGATCGAGGCGGATATCGTGACCGATTTCTTGATTTTGAGTATTGATCGATTTTGATTATCGTGGCCGATTGACCGATTAGCGATCGAGGCCAGATATCGTGACCGATTTGCTGATTTTGAGTATTGATCGATTTTGATTATCGTGGCTGATTGACCGATTAGCGATCGAGGCCAGATATCGTGACCGATTTGCTGATTTTGAGTATTGATCGATTTTGATTATCGTGGCCGATTGACCGATTAGCGATCGAGGCCAGATATCGTGACCGATTTGCTGATTTTGAGTATTGATCGATTTTGATTATCGTGGCTGATTGACCGATTAGCGATCGAGGCCAGATATCGTGACTGGTTTGCCGATTTTGGGTATTGATTGATTTGATTGTTGTGGCCGATTGACCGATTAGCGATCAAGGTCGATTATCGTGACTGATTTGCCGATTCTAATTATCGATCAATCCGATTGTCGTGACCGATTTACCGATTCTGATTATCGATCGATCCCGATTGTCGTGGCCGATTTGTCGATTGACGCGACTGAATTGCGGATTCTGATTTTCGATCGATCCCGATTGTCGTGACCGATTTACCGATTCTGATTATCGATCGATCCCGATTGTCGTGGCCGATTTGTCGATTGACGTGACCGATTTGCCGATTCTGATTATCGATCGATCCCGATTGTCGTGGCCGATTTGTCGATTGACGTGACCGATTTGCCGATTCTGATTGTCGATCTATCCGATTGTTGTGACCGATTTGCCGATTCTGATTAGCGATCGAGGCTGATTATCGTGACCGATTTACCGATTCTGATTATCGATCGATCCCGATTGTTGAGGTCGAGCATCGAAGCCGATTCCGATTGTCGAGGTCGATTGTATAGGCCGACCCCAATTGTTGAGGCTGATTCTGAGTGTCGATTCCGATTGTCAAGACCTATATGATGTATATGCGAACCGTAGTTGAGGCCTACTGTGATGTATTCATGGCCCATGGGCATGGCCTATGGGCAAGGCCCATTGTTGTGTATTCGTGGCCCATGGGCAAGGCCATTGTGATATGTATTAGGCCCATGATGTATGGCGCGTTTGATGTATTCATGATCTATGTGTAGGGCCCACATGTCATGTATTTGAAGCCCATGAGCAGGGCCCACCTGTTGTGTATATGTGGCCCTTGAGTAAGGCCCATGGTGTTGTATATTAGGTCCTTATATGAGGCCATGAGTTTGCTATATATTAGGCTTTATATAGGTCATTCCTCAAGGGCAATGCTGGTTAAATGTCCACATTATCGAGATTGATTGTTGATGCCGATTACGAGTATGTGACAGCATAGCATCATGGTATCTACCCATACGCATCATCTGCATGTTTGTTATGAGGTGTGGTTGATATTTGTATATGTCATTGAGCATGATGTTATGAGACTCCCTGATAGGCGGAGGTTATCTCACATGAGCGCACGGTATGCGCAAGATTGATGCATAACGGGATTGTATGACTCATGCATCTTGCATTATGGTTACTGTACGCTCTAGCGACATCAGGGTCATAGCCTCCACAGGCATATCGTGGATGGCCAGATGGGACACCGGAAATTTGTTCTACATGGGGTGCTATAGATATCCCTGGGTGAAAGTCCCTAAACCCTCTTGGTTCCAGAGGTTGCTTCAACGTCTAGACCGAGTGGATGCATGAGCGCATGAGGGCCGTATACCATTAGGCCGCGTCTCCCACTGTGTCGTGGTCGGTTGGAAGGGGGTGCGGCCTTACCTGCCCGAGAGGAGGGGGCAATGCTAGGCTGAGTCTGACCAGCTCGAGGAATGGGTCCGCTATCGACAAGCCGGGCCCAATATTGGCAGGCGGATAGTGAGGTCTCTTCCACTCACCTTATTGCGCGCGATGGGGCGGCAATCTGGTCTGGAGTGTAATAGACCCCGGTGATGATCCCAGAGAGTAACTGTACTGATATGTGGACTTATTGAGCAGGAATTGCATATTCACTCATTCATTCATTCACTATCCACTCGGGCTGGTGGTGCGTAACTATTTGTTACGTGTACCTTCGCATGGCGAGGATTTCGGTTGGGCGCGCGACTAACCTGAGGTCAGGAGTTTACCACATTGAGTCTGACTATCCAAATTTAGGTATGGGACTGATTTGGATAGAAGTCCCTTGTGGTGGACCCCGTAGCCTGCGATACTACGTACTATTATCCCAACTTCACACTCCAGCATGGTCATTCCATTCACACCGCATATCGCATTACACCCGCAGCATATGGCATTTTGAGTTACTATGTTTCTGCATTTATATGGCCTGGATATGACTGACAGTATTCGTAGACCCATCAGGATTTGCATATCGCATTGCATCATCGGTACTTGATATTTGGCTTGCTGTTTCCGCATTATATAGCTGATTTACATTGCTCCATTAGTATGTTTTCGCATTACTCTGATATTGTATGATCCATGATCTTGTCAGTATTTCTACTTACTCTGATTACTCTGATATTACTTACTTGACACTTACCTTGTGCACACACTTTCACCACCCACTAAGCTTTCTATAAGCTTATGCACGATAGATGCGTGCAGGTGGCGTTAGGTTGCAGCAACATTGAGCTTGGAGTATGCAGCGGACTTATGGAGCTTTGATTTTTATCTTATGTATTTCCCTTTCAACACTGTATTCAACTGTTTATATTAGTGGATATGTGATGATTTGATGTTGCCTTTATGATTTGGGTATACTTGTGGTTATGCTTATTACGAGATAAATGTACACTGAAAAAAAAAAATAAAAAATCCTCCTTGTAAGATCCCAGGATTGGAATCTGGCGTATAGGCGCTGGAAGCCGAGAATGGGGTACTACGGAGGCTGTCAGCACCAAATTCGGCGATTGGGGTTCTTGTAAGCTCCATCTCCGGGTCTGGGGCGTGACAACCACAATGCGCCCAAGTAATATTACTACCCATGAATGAACTTAGTGCTTCACACCTCATTAAACCACCATTTACTTAGTGGGACCTGAAGTAATAGTTATACAAGAAAGATTCTATATAAATTATATTTCATCTCTACTTTTACTTTTGATATAGGGTAATTTTCCAAAGAAATAATATATGAACAAAATATTTTAAAAATAACTTAACATGTGATTTTGGAAATAGGTACCTTCCATAAAGGAATCCAGAATTTGGATGGTATTAATAGTTGACATGACTGCCACATATGAGGAGGATGTGTCACAACTACTTTTAAAGTGGTGAAAAACTAAGGCAAGAGTCTTATGCCGAATGGCTCCACATATAGTTCCTCAAACCACATTTTCTAAATGAACCAAAATCAATATGAGTTGATCCTATAACATATCTGATACAGAACAAATAAATTTTTTCTAGGATTTTAGGTAGAATGGGGATTATAATTCTTTCTGCTTTTAGAGGTATAATGATAGATTGAGAAGTTCAACTAGAAGAAATTGGAGGAGAAGTTTTGTCTTATTTATGGTGATTCTTCTAACATCCAAAGTTGATCCATAAACTAACTAAACTCATGTTTCTATAATCAATTCAACCCCCAATTTCAATTGGAGGCAAACGTCAAAGAAAAGATCATTTGGATTTATGAAAAAGTCATTTGAATTTATCTATGATTTATTCCTTAATTATCCCTAAAAGACCAAACTGTCTCGCAACATTTTGAACCTAACTCACGCACTACTTTAATGGCAGCCAACGCAACCCTTGGAACATACAACAATCTTACATGGTGAAGAGCCAACATCCTCTTGCATTACTATACCTTTATCACAATGATGCTATCCATAGATCAAATTATTTTTGTGGATTAAATTTTACTTAAGTATCTATAACTCTATTGCCTGTGCCTAGGGTAAAAGGTTTTTTCATAAATTCATCCCCATATTATTAAGGTAAACAGTTTCCACTCTCAGATACTGAGAATCAATCGTCTTACTGCCAATTCATAAGTAATTATTGTCGTTGTTTCTTTAGTACATTCAGTAGTCCCCGTATACTTGTCATGTTCCCTAAATTATTCACAAGTGGAATCCAACCTCTTATTCTTGCGGCTTTAACCATGGCTTATATATGTGAATCTATATATTGAATGACATCTCTCATGTCAATGACACCAAAGAAATGTTAAATAAAAAAATTTGAGATATGCATAGAGCCACCTCGGGGTTTCCTATGAAATGAGGCTTGGAACGGAGCCACTGTGAAATCGTTAATCCACTGACTGGAGAATCTTTCCCTGCATCAGACACTAATCTATTATTACCATCTAATTGATGTAGAGTGGGTCGCGGACAGTTACATGGCCAAGATGGATCAGAAAAGGCCCGGTCGACGACAGAAGTGATCCAGACCATCGAACCTTAAATCGGGCGTATCTTGTAATCCGGAATGAGTTATCTGACGTAAAATATATGATTTTGGGGTAGAACGAGCTACTGAAGCCAACCAACCCTGCTACGCCGGGTTACGCAGCCCGGAATTGCGAAAAACCCCTGGATCGATGGTTGTTTCCCCATTTTAATTTCGTTTTTACTATAAATAGTAAGTTTTAGTTTGATTATAACTCTTCATCCGTCGGGCTTTAGGAGTTGCGCCCAACGTGAAAAGAGCTTAGAATAATTAGGAGAACGGTTTGGTGAAGCCAAATAGGACACTTACTATTTTTGGCCGAAAACCTTGCGCACTAGTAGACATCACGACCGTCTATAAATAGTAAGTTTACTATTTATAGTAAGTCGCGGATTCTAAGAGTTTGAGTTGTAGTTTGATTCTAATTTCTTTCCCATTGCTTAGTACCCCCATTTAAAGGGTTGTGAACTCATTTTTATTCATCAATTAATCAATTTCGAATTTATTAGAATTTATTTCTATTTTCTGCTTTCTTTCCTCGTGGATTCGAGAAGTCTCTGTGAGGAGTCTAGAGAAGCTCCGTGGATTCGGAGTAGTTATCCTCATCACGCTCATCTCTGCGTCAATTGGTATCAGAGCGAGGATTCCCCTCGGGCCGATGGCAAACAACGAAGGTATGAATCAAAATCCTGTGGACGGTGATCCAGGGATTCGTTATCTTTCGGAAAGAATGGAAGCTTTCCACCGCGAGAGTCAGTTGACCATGCAAGGGCTGCAGGCAACTCTCGACCGTCTGGCGGATGCGCTACTTCCGCCCCGAGCCCTAGGCGGTGCTCCACCACCCATGGTTGCTGTACGACACAATCCCGATTTTCGTAGAGCACTACCAGTGGCAAACCGTAGGGCTACACCAGATGATTCAAGTTCCAGCGACGATGACCTTAATGAGGGTTTTGCTCGACGACCAATCCATGGAGGTGATCATCTAAATCGTGCTGAAAGAGACTATTGAGGTAAGGCTGAACTTCCTAGTTTTAACGGTTTATTACGTATAGAAGATTTTCTCGATTGGCTAGCCGAAGTAGAGAGATATTTTGATTACATGGACATGCCATATCATAAAAGGGTAAAATTGGTAGCGTTTAAATTAAAATCTGGTGCTTCTGCATGGTGGGAACAATTACAACTCTCACGAGCTCTCCAGAACAAGGCGCCCATCTCATCATGGCCACGGATGAGACGTCTTCTTCGATCTCAATTTCTCCCCAGTGATTATGAGCAGATATTATTCCAGCAATATCAAAATTAC
This sequence comes from Magnolia sinica, assembly GCF_029962835.1. Classification (NCBI taxonomy): domain Eukaryota; kingdom Viridiplantae; phylum Streptophyta; class Magnoliopsida; order Magnoliales; family Magnoliaceae; genus Magnolia; species Magnolia sinica. The sequence goes on along the minus strand of NC_080573.1, from coordinate 115,947,716 downwards.
AGGCAAGAAAATCGAACAGTCACAGATTACACTGAAGAATTTCAACGGCTGGCTACACGAAACGATCTATCAGAATCTGAGTCACAGAAGGTGGCACGATTTATAGGTGGGTTGCGACCGACAATTCAGGACCGAGTTCAGATGTACCCAGTCGGGACTGTGGATGAAGCAGTTCAATTGGCGGGTAGGGCAGAAACACAACTTGCAAGAGCTCCTGCTCGTCCATATCCTTCAACTCGACCCCCCATGGCGGGTCTCGTGCAGGATCCAGTGCTGCCACAAGGAAAAGACTCAGTACCTCAACTTCCTACAACCGCAAATCGTGATACGGGGAGTGGCTCATCTAGGCCTCAACGTGCAGCACCTACAACAGCGAGTCCGAGTAGGATTCCAAATCCTTATGCTCGGCCAAGGTCGAACAATTGTTACCGCTGTGGCCAACCAGGCCACTTATCAAACACTTGTCCTCAACGTCCCGCAGCACACTTGACTATAAACGAAGGGGGCACTGAAGATGAGGCTGCAGAAGAAGACCATCGCTTTGATGAACATGAACAAATCACTGAAGAAATAGCAGGTGGCGATGAAATGACGGGCGAGGATCGTGGCGAATTTCTAGTTGTGAGGCGATTGTTGTATGCCCCACGAAAGGAATTACATTCACAACGACACAATATATTTCGTACTCGGTGCACCGTCAATGGAAAGGTCTGTGATGTGATCATAGACAGTGGTAGTAGCGAGAACATCATCTCAAGAGTGATGGTGGACAAGTTGCGGCTACCAACGATGAAACATCCTTCCCCATACTCAATTGGCTGGATAAAAAAGGTGAATGAGACCAAGGTAACTGAACAATGCACTATCTCGTTTTCAATTGGAAAAAATTATAAAGATCAAATACTTTGTGACGTGGTCGATATGGAAGCTTGTCATATGTTACTCGGTCGACCCTGGCAGTCGGACCGTGATGCGACCCATCGGGGACGAGATAATGTTTACGTATTCGTCAAGGATAGTCGAAAAATAATCCTTGCCCCTATGGCACCAGAGAACCACCCTGAAGCCTCTAAAGTGGAGGAGAGTTCCCTCTTGACCATTCGGGATTTTATGGAAGAATTTAAGGAAACCGGCGAGGTATACGCTGTAGTGGTGAAGGGCGAGGAAGAGGAACCCTCAAACATCCCTCCAAGTTTAAGACTGTTGCTAAAAGAATTTAAAGAAGTCTGGCCTGAGGATTTACCTAATGGATTGCCCCCCATGAGGGACATCCAACATCACATAGACCTCGTCCCTGGGGCTAGCCTGCCCAATCACCCTGATTATCGGATGAGTCCGAAGGAGTGTGAGATACTTCAGGGGCAAGTGGAGGAATTAATCCGTAAGGGTCTCTTGAGAGAGAGCATGAGCTCATGTGCCGTACCAGCATTATTAACTCCAAAAAAAGATGGAAGCTGGCGAATGCGTGTCGACAGCCGAGCAATCAACAAAATTACCATCAAACATTGGTTCCCAATACCACGGTTGGACGACATGCTCGATATGTTAGAAGGGGCCAAGGTGTTCTCTAAACTAGATCTAAGGAGTGGGTACCATCAGATTCGTATTCGACCCGGTGATGAGTGGAAAACGGCATTCAAGACCAAGGAAGGGTTGTATGAGTGGCTGGTCATGCCCTTCGGCCTATCGAATGCACCAAGTACTTTTATGCGTTTGATGAATCAAGTTCTAAAACCGTTCACTGGCCGATTTGTGGTAGTATATTTTGATGACATATTGATATATAGCCAGGATGAGGCGGAGCACAAGAAACATCTCAGGCAGGTGCTACAGGTCCTACAACTTAACAAGTTGTACCTCAACTTGAAGAAGTGTAGTTTTTTAACTGACAGCCTATTGTTTATAGGATTTGTTGTAATGTCCACAGGCATTCGTGTGGACGATGAAAAGGTGCGAGCTATTAGGGAATGGCCGATCCCGACAAACATTCATGAGGTGAGGAGTTTTCACGGGTTGGCGACTTTCTATCGTCGATTTGTGCGAGATTTTAGCACCATAGTCGCGCTTATAACAGATTGCATGAAAAAAGGACCGTTCCAGTGGACCGATAAAGCTGATAAGAGCTTTCATAAGATCAAGCATCGTTTATCTACAACACCGGTCTTGGTGCTTCTTAATTTCGACAAATTGTTTGCGGTTGAGTATGACGCTTCATACGTCGGAATTGGAGGAGTATTATCACAGAAAGGCAGGCCGGTAGCCTTCTACAGCGAGAAGCTCAGCGAAGCCCGAAAGAAGTGGTTGACTTATGAGCTTGAGTTGTACGCAGTTGTTCAGGCGCTGCGACATTGGTGGCATTATCTGATTCAAAGAGAGTTTGTTTTGTATACTGACCATCAAGCATTAAAGTTTATTAATAGTCAGACTAACGTGAATCGTGTGCATGCTAGATGGGTTGTGTTTTTACAGGAATTCACATTCGTTTTGAAGCACAAGTCAGGGCAGCAGAACAAGGTGGCTGATGCACTTAGCCGTCATACATCACTACTAGTTACAATGAGCAACGAGGTAGTCTGCTTCGACTGTCTCAGGGAGCTGTATGCCGAGGATGAGGACTTCAAAGATTCTTGGATGAAGTGTCAAGAAGGTCACCCCAGTGACCTTCATATACAGGACGATTTTCTCTTCAAAGGGAATCGATTGTGCATCCCTCAAAGTTCTCTGAGGGAGCAGATTATTCAGGAGCTACATGGAGGTGGCCTTGGTGGACAACTGGGGCGAGACAAGACGCGAGCTCTTGTGGAAGAGCGGTATTACTGGCCGCAGTTAGTACGCGATGTAGGAAAAGCCGTACAACGTTGTCATGTTTGTCAGACCTCCAAGGGGCAATCTCAGAATACGGGCCTCTACACCCCGTTACCTGTGCCTAACGGTCCTTGGGAGGATTTATCAATGGATTTCGTACTTGGTCTCCCACGAACACAACGCGGCATGGATTCAGTGTTCGTGGTGGTAGATCGTTTCTCAAAGATGGGGCACTTTATCCCATGCAAGAAGACCCTCGATGCAACACACATGGCGAATTTATTTTTCAGGGAGGTCGTTCGGCTACACGGGGTCCCCAAGACCATTACTTCCAATCGTGACACGAAGTTCATTAGCCACTTTTGGCGGACTTTATGGAATCGATTCGATACACGACTTCAATTCAGCAGTGCTTACCACCCACAGACTGATGGGCAGACCGAAGTTGTGAATCGCACGTTGGGAAACCTCCTTCGCTGTATTTCAGGAGAAAAACTGAAGCAGTTGGATTTGGCCTTGTCTCAAGCAGAGTTTGCATTCAACAATATGGTGAACCGCTCGACAGGGAGATCACCGTTCCAGATTATTTACGGACGAGTGCCTCGCCACACACTTGACTTGGTCCCTCTGCCCAAGCACCCAGGCACGAGCATTGCAGCAAAACATATGGCAGACAAGATCATAGGCATCCATGCAGAAGTGCAGACCAAGCTACATGCCTCGAACGAGAAGTACAAGGAACAAGCGGACAAGCATCGGCGACAAAAAGTGTTCGAGGTAGGCGACCGCATTATGGTCCATTTGCGCAAAGAGAGATTTCCGACCGGGACGTACAACAAGTTGAAAAATAAGAAGATTGGACCGGTACCAATTATCCGAAAGATCAATGACAACGCTTATATTGTTGATCTCCCAGATGACATGGCAATCTCACGGACTTTCAATGTCACGGACCTAACCGAGTATCATGAACCAGAGCATGACGAGAACTCGAGGATGAATTCTTTTGAAGTGGAGGAGATTGATGTAGAGCGGGTCGCAGACAGTTACATGGCCAAGATGGATCAGAAAAGGCCCGGTCGATGACAGAAGTGATCCAGACCATCGAACCATTAATCGGGCGTATCTTGCAATCCGGAATGAGTTATCTGACGTAAAATATATGATTTTGGGGTAGAACGAGCTACTGAAGCCAACCAACCCCGCTATGCCAGGTTGCGCAGCCTAGAATTGCGAAAAACCCCTGGATCGATGGTCGTTTTCCCGTTTTAATTTCGTTTTTATTATAAATAGTAAGTTTTAGTTTGATTATAACTCTTCATCCGTCGGGCTTTAGGAGTTGCGCCCAACGTGAAAAGAGCTTAGAATAATTAGGAGAACGGTTTGGTGAAGCCAAATAGGACACTTACTATTTTTGGCCGAAAACCTTGCACACTAGTAGACATCACGACCGTCTATAAATAGTAAGTTTACTATTTATAGTAAGTCGCGGATTCTAAGAGTTTGAGTTGTAGTTTGATTCTAATTTCTTTCCCATTGCTTAGTACCCCTATTTAAAGGGTTGTGAACTCGTTTTTATTCATCAATTAATCAATTTCGAATTTATTAGAATTTATTTCTATTTTCTGCTTTCTTTCCTCGTGGATTCGAGAAGTCTCTGTGAGGAGTCCAGAGAAGCTCTGTGGATTCGGAGTAGTTATCCTCATCACGTTCATCTCTGCGTCACTAATTAGATTGGATAATCATTTAAATTATGAACCGAGCTTGTAGCTTTTGGTTTAGAGAAGTTGTATTTATTAAGTACATGCGAGTATAGCTATATCTAGCTATCCGTTATCTCGGTTCCTCTGAAGGCAGCCTAGGTCATGCTATTCCTCATTGGACAAAAACCATGTTTGAAATTTGAGACGCAACTGCTGGAAGCCTAGGTCATGCTATTCCTAAGATGATACTTGTATAGGACAAATATACCATGAGAACGGCAGGACCCACCTTGAAGCTCACTAGGTATGAAACTCTGATGGATACACTCATCAGTGGGCTACGCATATCGTAAGGTAAACACTAGGTTGGTGACACACTGATCCATAGCTCAAGTGGTATATTGAGTGAAAGATACCTCGTTTCAACAACGAGGGCTTGGTATCGATCCTTAGTGGGGGTGGCTAGTCGTGTAGTGTGAACTAACAGTGGGGTGTACTAACAAGCTAACCAAAAAAAAAAAAAACAATCGGTAGCTTCCAAAGCTATCCCCCACCTGATGTGATGAGTTGATTTTGGAAGCGGATTGCATACAGTAAACTCTGTGGGCCCCACCATCATTCATGCATTTTATCAATTCCGTCCATCCGTTTTATCATATAATTATTTTAGGGCTTTAAACAAAAAATTAATCACATCCAAAGCTCAAGTGGACTGCACCACTTGAAACAACCTGAATTGAAGTCTACCATTGAAAAGTTCTTGGGGGGCCATAAAACAGCACCACTTGAAACAACCTGAATTGAAGTCTACCATTGAAAAGTTCTTGGGGGGCCACAAAAGTTTTAGATTAAGATGATATTTGTGTTTTCCCTTTATCCATGTCTGTGTGATCTCATAAACAGTTTGGATGACAAATAAACAACACTGGGTAGAAATCAATACTTACACTGTTTCCTTTGGTATGGTCTACTTGAGATTTTGATATACTTCAATTTTGGGCTCAACCGTAAAATGATCCGCAAAAACGGATGGGCGGCGTGGATAAACCAGGTGAATTCGCAGTGGGCCCAACCGAGTTTAATTACTCAGTACGATAATCCGATTTCGTGGATTTCCTTTTTCCATGTGATCTTTAAGTCGGTTGTACCGTTTGCATGGTGCATCGTACGGATTTCCTACAAAAGCAGCACGGTTGGTAGGCACTACAAAATATAAGTTTGGAAGGATTGTATTTAGGGCCTTTTTACCTGGCTGGCACAGACGTCAATCCAACAGCCTAGACCTGAGAATCTTATTAGAATTGTTGTTTATCTTCCTTTGATACATGTTATTCCACATGAGTTTTTTTTTTTTTTTTTTCTTTTCACACACGCACACACACCACCACATACTCACGCCATGGTGGGATTTCACCACCGATATATATATATATATATATATATATATATATATATATATATGGGAAAAGGTACTATGCGCTCGACCTCACGAGTCCGTCCCATGAGGTCGAGCTGTGTGGGCCACACCGTGATGCGTTTCGGACATCTACCCCATCAGTCAGATGCACCATTCCATCGTGGGCGTAGGTCTCAAAAATCATGTCAATCTGTGACTTGTGTGGCCACACCGCATACAGAAGTGGAGAGGGGCTGTGCACCATTAAAACATTCATAATCATTTTTTGGGCCCACCGAGATGTGGTTTGCAAATCCAGCCCATCCATTATGTGTGTCCTACTTGGATGAGGGTTCAGACCAAGTTTCAGACGCATGCAAATTTCAGGTGGGCCCCACCAAGTGCTTTTATATGTTTTAGGCATGTCTTCACATGCTTTTAGATGGTATGGCCCACCCGAGTTCCGTATACACGGCTGATTTTTGGGATATCCCATATATATATATATATGAATGCTCTCTTGTTCACATGTGTACATGGGTACAATCCACGTGATGCGGCACCCCTTGAAACCTTATAAGCCCAATTTTTAGCCTGATCCAAAACTTTAGTGGGCCATAGTTTTCGATCAGGCTGAAAGTTGGGCTCGTGAGGTTTCAAGGGATGCCGCATTATGTTGACCGTTCGGATTCTGTCCCCATGACACGTGTGCAAAGGTAAACACGGATGCTCATGTAAGAAGGTGCACATGTAAGCATTCCTCTCTCTCTCTCTCTCTCTCTCTCTCTATATATATATATATATATATATATCAAGTAAGGTAAGATTTTAATAAATGTACATGAATCCAACCACAGAGCTATCCTTAGTGTGTACAACTGTGTATCCTATACTCTAATAGGTAAGTATGGGCGGCCCATTTGAGTACAAAGAATCCTTGTGGAGGAATTGATATGCTTAATGGTTATATTTTAATTTTCTACACTTTATAAGATTTCTTAATTCCTAATTTTGAATACTATTTATTTTGTAAGAGGAGTTCTCAAATTCTTTAAATTATGGTTATTTTGTATCTTGTGTAAGAAAATTATAATTGTAAATAAAGCTAATAATTATCTTGTGGAATCTATGATTTACTACGCAATCTAGACAAAAGAAATATAATAGTTCTCAAAATAAATTATCTTTGCACATGATTCTGTTTATGAAAATTGACCTTTCATTTAAGAATTTTATTTTATTTTGTTTATCCTCTTTTTGAGAAATTTCTTTTATTTTATTTGCTTTTTTATTTTTCCAAGCACTGGATGTTCTGCAATTTCAAGAAGTCCAACTGTATACATTACTTCCTTCCTGTACAACCTGCATGGCTGTCATTGCCCTTGAAAATAAAAACCTAATACTAAAGAAGAGGTACTTGATACTCTGGTAGAGGACTACGCTTGGTATGCATATACTTAAGAGATTCTATAAGTGGCATACATTAACTCAAATTAATATGACTAAATTGTGGAACACACTGTTGCTGAATCACAGTTTGGTTGAACAATCCTGTCCTTTGATTCAAGAAAACATTTTTAGAATATTTTTCAATTTTAACTGTCCAATAAATGACTAGCAATCTAATAATCAAATAATCCAAAAAGTGCAATTTTTGTTTCATGATACATGTAAAGTGGGATCCAATTTGGACATTTTAATTAGAATTACTTACATGCCTTAAATACAATTTCTCAGAAAAATACAATTTCTCAGAAAAATTTCAGCACCTGTGTATCATCCATCCCATTCTACCAAAGTATCCATGTTTTTCTAATGCTTTAAAACTAAAACAAAAAACAAGTACTAAGCTATATTATTGTTTACACTCATTTTCGGTACACTGACATGGATAAATAAAAAGTCGATTGCCACGTGTTGACAGTATGGGTTCAATGCTGGTAAAATTGTACTTGCACTCGAAAATATCTTTTGCCGATATTCCTTCAACGATACAAATTCCGTTATTAATATGGTGACACGGAATCATACATATACCTTTAGAAAATTGAAATGACGAATGCAACGTAGCTGTCATTAGCGTGCCATTTTAATGAGGCGGCATATCCAACAAACACCTACCGAGGAAAAGAATGCTGTCACAGTTCTGGCTATGATACATAGTAAGATCGTCTCTTGCAGTCCTTCTAAAATGGGAGATCTTCTTTCTTCGGCTTGTGCGTGTCTGAAAAGTCTAATCGTTGGGTGGTGTATCATGGAAATATTGTATCGGGAGCCTCTGCACTGGTTGAAATAGTTCGAGAGGTGCGAGTTAGCTTAAAGAAAGCAATGATGTCTGTGCCTCATCCCAACGTCGGATTGTTTCTGTAATCATTTCAAATCGCTATCCGATTAGGCATAGAGTTCCAAATAGTTTGTTATTCAATTATTTCCTGCATCTGTTCATTATAAGTTTCACCAATTCTTACCACATTAATGTGGGATCTAATCTAGATGCGGAATAGGCCCACGGATCTGTCTGTGCATGGGACATGGCGATCAGGGGTCGGATAGCTTACCTAGCTGAGACGCCGCCATGGAAGCCGGATAAGAATACCAGAATACCTGTAGAACTTAGGATCTTCCTCTCCTTCACACCCTTTCTGCAAATCAGTAGATGGGACTCGAATTTCTGCTGTGGTGTAGGATTGGGGACCCAGCTCTCTTTTATAGAGTCTGTGGAGAGGGAGTTTGAAACCCATCACAACTCTCTCTCCCATGCTCCACGTTGTAGCATCCTAGTTCAACTCAAACTGTTGTCTGCGTAAGACAGCTATAGCATTCCAGCCCTAGTACGCAGAGCTACGCAAATAGATTGCGCAGCGCATCACCTGAAGTGGGGCCCACTGGTCTACTCAATCTCCAGTCCAACTGTATAACAATCCAGACCGTTGATCAGTGAGGCCCACTAAATAGAGTTCTTACATTCTCCCACTTGGGCCTCATTGAGCAACGTCAATGATAGTCATATATATAATAATTTTGTAAACAAGTTTTGATATTTTAAGAAAATATCTAAATGGTTAACCAATGAAAACAGTTGGACAATATGAGTAATGCTATTCAATCTGGTCCATCAAAACAGTCAGTATCGAAACGCGGTAGTCATCACAACATTTAATTTAGGCGAAGTGAGTCTAAGCGCGATTACAAATACTTTCAATCTTAACGACATAGATCACGAACTAGGAAATGTGGTATAAGGATTACACACTTTAGTGTGATAATATGTGCCTATCCTTAAGAGGTCCTGAAGCTTTTCCATGTCTCCAACGAGACACAACTGTAGTTCAACTTATTCAAAATTTGCGCATATATATAAATAAGCAGAAATAAATCTTTATATCAAAATCATCCAAACAAACTGTATAAAATGAGATCTCTAAGTGTCTGTGAAAATCAAAGTACGCTCAACTCCCACTAACTGAAAACATCTGTGGGATCAATGACTCCCATGGATGTTACATGCTCCTGAAATGGCGTGATAGGGAGTCCTTTAGTGAGCGGATCTGCAATCATCTGCTTGGTGCCGATGAATTCCACGGACACTTGATGATTCTGAACCCTTTCCTTTACAATAAGATACTTGATGTTGATATGCCTCGACCTTGATGAATGCTTGTTGTTACTAGAGAAGGAAATAGCAGCCGAATTATCGCAAAATATTCTCAACGGTTTCGGGATATGCTCCAGTACCCGCAAACCTGAGAAGAAACTCTATAACCATAGTGCCTGATTAGATGCCTCATGGCAAGCAATAAATTCAGCTTCCATAGTGGATGAGGCTGTGGTAGATTGTTTCACACTTTGACACAGTTCCTCCCACCATCATGAAGATGTATCCTGAAGTAGACTTCTTAGTATCGACGCAGCCTGCGAAGTCTGCATCTGAATATCCGATCAACTCTAACTGATTAGACCTTCTGTATGTGAGTCCGAAGTCTTTTGTTCTCTGAAGATACCGTAATACTTTCTTTGCAGCTATCCAATGTTGCATTCTTGGATTAGATAGATATCTTCCCAACATTCCAGTGACAAAGGCAATGTCCGGTCGCGTACAGACTTGAGCATACATGATGCTCCCTACTACTGATGCGTACGAAAATTTGTTCATTCGATTCTTTTCTAAATCATTCTTTGGACACTGAAATAAACCAAATTTGTCGCCCTTCACAATGGGGGACTTTCCTGAAGCACAATTTTGCATGCCATACCTTTCAAGTACCCTAGCAATATAGGTCCTCTGTGACAAGCTAAGCAGTCCAAGTGTTCTGTCACGGCGAATCTCAATGCCAATGACGTAAGAAGCTTCACCAAGGTCTTTCATTTCAAACTTTTGACATAAAAATTTCTTGGTGTCGCTCAACATCCTGGTATCACTGCTAGCTAACAGAATGTCATCAACATACAAAATCATCATAACGAACTTACTCCCACTGGTTTTAATGTAGATGCATTCATCTGCAGTGTTTTCTACAAAGCCATATGAAGAAATTACTTCATGAAACTTAAGGTACCACTGTCGCGATGCCTGTTTCAACCCATAGATGGACTTCTTAAGTTTGCAAACCAAATGTTCTACGCCAGTAGCTACAAAACCTTCGGGCTGTAACATGTACACATTCTCATTTAGATCCCCATTGAGAAATGCAGTCTTTACATCCATCTGATATAACTCTAAATCCATATGAGCTACAAGAGCCATTATGATCCTGAATGAGTCTTTCTTTGATACTGGTGAGAAAGTCTCCTTAAAGTCAATGCCCTCACGTTGGTTAAAACCCTTGGCAACAAGTCTGGCTTTATATCGTTCGACATTACCTTTAGAGTCCCGTTTGGTTTTAAATATCCATTTACAACCAATCGGCCTTATTCCAGTGGGTAACTTTACAAGATCCCATACTTTATTGTCCTGCATGGATTTCAACTCATCTTCCATGGCATTAAACCAACGAGAAGGATCAGCACTTTGTTTGACTTGTGTAAAAGATTCAGGATCCTTTTCCACCTCTATGTCAAAGTCGTGTTCCTGTAAGTATACGATGTAATCGTCTCGATTTACGAGCCTTCTCTCTCTTTCAGATCTTCTTAATGGTTCAGCTTGTTGGGTCTGATCTTGATTTTCCTCATCAGTGGTTTGTATATGAGGTTCTACGTGGTGCTTTGCAGTGACTGCAGAATCAACTGCATCATTAATGTCCACGTGATCTGGATTGACTATGACAGGAGTCACAGTCCTTTGTTCCTCAAATACAAAATTTCTTATGTTCGTGCTCCCACTATTTTCAGTGTCCTCAATGAATCTGGCATTCCCAGTCTCAACAATTCTGATGGAGTGGGAAGGACAGTAGAATCGATAGCCTTTTGATCTTTCTGGGTATCCAATGAAGAAACAACTTATGGTTCTAGGATCAAGCTTTTTTTCATGCGGGTTATAAATTTTGGCCTCAGCAGAACAACCCCAAACATGTAGATATCGGAGACTTGATTTTCTCCCATTCCACAACTCAAAAGGAGTTTTGCTTACTGCTTTGCTGGGAACCCTGTTTAATATATGAACTGCGGTTTTAATCGCATCACCCTACAGAGATTCTGGTAATGTTGAATTGCTGACCATACTTCGCACTATATCCATAAGGGTGCGATTACGTCTCTCAGCAACTCCATTCTGCTCTGGAGTACCAGGCATAGTGTACTGAGCAACAATGCCACAATCCTGTAGGTATTTAGCGAATGGCCCTGGATTGCGTCTTGATTCGTCATATCTGCAATAGTATTCACCACCACGGTCAGATCTGACAACTTTAATTCTCTTATCGAGTTGATTTTCAACCTCGGCTTTATAGATTTTAAAAGCATCCAGGGCATCTGATTTCTCACTGATAAGGTATAGGTACCCAAAGCGAGAGTAGTCATCTATAAAGGTAATGAAATATTTGTGGCCACTCCATGAGGCTGTAGGGAATGGTCCACAGATATCTGTATGTATAACCTCTAATAGATCTACACTCCTGGTTGCACCTTTCTTTCTCGTTCTAGTCTGTTTCCCTTTTATGCAATCAATGCATACTTTATAGTCAGAGAAGTCTAGAGAATGCAAAATTCCTTCTCGCACAAGCCTGTCTAATCTCTCACGAGATATATGGCATAGCCACCTGTGCCACAACATGGAGGAATTCTCATAGTCTAGTCTTCGCTTGGATCCCACTACATTTCCATGCAAGGTATTAATATTATAGACGTGAGAGGCAATCAAGTCTAACTGGTATAAGTTGTTTACTAAAGAGCCGGTTCCAACTTTAATCGAATTAAAGTAAATACTAAAACTTTTATTTCTAAAGTGGAACGAATATCCCAACTTATCCAAACAGGAAATTGAAACTAAATTGCGCCTTATAGACGGCACACAGAATGTATTTACTAAATTCAAAAAATGACCAGTCTTCAACTTAAGCTTATAGACTCCTATTGCCTCCACGTCAACTTTAACACCATTGCCTACGTATACTGAGCGCTCCGCATCAGTTGGTGGCCTGACCTGTAGTAATTCCTGCATAGAAGTGCATATGTGAATAGTAGTTCCTGAATCTATCCACCAGGAATCTACTGACACATCGGTCAGATTAGATTCAAAACAGACAAGAACAGAATGATTACCTTTCTTTATGAGCCAATCCTTAAAACCTTCGCAGTCTTTCTTTAGATGACCCGTCTTTTTACAAAAGTAGCACGGCTTGCCTTTTACCCTTTTACGTTTAGATCCATTTCCAGATTGATTCTCATGGTTTCCAGATGGAGGACCAGAGAATCCATTATTAGAACCTTGTTTCCTCTTCCTTCTATTTTTATTCCCTTGCCCATGTCCTTGTCCTGAAGTCACCATATTAACATTTTGAACCTTTATCATCTGTCTGATCCTGTCTTCTTCTTGGACGCACTGAGTGATGAGTTCATCCAATGTCCACATGTCCTTCAGAGTGTTATAGTTTACCAGGAACGTGCCGAATTGGGGAGGTAGGTTGTTCATGATCAAATGAACCAGTTGATCATCAGTGAGTACAAGCCCTAGAGCACGGATCTTAGATACAACTTCGATCTGCTCTACAATGTATTCACGGATGTTGCCTTTTCCATCGTAGGACGAGCGAGTCAATTTATTCAGAAGAATGCTTATAGCTTTATTCGATTTCTTGAATCGTTTTCCCATTTCGATTAGGAAAACTTTAGCCTTATCTGTTTCAGGCATGACACCCTTCATCGATTCGAAATTGAATATTTAATGACTTTCGGCATGTATCATTTGATCTAAACCATGCAACCCATCTATTATATTCACTCGGTGGCATTATCGGATGGCTTTGGCGGTTCGGTGTTATCGTGGCAAGATCTAATTGAAGAGAGCTAGGACAACTTCAATGGCGTTCTTCCATTGAGTATAATTAGATCCATTTAAGGCAGGGACTTGATGCGTATTAGTTGGAATTGAGACTGAAATATAAGAGATACACATATACTCACATTAGTTCATTATTTCACAAAGCAATTTAGTAAACAAAATATCAGGCAAAGATAACTGATTCAGTTGCTAAGGGAGGCATTGACTGAATCATCCAAGATGAAGATGGGCCCAACCATCACATCTTAGTGAGAATCTGTTACACCATCATCATTCCTCCTGTGGGAGGTAATAACAACATGTTAGTGATTCTCCTGAACATAAAGCTAAGTGATGTAAGTCATATAAATTTGAAACACTCAACACCTATGGGTGAGATGAGTCTTTCAATTTTACATTACCAGCACCATTTACTTCACCCGTTCACTTGACTGCCAAACGGTAATCGTCTGTGTTTTCGTTACCGTACGCATGAAAACGTGAACGCAACTGTATGCAATCTTTCTAATCCAATGTTATAAGTCTGTACTTGTAAAGTTTTCATTGATTGAGATCACTATGGTGGCTAACACAACCAAATTCAAAACTACAAATATAGACTTTAAGATTGCTATTATAATCCTGCCTCTCTATGAATTATATCTTAATAGTCTGATGCGGTTCATAAGTTAGTTGATTTTGACCTTTTGAAAATCCTTAAAGTGAAATAGGTTTCACATCTTATATTCCAACGGTCCATATCAATACTTAAAGATGGGTGATGGGCCAACTATAGGGCCGAATCAAAGCTATTATTTGATCTGTACTAGTTCAAATGAGCGAAACTAAATCATGCTACTGTCATTCAAATGATAGATGGACTATATATCCTGATGGGCAGATTTATGTATGGTTGTTCATTAGTTGAACAGATCAACTCAAAGTCTAATTATAGATGGAAGTCCATGATTAAATAGACAGCCCATATCAAAATAGACAGCTCATAACTTCTTGAATGTGACAGGCTAAATGCTCGTGATTGAACACGTAGATGGTTCATACCAAATAAAACTTAATGTTACTGTGTGAACCAGACACTAGGATTAATGGGCCTAGAACAATATCAGGGCCCATCAATCAATAGTCCGTAACCAGGAAGCTCCAGTTCGGGTCCTATATTGCAGACCCGACTATTATAATCTCAACAGCCCCCTAGACTCTTCTCGAGGCCATCTCCGAAATTTTCTCACCGTAAGAGAGAGAGAGAGAGAGATCGAGAGATAGAACGAGAGAGAGAGATCGAGAGATAGAACGAGAGAGCCGATCAGCGGCTGAAACCCAAAATCGCGAAAAAATATTCGATTTCAACTCATCGCATGCGGCTAACGAAGAGAGGGAGATGAAATCCCAGCTGCCGCAGATGAATCAGTGGTTGAGGATCGTCCGACCGCCTCCATCAACCACGGAGATCATCTCCTGCCTGGATCTAAGAAGAGATGAAGACTCTTCAATCTCGGCTCTCGCTGTCTGCCTGGAGCGAAGACGCCGCATTGCATCAGAAGCAGCGGACATGGTCGAATGCCATCACCGTCGTCTGCAATTTCTGTTCTCGATGATGACGGACGACACTCACAAATTGCAGGTAGATCATGGTGAAGTTCTTATGGGTTTGAAGTCCCCAATATGGATTTTGGGATTAAAATCCCTAATTTCACCGATTTGGAATTGGAATCCCTAATTAGCCAGATTTTAGGGTTTCGAAAAATCCTAATTTCCTTGATTTAGGGTTTTCGAGATCTGGATCCCCAATATTCAGATTTGAGATTTTGAAATCCCTAATTGACTGGATGAGATTTCGAAATCCCTAATTACCTGGATTTGGGGCTAATTTGGATTTCCCCTAATTACCGATCTGAGATTCGAAAGTCTAAATCCCTAAAAGGAAGTTGAATCTGAAATTCCCAAATAGGGATTCTGGTTTTCGAAATCTCTAATTAATTGCCGTATACAGGGTTCGAAATCCCTAATTTTGTATTTCGGATTCAGAGATTTGAAAATCCCTGATGCTGATCTGATATGGGATCCAAATTAGAAAGCCCTAATTGCTGTATGGGTTTTGAATTTGAAAGCCCTAATTGTCGAATTTGATCATCCATTCCTATGCACATTGGCTCTGATACCAACTGTGGGATCTAATTTAGATGCGGAATAGGCCCATGGATTTGTCTGTGCATGGGACATGGCGATCAGGGGTCGGATAGCTTACCTAGCTGAGACGCCGCCATGGAAGCCGGATAAGAATACCAGAATACCTGTAGAACTTAGGATCTTCCTCTCCTTCACACCCTTTCTGCAAATCAGTAGATGGGACTCGAATTTCTGCTGTGGTGTAGGATTGGGGACCCAGCTCTCTTTTATAGAGTCTATGGAGAGGGAGTTTGAAACCCATCACAACTCCCTCCCATGCTCCACGTTGTAGCATCCTAGTTCAACTCAAACTGCTGTCTGCATAAGACAGCTATAGCATTCCAGCCCTAGTACGCAGAGCTGCGCAAATAGATTGCGCAGCGCATCACCTGAAGTGGGGCCCACTGGTCTACTCAATCATCCAGTCCAACTGTATAACAATCCAGTCCGTTGATCAGTGAGGCCCACTAAATAGAGTTCTTACAATTAAAGGATTGAAATCTAAATTACTTCCCCCATCCTTTTGTTTCTAGTTTTTACCCACATTTCCACACTTAAGATCTTTTCAATCCTAGTCACTTCAAATCTTTAGCTGTAATTTGGCACATGTACATGTAAATGAGAATCCTCAATGAGTGGTCCCAAGAAAAAAAATTCTAGAGAAAACCATGATGCGAGAGAGACAAACGGACCCAAATGATGTTTTTAGCAGGCCATGTTTGGATGTTCCTAGTGCTAAAGGCAAACGTAACTGGCTAGCTTCATAATTCAAGGAAATATGTTGAGACTTGGGAGCTTTCCCAACACATTTCAGCTGTGATTTTGGAAAACAAATAGGAAAATCGGAGCCCGTTAAATGCGGATTTCGTTTTCCGTTCTGCCCAAACTGCAGAAAACTGTCACCAACCTTTGATATGGTGCATGATACATTCAAATGCAACCTTAATCCAATAGACTCATTTTACTTGCTAGCTTTAGTTTTCCTTCATTTTCATTTGTGGTTTACAACTCACTATCACATGCTTTTTAACATGGTGGGCCCACCCACTGAATGGACTAGCTTGATTTCAGGGCCGGAACATCTTCAACGTCAGACCAACCTAATTGAAGTCTTTGGCATTACACCTGTTTGCCCCATTAGCACATGTGGTGGCGTGTAGATGATATGTGTTATGGATGGGTGTGAGCTTAACAAACCTCTCTATTATAAGTGTTTACAAACATTTCTGGAATAAACTTAACATACAAAATGTGGGGTCCACCGTGATGTTTGAATGGTATCCGATCCAATCCATCCATCATTTGTGCACCCTATAATTAAACCTGGCACCCAAAAATCAGGCCTATCCAATACTCAGGTGGGCCACACCACAAGAACAGTTTGGGATGGGGAGACTGACCATTAAATATATTTCAGGTTTTATGTCGGCCCAGTTTGTTTTGTATATTTCATCTAATCCATTCAGAAGATGCATCTGATTATCATGAATGCATACCCAAAAAGATAGGTCATTCAATAACTTTAGTGGACCACAACACGTGATTTTAGAGGTTTTAGGCATGATTTTACATGGCGTGGCTCACCTTAGTTTTGGATATGGTGAGTTCCGTGAAACCAAGGAGACTATGAGAGATTCATATATTAATGGATGCATGGGATGTCATTAAAAAAATCACAGTGGGCCCCACTTGTCAATTTGTACATTATGCTTAACATAGAAATATTTTTCTTAGGGGTGGCAACGGGCAAGGCAGTGCTGGTGGGAGTTGGTGAGTCGGCCTAGGTAGCCCGGACGTAGCCTCATAAGCCCTGCTCCTTTAACCTTATAGAACCGGGCTATCCAGGCTCAACCTTGTAAGGGAAATAGCAACACCATTGAAGGTTTGAAACATAATTAAATCCAAGAAATATTTTGTGATTTCTATCTGTCATTAGCTTTATCATATAAATGATTTTGGTAAAAACACGATTCTCTGAGAGTTGCCTATGGCATAACGTACATATGATAGTTGAATACCGTGTCTTAAAATCATTCGTCCTTTTGGAGAATAGTGACCCACTTCAACAACTTGGCCTTTTCTAGTGTATTAACAAGGGATATTTAAACTAGTGATTGGATGCTTAGGGATCGTTTGGCACCATGGATTTGGGGGGGGGGGGGGGGGGAGGGGTTGTTTCAAATCCAAGGTGAGACCTTGGATTACATCTAAAATTATTCCCATATTTGCATGTTATCACTAGACTATTAATCTATTGGACACATGGCCCACTAATGATATCCTAAAATAATTAGATTATCAATTGCATCACTATAATTACTTTAAAACGATGATCAGCACCGTCCAAACATTGTCCATGTAAATCAATGGTTAAAAATCATTGGTTAGTCACTCGGGCATGATCTTGTGCTTGTGGTCCATTCGAGACTTAGAATTTCATCATTTTTTAGCAAAGTATATATTTCAACTGGCTTATTACAACCATTGTATCAAAAATTACATAAGTTCACTAATTAGAGATATTAAAGTTGATTTAGTAATTAAATTCAAACCCTTGCAAATATACTATGAATAACTACTTTTGGATTAAAGTTGATTCTCAATCCCTAGCCAAACACAACAAGAGGATTTCAAATCCAAGGGGTTTCAAATCCACACTCCCAAACAGGCCCTTAGGATATTCCCATCGGATGGACAAGTACAAGTGTGCTCCCCTTGATGGTTCAAATCACTTATCCCAACTTTTCTAGCTAGTTGAATAAATGTGGACCATCCATTTCTTAGTCATTAATCAAATGGTTACTATTATATGGTTGAATTAATTTTTTCGCGGGATGGGCAATCAAATTTGTGTCCCACGTGATGGAAGGTCACAATTGAACCTTTTATGGTATAATCAAATATGGGTGGATGTTGGTTGGTTCATATCAATGGTTTGAACATTTATCTATATGGTCAATCTAACGGTGGATGGTCCATTATATATGCCGTTCATCGGCGACTGTGGATGTGCAATCTAAGTGATTATTGAGAAAATGGCCGTCACATAAAATGCGGGGCTAAAATGGCGAAAACAATGCGAAAAATCAAATTACAAAATAGAATTTAGACATTTCCCAAGAACAATGCGTTGCGAGCCAAACAAAGTCTAGCTATTTCGAGAAACATTAACTAGTAGAGAGTTTTTCATCAGAAAAGATTAGAGAAATTAGGAAATTATTCAAAGCTTTTCCAATTTCTAGCTGAACTTAATAATTTTGTCTGCTTTATAATAAATTAGCATATCTACCAAACAACGGTATAAGATCTGTGCTTCTTTCCCGTTGGATGATGATGGAGGCCTCACATCCAATGGTTTTTGTGTCCTTTGGCTCATGGCAAATTGGCACTAATTCGGATAAACCAAGCATATGTAGAAATGGAGGTTTGCTAAGTCCGACATGCGTGTCTCTTGTCAACAACCAATCAGACACGCCAATGTACATGCACTGTCAAGCTTTTCCATCAGGCAGGGCACGATGAACAAAGAAACGGATTGCTAAAACAATTTCTACCTATCTATTTGTTTTCTTTACTTGGGCCTATATTATGAGTGTTTGGCTGCATTTAGATGTCCAATCAAGTCTTTAAAGGAAAATTAACATCCGTTTGGATGAACCCTCAAAAGGGTTTTTGATGCCTAAACTCTATTTTAAACCCAACTCCAGTATGTACATATTGTGTATTTGGATGTATTTGCACAACCCTATCTGATTACTTACTTTTCACTCACTTTTCAGGAGCTAAATGTTGTTGATGTCTCAAATCTTTCAGCAATAGGGTCTGTCAATGCCATTGATAGACCATTCGATTCCATCGACGGTTGCTCATGCCATCGACAACTACTCGATGCCATCGAGAAAATTCGAAAATATCATGTTGGTTGTTGGACACTTTGTGGTGTCCTACTCAATGACATTGAAGGGGTTCTATGCCATCAAAGTCCTATTGTAGTTGCCATCAGAAAAATCCAAAAAATCTATGTTTTCTCGATGGAACAATTTGGCGATTCCTTGATGCCATCAACAGACTATCGATGCCACCGAATTGCTATGGAAGGTGCCATCGAGAGTATACGCAGAATCGTGTAAGTGCGGAATTTGTTTTCTATTTCAATTATGATTTTCATAGAGGCTGTATATATGGGTGTAATCGGGAATATGGAGAATCTCAGAGCTTTCTAATTCTCTTTTAGGGTTTCAAGGGTGTAGCTTGGGTGATTTGAGGCTTTTTCGAATAAAGTAATCTCTATCTTTTGTAATTTCTACTTTTATAGTGCATATTTGTTACTTAGGGTGATTTTTTTTATTCCTCTCCTCACACACCTCACATGGGCAATCAAACCCATGATATCAATATTGAAACACACAAATGAATGGTTATGATCACGATCCTGATCAGGTCATAATTTCATATGGGTAGATGACGAAAGCATGGGATTGGTCCTCTTATCATCTTTACAGGCATCACGTGCCATTTATAATAATGAAGAGAGATGAAATTTCATGATATTTAGTGCAACCAAACGCATTCTCACCTAAATTCCTAGTAGCTTAAATTGGGTTGCGGGTTGCTATCTAAATTCCTAGTAGCTTAATTTGGGTTGGCTGCTATTCTACATGCCTCTACTAAAAATCATGACCGTCGTCCAAGACAAAATGAAATCCTTAGTTATCAAATGCTGCTAAACCATGCAATATATAAGTACATGAGAAAGGGTTCTGGGATAGAGAATTCCTGTTCATGTGATTAGGGTGAGGTTAGATCATAAACCACACCATAAGAAGTTTGCTAAAATACGATGTCCAGGATACCACGGGCCATGTTCTGTGATCCAAACGGTTCATGAGATAACAAATTGACGGTGGTTGCTTCAAAAGTCTTCTAAATTGGAAGGTCCTAAACTTTTGACAAGCGGACCACTGGACTAGACGGTCAATGTTCAAAGGAAAATAGCTGGACAATTGAAGGGTTGATATATTACTATTTGAGTTTTCAAGTATCCCTCATCCATGGTGGGCCCATTATATAAACAGTTTGGAGATCACCCAAACATGACCCAATATCCAACAGCTGTACCCCAGAACTGCCCAAGATCAATGAATAGGTTTACTACATGAATGCCCTGGCCTGAAAATCCTGTTGGTCTACATATCAGGTAGATCATGCAAGAGGTCTCATGTAGACTATATCTAACTTTGTTCTGAACATTGATTTTCTCACATCATGAGTGTCACCATCGAGTGGACCGGCCTAATATGTTTATCAAAGTAAGTTTACAGTAGGCCCCACATGATGAATTGGCTCTAATCCAACATGCATGCATGTTTGCACATTATTGCAGATGATAGTGATGGTAGCAATCATATTCATTCAGCATACGTTTCTTTGCACCAGTATGGAGTACACATCATGGCTGGTTTCAATCATTAACATGTGGCCCCAGTGAGCAGCGACCATGCCATGGACCAAAAATATTATTGGTCCGCTGATCATGGAAGCGAAACTTAATTACATCATAAAAGAATTACTAGTTAACAAAAGAAGTCCAACAATCCAAATTCAGGACATGTGTGGCTGGCTTGATGAGCATACAATACCAATGTTTGATACATGGAATGTTGGCAATGCATGCTACCTAATAAATGGCCTAAATTCGTGACATTTGCACCTTTCATCCAGATCTTTAAGGCATGTTTTGCACTTTCACAAAAAGGCGCACTGATAGTTCTCTAAGTTCAATTATTTTTAGAGTTGATGCCTGAGCGGGAGGGTCCTCAATGTGAGGGGATGGTTACTGAGGAGATGTGTCAAATATTCAACATTCAACATCATGATACATTTTTGAGATTTGGGTCATTCACTAAGATGGTCTCCTAATCAAGTAGGACCAACTGATACAAGAAAAAAAGGGCCAGTACCTCTTTCTAGACCTTATGAGTAAACTGATTTTACAAATGATTCACGTATACCAAATTTCATTCATATGCATGAGAAATATATTCACTTGCTTATTCATCTGATTATGTTTGTGTGGGTATAGGGTGTTGTGTATATTCCATTCAAATGACTCATTAGTGGTCATTGGGTTGATGGTAAACTATTGTAATCGATGATAAATGAATGCACATGGGCAAAAAGAGTTGTTTGATAGATGATATATAGTAGTAATTGAAATCAATGTAAAATGGAATGCAACAAAATTCATTATGTAAATTAGAATTCTATCTGAAGGCAGAGAATTGGATGCAAATGCTGGAAATGGTCGGATGTTTATAAGTGAGTCCACTTTTATGGCCTAAACGAGGATCAAATATTTTTATTATTATCCAAAGTATATGTTTCAATGGCCTTGTTACAATTATGATATAAATGGTCATAGATATTAATTTGGAGTATCAAAACTGATTTTCTTAATGTATTATCTAAATACAATTTTTGAATTCCAATATATTCTAATTATCCAAATATAACCAAGGATTTCAATTTGAATCGTTTTCATTTATTATGTGATTTGAAATCCAATGCATTATAATTACAAGCATCCAAACGAGAATCTTGTGATGGTAATGTTATGCTAAAAACTTATAATCATCTAATCATCTAAATTGGTCCTACCACATAAATAACTCTCAATTCTTCCTATCCTTTCAAATTCACATGGTGGCCCACATGATAATTATTCATATCCTTCCAAATTCATGTGGTGGCCCACATGATAATTAAATCTGCCGAGCGTTCAACTTTAATTGTTAGATAGGAAAGACCACATCCAGCCGTTCAAAATGCACATGCATGTGTGACTCACGTCAGGACTGTGCTGTCGTGGATTTTGTAGATACCACATGTTTCGCTGATGAATGGTCTGGATGTCTGACACATATACCGTACGTCGCCTCCTACGGATCTCTGGCACATGCTATCCTTCCTGTAAAGGAGCGGATTGGCTGAGATACGGGACTCACCCAAGACGGTACAGACCTTAATGTTGGGCCCACCCTGATATATGTACTCTGTATGCATGCTGTCCAACCGTTTTTCCAGATCAGTATAGGGGTATAATCCCAAAAATAAAATAGATTCAATTATTCGGTGGACCATACAATAGGAAACAGTGGTAATTGACCATTAATGGGCCACAAACGTTTTGGATCAAACTTATATTTGTTTTTTCCCTTTATCCAGGCTCATGTGACATTATCAAAAGATTGGATGGAAAATAAAATTTACGGAAACATTAAATTTCTCCTGAAGAAGTTTTTAATGGTTGGATGGTCAATCAAAAATATTCCCTATGGTATGGTCCACCTGGTCATTGGATATAATTTATTTTTGGAATGAAATTATAAAATGATCTGGAAAAACAGGTGGACGGCATGGATATAGAATATATGGATCAAGGTAGGCCCCACGGTAAGGGCCGCACCGTCTTGGGTGAGGCCGGGGTCTCACCCAATCCACGTTCTCCCGTAAACTGCCTACTGGAATTTTAGCTCAGTAGCATAAAAGCTTTTCTAACTGCCAAATGGCTGTTACTTATGCGTCCACGTGGAACGCAAAGAAACCACAGCACCTGTGAGGCCCACTGTAATCTTTATGCTTTATTAACGCTGTAGATGTATTTTGAAATATTATTTTAAGGCATGATATAAAAAGGGAGTACATTGAAAACTTAAGTGAACCTCATCACACGAAGGAATGGGAAATTAAAGCCTATCATTGAAAACTTTCTGCCGGCCACCAAAGCATTAGATGAAGCTGGTATTTATATTTTTTTTTCAGCTGCATTTGGTACAATAATTGTACACGGATTTCCTGCAAAAGCCTTTCATGGGAAGTTCGTGCATTGGAAACTTAGGTAGGGCCAACGTGATGTTTGTGAGAAACTCACTATGTCCATCCGTCATAGTAGCCCATTTTAGGACTTGAGACCAAAAATGAGCAGGATTCAAGACTCAAGTGTGTAGTACTAAAGAAATGTTGTGTTTTTAAATGAAAATATAAATTTCATAAATAAAAATTTATTTTAATAAATAAATAAATATATAGATAATTAAAACTTTCAATAAACAGTGTGTAGTCAGATGGTAAGAGAATGAGTTTTTGCTTTTGCAACCGCGCGGATGGCTGCTTGGGCGCTTTTTGAGGCGCACTTAACATTTAGTCTTTTTTGTACCGATTTAAATCTTTTTGAGCCACGGTGCAACTTGAATTGAACTAGGGTTTACCATGAAGTATTTTAATCTAAGTGTTGATTGAGAGTGACTGTGACATGGTTGTGATGTGGCACCTATGCCACTTGTCGCTTATGTGGCAACAGTTAAGATGATTAGAACATGTGACTATAGTTTTATACTGTTAAATAATTATTTTTGTCAGAAAGGGTACAAAAATAACTGTCATAGTATACAGAGTCATGTCCTTTCATGAAAGACAATTGTTTGCTGTGAATGGGTATGGATTTTTTGAAGATGCACATTAACATCTCTTTAGGAAGAACTTCATGACCCTTTAATTGCTATAAATCCTGGATATTATAATCCAGAAGTAATACTCTTCATTCTTAAGATAATATCATCTTCTCTGCAAGTACTCTCAATTTAACCTCTTGCTAAGTTTTCTCTGAACGACTTAAGGCATATTGGTGTCAAATCTAGATATCTGTTCAATACTTAATTGTGTAAATTTTCATGTTGAAATTCGGATTGAGAGTTTATACTATCCTGAAGAAAATTTATAGATTTTCTACTTTTGCACTTGTTGGAACCACCAGAAAAAGGGTAGCATATCTGTCTTAAGATATTGACTATTCAACTCAAGCCTTGAACTCGAAAGATCTGATTGCCTTATTATCTTTTTCCTCTATCATCCGTTGTGTACAAGATTCTTTATTTTTAATAAAAAAAAAGGTAAGGAAATTCCTACCATTGAAACCTCCCTAGGTCAACAGTGTTGTTTACATGCCATCCATACCGTTAATAACATCATTCCTTCTTGGATGAATTGAAAAGACAAATATTAGCCTGATTCAAAATGTTTGTGACCTCATGATTATTTCAACGGTAGACATTCAATCCTCATGTTTCAAGCTCACTTGAGTATTGGATTTGGCACTTTTTTGCCTCATACCCTAAAATGAGCTCACAAAACGGCTGGACATGGTGGATTTCTCACAAACATCATGGTTGGCCTCACCTAAGTTCCTAGCACAGTTACTCCCCATAGAAGGCTTTCACAGGAAATCTGCATCGACGAAGATTCCTATATGCATAATTTTCCAGTGTGCAAACATGTCACTTACATTGGAGCGTAGATTACATACTAACCTCGCCTGTTTCGAGCTTGGTACAGGTCGAAGCTTTAAGCGGCCATTGAGGGGCCACCTTTATATATGGATTTTATCCACACCGTTCATTCATTTTCCCATATCATTTTAGTTATTAGAGCAAAATTAAGATAGATCCAAGGTTCAAGTAGATCACATTTTAGTTATTAACTTATATTAGATCTATTTCATGAATATCACATATAATATGTATATTTTTTTTAGAATAATTCGCATATTATCAATGCTATTATTGGATACTATTTCATTTATAATCATGATTATTATCATTAATATTATAAGTAAAATTATTACTCTTCTTATTATCAATTCTTATCTTTATTGCTATTATTTATAATATTATCATTAATCATTACTGTTATTACATATATTTTTTTGTTGGAAGCTTAAATTTTAAAATCCTACACTATTTAAACTATAAGTTAACTAACCTGGTTCTAAATTAAAACCCTAAATCTCAATGATCCAAACTCTAGGTTACGATCTCAACCATAGGAAGTGTGTAGAACTTTGATCTAATTGTACAATTTCACAAATTTGTGATAGAATTTGATTCTAAGGGTGCATCCACTTTCTAACAGCATTTGTTGGCGATTCAACTCGTAAGGCGATGACTTTTTTCCTTAGGCTTTTCGCTTTCATGTTAGTTTGAGTGATAGTTTTCCTTTCGACTTTGACTGATATTGATATCTCTATTTCATTATTACTTTTGTTACTTATTAGAATTGATTCTCAAATTAGATGCTCAACATTTATCTTGTATAAACACTTATATTTTGCACTTGAATATCTTCTCGTACTTATGGATTGTCTATGAAACTTGAATGGCTACATCAATTTGTGAAAAACTCCGCTTACACACACACACACACACACACACACACACTCAGGTTATGATGTAACTTGATTGATTGTGATTATAATAGACCCTTGAACTAGTGACAATCTTGTGTGTTGGATTAAATGAAATTTTATCGCAGACTTACCATCTTGTAGATCATTTGTGCCCATGTGGCTTTTAGGGATAATCCATTTTTATCGCATCTTTTGATGGAATATTTGCCCTATATGACTTTGATTCAACATTTGCCTTATATGACTTTGATTTAATATTTGCCCTATGTGGCTTTGATTTAATATTTGCCCCATGAGGCTTCGATTAAATATTTACCCTATGTGGCTCGATGTATTATTTTTATATAACCCTATGATGGTAAGTTCCACTTTTCGAATTATGATTGGGCACTAGTTGAAAAGGTTACTATTAAACATCCTAATGTTGGAGTCTCGTGAGCTGGGGATGTGGTATGAGACACTATGCCTGAGCTGTTAGCATATGCTAGGTGACGAGCCCCCCACAATACCTTGGAGATTCCTTAAATTGACTGTTTACAATTTGGATAATAACAAATGGGCTAATCATGCATTCATGACATGTGGACTTTATTGGGTGGCCGATATAATAGACGAGGTTCTTGGGTCACTATGGGTTATTCCATAGAGTACTTTACCTGGTAATTCTAAGTTATCACCACGTGTATTCGAACTACTATTGGTTATCCTTTTCGCATAGATTTTTTCGGATGTTTAGTTCTCCTTGGATATATCCTAGAATACTTTTTCGGGAAACTAGTCTGCCTTAGGTGTTCTCGTTGCATGGTATTTTCCGGGTGGCTAGTCCTCATTGGGTGACTTTTTGCCAGCTGTATGTACATCCCCATGTCTGTAAGCATGTGCATGCATTCATACATTTAATTAAGACTTTTCGAATGTTTCGTATGACGTGAATTGCGGTTTCTGCTTGTTTAAATTTTGTTCAACTAATGTAGTGGTGTGTAATCATGAGGGGAATTCACACTGAGCTGACCACTTATTCTTTGAATATATAACCATATAGGTAGTGCATGTAGTTGAAATAATACTCATGTTCAGATTTATGAGGAGTATGGTACAAATATCAGAAATGCATGACTGTATCTGCTCAAGAGAAGCTATGTGATCTTGCAGCTCAAGTTTAACTGTATCTTATTATGTTCCATGTGTTAAATTCTTTCTTTCTTGTATTTGTTAGTATTGAGACATCAATTTGTATAAGCCCTATAAGCAATTGCTTGTATAATCTGGATGTGTACGCAAACTTTCTTTTATGCTTGATTTGTTTTCTCTTTCGCTGAAATGCTCACTCTGATAAGTGAAGAAAAGAATACACACACACACGTGAAATTAGACAATTGTTAAAGGTTAACACTCGGGTTTTTGAAAAATGAATAGTATGCTCGGGTTCGAGAATTAGGGTGTTACAGACTCCCTGTGGCTTGGGCGACACCCAGGTTGTCTCCTGCCATGTGGTAGCACCCCTGCCTTGGCAGGGAGAGGTGCAACACATGTAAGGTTTTCTTTAGTTCGAGAGGTACACATGTGTGAATATGTAAAGACCTCGGTGCCCCTCCTTTAAACCAAAATTATGATTCATGCTACCAAATCCAACCATGGAGATCTTGCCATGTGGCAATCTCAAATTCAAGCCATTCAAACCCCGGACTTGCCAAGAATTACAAGAAAATCCGATTTAGGGGCTATTAGCCCTCTTCCCTTCTCATCTCAGACATCCTAAAAAATCCAACACACCTCTCACACACCCTTAGGACTTCTCTTAGCATCTCATCCTTCATCCCTCCACCAAGGAGAAGTGAGAGTAAGAAGAAAGGAGCCTAGCCTAGGTCTACCCCAATTCAACCAAGCCTATAGCAACCTGTGCCACAAAGACTCCAGTCTGAGCCACTCAATCTGATCCTTGCAACACACTGCCCAACTCATCGTCCAACTCTTAATCAATTCCATCTATCTTTGCATAAGCATTGTGCAACATCATTTCCTTTCCCACCCCCCTTACTTACCACATCCAACACTTAATCAGTTTAAACGTATGCTTTGAGACTTGCCGAGATAATCAAATCTTGCACATCAGAAGCTTGGACTGATTGGTTATCATTTTGGCAAGTGGGAGAGACATGGTGGATTTATCCAACCTACATTACAGCTTGTCATAAGTATTGAGTCCAACACTGCATTGCACACACGACATCACTTAACTTCACATACATGACACTACATACATAGCGCTTAGTACCCCATCTGTTCAAACATATGCTCTATGGCTTGCTAAGATAATTGGATTCTGCTAATAAAAAATTTGGACTAGTTGGTTATCGTTTTAGCAAGTAGGAGAGTAAAGGTGGATTTATTCAACCTAATCTATATCCTATCATAGGTGCTGTACTTAATAAAACATTATAGACACTTGCACATCTATAATATACAAGAGCTAACTTCGATCCTTAATAGTTCGGTTAATTTTGTGAACCAGAGACCGTATATGCATACGGGCATAGAGGTTGCCTAACACCTTCCCTCATTGTAACTACGGTCCCTTACCTAGGTTTCTGGTCGCAGATTAAGGAGTCATTTTAGGATATATAATTTTTAGATTCTCTCTTCTAAACGTTTCTACAGGGTCTAGCCGATTATGTGAACAAAGTAATTGGTTAGTGGCAATTTCAATCAAATATTACACCCCCCTTACACCAATGAAAAGCCCCCAAAAAGGCCCATGTGAGTGTGATCCGCCCATAATACAACGTCTATACCCTCTTACAAGCTGGTTTAATTACTAATAGGGTAAGAATATCGCCCGACATCATAATGCACATTAAGCGTATATTTAAGTGAGTGTTTTATTCTTTCTGCCTCTTCACCTATAGGTCATGGACATTTATACTACTCCAAAGTATACTATAGTGGTGGCATTGGACAGTAGAAATCTAAACTAGCCTAAATCTTAAACATTTTGCAGTGTGACTAGATACAAACAGAGGAACTAAAACGAAGATAAAATAAAGACAAAGTTGTGATGTGTAGGCTAACTATGTTTGGTGTCGGCCATGAGCTCTTTATCATGTTATCCTTTTATAACTTGGGAAAGCGACAAAACCCTTGTTGGGTTTCTTTGCTGATTTAGGATTCTTAGCGGCCACGACAATCAATTGCTCTTTGATCATCCTTCCCGGCTTAAGAGATCTTTGGATATTAAAAATTGTTCTCATATCTCTTGCTGGTATGGTTAAATAGATCCGTCCAGCTTATAGGATCAGTCTCATTGGATCCTGATTGAATACTACCAGTCCATTGGTTCCCATCCACTTTGATGTTAATTCGATTATTGAATCTTTGTAATCGTTGTGAGAGCACCGAATATCTTTAGAAGATATCTAATTTTGAAACGATTGTGAGAGACAGTCTTACTGGGCATATCCGTATATGTGATAAGATTCTCGTCCCGGTGGGTCTTTTAAAGACTTGTTGAACATGCTACTTCAGTCACACGTTCCTTAGAAATTAGGACTATATATCATTTGCCACTTTGTCTTTCTTACAAGAGTGTATACTGTTATGTGCCACTCTACTTTTAACAGGTGATGCATCTCATGAGGAATGGTACAAAAGATATCCTCCGCGCAAATAAGATTTTTATTTTTATTAAGCACTTAGTATCGACACATGGTGGCTTCTTATTGATTCACAAGGTGCACCAAAAAACATTGTAAGCAAGTGACAACGTAGAAAAATGTCTCAAAGATGGTATGCCTATAACTAATTGTATTTAGGGCCCAATATTTCGTGTATTTACCAACCAATAAGCTCATATGACAGGCACTACCAGGATGGAGATGCATCCCAAGAGGTTGGACTGTTCCAAAACTAAGGTGAGCCCAGTGGACTCGGATTTGGCAGTGACCCCTCCACTACCGAGGCCTCGGTGTTTGTGGGTGTTATGGACCTAGCATGATGTATGTGTTTCACCCATGCGGTCCACTCGTTTTTTTTCAGATAATTTTATAGCGTGAGCCTAGAAATGAAGCATATCCAAATCTCAGTTGGACTACACCACAAGAAACAGTGGTGATAGAACACTTGCCATTAAAAACTTTTCGGGGGCCATACCTAATCAATAGTTTGGATGGCAATTAAACATTACAATGGCCCTATAAAGTTTTTAACGGTGAGCATTCAATCACCGTTGTTTCCTGTGGTGTGGTCCACCTGAGATTTTGATCTGCCTCATTATCTTTTGCCTAATTCCCTAATATGAGCTGAAAAAATAGATGGACGGCATGGATAAAACACACACATCATGGTGGGGTCCACAGCACCGAATCCGAGTCGATCCTAACTACATGAATTTAGAGGTTGAAGGCATGGGAGCGGATCAGGTGTTACCAGGGTAACAGGTGTTACTCTTACCATGTGGGGCCTACCTTAATGAATGTGTTGTATATCCACGCCATTTATCCCTTTTTCCAGCTCATTTAAGGACGCGATCCCAAAACTTAAGCAGATCCAAATTTCAGTTGGACTACGGATCCAGAAACAGGTGAATGACAATTAAAAACTGTTTCACGGCCTACCAAATTTTTGGATCAAGCAGATCTTTGTATTTTCACCCCACCCAGGTCTGGTTGACCTTATCAACAGGTTGGATGGAAAATAAACATTGCAGTGGGCCTAGGAAGTTTTTAATGGTGGACGTTCAATTACCACTGTTTCCTGTGGTGTGGTCCACCTGAGATTTGGATCTTTTTGATTTTTTTCGACCACCTTCTAAAATGAGATGTAAAAACAGATGGACAGCGTGGATATATGACAGATCATCAAGGTGGGCCCCACAGTAAGGGTAACACCCACTAAGGTGGGTAACACCTAATCCACTCCCTCGAGCATGATCATACACAGTTTTCTATGGTTCTGAGATTTGGATAGGTTTGATTTTTGGCATTAGGGCCAAACATGGGGTAACACAACTGATGAAAGCTGTGGTGCAGATCTAATGTATGTAAGTTTTTCCCCACAGGTGTGATGGTTGTAAGAAAATCTAGACCGACCAGACTGCATGCTCTAAGTCAACCATGGATGTAACCTTAAAAAAAGATCTCACCCCCTTACACATGCATGTGATTATTTCTCCAAACTGACTTATATTCATGCATGCTTATACGGGTACGTAATGTCACCGTCAAACACGGCATAAGGGTCGGTACAGTCATCAAAATTTTCTAGGTAAAATAATCTTATTAAAGCAATGCCATCCACAGGCATACCAAACGCTACCATGAGGCGTTGTTAGGTGCATTTATACCTCTTAAGTACTACTGCAAGGATTAGGTGCCGCCTGACCGTGTCGCCCACCTTGATGTATGTATAATGTATTACATGTAATCATTCTGTCTATCCGTTTTTCCACCTCTTCTTATGGCATGAAGGAGATCCAAATCTCAGGTGGACCACACCACAGAAAACAGTGGTGAGTGACCATTAAAAGCTTCTCGCGGGCTACAAAAGTTTTCATAAAGGTGATATTTGTTTTTCACCTTCATCCAGGTCTGGGACCTTATAAATAGGTTGGATGGCAAATAAATGCTACGGTGGGCTGTAGGAAGCTTTTAATGGCGGACTTTCAATCAGCACTGTTTACTATGATGTGGTCCACCTGAGGTTTGGATTTGTTTCATTTTTGGGCTAAATGCCTTAAAATGCCAGCTTTAATGGTGGACTTTCAATCAACGCTGTTTACTATGACGTGGTCCACCTGAGGTTTGGATCTGTTTCATTTTTAGGCTAAATGCCTTAAAATGAGCTGGCAAAAGGGATGGACAACATGGATGTACAATACATACATCAAGGTGGGTCCTACGGTCACGGCCGCACCTAATTCGGTCTGCTAACAACTAGACCCAGCTGTTTGGACCCCACGGTTATAGGCGGATGGACCCAAAAAAAACCACACCAACTGGATGATCATGACTTGAAGATAGAAAATAGAACCCTGTGGGAGACTATTTCGTGTGATGATGACTTACTTTACATTCGGGCAGAGTTTGATGGTTGACACGCATGCACAAAATAAATACATATACGACAAAACGTAAAAATCTAAATTAAATGGCCCTGATCATGAGGCGGAAGTAAAGCTGCACACAAACCGTGTTAGTTCAGTTAACGCACTCGACTTGACTCGAAAAAAGCTTGAATTGACTCGGTTTGAAACTGAGTTTGAGCTGAGTCGAACTGGTTTATGGAGCTTGAAAAATTTTTGAGTCGAGTTCGAGCTTGTCCGAGCTTGAATTAACTCGGATCGAACCTCAACTCGAATCAGATCGAATCATTTTGGTGACTCGGTTATTTTGATATTGATGTTGCTCACCAAGTGTTTGATGAAATGACTCAACGAAGTGTTGTTTCGGATGCATGCATTCTCTGCGTGATCGGCCGGTGGTGAAGAAGGTATGATATGAAACAAATCACTATAATTAAAAAACTTTATATGATTAAATTATTATTTTGAATTTGATGTTGCTTATCAAGTGTTTGATGAAATATTTATAAATTGCTGCAGTTGTTTTGCATACTTTGAGAAATTGAGAGTGCGCTCCGTAAGTTCGAGAAAATGTCGCACAGGCTTGAACTCGGCTCTAACTGGCCTGAGCTATTGACCGAATTGAGTCAAGCTGGCTAGTCAAACTCGAGGACCGAGTCGAGTCGAGCCGAGTTCGAGTTGGGGTCAGCTATTGGTCGAGCCAGCTTGACTGGGTTCAGCTAGTGTACAGCTCTCGGCGGAAGCGGATGATGCTTTGTAGAGCCCACTGTGATGTATGGGTTTTATCCACGCCTTTCATCCATATTTCCAGATGTTTATACGGTATGTTATCATAAATCTGATCCAATCCTCAAGTGGACCACATAGTGGGTATTGAACACCCACCATTAAAAACTTCTTGGGGGCCACACAAGTATTGGATCAAGCTGTCATTTGCATTTTCGCTTCATCAAGGTCTATGTGACCTTATCAACAGGTTGGATGGAAAGTAAACATCCGGTGAGACCTAGGAAGCTTTTCAAATGATGGCATCATTATCACCGCTACTTCCTGTGGTGTGGTCCACTTGTCTTGGATCTAACTCATTTTTGGACTAATATACTAAAATGATTTGGAAAAATGGATGAACGGAGTGGATAAAACCCATACATCACGGTGGCTCCACAGAACCCCTGCCCGGACCGATTTCCGTCCAGGCAGGGCTGGAGGCAGTCTACTTCGCAGTGAGGCCGTGATAAGCCCCACCAGCTCAATTTAAAAAATGAAATAAAATTTGTCTGTTCTCCTAGAACTAGTCTTAGCCATCGGTTTTATAGGCTAGTGATCGTATTGTTGAAGTTTTAAGCTTCGTTCTTGCTCGGTGGCCCATGAATAGTGGGATGGACCTTCTATACGGTCTAGATCAAATGATTACAGTGTACATGTCCACCTGTGGCAATTAGGAGCACTTTAATCCAGGGTTTTTCTGGGTTCACAGCCTGCCCTTTATATCACTTACATTTGTGTTATTGAAAGTAATCCGTTTGAAGTAGTAAAAGACTGAGAAAATCTTAATTTTGATTAACTACGGTAGACATAAGAGCATTAGTAACATATAAAAATGACTATATTTCTTTTAAGGGCATTCCTTTTCACAAATATAACCTTAACATTGTAGACTACGTATGAATTAGATTGTGTGATTATATCGTCACGTATACAGTCGATGGAAACCGTCCATCCATTTTGTATACTCATTTTAGACCATGACCTAAAAGACTGAGGTAAATCTGATCAATTGAGAATGGGCTCTAAGAAAGTTTCTTTGGAGGACAATCTTAGAATCCAAAAATAAATTTAGCTAGTGTAGTCCAGTTGAGCATTATATATGCCTCAATTTCAGAGTCATAGCATCAAATGATCTTAAAAAATTGATGGATAGTGTACATTTTTCACAAATGGGCTTCACCAAACTTACCACCCAAGGATGTGGGTTGGAGTAAGTGCGACAGTAGCAACCGTTCACACAGTGCAACCCTAATAGTGGGGCCTAGCTTGATGCCTGTATTGTATATCCACGTAGTCCAACCTTTTGATAAGGTTAGATAAAATTGGATGAAGGGAAGAAAACAAATATCAGCCTGATTCAAAAATTTTATGGTTCACAAGAAGTTTTAATGGTTAAACACAACTGTTTCTTGTGTTTCCGTCCATCTAAGATTTGAATCTCCTTAATTTTTGGGCCATCCCCTAAAATGATCCAGAAATACAGATGGACAGTGTGGATATACTATACTTACATTTAAGGTGGTCCTAATGATCAGGGCAAAACCGTGTACAGTGAGATTAGGGTCACACCTAATCTACTCACTCCCATGGGGACGAGGATTGCTTACCGAGCTGCCAGCACCAAGGTACTGGACAATGCTTTGTGTGCCCAACCATGATGTGTGTTTTATTTGCAGCGTCTATACATTTTGGATAATTTTTTTAGGGCATGAGATAAACAACGAGGTATATTCAAATATCATATAGACCATACAAACCACATGAAACAATACTAATTGAACACTCACCATTGAAAACATCCAAGGCCTACATTACGATTTATTTGCCTTCCAACATATTGATTAGGTCATAAAGGTCAGGATTAAGGAAAACACAAATATCAGCATAATCCACTGCTCATTTAGCCTCTGAGAAGTTTTTAATGGTGGACGTTAAATAGCCATTATTTCCTATGGTGTGGTTCACCTAAAATTTGGATCCAATAACACCATAAAATGAGCTGAAAATGAGGAACAGTGTGGATATCCAGTTGGTACATTAAGGTGGGCGGCCAGCACTACATTATTGGATGAGACATGGGCTGCACATAATCCATTTTAGGTCATAAAGGTCAGGATTAAGGAAAACACAAATATCAGCATAATCCACCGCTCATTTAGCCCCTGAGAAGTTTTTAATGGTGGGCGTTAAATAGCCATTATTTCCTATGGTGTGGTTCACCTAAAAATTGGATCCAATAACACTGTAAAATGAGCTGAA
The DNA here is from genome assembly GCF_029962835.1 of Magnolia sinica. Lineage (NCBI taxonomy): Eukaryota > Viridiplantae > Streptophyta > Magnoliopsida > Magnoliales > Magnoliaceae > Magnolia > Magnolia sinica. The sequence continues at coordinate 115,912,868 of NC_080573.1, read as the reverse complement.
AATGAGGAACAGTGTGGATATACAGTTGGTACATTAAAGTGGGCGGCCAGCACTACATTATTGTTTGGCTCGTCATGCCGATCCCAGGATATTGCTGATCCCATCCCTCCTAATCCCACCTAATCCCACATCCAGCGCCCGGCCAAACACGCCCTTAATCTCTCCCAACAAATTACGGTTGGCTGATTATGGCTGATTAGACATTTGATTGACTTATCTGACACGGTGCAGGTAGGGTCAACAGTGATGGTTACGAGAAATCTACTATGTCCATCCATTTTTCATCCATTTTAACGGATCATGTTAAGGCATGAAACCAAAATTCAGGCAAATCTGAAACTCAAGTGGGCCAAACAAATGGAAACAGTGGAAAGTGGCCATCTACCATTCAAAACTTTTGGGCTCCATCATGATGTCTATATGTAATCCAAACCATTCATATAATGGCCCAACTGTTCATAAGGTCATTACCATTAGGATGAATTGAAAAAATAAAAATATTAACTTGATCCAAAGCTCATGTAGCCCCACAAATGTTTCAATGGTGGGCTACAATATCCACTGTTTTCTGTTGTGTGGCCTAATTGAGCTTTGGATTTGCCTCATTTTTGGGCTCATGTGGTAAAATGAATTGGAAAAACATATAAGTAGTGTGGATTTCTCACAAAAACCATAGTGGGCCTGCCTAGCTTAGAAGCCCTCAACATTAACTGACATGCCATTACATGTTTTAAATGAAGGGCATTTTAGCCTATTTCAAAATACGGTTTTAAAACAGCAACGGCATACAACGTTCAAGTGGTTAATTAAATCAGTAACAGAGGAAGAAGGTAAGAGGATTACTGTAAATAACTTAAAAGTTGGCGTTTTTTATAAATAGACTAAAAAGCAGACATGTTTTAATAAACGACTCATTTCTAGTTTAAGGAAATCTTCTCTCTACAGTTTACTATTCTTCTGGTGTCAATCGCGCTTGAGGTCCATCCCTCGGATAATGTATGGATGGTCTCCATGTGACGACATGTTGGGATAATTTAATTCCATCCTTCCATTTAGTGGAGCTGCCACCGATTTCCCACGATATGAAATTCATATTGTTAGGGTAATCATAGTCATCCAATTCATGGACCTATCCTAGCTAATTATGAACCATTGATCATTTTTAATCATCATCTGTCAGTTTGAAATCCATCCATTGGGCCGAAACATTCCAACGGTTAGATATTGGATCAGTGACAAAATAGGTTCAGATATGACAATTTTGTGAATTCAATGACAGAATAGGGACACGTCAACAGTTCAATAAGTCAATCTAGACCGTCCATCAGGGAAAGCAAAGATTTATTGGGCTACCATTCAAGAATCACAAAAATCGGATGACACCATCTCTTCGAATGTGGACTGTTTTTGTAGCTATCAATTTTCAAATCCATTGATGGGAAGGTTAGGATCATCCAATCAACCTGATTCTCTTAAACACAAGTAATCCATGATGGCCAAAATTTTTCTTTCGACCTATTTATAGAAACAATCTTGACCATCCATTTTATAAGCTATTGATTGGATGGTCAGAATCATCCAATCAGCATGGCAATAGCCTGTGAACGCGGATTTGATTTGATGGACAGTTCAAAATGGGTTGATTGGACCTCTCACATCTCCTTGCGGAAGTAGCTAGATCATGTGGATCATCAATCGTCAACAACTTGTCCTATATGAAAAAAAGGAGACAAGAATTTATTATAGTTAGCTGTAATAAATGGACGGTTGATCGCCTAAACCATATCTAGATGAGGAAGCTTTACGGGGTGGGCCACCCAAACGGACCATATCCATCTTATCGCCATTAACTTGCCAACCTGCTATGAAAGTGGAAGACAACTAACATTCAGTCCTTCCCTTCTTTAGGGGGCGGCAGGATTTTAAATTCTTAGCTTTCACATGAAAACTACACCACACCTTCACAACAAGCAAAATTAAGTGGTGTAGTTAGGGTTTGGTGACCACCTCTCTCTCTCTCTCATTGTTGAGATTGCATGTGATCCACATGTTTCGTAACCGTTCATGCATTCAACAGGACTTGGATTGGATGGTGATCCCAACATTACCCAGATGGTTGGTGGAAAAGTTCTATGGGCCCACCATGATATTCATTTATATGGCTTCTTATTGAATTGACTATGTTATCTCTCCGTGAATGACTATTCTCTCCTTGGATGTATTACGCATAAGTCACGTATATTTCATTCTTTTTTAGCTGATTTTAGGGCATAAGTCCAAAAATTAGTTAGATTCAAAATTTAAGTGGACCAAAACACAAGGAATGATAGTTATTGGACGCTTATTAAAAACTTCTTGGGGGCCACTGCGATATTTATTTGCAATCTAACCTACTGACAAAGTCACATAATCTTGGATGAACGGAAAACATAGTCAGCTTGATTCAGAACTTTTATGACCCTAGGAAGTTTTCAATGGTAGTCATTCAATTCCCTACCGCTTTCTTTAGAGTGGTCCACTTGAGATCCCATTCAATCTCCTATTGTTTCCTGTGGTGTGGTCCACTTTGTTTTTGGATCTGCCTCTGGCTCACAACCTAAAATGATTCGGAAAAAGTTGCCTCCAGTAAGAGTTTGGGCCGTGGCTTAGTCCCTTATTGCTGATCATCCTCTCATATTAGTTACTAATCATCGCCTTGGTAAGCTATAACCTCACCAGCTACCTATTTAGATGCGAGCTCCTCCTCAGGTCGATTCCTCTTTGAAACAAATTCTATTCCATTAAAATGATTAGTTAATATCATAAGAATATGCTTATATATTAGAATATAACTATAACTACATAGAAATTTTCTGAGTGATAATACGAATGAACAATGTGGATCTAAGACATAAATCATGGTGAGGCCCACGGAGCTTTTCCACCAGCTGATTGGGTGGTGTTGGGGTCACCACCCAATCCGAGTCCAGTTCAATGTAGTCGACATGGGACCCATCGACGGAAAGGCTTTTAACTTTGAATATTCTTTGCATTTGGGACCGTCCGATCAGTGGCCAATTAATAAATAAAACCTTCTCTATTAACCCTAGTGTTGAAGCTAATCCAACGCACGTGTATTAGTTGTCTGGTCCAAACCATTTATCCGCCAGCACATGTGCTAAGCTGGAACATGCAGCATACCCAAGCTGTCGAACATGTGGGCCCCACCACAAAAAAGTCCCTCGCAAACAAATCAGACTGGCCTATCCATAAGGTGGTTCGATGGTTAGAAAAAGAAAAGAACAGAAAAAAATCCTTTCATTTAAGTAGATGTCTTGAAACAATGTTTAGACTTATTTTATTTCTCCACTCAATCTGGACTGTCCATTTTCCACGATTTTGATCATCCGTTCGCATGATTTTTCACCATTGCTTGCCCTCGATTGTATGAATGAATGCACGGCCCAGATTAACGATTGGACATTGTGGCCTGCCTGATTTATTGACTGACTTGATTTTGTTTTCCATATTTTTTTTTCTACATGATTAGGACTGCCTTATGGATGGCCCAGATCAACTCGTGTGTAGAGGGGCTAGCGTGATAAATATTACCGGGATTTTTGAAAATCTCCCCATAATATCACAACTTCACAAGAAATATACCAAACAATATAACTGAGAGACTTCAAAAATCTCGGCAGATTATAAAATATGAAGTTTTTATCACGATAATATTGGGATATTAACTGAAGAAATAGGGAAAAATAATAATTTAAGGAACATATAATATTAATTAAATTTATTTATTTTTATTTCTTGTGAGATTTCCCTGATAATAGAGAAATTGCCAAGAAGGAGATTTTGTCACGTCAACATTTTATCTTAGCTAGCTAGTAGCTAGCTTCGGTACTCAAACCCACCACCTTAGCATTAAAACTCTTATGAGCCTACCAGTAAGCCATGAGTAGGGGCCCACGGGCAAATGGTCCTTGTGAAGTATATATATTTAAATATAAAGGAAAATCTCATGTGCCTGCCCTTTGATGGAGGTGATTTTTGCATGTAAAATGGTTGTCCCACTAAGTGGGACACCCTAAAAGTAAGACCTATCCAACCATCATGTGGGCCGTGAATTTGGAAGCCTTTGGGTGGATGTCCATTGTTATTGCTATTGTTATTGTTTTTTTTCCCCTTTAATATTATAGCTTATTTACTGTTTTAAAAGACCTAAATTTTGGGTCATTCCATTATCATATATAGTGGGACTCACTTGATGGGCATGTTGTATGCATGACATACAAGCGATATATGTGGACCTCGCTCGTACAATTGAATAGCATTTGCAGCATATTAAATAACTTTTACTAGCATGTTAATAACCTTGACAAGCAGGTGAAGTAGAGTTGTAGGAACCATTTTTCTACCGGAAGTAAAATAGAAAAACATCCTTATATTTACCTAATGTCGAGAATAGAAGAGCACACTAAGGCTCTCAATTGTGCAAGAGATTTGGCTATACTACTCTTGGGATTTAATTAAGCCTAATTCCTAATTCGATCTAGTTTTGTTTTCAAGCATTGAATACATATGGTCATCGGTGTATCTCTGAAGATTTTCCCTCCATAATAAAGTCTACCCAACGAAAGGTCTAATTAATGCATCGACCCGTCTGATGTGACCATATCTGGTTCCTTCGGATATGCACCTTTTCAAATGTCTGGCAAAGGTAATTTACATGCCGACTTTATATATGTATATTAATTAAAACCTATAACTACTTAGAAAATAACCTATTTATATTAACGCCCTGTTTGACCTCGTAAAAAGGACGGAAAGGAAATAGTGTTTCTCAACAAACCATTTTAGGAAATTGACTTTGAAATTTGTGTCTTGGAAATATAAAAATTTTCTTGAAAAAAATAAAATCTAATAGTTATTGCCATATATTAACTGGTAAATTTGTAAGTATAGGATGTTGGAAAATGAACCGCTGCACATGTAGCGTTTATATCATATGTGGATTGCTTATCACATCGTGCGTGGTTTTTTTTTTTTTCATGATGGTTTTTCCATGTAAAATTTGTATATTCTTTGTATGCTTTTGTTTGCGTTTAATTTTACCTTATTTGATTGAATTTGGGTTTGCTTACACGTGATTCCTAATAAGTAGTATCAAAGTTAACATTGGAGTTTCAACTTCAAATCTGAAACATGTCGATGAAAGGGTCTAGTGTGAAATACGAAACAAAGTTCATCGGTAGAAATAATTTTGAACCATGAAAGGTGAAGATAAGAAGCTTTTTAGTTTAACAAGGATTGTAACATGCTCTTCTTAGGAATGTGAAGTGTCCTGCATCTATTAGTGATGAAGAGTGGGATGAACTTGATGAGAGGGCTATATTGATCCAATTATATCTAACGGATAACGTTTTCTACAATGTCCTGTATTAAAAGACTGTCGCATGGATCTTAACAAAACTAGATAGTTTGTACATGAAGAAATCCATGGGCAATTGTCAGTTTCTTAAGAAACAGTTATATAATCTTAAGATGATAGGGAGGTTTGATATTAATGAAGACATGAGAACTTTCAACGAATTGCTATATAAACTGATGAATGCAGATGTCAAGATTGAAGATGAAGATCAAGTCTTAATTCTTTTGAATTCTCCTCCGTCATCTTTTAAGAATATGGTAGATACGTTAATCCATATAGGAATATCATCGACATTGAGACTGTCATCTCAGCCCTTCATGAGAAGCAGTTGAGAGGGAAAGACAGAGGCGATGGTACCTTTATAGATGCGTTGGTTGTTAGGAGAATGAATTTTAAACGGGAGAATGGTAATTCTCAATAGTGATTCAAATCGAAGGGGTACGGCAAGCTGAAGTAATGAAATTGTGAAATAACAGATCACGTGAAGAAAGATTGTCGGAATCCTAAGACACAAAAAGAAGCGAAGTCTGATAATATACCGAAGGAAGCCAACACAGTAGAATTCAGTGAAGAAGTTGATGGTTATGATGTTCTAACTGCATCCAAATCTACCTGTAAGGTTGTTGGTATTGGTTCGGTGCGCATCACGATTTTTGATATGGTAGAGCATATCCTAATAGAGGTAAGACGTATTCCGGACCTCAGAAGAACTTAATCTCTCTTGGGGCATTAGAGGCAATTGGGTACAAGTTCATAAGTTTTGATTGAGTCCTTAAAATTTCTAAAGGGACACTCGTAATAATGAAAGTACAGCGGATCAGTAACCTTTATAAGTTCATCGGGAATACTGTATCAGGTAGAGTTGCAGTGTCTATAGCGGAATTAACATCAGTGCATTTGTGACATGCAAGTCTAGACCACATGAGCAAACACTTTAAAAGCGTTGATTTTCATATATGTAAGCATTGTATATATGGTAAACAATTAAGGCTAACTTTTAAGACTAGAAAATATGTTTATAAGAGAATATTATGATATATGCATTCAGATGTATAGGGCTCGTTGATTGTTATTTCTGCTGGGGGGTATCATTTTTTGTCTCATTCATAAATGGCTACTTTAGAAAAGTATAAGTTTTTTTTTTTGAAAAATAAATCTGATATATTCGCCACATTCAAAGTGTGGAAGGTGATGGTTGAAAGGCAAACATGACAGAAACTAAAGGTTTTAAGGACAGACAATGGATGTGAATTTACTTTAAAGGAATTCAAGCAGTTTTGTAAAGATGAAAGGATTATAAGGCACAATATAGTGAGGCACATAGCTGAACAGAATGATGTAGTGCAACAAATTAATCGGACTCTGTTGAAGAGAACCCGAAACATGATGAGTAATGTTGTATAGGGCAATAAACTATGGACTAAGGCCATGAATACGACTTGTTACGTGGTGAATCGATCCTCATCGACGTCGACAGAGTGTAAGATTCCAAAAGAAGTATGGAGTAGTCATGATGTCAACTACTCACAATTACGGGTTTTATTTTTTATTTTTTAATTTTTTTATGATAGTTACTTTCATGTACCATTAGCTGAGATAAGCAAGATAAAAAAATAAAGTGTATTTTTGTAGGCTATGGTGATGGAGTGAAAGGATACATGTTGTATAAACAGGCCACTCAAAAATCATAATTACCCGAGATGTTAGGTTTGATGAGGATTTTGTAATCCATAAGAAAGAACACACGGAACTGGTGAAATCAACGATCATTGATATCGAAATTGAAAAAGTTGATACATAGACAGAGCCTAAGCCATAAGAAAAAGTACAAGAGCAAGTGAAGTAGCTACCTCTCAGAAGGAATCTGTTTAGAGATCGCAGATTATCGTTCAGATAAAGAAATGACTTGAACGTTACATTCACCATTATTACAGATAAGGGAGATCTATTTACCTTCTAGGAAGTACTGGATGACCCAAATGCTGAGAAGTGGATAGAAGTCATACATGACAAGATATACTTTTTGTACAATAATGAGATATGAGAGATGGTGGAGCATCCAGTGGGACGTAAAGAGATCGGTTGTAAGTAGATTTACAAGAAAAACAGGATAGATACAAGGTGAGATTAGTCGTGAAAGGGTATGTGTAGAAGGAGGGTGTCGATTTTAGTAAAATTTTCATGCCTGTGGTCAAGCATGTGTTTATCAGACTTTTATTAGTGTTGGTTGCCCAGTAAAACCTGAAATTAGAACAGATGGATGTGAAGACTGTTGTCTTACATGGAGAGTTAGAATAGTAGATTTAAATGAAGCAACATTAAATGTTTGAAGCAAAAAAGAGGTTGAGAATAAAGTTTACAAGTTGAGGAGGTTGTCATACGGCATGAAATAGTCGCCTAGGCAGTAGTACAAAAGATTTGATACTTTCATGTTGAGTCGACGATTTATCAGAAGTGAATATGATAATTGTGTCTATTATAGGATACTGAATGATGGATAGTTCATCATACTAGTATTGTATGTAGATGACATTCTTATTGCTAGCTATAACATGTCTGAGATAGATACGTTAAAGACTTATTTGTCAGGGACATTCGAAATGAAAGATCTGGGAGCTGCAAAGAAGATTCTCAGCATAAATATTCACAAAGACAGACAAAGGAGTAAACTACGGTTATCACATGCAGAATACTTTAAGAAGGTATTGATAAACTTCAGTATGGACAAGGTGAAATCAATTATCACACCATATGCTGCTCACTTTAAGTTTTCTTCTGAACAATGTACAACTACCGATGAAAAAAAGCAAGTTATGCCTTGTGTTCTTTATTGAAACGTCGTTAACAATTTGATATATGCCATAGTCTCTACGAGACCGGATATTTCACATGCAGTGGGTGTTATGAGCAGATATATGGCTAACCCCGGCAAAACAACACTTGAAAGTAGTAAAATGATTATTTTGGTATATACGAGGTACCATGGATTACGTCTTGACATTTAAAAAGCTAGAGGATAAATTGGTAGGTTATGTGGATGCCGATTACAAAGAATATATGGATAAAAAAGGTTGACTTCTGACTACTTATTTATGCTAGTGGGTGGGGTAATCAGTTGGATGTCGATGCTTTAGTCAATGTTTGCTCTTTCCACAATCTAAGTTGAGTATATAGTGGAGGCGGAGGCGTTCAAAGAAGATATTTGGTTGAGATGAATGATAAATTATCTTGAGCTTCAATAGAAGGCGTGTCGGTTAATTGTAATAACAAAAGCATAATTAATTGGGCGAAGAACTCTGTTTATTACTCACGTACTAAACATATTGATGTTCATCATCATTTTAACCGACAGGTGCTTGAGGAAGGCGGAGTGACTCCCGAGAAGATTCATACAAGTGTGAACCTGACTGACATGCTTACGAATGTAGTTCTTACAGAGCAGTTCAAGTTTTGTGCGGCTTCTCTAGGCTTAGCGAAGGCTTAATGAAGATGAAGTGTACACGAGAAGCAACAATGGAGTTATGACTGAATGCGATTAAAGACGGTGATGACATGGTTTAACAATGGAGCATGAAGATTGAATCCATGGTGGAGATTATTGCAAGATATTTTCAATCTAATTGAGATCAAGGGTTTGTCGATGCTATCGATAGACCACTCGATGCCATTGAGAATATTTAAAAAAATCGCAGTTGCTCGTTGGACAGTTTTGAAGTTGCTACTTGATGCTATCTAAGATAGCTTCAATGTCATCGACTAGTCTTTGATGGTTATCAATGCCATAGAAGGTTTCATCAATGGGGCACGTGGTTTTGCATAAGTGTGTGATTTGTTTTTAATTTCGTTGTGGGGGGGGGGGGGGGGGAGTATCAGGATTAGAGTGTTTGAGTGAATGTTAAGACGTTCCTAAGGTGTTATAGAGTAAAGGTAGGGTTTTAAGAAAGGATTTTGGGATTCTTCGGATTAGTAAGTTCATCTATCTCTTGTAATATCGTTTCATAGTGGATTGCTTATCGTTTTGTACCATGGTTTTTTTCGTGAAAGTTTTTCCACATAAAATTTATGTTTTCTTTGTATGCTTTTGTTTGTGTTTGATTTCACATTGTTTGATTGAATTTGAATTTGCTTTCATGCATCCCAAACATATATTGCCCTTTTCACCGGTGGGCCTACATTCGATGCATGCATGTGACACTATAGTGGCATTATCCAAATCACATAACCTGCACTGAAAATGTCTATCTTCATGCCATTATCACATGTGAGAGTTATAGGGACCATATGATGCGTTGCCGCATATGATGTTATAATGGCCTCATCCAAATCACATGGACCAATTCATGTTGGGGGTTACTTTGGCAAATGTGGGAATATGAAGCTACTAAAAGCGGATGCTTGCATATTTGAGTTTTAACTCTTGAAAAACTTATTTTCCTTCCGTTGGGAAAATTGTCTTTCTTAGTGGTGAAGGTGGGAAATAAATTGATTGATTTTCACTATGAAAAAAAAGTACGTAGAAAATTATGTTTCCAACAAATTCTCGAAAAAAAAAAAAAAGCTTCACAAATAATGAAAAGTTAATTTAATGTGAAATAATGTTTTCTTGCTTTTCCATTCTATGAATCCAAAAAAGGCCCCAAGCCGAGTCTTCCTTCTATTTATCCTTGATAAGGAGATAGATTTCATGTGCTCATATAGTGCTTCTAGTTGTATCAGTTCACTTGGACAATCCACTCCATCGATCTAATTGCTGTCCATTAAATCCAATGCTTATTTCATGGGCTACACATGTTCATTAAGTATGGCAACAGGCCGAGCACCATGCCCAACCTGGCTTTGGGCTGGGCCTGGATCTTCTAACTTGGCTCATGGGCTAGGCTTGGGCCTCACTTGCATGGCCTGACCAATTTACGGGTCCATGTCAGGCTCAAGTCCTTTTAACCCAACATGACTCAGCCTGACAAGACCCAACTTTACATGTATGTGTTATATCTTGCAAGTATGCCATGTCAATCCTTGGTTACGCAACCCATCCATTTTAATTGGAAGCCGTTGATTTCATTCCTCAAAAGTGTACGTCTTTGTGCATGTGTGGCCCACTTTATCAATCAACAGCTTAGGAACATCCAAGTGGGGAATAAGTATCCCTACCAAATTTCGGTTCAAGATGGGTTGGGTTTGGCCCAGGCCCAATCAATTTTTGGGCTCAGTCCTTGGGTCTTAAGTGTCGGGCTGGGCCAATCCTAGCTTGGCCCAGCCCATTGCCACCCCTATACATAGGATAGGTTAGACCATGCCGGGTAGGTGTGGGTCATTTCAATGATCCAACCATTTACATTTTGGGCCTAACCTAGGATGGTGGCTACCTAAAAAATATTTAAGATTGTATGATACTTTGACTTTTAATAAATGGCCAACCATTTACATGATGGGCTTAACCTATGTAGTGGCTATCTAAAAAATATTCAAGACTGTACTGTCCTTTTAATAAATGGCTCGCAAAGTAACAACTAAGGAGATGGTCTAAGAGCAAAATGAGGTGGTCTATGTTGAAATAAAAGAATTAAATGATTAAAGTGTTGATTTTATATATATATAAGTTGAGATTTTTGTTTCTTTTTATTTATTTATTTATTTTTGTTGCATGTTATATTTTAGGGTGATGCCCATCACACAAATGTAAGAAACAATGGCATGGAAAATATTCAAACAACAATAAATTAAAGAGATGTGTAACAACATGCTTATTAAAACAACTACAAAGACAGAAACCAAACTGTTTGATGAATTGATTTTCCATTGGAATGAGGCGCTTGCACAATCTCTCTTTTGGAAATAGTTCATATCCCTTGGTAGATTCTACCAATGCAATAGTGTTTAGGGTCAAATACTGCATATAAGACCCCAGTTATTGCTTGGATTTACGAACATGATACCGTTTAATGGCCGCTTTAATCATGTTTGTGATGCAGAGTGTATTTGCGAACATGGACTGAAAAGGGAGCTTAAAACATGGATTTAACGGTCTGAAGTCACCAAGGCAACCGACGGACCCCAGGAGACCAAGATCGATGGATGTGCACACCAGGGATTCAAGAAAATCGAGAAACTGAAGCTCAAGTGGCCTGAAAGTCAGCCAGAATGCAAGATCACAGGGTTTCTACCATCTGTTCGGTTCGAAACTTCACATATGGCCTAAAGACCATAAATTAACCGTACACGTCAAATTTCGACCGTTGGATCGTTGTGGACGTGGCCCAACGTTCATATCAGCCCATGAATCATCAACCTGTGGCCCACTGGATCTCTGGATACGCTGTAATTTTGGACTCAACGCCTTAAATGAGGCGAAAAAAATGGATGGACGGCACAGATTTCTCTCGAACATCACGATGAACCCATATGTACATTGCATGTACATAGGGTACATGTGCACGAGAGGTGCATCGGACGGAGAGTCCGGTCAAGCAAAGGGCTGACCCGAAGTCCGTCTTTGAAAAGGAACATCGTCCGACGCTGTTTCGCCGGGAGATCGGTGTGGGCCCCAATCGCTCCTTAGTTCGATGATCCAAACCGTCCACTTGTCGTAGGAGATGGCCAAGAACAACGCCTAGGTGTCCTTTTTCCACCATGCAAGCATCTTCACGATCTCAGCTGTTCAAACGCAAGATGAACGGTGTACCGCCAAGTCTTGTGGGCCGCAACGAAATCAAACCGGTCTCGCCCGTCCCCAACGGTTTTTTGACGTGATTCGAATGGACGGAGTGGATTTTCGACTCGGCCTCAATAAATGGGCCATCGCATGAACAGAGTTGACTTGCGGCGACTCTGTTCGCAACAGGAAGCTGCGGTCGTCTCTGGTGGGCCACCATCATCAAACCTCATGTTGATCTAAGCCATTCGGATGGAGCAGGAGCGGAAACCGACCGTGCAAGGGAGTTTTCTCGAAGATATCCGCGGTAAACATCACCGAACACATCCTTCTTCCGGCTGCGAAATCTTTGCTGCGTAGACTCTTTCTGCGTAAACAGGGAGTCCGGCTCCATTGCAAACGGACTGCGAAGGAGAATTCAGGGCTCGACTCAGCCATCACTGCCAGAATCCTATAAAGGAGGTGAAAGAAAAGGAAGGAGAGGGCTTGGCTTGGAAGGAACGGAAGAAAAGAAGAAGAAAAGAAGAAAAAGCTGAGGAACGGAGAGAGAGAAGTGAAGCAGCCTGGTTTTTCTTCTTCTTTTCCTTTATATTTCTTTTATTTTTTTAAGAATTAGAAGCAGCCTGGTTTAAATTTTAGAGATCTTCTAACTCTAGCATTTTCCTATTTATAGGAAGTAATTTATTTTTAGAAACTTTCCTCTTTTGTTTTTTTTACTTTCTAATTTTTAACTCTTTTAGAATATAACTTTGTTTCTTAATTTACTTTTAGAAATTTTCTACTTGTAGAATTTTTGTTTAGAAACTAACTTTCCTATTTTGTAGGCCTTTAAGATTGAAATTTCTAATTCGGTAAGCTCCTTCCCTACTTTCTATTTTTCAGTTCTCTTTTAGTAATTTACTTTCTAGTTTAGGACTTTCCTAATTTATTTTAGAAATTTTCACTTTCTTTTAGGAATTCCTTCTTTTAGAAAATAGTTCACTGCTATCTTTCTTTTAAAGGATTGTTCTTCTCCTTTTTAGAATCTAACTTATTTTGTTTTATTTTGCAGGTCTTCAACTTAGGGCCTCCAATTTGGTAACTCCTTTCCAACCCTCTCTTTCTTTTTAGATTTTCGTTCTTAGGATTAGGTTTCAAATTTAAATTAAGGGCTGCGAGTGTTTCATGCCCAAGTGGGCCCGTGACGACACTCGACGTCTCTTGACTGAAGGAGGATTGGTTGAGGGGTTGATTATCCATCGCAGGACTAGACACCGCTCGAAATCCCCTGAGTTAATTGAAGTTATGGCTGAAGACCAACCTCCTCTACTTCCACCCAGGGTGGAGGATACCCAAGATGAGAATGAGGTACAACAGGCACCCCCGCCTCGTACCTTACGAGATTATCTACAACCGGCGGGAGTGAGTACGCCCTCATGCATGATTTTTCCTGAAAACACAGGACAAATGGACATCAAGCCAGGAGTTATCCAACTCCTTCCCAAATTCCATGGACTTGAATAAAAAAGTCCATATTTACATTTGAAAGAGTTCGATGAGATTATAGCTACATTATGTTTTCCTAATGTATCTGAGGATACAATTAGGCTGAAACTCTTTCCTTTTTCCTTAAAAGAGAAAGCTAAGACGTGGTTACATTCACTACGTCCTAGATCCATTGGCACATGGAACGACATGCAGAGGGAATTCATAAAAAAATTCTTCCCACATCATTAAACGATTACCCTCAGAAAAGTAATCATGAACTTTGCCCAAAAGGAAGATGAAACATTCTTCCAATGTTGGGAAAGGTTCAAAGATTTGGTCAGTTCATGCCCACAACACGGATTTGAAACGTGGCGCATTACAAATTTTTTCTATGATGGACTGACATCTTCCATGCTCCAAATGGTCGAGACAATGTGTAATGGAGAGTTCATTAATAAAGATGTCGACGAGGTATGGGATTACCTCGATAGTCTTGCTGAAAAAACACAATCATGGGACTATTACCCAAAGTCGAACACCACGTCTAGGCTGACTCAATTAAAGGAGAAAGGTGGATTATATCTCTTGAAAGAAGAGGATGATCTCAAGTGTAAAGTGACTACGCTCATAAGGAAAGTTGAGGCCATGGAAGGAAAGAAGGATAAGGTTAATGAAATTGTTTACGGCATCTGTGATTGCAACATTCATACAACTGAAAATTGTCCTACAATACCCGCCTTTCGAGGAGTATTGAATGAACAAGCCAATGCCGTAAACAACTATCAAAGACCTTTTACTGGACCTAACTCCAATACATACAATCCTGGCTGGAAAAATCATCCAAACTTTAGTTGGAGGAATGGACAAACGGTTACTCCTCAAGGTTTCTTCAATCAAAATCCAAATCAAGTGAAACCTCAAGAGGAACCGGTTCAAAATTCCATACAAGAGCTGGCTCAAGCAATACGGGGAATCACAGATTTTATGCAAAAGATAGATTCTCGTATGACGGTTATAGAAAAGGGAATGCTTCCTGCACAACCTCTCCCCAATCTTAAACCGCAGTATGAGATTAATGATCCCAGCTCTTCAAATCAGATGGGGCACGCTAAATCCATCACCACTCTTAGGAGTGGGAAGATCATTGATAAAACTCTTCCGGTTAGACCCGAAAAACCTCAAGAACCAGAACAGGACAACAATGATGGAGCTAGTGATGCCTCACAAAAATTAGAACCGGAACTTCTAGAGAAGCTAGTTGCTCCATTCCCCCAACGGTTGGTTTCACCAAAACCTCTCTCTAACTCTCAGGATATCCTAGAGGTGTTGAAACAAGTGAAAGTCAACATTCCTCTACTTGATGTCGTGAAACAGATACCCTCATATGCCAAATTCCTGAAAGACTTATGCACGACCAAACGACGGCAGAGTATTCAAAAGAAGATCTTCTTGACCGAGAAAGTGAGTGCCATCCTAAAGCAAGACGTGCCACAGAAATTCAAGGATCCCTGTAGCCCAACCATATCATGTGTAATCGGGGACCATCGAATTGATCATGCACTTCTTGACTTAGGAGCGAGCGTCAATCTGATTCCCTACGCGGTATACAAACAGTTAGGTTTGGGTGAATTAAAACCCACCCTAACCACACTACAACTTGCTGATCGCTCTGTTCGTGTACCAAGAGGGATAATTGAGGATGTGTTGGTCCAAGTTGATAGATTTTACTACCCTGTAGATTTTATCATCCTGGACACCGAACCCATCAATAACATAAGCACTCAGATCCCCGTCATTCTTGGCCGCCCATTTCTTGCCACTTCAAATGCAATTATCAATTACAGGAATGATGTCATGACTATGTCTTTTGGGAATATGACATTGGAGTCAAACATCTTTTTTAATAACGGCAGAAACTTAGAGGAGGATGACGATTTCTACGACATTAACATGATTGACTCTTTCGTGGAAGATATGACACCTCTGACCTTGTCCTCCGACCACCTAGAGACGTGCCTGGCCCACTCCCATGATTTTGATGATGACATGATTAGGGAGACGTGCACCTTGCTTGATACTGCACCGGTACTTGAAGTTAACCGGTGGAGGCCACAATTTGAAGAATTGCCATAAACCGATGTAGTGCCTCTACCATCTAATCTCAAGCCGCCGAAGCTTGACCTAAAACCTTTGCCCTCTGATTTGAAATATGCTTATTTAGGTCAAGATGAGACATACCCGGTGGTGATCTCTGTCCACCTGGAGAAAGAACAGGAGAGTATGCTCATATCTACTCTCATTGAGCATAAAGGAGCCTTGGGATGGACGATAGCGGACATCAAGGGAATCGATCCCTCGATTTGTACTCACCGCATATATCTTGAGGATAATGCAAAAATCACCCGGCAACCACAACGTAGACTAAATCCAAACATGAAGGAAGTGGTTAAGGCCGAGGTTATTAAACTATTGGACGTGGGTATCATATACCCTATATCTGATAGTCAATGGGTGAGTCCAACTCAAGTGGTCCCTAAGAAGTCCGGAATCACCATCGTAGCCAATGCCAATAATGAACTCGTGCCAACTAGAGTCACTACTGGTTGGAGAATGTGCATTGACTACAGGAAGTTGAATACCGTCACGAGGAAAGACCACTTTCCTTTACCATTCATTGATCAGATCCTGGAAAGGTTAGCTGGTCATTCCTATTACAGTTTCCTTGACGGGTATTCGGGCTACAACCAGATAGAGATAGCCCCTGAAGACCAGGAAAAGACTACATTTACATGTCCCTACGGCACCTTTGCCTACCGAAGGATGCCATTCGGACTATGTAATGCCCCTGCCACCTTTCAGCGATGTATGCTTAGTATCTTTTCTGATATGGTGGGGCAATATCTAGAGATCTTCATGGACGACTTCTCTGTTTACGGTCCATCTTTCAGCAAATGCTTGGAAAGTCTTAAATGTGTGCTGAAAAGATGTGAAGAAAAGAACTTGGTAATTAATTGGGAGAAGTGCCATTTCATGGTTCAGAAGGGAATTGTCCTTGGGCATATCATCTCGTCCAAGGGAATCAAGGTAGATAAGGCAAAAATCAATCTTATCTCTAACCTACCTCCACCCAAGAACATCAGAGACGTGCGATCCTTCTTAGGACACGCAGGATTTTACAGGCGATTCATAAAGGACTTTAGTCTCCTCTCTCGTCCTTTATGTACTCTTCTTCAAAAGGATGCTCCGTACAAGTGAACTGAGCAATGCCAGGAAGCTTTCACCAAGCTTAAGGGCACATTAACCACTGCACCTATCATGCAGCCACCCGACTGGAACCTTCCTTTTGAGATTATGTGCGACGCTTCTGATTTTGCTCTTGGGGCGGTCCTAGGCCAGAGAAAAGATAAGAGGCCCTACGTCATTCATTATGCAGGTAGAACTTTAAATTCTGCCCAGGTGAACTACTCGACTACGGAAAAGGAACTCTTAGCCGTAGTGTTCACCTTGGATAAATTTAGGTCCTACTTGATCGGATCCAAGATCATTATCTACACAGATCATGCGGCACTTAAGTATCTTCTTTCTAAGAATGATTCGAAGCCCCATTTGATACGATGGATCCTTCTATTCCAAGAATTTGATTTGAAAATTAAAGATAAAAAGGGAGTAGAGAACGTAGTAGCCGACCACCTTTCTCTCCTTAATACCTCTGATTCCCTTGAGGCGACCCATATCAACGATATGTTCCCTGATGAACAACTGTTCAGAGTCTCCCATTCACCTTGGTTCGCTGATATTGCTAATTATCTTGCTACAGGTGCCATACCGACACAGTGGACTGCGCAAGATAAGGAGAAATTCTTCACTGAGGTGCGCAACTTTTTCTGGGATGATCCTTATTTATTTAAATATTGCCCAGACCAAATCCTAAGGAGATGTGTGCCAGACGATGAGCATCAGAGCGTCATCTCCTTCTGTCATTCATAGGCCTGTGGTGGTCACTTTTCTGCTAAAAAGACCACGGCCAAGATTCTGCAGTGTGGCTTTTACTGGCCCACTATGTTTAGGGACACTCATGAGTTTTGCAAAGCTTGTGAGCGTTGTCAGAAATTGAGGACATTGTCTCGTCAAAATATGATGCCTTTGAATCCCATCCTTATCATTGAAGCATTTGATTGCTGGGGCATCAATTTCATGGGACCATCCCCCAATCGTTTGGAAATCTATATATTTTGCTCGCCGTGGATTATGTTACTAAATGGGTCGAAGCGATTCCGTGTCGAACTAATGACCATCGCACGGTCATTAAATTCCTAAAAGAAAACATCCTTTCTCAATTCGGAACGCCTCGAGCCATCATTAGTGATGGGGGCTCACACTTTTGTAATAAACCATTTGAGAGCTTAATGAAGAAATACGGTATCTCTCATAGGGTGAGCACCCCGTACCACCCACAGACAAGTGGGCAAGTTGAGATTTCTAATAGGGAAATTAAACACATTTTGGAGAAAACGGTTAACCCTGATCGTAAGGATTGGTCAATCCGATTGACCGATGCCTTATGGGCATACCGTACTGCCTTTAAAACCCCTATTGGAATGTCTCCCTTTAGACTTGTCTATGGGAAAGCTTGTCACTTACCTATGGAGCTGGAACTTAAAGCGTACTGGGCGATCAAAAATCTTAATTTCAATCTGGACAATGCTGGCTCGCTACGCAAACTTCAATTGAATGAACTTGAGAAAATCCGGAATGATGCGTACAATAATTCGAGAATTTACAAGGACAAGATGAAAGCATTTCATGACCAACACATTTTGCGAAAATCATTCACGCCTGGTCAGAAGGTCCTTTTGTACAATTCTCGATTACATCTCTTTCCGGGTAAGCTTCGATCTCGTTGGACCGGCCCTTACATTGTTGTTACTGTTTTTCCTCATGGGGCCGTTGAGATAAGAGATCCCGACAATGGCAAGGAGTTTAAAGTCAATGGACATCGATTGAAACCATTTGTCAAGAAATTTGATTCAGAGGACATGTCCATGCCCCTGACTGCTCCTGTTTACCAGGATTGATCTCCTAGTCTGATGGAGGTATAGGTAAGTTTATCGCTTTCATAGGACTAGGGTAGTTGCTTTATTTGTCTGGCTGAAGACGGTAAACTTAGCGCTCCTGGGAGGCAACCCAGCTCTTCATTTCGTTTTTATCATTAGTTAGTTTAATGTTTGTGGGTAACATTACTGCAAACCCTCACGAGACTACAACTCGTCCACTAGGGGTAACCTAGGGGTTTAAAGGCTTGTTGCATACGCTAAATGCAATCGAGAGCACCTACGAAAGTGGTATAGGTAGGATTTTATTTTTGTTATTTTTATTTTAACTTCTGTTGGTTTTTCTCTTATGCTGACCCGCTCTTATGTAGATATCTTTGGATAGCCTCTTGATTCTTTCGTCCAGGTATTATCTTCCCATCACTCCTCTTATATTTTCATTGTCCCATGTGTATTGCATGCCTATTTCTTCTACATTGAGGACAATGTAGATCTTAGGTTGGGGGTGGGAGATTAGGTTTCCTAATCAGTGCTTTCTTAGTCTTGAGTGAAAATTGTGAAAATTTTAAATTTTTTCTGGAATTTCATATGACTTCAAAATGATTTTGATGGCCATCTGGGACACGGGGAATTGTAAAATACATGATGTTGGTAATTTACGACTCTTGGATTCAATCATCTGTTAAATTTCACAGCTAAGTTTGAATTATTAATCCATTATTAGAAGTTGTAGACATCGATGGAGTCATGAATTCACAGGACACATCTCATTTGCATATTAAGGTTTTAGTTCGATATTGAAGGATTAACTTGGTAATCACTAAACAAGAAAGGAACCAACTTAGGAAATTGAATGGATTTGGCAAACAGTCTTTACCATAAGTTTGCTCCCTATAGGTGAGGATTCGATTCCCCATGGATGATATTTGAGAAGAGTTGGGTATACAGTCTTTACCATAGGTTTGCTCCCTATAGGTGAGGATGTGATCCCTCTTCTTGGTGTTACTTCTAATGAAAAAGTCAAAAAATAAAAGAATAAAACTATAGTGTGTGAGGCAAGTTCTGGTTATCGTAAATTCTCTTATTGGTTACCAATGATATCCTTAAATAGAGAGGTGAATCTTAATGTTGATAAGTTGAGATTAGACTATACATCCATGGAATTCAATGTTTAGAATTGTTCTAATTGATGGACTAATATTTTGAACTTGATTATGAAATTTATTATGTACTTGAGTCTAGGAGAGAATTATGCCCAACATTCATGAATCTTAAGAATTTTCACATCTCAACCATGTGTTCATAAGTCACTCGGGTTTACAAGAATTGTCTTTTAGTTCTGAAAGTAATTTTTGCATATTTTGCTCGGGACTAGCAAAATGCTGGTTAGGGGTTGTGTTTAAGGTCAAATACTGCATATAAGACCCCAGTTATTGCTTGGATTTACGAACATGATACCGTTTAATGGCCGCTTTAATCATGTTTGTGATGCAGAGTGTATTTGCGAGCATGGACTGAAAAGGGAGCTTAAAACATGGATTTAACGGTCTGAAGTCACCAAGGCAACCGACGGACCCCAAGAGACCAAGATCGATGGATGTGCACACCAGGGATTCAAGAAAATCGAGAAACTGAAGCTCAAGTGGCCTGAAAGTCAGCCAGAATGCAAGATCACAGGGTTTCTACCATCCATTCGGTTCGAAACTTCACATATGGCCTAAAGACCATAAATAACCGTACACGTCAAATTTCGACCGTTGGATCGTTGTGGACGTGGCCCAACGTTCATATCAGCCCATGAATCATCAACCTGTGGCCCACTGGATCTCTGGATACGCTGCAATTTTGGACTCAACGCCTTAAATGAGGCAAAAAAAATGGATGGACGGCACAGATTTCTCTCGAACATCACGATGAACCCATATGTACATTGCATGTACATAGGGTACATGTGCACGAGAGGTGCACCGGACGGAGAGTCCGGTCAAGCAAAGGGCTGACCCGAAGTCCGTCTTTGAAAAGGAACAACGTCCGACGCTGTTTTGCCAGGAGATCGCTGTGGGCCCCACTCACTCCTCAGTTCGATGATCCAAACCGTCCACTTGTTGTAGGAGATGGCTAAGAACAACGCCTAGGTGTCCTTTTTCCACCATGCAAGCATCTTCATGATCCCAGCCGTTCAAATGCAAGATGAACGGTGTACCGCCAAGTCTTGTGGGCCGCAATGAAATCAAACCGGTCTCGTCCGTCCCCAACGGTTTTTCAACGTGATTCGAATGGACGGAGTGGATTTTCGACTCGGCCTCAATAAATGGGCCATCGCATGAACAGAGTCGACTTGCGGCGACTCTGTTCGCAACAGGAAGCTGCGGTCGTCTCTGGTGGGCCACCATCATCAAATCTCATGTTGATCCAAGTCATTCGGATGGAGCAGGAGCGGAAACCGACCGTGCAAGGGAGTTTTCTCGAAGATATCCGCGGTAAACATCACCGAACACATCCTTCTTCCGGCTGCGAAATCTTTACTGCGTAGGCTCTTTCTGCGTAAACAGGGAGTCCGACTCCGTTGCAAACGGACTGCGAAGGAGAATTCGGGGCTCGACTCAGCCATCACTGCCGGAATCCTATAAAGGAGGTGAAAGAAAAGGAAGGAGAGGGCTTGGCTTAGAAGGAACGGAAGAAAAGAAGAAGAAAAGAAGAAAAAGCTAAGGAACGGAGAGAGAGAAGTGAAGCAGCCTGGTTTTTCTTCTTCTTTTCCTTTATATTTCTTTTATTTTTTAAAGACTTAGCCCATTCATATGTGGCTAAACCTCTTAGCTAGGGCTAAGAGGTGAAGCCTGTAGAGAGATGGGAGATCCTACTTTGTGCCTTTAATTTAAATTTCTGAACTGAATTTGATTTTAAGTTGATTATTAAAGGAATATTTTCTTAGTCTTGAATGGTCTGTTGTGACTGAAATTACAATGGGTTTGCAATGGCTTTGAATATTTCTTTTTCTCTTTTGATGTTTATGACGTCAGAGGCCCTGTTGTTCACCATCGTCTTCTGGGCATGGTTGGATGATGGTACCCTTCTTGACCTTCATGGCATGTTGACTGGTTGGTAATTAGTTTAATTCTTTTGTTAACTTTGTCTCCTAGGCATGGTGTGGTGATGGAATCCATTCTAATTCATATACCTTTCATCTCTTTAAAATTATATCAAAAGAAGTTCAGTTTAATTTTCATGATTTTTGAAGCAGGCATAAGATCTCCCTGATCTCTACAAGTGGATCCTCTGAATCCCTAGTTTCCTTCCTCTTAATTCCTTAAAGTTTTAGATAATTATTCCACAATTATTCCTTAAATTCTATTTGGTTTAGATCACATCTTAGTCTAGTTCTAGTTCTACTTGGTTTCAGATAACGTGCAGGTATCAGTCCCTGTGGATTCGACCTTGGTCTTACCGAGTTTATTACTACATCACAACCTTATACTTGGGGAGTGAACAAATAGATCCGAGAGAGAGAGTTTTAATAACACTCTGACACGAAAATAGGATATTAAGATGCACCCGGATTTGAGGAGACATGTCTCTCTTATGAAAACGGTCTTAGAAAGTGGGCCACATTTAAGCGTTATAAAAAATTATTAAAATGTTTGATTATAATAAAATAATTTTTGGCAAAAACCAAACCCATCAATATATTAAAAAAGATTCACCCAAGTTTAGGACCGATTTGCACTCCCTTACATGTGAGTATCGTGCATGCTCGCCTAGTTAACTGATAGGCCTATCTGAGGTTGGTTCCTCGGAAGGCCCAAGTTGTCCAGTTTGGTGTACAGTTTCTCAATAAAAATGAAATTGCTTCTTAAAAAAAAAGAAAAAAAAAGAAAACTGATTTCTTTGTTTGCACGCATGAATGAGCTAAAGCACAATGGAACACTTTTTCATAAAACTATGGAGAGGAAAACTCTATAAATATGAAAAAAATCTTCACCCTATTAGATTTCGAACTATCTTTTGCACTTAAAAAAATATAGTTAAAAAAACACTTTATTTTGGCCCCTTTTTATAGTTTCTTTAATTTATTATTATTATTTTCTTGAAAATACTCCAATAATAAATGGTTTGGATTATTTTTAAACATCACTCATTCAGGAGTATGGCTCCCAGCCTCAAATAAGCCTCCCTTACTAACAGGGCCAATAGTAATGGATTTCCAAGCTCTTCTCAAGCCCCGTTAACGAGGTTTGTAAAGTTCACGTGTATATTGTTCAGCTATATAACTACAGAAAAGCAGATATGACTGATCTGCACAATATCCGAGACTTCCATGAGATGGGACGCCTTGTACATTTCATATATGCCAAAAGATCACGCTAGTTTACTTCATGCCTGGCCCTAGTGTTCAAAACAAATGGAGGTCTCAAATGATTTTTCATTGAACCTGGTCATATAGTCTGCACCATTTCATTCCATTACCATAGCTAACAAAAGTACACATTTTCATCATTTAATCTAGCATATCTCTCTCAGCTGGGGGTACATGAGAGAAAGCATCACAACCAAATATCTCCAACCCCAAGTAGTTAACTTCCTGACCACTTTATACCTCATCTAAAATTTTACAATCAATCGGCATAGGCAGAAATCGATTCACTAAATAACAAGTTATGTTAACGGGCTCAGTCCATAGCTCCTTGCTTAACCCAACATTACTTAGCATACTTTAGACTTTTTCCAAAAGAGTCTGATTTATACACTCCATCACACCATTCTACTCTAGTATATGCCTTATAGTGTTATGCCTCACAATTCCCTCATTCTTATAAAATTGATTAAATTCTTTATAAGTAAACTCTTCGTCATCATCGGTCATTAGAACTTATAGTTTTTTTCTTGACTGTTTTTCAATTATAACTTTTCATGACTTAAAAGTGACAAATATATCGAATTTATGTTCTAGAAAATAAACCTAAACTTTTCTAGAGAAGTCGCCAATCTTGATTATTTACTGTATATGCAATGTTTACATATATATAAATAAAAAAAAATTTAAAGTAAGAATTAAACCACAATCAAGTAGTACATTTATATCGTGCTCACTTATGTGGCCTAGTCACGCATGCCACACACGTACAGATGTAGATTTTGTTACAAACATCGCAGCTCCACTTGATGCAGTGCTCCCGATCAACTTGTAAAGGTTTTCGCTCTTTCGTGCCTTCATAACAGTTAGTGCCCCTTTTGAAACTTTTAGGACACCTTTATATCCGATGAATTTGCATCTGAGAACATCAAGAGCTCCTAAAGATATCATATTTTTCTTTTGGTCCAGAACATGCTTTACATCAGCCAGAATATGCTCCACCCCATCAAGCATTCTTTTACAGACTGATCTAATTCCAATCATCGTACATGTATTATCGTTGCTCATAAGAACTAGGTCACTATCAGACTTGTTGTACGTGGCAAACCAACTCCAATGGGGACATATGTGATATGATGCTCACGTATCCAAAATTCACTCGTTATACAATTGTTCGACCTTGGACATAGGTAATACGTCACAACCACTCGCCTCCTTACTAGATTTCATTGAATTGGTCTCCTTTGGTGAATCATTTGATTTTTCATCCTTTTGGGTTTTGAGATTTGTTCAGTTATTCTTCATATGTCATATCTTGCCATAATTCCAACACTTCAACTTCCCTTTGGCCTTCGACTTGGACATCAATCACGACTTACTCTTCTCTCGTTCAGACGATCTCCCCCTTGCAACTAGTGCCCCTACAGAAGTACCTTCCCCACCATTATTTCTTCTTTCCTGCTTCTATTGAAGGGGCAAGATAACAATATCAAGGTCCAAGGTATTCTTAGCATGGTATAAAGTATCCACTGGATTCTCATAGGAATCCAGAAGGGACGTCAACAACATTAGAGCTTTGTCTTCTTCGTCGATATTCACCCCCACACTTGTCAGTTTGTAAACTAGTTTGTTGAAGACGTTGATATGTTTAAAAAGATTCTTCTGCCATCTTCTGAGTTTACAACTGTCTCTTCATATATAAATGATTGGAGAGCGATTTCGTCATGTAGATGCTCTCCAACCTTGCCTATAGGCCCGTGGTAGTTATCTCATTAATAACATTATAGAGGATTTCATCGGCCAAACACAATTGAATTGTGCTAATCACCCTTTGATCAAGTTCATCAGAATCCTCTTCTTTCATCGATTCAGGATGTTTTGCTTTACCAATGAGTGCCTGTGACACCCCTTGCTAAATTAGGAGGGCTTTCATCTTCAACCTCCATAATTCAAAAATATTTTTAGTTGTGAACTTCTTCGATTTGAACTTCACACTTCAATCCCATGTCTCAGATTCAATCTAAATAACCCAACGTAAAGCCTATGCTTTAATACCACTTGTTATGCGGAGCCGTCATACGTTAGGCGCGGAAGTAACCTTAAAATGAATCAAACACATAACAAAGAAACAAAATATTCGAATAGTCACAGAGAACACATAGATTTTACATGGAAATACCATTGTAGGAAAAAAAACCATGGCACTAAGAGACAACGAATCCACTATGAACAAAAAGTTACAAGAGATGGAACCAACTCATATATCCGAAAACTCTAGTTTTCTCACTTCAAAACTCTTTTGGTCTCGAGCTCTCACATTTTGCAACCTCTAAGATAACGCTATCCCACATAAACACGATTTATATATAACCTGCTTATAGAATTAGAAACAAAATTGTGCACTTATGCAAAACCAACGTGGATTTTCTTGATCCGATAGAAGTTGTTATTGATCAATCAAAACCTTGTATTTGCATCAAATTGAAGTCACTCAATCAACACACACATGCATGCTTGTGCACTCAAACCCCACACACACCTATGCACTCACACCACATTGGGATTTCACCACAATTGGTACTCGAACCCATGACCTCATGTTGATGGTGATGCTTTATGAAAGCTTCGATTTCCAAAGCGCCCTCTCTCTCTCTCTCTTGCTTGTTCTCTCCATCTAAGATATGATCTTGTTTATAAGGAAGAATGTATGTTTAAAGGAGAGATTATTATAGTGCTCTACTACCTTATACACTTAGTATATGCCCCACTACATCTAAAGTCCGTGAATTGTGCCTAACCATGTATCCAAATTAACTACATTTCTTGAACATAGCCATCCATCCTCAATCCAATTCCCATTTAAATCAATGATGAACTAAGATCTCAATCATTGAAGTTACCATCAAATGTGATGAAAATATTTTAATAGTTAAAAAATATTAACAATTGAAAATACTTGTAACATTATTTGATACATTTAGAGTATTGGTATCAGTAAAAAATCATTTGATTGATGGCTCGATCTACCAAATCTTAGTCATAAGAGTATCCCTAAGAGACCAATGGATCCCTTATTAGATCATATGGACCTCAACTATATCTTAATGCATGAACTCAGTAATACATACATATGAGCCACTGTAATTGATTTCATGAGGCAGGGCAAAGCACATTATATTAGGAACTTGAACTCCTCATATGTTTTCAAATTTAATGATTAGTTAAAGCTAATACATATACAAGCCAATTATAGCGCATGTATGATGGGAGTTCTGTTATAAAGGTTTATATTGGTCATTCAATGCAAGTGTTCAATAGGTCTAATACAAGGAGCCTACTCCCATGGTACCCTTGCATACCTATCTAGGAAAGGGCACAAGAATACTGACTCATTGTCTAACCCAACGGTGGAAATTTTCCATCCCAATTCATAATTAGTTCTCTCATATATGATGACTATATAAGAATAATAGCAATCACAAATTTATTCTATTACTTGTAAGGTTATTATAGAACAAAAGGGTACCGAGATCCATGAAACACAACTCTCCCTTGACCAATAATCATTACATCTAAACTCCAATTCCCAAAGATAACAAGTGGAATCTCTCTCCTTTAACCCAAGTACATATAAAATTTTAGACATGCCTACATACTCGTCATGACATTGATGACATGTCTATATAGGATCCTTTACCATCACGATCTACAATCAAGATCAACAAATCAACAATTAAGATAAACTTATTGGATTTGCAGGGCACACAACACCAACATGAGCTTGCCAACAAAATACTCAGGCAATGACATTAAATAATAATGGTTGGTTGGGCCCTTTATGTTGGTCATTTACATATACAAGCTCAAGTCCAGCTCACTTACCTAAAACTAAGGCAAGTTATACCCATAGGCCTCAGACTCAGCCCAAAGTGGTCCTAACTTGTTTACAGCCCATGCACTACAACAAAGTGGGGCTTTGTGGATGGTCTTTTTAAATTTTTTTTGCCGGGGGGAGGTGGGAACCCTTTGCCGGCACTAACTGAAATTGGGCGCCAGCAAAGTATCCCTATAAATAAATTAAAAAAAAGCCATAATGCCTCATTTTGACTCTTTCCCTCTCCTCGCCCCCAACACACACACACACACACACACTCTCTCTCTCTCTCTCTCTCTCTCTCTCTCTCTTTACACACACACACACACACACACACACACACTCTCTCTCTGCAACTCCTTGCCCCTGACTCTCTCTCTCTCTCTGTAACTCCACGACCCATCTCTCTCTCTCTCTCTCTCTCTCTCTCTCTCTGCGACTCCACGGCCTATATTTCAGCGGCAGAACCACTGTTGGGGATTTGGACTGCGGAATCACACAGATCTAGATCTAGGATAGTAATCCAATGACACCAAGCACACACAAGAGAACACAGATTAACGTGGAAAACCCTTGCGGGAAAAAACCATGGCACAAAATGACAGATCTCCACCATGAAAATAGAAATTACAAAGAGAGATGACTTACCTGATTCGAACAACCTCGAATCTCACCCTTACTACATCCTTTAGAAACTCTAAAATCCTTTTAGGAACTCTTGGAACTCCTTTAGAAAGCCTTAGAATACCCTTGAATTACCTCTCAATCCCGCATACACCCCTTTATATAAGTTTAGAAAGAATTAGAATCGGAATAGGAAACAAAAATCGTAAAATTTGCGTTTCTGTAGAAAATCTGCGTAAAATCTTCGATGTCATCAGAGGTCCATCGATGTCATAAAAAATGGACCAAAACTGTCCAGCGACCAGGGGTCAAAAATTCTAAAAATTATCGATGGCATCAAGCAACCTTCGATGTCATCGACGACTAGCTTTGATGTCATCGAAACTTGCTCGATGACCAACAAACAGATTTAAGACATCTGTTCATAACAATCTCCACCATGTTTTCAATCTTCATCCATGTAGCTTATTGACCTCTTCTCTTATCTCTGCATCATATCATAGCTTTTCGTGCACACTCCGTCATTCTTTTCCGCCATCGCCAAGCCTAGAGAAGTTACACAGAACTTGAACTTCTTTGTAGGAACGATCCAGGTGATCATATCTGTCGGATCAAAATCTACGTGCTCAACCATCTTTGTTCCTGTCTTTTCAAAAGGAAAGACGCAGTCTTCTTACCATCTCATCGCTACCCAATATTGCTTGCCGGGGTACTTGCTCACAACACTGATAGCTTGTGAAATAACCAGTCTAATCCAGACCATGACATACACTGCCAACCGCATTTGAATAAGGCTCATGAGATATCCTGCTTTTCCTCATCTGTTTTGGGACATGTCCTGAGGAAAACTTGAGGAGAGACACGTAGGGAACACTCTTTGGCTTTACCTGGCCCATCACATCCTTGATCAATACCTACATACAAGGTATTCCTCCCGTGATTACCAAAGCCTACTCCTCTTTCAGTCTCAGTGTTGAGAACCATCTTTGCAGTCCCCTGATCCTTCATCCTGAATGTCCCACTTAACTAAGTCTTCAGTACATTGATTTCAGACATGTCATAATTGGTGATCTACACATCATCAATTCCCGACTCACCATGAAAGAATCAAAACACTGCCTAGGCGACAGGTCAAACCACGACCTCCTGCAAAGTCTTTTCTCAGCCCCTTTTAACTTCGAACCGCTCTGGTTTCTTCATGTAGATTTGCTCTTCACTTTCCTTTGCAGAAGTGCAGACTCCACATCCATCCTTCAAGCTTAAGATCACATTGGCCAACCAGCGCCAATCACGGATCTAATAGACATCTGCTATATCGTCGGTGGGAATATCTCTGAGAAGCCGATCCCTTCTCTCTGAGCATAAGCCTTCGCTACCAACCCCGCCCTGTATCTATGCTGTATCCTCCTGAAGATCCACCTACATCCAACTGCTTTTCAGCCCACTGGAAGCTCCACCAGCTCCCATATGTCGGTCTGGTACAACAAATCCATCACATCTCCCATAGTCACCTTTCACTTCTCAGTACCAGGCTCACCTAGAGACATCTGAATAGAAGATGAATCCTCCTGCGATATTGGAGTCGTCCATGTACCTCGCCGATATCCTGCGATCATGCCGTGTGATTCTTCTCACAGGTGACTGCTCCACCTGCTCTGTATCCCTGTCCACACGTCTCAGCCTTCCTATCCTGTCTGCTTATGTGACCATGCCTAACATGCTACACACGTGCAGAGGTGAAATTCGCTACATCCATTGCAACTCCACCTTTTGAAGTGCTCTCCATCAACCTGTACAAGTTACCGAGCCGTTGCACTTTCATGATTACCTGTGCCCCTTTAGATACCTTAAGAGTACCATTAATACCTATGTACTTGCATCCTTTTACCTCAAGTACACCAAGAGAAATCAGATTCTACTTCAAATTAGGAACGCGACTGATATCAGTCAAGGTACTCTCTACCCCATCAAACATCTTGATGTGCATCGAATTAACAACCATAACATTACAGGCAATGCCATTGCCCATCAATACCTATCCACCATCACACTCCCTGTAGTTGGTGAACCAACTCCTATGAGAAGTCATATGAAAAGATCCTCCTGTGTCTAGCATCCACTCCCCCTTACAATCATCGTATGGCCGCTTGATAGTAGACATAGACAAAACATTACCATCACATCCACCGATCCATCTGACGTGGCAGCATTGGCCTCCCTGTACGAAGCCTCAGAATCTTCTCTCTTCGATTTAGGATTTTCACAATTCTTCTTCACATGTCCTTCCTTCCCACAATTTCAGCACTTTACCTGTCATTTGCCCCTGCCCTTGGATTTGGATCTAGAACCTGAAGAACCTGTACCTTGTTCAGAATTCTTATCCCTTGTAATCAGTGCCTCAGAAGATATCCCCATGTCGACGTTAAGCTTTCTCATAGCATTCCCTTGAAGGGCCGAGATAACGATGTCGACACTTAGGGTTTTATTCATTGAGCACATTGTGTCATTGAATGATTCATAAGATGCCGGAAGAGAATTCAGTAATATACATGCTTGTTCTTCATCTTTCATCACTTCTCCCATATCCAGAAACTTGCAAACCAATTCATTAAAGTTGCTAATGTGACCCTCCAGATCTCCACCCTCTGCCATCTTTAAGTTATACCACTGCCGCTTCAAGTGTAGGCGATTTTCAGAGGATTTTTTTTGCATAGACATCCTCTAACTTCGCCTATAACTTAGCCACAGTTTTCTCCCTCATAATGTTGTAGAGAACCTCATCCATGAGACATAAACGGATCGATGATAAAGCCTTTTTATCAAGAGTATTCCAATCATCATCAGTCATAGTAGACTTTCGCTCCTCAAGAGCACCATCTTCGCCTTGATTGATTAAGGAACTCATCATCTTAATCTTCATAACTCAAAATTATTTTTCCCTGAGTACTTCTCAATCTCATACCTAGTGCTTCCCATCATTACTAATCCTGCAGATTCAGATCTGTGCCCCAACGATTGTTTTGATATCACTTGTTGGGGATTTGGACTGCGGAATCACACAGATCTAGATCTAGGATAGTAATCCAATGACACCAAGCACACATAAGAGAACACAGATTTAACATGGAAAACTCTTGCGAAAAATAACTAAGCGACAGATCTCCACCATGAAAATAGAAATTACAAAGAGAGAGGACTTACCCGATTCGAACAACCTCGAATCTCACCCTTACTACACCCTTTAGAAACCTTAAAATCCTTTTAGGAACCCTTGGAACTCCTTTTAGAAGGCCTTAGAATACCCTTAAATTACCTCCCAATCCCGCATACACCCCTTTATATGAGTTTAGAAAGAAGTAGAATCGAAATAGGAAACAAAAATTACAAAATTTGCGTTTTTGCAGAAAATCTGTGTAAAATCTTCGATGTCATCGAAGGTCCATCGATGTCATTAAAAACGGACCAAAATTGTCCAGCGACCAGGGGTGAAAATTTTCAAAAATTATTGATGACATCAAGTGTCACGCCCCAAACCCGGGGACGGACAGCTTCCGTGATGCTCCGAATTCGGCACTCGACTTTCATACACCAAGTCCCGAGTTCGGCGCACCACAAGGAAGATTTTTGGCTGAATTTTTTTTTATTTATATACATAGTAATACCTGAGCATGAAGATCCATGATCAAACTACCAAGCAACACTCTCTATCATAAGTCCCGATGATTATAAGTATAATGCTTTACAAAAGATATGTAACGTCAACATTGCCAAATCGAAGAATAGATGCAATGCATCGAGAAAGCTAAGTCTTCCAAGCTACTCCAACCCTGAAAAAAAATGGAAAATAGGAGGCTTAGGCAGAAAGCCTAGTGAGTACACACATGTGTGCAGTGTGTCCTACATGTAGGCAAGATAAATATGCTACAAGGAAATTATACCACAGCCATAACCATATTACATGCATCTGTAATCACATCATCATCATCATATTGTCATGCCATAATTATACAATATCAGAAATACTGACAAGTCCATGAGTCATACAATATCAAAGTATGCAATATAAATCAGCATGTAAATGAGGAGTTATAGAGAGCCAAATATCAGATGTCGAGGATGCAATGCAATATGTGGTGCGAATGAAATGACTATGCTGGAGTGAAGACGGGATGGTAGTACGTAGTATCGCAGACTATGGGGTCTATCACAAGGGACTTCTATCCAAAATAGTCCCATACCTAATTTGGATAGTCAGACTCAATGTGGTAAACTCCTGATCTCAGGTTAGTCGCGTGCCCCAACCGAAATCCTAGCCATTGCGAAGGTACACACAACAAATAGTTGCGCACCACCAGCCCGAGTGAATAGTGAATGAATGAATGAATGAGTATGCAACTCCGACCCAATAAGTCCACATATCAGTACAGTTCCTCTCTGGGATCATCACTGGGGTTTAGTACACTCCAAATGACACTGTCTCTCTCCTAGCAGCACAATCCAAGTGAGCGTAAGAAACCTCACTATCCGCCTGGCCAATAGTCTGCCAATACCTATCCGGCACGTCGATAGCGGACCCATTCACGAGCTGGTCAAACTCAGCCTAGTAATGCCCCCTACCCTCGGGCGGGTAAGGCCACACCCCCTCCCAACCGACCACGACACAGTGGGAGACGCGGCCTCCTGGTATTCGGCACTCGAGCGCTCATGTATCCACTCGGTCTCGACGTTGGGGCGTCTCCTGGCCTCGGAGGTTTAGGGATTTTCACCCAGGGACATCTATGGCGCCCGTATGTTAGAACCAAATATTTCTGGTGTCCCATCTGGCCATCCAAGATATGCCTGTGGAGGCTATGGCCCTGATGTCGCTAGGGCACACAATGCAAGATGCATGAGTCATACAATACAGTCATGCATCAATCCTGCGCATACCGTGCACTCATGTGAGATAACCTCCACCTATCAGGGAGTCTCATAACAATCTGTCCAACAACATATGCAATGGTCAACCACATCTCATAACAAACATGCAGATGATGCGTATGGGCATGTATGATACTGATGTGCTGTCACATACTCATAATCAGTATCAATAACCGGCTTCAATAATCGGCTTCGATAATGTGGACATTTAACCAACATTGTCCCCAAGGAATGACCCACATAAATATCAATACATACATCATGGTGAAATCGCACCACATCGGTCCTCAGATACATCGCTTCGGGTCTCACACAAGGGCCGCACATTCATCGCATTGGGCCTCACTCATGGGCCGCATATACATCACATTGGGCCGTATCATATGTGCACTACACATCGCAATGGGCCTTGGCTCATGGGCCATGAATACACCACATCAAGCTGTACGACCCATGGGCTTCAAATACTCAAGAGGTGAGCCCTACACACGGGCCTCAAATACATCACAATGAGCCACAACCCATGGGCCTAAAATATATCTCAATTAGCCACGCTCATGAGTCTCAATTACATCACATTGGGCTTCGCTCATGGGCCTCGAATACATTGCAAGTGGCCTCAAATCTATTTCACAGGTAGACTACATACCTGGGCCTAATACACATCACTATGGGCCGAAAATACATCACAATGAGCTTCATCATATGGACCGGAAATATATCTCAATGGGCCTTGCCCATAGGCCACGAATACATGGCTACACCAATTATGATACGTCTTATACTACAACCACTTCACACGTCACATAGATAATGACTCATATTCGGTCTCACCTGGTTAAGGGCCGAGGGCCACATTTCATCATACCATTTATAGTTTAAAGATCACATTGTATAAAAATCTAGGATCTTGATAGCATTAGCTTGGGTAATATAACCCTAAATCATATTCTGTTTAGTGTACAACTTGGTCATGTGTGATTCAAGTGGTGGTATCTATGTCGATAAGTACAAACCTACGTTGTTGAATGGTCATCAATGCCACTTGATTTCATACAGTTAGGTGGCCTTGTACGTATTTCACATTCATACAATTAGATGACTACGTATACTACATGTACTCCACCATTGCCTATGATTAGGTGGCTATACATACATCAAATACCCACATGATCAATGGGCCAAATAGGTAATATCAAACCCTCACACCACTAGAGTTTATATATTTGTTATAATTAAACATGTTTTTAAGAGTTTAAACACAAGTATCATGATCCTATTACTTGGGGCCGCACTCTAACCAAAGTGCTAAGTGATCAAGGGATGTCCACAATCAGCCCATTTAAAGGATTAATCATCATTACTTCAAAAATTACAATACCAGTTCATCATACATTCCACACATGGAAATTACAAACTCTTATCGAAGAGGCCCAATGACTAGCCCAAACAAGGCTATCACTGATGGGCCCACATGGCGTTCACTCAAAATGGGCCTTAACATTCTTGGGCTCACATATTAATGGAATTCATAATGGGTCCTATGCAATAGAGTCCATGGGGATTTCCCATGAGGTGGAGTTGTGTGTGACCCACCTACGACTTAGGTCTGCTTTGATTATTTTAGTCCAAGTCCTAAAATGATATGAGGAAGTGGATGGTCTGCATGGATTAAATAGATACACCATGGTGGCCTTAGGTTGGATTCAATAGTTAAGTACTTATCCTCACAGCCTTGTATTGTATGGTCCAATTCAGGTTGGATTGACTGTTTTGTGGGACAATGGCCTAAAGGAAACCCGATATATGGGCTGAATATCTAATACATCGTCAGGATGGCCCATAATGAATTTTCAATGATGAGAGTTTAATTTGCATTATTTCAGAACGTACGACTATCTAATCATTGGATGGGCCTAAGTCTTGGTAACATATCGTTAAAAGAGTTGATAAAATAGATAAACGATGAGGATCTTAAATATAAATCATGTTATAACTATGGTGGATTAAGTGGCATAACACCTACATCAAAGTGGGTCATACCACACACAAGTTGAGAGGGTTACCCTCCCTTAAATATTCATAATTATTTGTTGGGCCCACAGAGGTGTGGTTCATAAATCCAGCCCATCCCTTATGTGTGTCCCACTTGGTTGAGTGGTCAGACTAAGTTTCAGGTACATCCAAATTTCAGGTGGACCTAATAGGTGATTTACATACTCGAGCTTCGAGTTGTACAGACAGTTAAGAAGATCAAATTTACATGGGTGCAGAGAGATGTATTTATTGCATATACACAGTTCATCTATTTTTTTTATTTTTTTTATTTTTATTTTTATTTTTTTTTGAGATCGTTTTATAGCACCATCCAAAAATGAATCATATCCGAAGAATTACCTGGACTGGAGATAATGATTTCACCGTTAAACAATTTACAGGGCCCACCATACCGTTTATTTTCCATCCAATCTGTTCATAAGGTCACAAAGACCTGAATTAAGGGGAAAAATAAATTTCATACTGCTCCAAAATTTCTGACCCAAAAAGGGTTCCAATGGTTTACGTTCAACCCCTGCCACTTTTGTAGTGTGGCCCACTTGATAGTTAGATCTATCTTTTTTTTTTTTTTTTCTTCTCAAGCCTTAAGACAAACTTGCCAAATGGATGGACGGTTTGGATATAACATATACCATATGATCAGACCCATAAAATTGCTGATTTATTTAACTTCACAAATTTATTTTTATTTTTATTTTTATTTTATTGTTTTGATGGTGTGGGCCACCTGAGTTCCATGTATGGATGAAATTTGGAGGTGGCCCATTTTTAAATAGGACCCATCAAATGCATGGTACTGATGTTCGACATGCATCAACGTGGGGCCTGTGATGGGGCCCACTTTCCTCCAGCGTCAGCAGCAGACGCTGCTTGCTGCAGCGTCATCCAGACGGGTGACGGCATATATATATTATTATTTTTTTTTTGTTTTCAAATATGGGGCCCACAACAGGACGATCCAGTCTGACTGTTGTGTGTGTCCCTCGTGGTTGATGGGTCAGTCCAAGTTTCAGATGCATCCAAATTTCAGGTGGGGCCCAGCAAGTGCTTTTATATGCTTAAGCCATGTCTGCACATTATTTTAGATGGTGTGGGCCACCTAAGCTTTTTATACGGTTGATTTTTGGCACGACCCATTTTTAAGAGGGGACCCATCAAATTCACGGTGCTGATGTTCGACATACATCAAGGTAGAGCCTGTGGTGGGACCCACCTCTTTCCAGCGTCAACAAAGACGCATGCAGCGTCAGTGTTATTTTTTTTGTTTGTTTGTTTGTTTTTTTTTTGTTTCTCATATATGGGGCCCACAACAGGACGATCCAGTCCATCTGTTGTGTGTGTCCCACGTGGTGAAGCGTTCAATCCAAGTTTCAAATGCATAAAAATTTCAATTGGGCCCCAGCAAGTACTTTTATATGTTTTAGTATATCTTCACATGATTTTTGATGGTGTGGCCTACCAAAGAAATGGATTGACTTCATTTTTTGGCTCAACGCCTAAAATGATCTGAAAAATTGAATGGATGGCATGGATTTAATACATACATCATGGATGAGGCCCATTGTGGACCCACACCTCTTCCCTTCTTTTTCTTTCAAACGGCGGTAGCGTCCAAATGCCTGCCCTTTTTTTTTTTTTTTGGTGTGAATGCACGTGTGCATGTGTGAGCATGTGGCTAACCAAATTGCCATACTTGAACAGTTTGGATGGCTACAACATTTTGGTGGGGCCCACTATCAATGGGTCCCACATAAAGCCTATAATAAATTATTTTTTTATTATTATTATATACTTTTTTTTTCATGCATCCATACCATTAATCACATCCTTATCATCATATCATCACAAGTATTAATTATTATTATTTATATATACTCTCTTATGTATCCACACCATTGATCACATCATTATTCTCAAATCATTTCCACTAATAATCATACAAATAATTAAAAAAAAACAAACAAACCAAGAGTGGAGTGGGTGTACTCATCTTGATGAATTAGATGGTTGGAATTGATGGTTGAGATGGATGGAAGGTATGGAATTGATGGAGTTGATGGCCCACCAAGATCACTCCTCTCTCTCTCTCTCTCTCTCTCTCTCTCTCTCTTTCTCATGGAAAAAAAATGGTGAAATGCTAAGGAATGGAGGGGTATTTATAAAGAAATGGATAAATTTTTGGTTAAGTTAAGCTAATGTGATTAATATTATCTTAGGCTAGGATTATGGTACTTAATTCATGTTTTGTAATTAATGATGGATTAAAGGAGCATGGGATGGCATGGTGTGGTGATGTCATGCATAGTATATGGCATGGAGAAAGGTTGACTTTTCATGCACATGAGAGAGAAGAGGTATGGGTATGTGACATCACACACATGGGTAGAGATTCTCTTACCCATGTATGGCATGTGCATGTGTGTATGACATGTGTTGTGCACATGTGTGGAATGAAATACATGGTGTCATGCACACATAATACACTTATTATTCTTCACGGCGTATCTCACTAACAGATTATCATACCGACGAACGGGTGGTACCTCCACGATCGCGGCGATGGGGCGGTTAATATGAGATAGGTTTCAAGGTCTTAATGTCCCGGTCAGTTGGGTGTGTACTATGAACGACTAATCTAGGTCTAGCTAAGGATGTCGATCATCGTGCATATATGCATAGAAACTGGTACGGAATGGACTGGGTATTACATCAAGCAACCTTTGATGTCATCAACGACTAGCTTCGATGTCATCGAAACCTGGTTAATGTCATCGATAGACCAACAGACAGAGTTAAGACATCTGTCCATAACAACCACCTTCTGCTGCAACTCCAGCAACTACTTATTACGGCGATGCAACCTCCATGGCACAATCACTCTTGGTCTCTCTCTCTCCATATGTGTGCCAATCTCACGTTAAATCTCTCTCTTGAGACCGAGCATCTTCAATGTTGAAACCTTAATTAGGATTTTACAATGGTGAATTCCTAATTAGGGATTTACAATGTTGAAACCCTAATTAGGGATTTAGTATGTTGAATCCCTAATTACAACAGTGTTTCTATTAGGAATTGTCTACTTTGAAGTAATTCCTTGAATCTAACTTCTTTAATGATCACCCTTGGTCTTTTCTTTGATTGAATCTTCTCTTGTAATCTAAATTTTGCACTTTTCTCTATGAATCCGAATTATGTAGTTATTACAACTAAGAGAGATGGTTGTGCAGTTACATAACTGTTATAGAAATGGAATAACAGTTATCTAGTAATTGCCACAATACATAACTCCATGCCGGGTGGGGCCCACTTAGGCGGAATTATGTTACAATTCCAGGGGTGATGACCTCATGTTCATGAAGTTTGAGGTATGTGGTGCAATCTTCTCTCTTAACTTGGGCTTGATTTGGATATCAACCTCTCGGTATGTTAGTTGCTCAACAAGAAAAGTGTCTCAATTGTATCCCATTTGCCTTAACTGTGGTCTTGGGGTGGTTTTGGCTATTGTGAAAACTAATAACCAGCGTGATTCCACCTCATCAAAAGAATTTGAATTTCAAAATGACCAGTAAAATCTACAATGAGTTAAACAGGGATTCTGCACAACCCTGCAAAATCTGCAAGGAGTTAAACAGGGATTCTGCACAGCCCTACAAAATCTGCAAAGTGTTAAACAGGGATTCTGCACAGCTCACTAGTTAATGAAGGATTCTGCAAAGAATATCTTGTACTAAAAATACTTGTACTGACCTCTATAAAGAAGTACAACTTATGGCTCTTGTACTTACGTTAACTTTTATCAATAATAAGAAAGTTTTTTACTTTTCTTCTTAGTATCAGAGCAGTGTGAGTACCCAGAGCCCCCTACACATAAATTTCATGGCGTCCCTTTCACTCAACGTAGGAAACTTCATCACCCTCAAACTCTCCCAAGAAAACTACCCATTATGGCGTGAGCAAGCCCTTGCTCTAGCTGAAAGCCAGGATTTGGTCGGACATCTCACAGGTGCAACAGTAGCTCCTACCAAATTCAAACCATCACCATCAACTGATCTTATAGAAGAATTCATTGCTTGGCGTAAATCTGATAGGCTACTCCGAGGTTGGCTCATAGGCACTCTTACTGAGCAAGCTCTTGGCTTAGTCATTGGTTTAAAGACTTCGCAAGTTGTCTGGAATGCTCTCAAGGAGGCCTACGCACAGGACTCTCAGGAAAGGGAGTATACTCTTCATCAGCAACTGACATATCTTCGTAAAGATGAGACTGTCTCTCTGGCTGAACATCTTCGCAAATTCAAAAGTTTGTGTGATAGCCTTGCCGCTATTGGTTGCCCAGTGACGGACAAGGTCAAGGTTTTTTCTCTACTCACAAGTCTTGGTCCAAACTATGAGACCTTTGCCACTACGATGCTCAAACCTCCACGTCCAAGCTATACTGAGCTGGTATCTCTCCTTCAAGGATATGAACAAAGACAGACCTTGTTTGGAGCCTCTTCTTAAACTCCGCAATATGCCTTCTATGGCCAGAAACAATGCTCTCAACAACAAGCTAATCACAGCCGAGGGTCACAAGTTCCATTCAACTCCAATGGTAAAGGTTTTCAAGCCCATAATAACTAACCAAAACCTGCAGGCTCCACTTTTTTTGCAGGTTCAAACTCCAATCAACAGTCTCGCCGAGACAACAATGATCAAAACCATCAAGCTAGTATGGCCCGAAGACCACCTCCACCTGGCCAACGTAGAATGACCTCCGCTGAAAGAGAAATGTATCGAAATGATCGGTGCCAGTATTGTGGTGTCATGGGTCATATTGCCAAGATTTGCTGGTATGTGCCCAAGCCTCCACTGCAGCATGACGAAGTGCCACAAGCCTTGGCTGCTCTCACCCTTGACACCACCCTTGCTGACACTGAATGGACCACAAACATAGGAGCTTCCAATCACATGACAGGTAACAAAGGTATGTTAAAAAATTTACGTTCTTATATAGGCTCAGACTCTGTTTTGATTGGTGATGGTACACCTCTTCCAATTAAAGCCATTGGAGATGCCTATATCAAAAATAAAACTACAACACTTCCTTTACATGATGTTTTGCTTGTACCACACTTGGCCAAAAATCTTCTCTCCATTAGTCAATTAACTGATCAATATCCTGTTACTTGTGATTTTTCTAATACAAATTTTTGTCTTAAGGATCGGAAGACAGGTCACACGGTAATGACAGGAACACGCAAGGGTGATCTCTATGTCCTCAGCAGTCCACCTGAACTTCACTATTCCAATCGGTCCAGATTTGGGTCTGTAGAAATATGGCATCAACGTCTTGGCCATCCTCAAGAGTCTATTGTTCACGTTCTCAAAAATAAGGGATTGATTGATGTTTTAAGGTCCAATAAGTTAAGACATATTTGTGACAGTTGTCAGTTTGGCAAACTGAGTAAACTACCTTTTTATTATTTAGACAATACTAGTTCAGACATTTTTATTAAAATTCATTGTGATCTATGGGGACCTGCACCTATTACCTCTCTAGGAAAATTTCGTTATTATGCTTTTTTGGATGATGATCATTCATGATACACTTGGATTATTCCCCTAAAAAATAAGTCTGATTTTGTAGATGTTTTTTTAGCTTTTAAACAATATATCCTACGCCAATTTGTCAAAAAAATCAAAATCTTTCATTCAGATGGTGGTGGTGAATTTGTCAACACAAGACTAGCGTCTCACTTTCAAGCACAGGGTATAGTTCACCATATTTCCTGTCCCTACACACTAGAGCAAACCGAAATGATTGAAAGACGACATCGCATTATTCAAGAATTAGGTATGACTATGTTATTTCACTCTGGTGCCCCTCTATACCTATGGGTTGAGGCTTTCCAAACTGCGGTATATCTTCTCAATCGTCTTCTTTCCTCTGCTCTTAAAAATGATACACCATTCTTTAAACTTCATGGCACTCATCCAATTTATTCCTCCTTACGTGTTTTTGGATCTAAATGCTTTCCTTATACTTGGGATACATGGACAAACAAATTTGATCCTAAGACTGTCACTTGTGTCTTTATTGGCTATAGTGACAGGCACAAAGGGTACAAATGCTTTCACCCTTTCAGTAAAAAAGTCTTCATCTCACGACATGTAGTCTTTGATGAAACCAATTTTCTTTCAAACATAATCGTACACATACCATGTTGCCAACCCTGGATCGGTGGCTTAGTATTTTTGACTCTTGGATTACGTTGTCTATTGATCAATCTAACTCTTCTATCTCTTGTGCAGGATCTACTATTTTTGACATTCCTCTACCAAATCTACACGTCCTAAGCAATACGACCCCTACTCATGACAGAGGATGAAATGTGTAGGTGGTTCAACATCTGGACAATTCACCTCGATATCAATTTACATGCACCATCACCTAACCTGGACCCGCCTTCTTCACCATCAGCTATGAGACACGACTCACTAATATCTCGTCTAGACCTGCCAGCTTCATCATCCAATATGCACCTCACAACTGAGCATCCCTCCTCTCCACCAGATTCCCTTCGTGATGATAGCACTGCTCATCTTAATACTTATGATACTTCTCAAAAGTATATGCTTTCTAACATTGATTCTTTGGTGCCTTTACAGGACCATGGTACACAACCCGAGGAAACAGCAGTGCCCATTTCGTCACCCCCACAAAGAATGGTTACCTGATCACAACATGGAATTCAGAAACCAAATCCAAAATATGCGTTGATAGTCAACACACAAGATGTCCCTCGAGAGCCACGAAACGTGAAGTCTACTCTAAGTCATGCAGGTTGGAGGTTGACAATGCTTGAAGAGCTTGAGGCTCTACACCATAATCACACTTGGACGCTCATTCCTCGTCAACATCACATGCATGTTATTGGATTAAAGTGGGTATTCAAGTCAAAACTCAAAGCTAATGGTTCACTTGATCAGTTGAAAGCCAGACTTGTTGCCAAAGGCTACCACCAACAAGACGGGATAGATTATATGGAGACATTCTCACCAGTCATCAAACCTGACACCATACAACTGGTCATCAGTTTCACCCTGGTTCGACATTGGGACATACGTCAACTTAACGTAAAGAATGCTTTTCTCCATGGTCACATCACAGAAGACATCTACATGGACCAACCTCCTGGCATGACCGATCCCAACCATCCTCATCATGTTTGCAAGCTACAACGAGCTCTCTATGGTTTAAAACAAGCTCCACGAGCCTGGTTTGATCGCTTTAGTGCTTTTCTAATCCATCATGGTTTTTTTTTTTTGTAGTTTAGTTGATCCTTCATTATTTATTTTACACTCTCCACATGGCACCTTAATTCTACTTCTATATGTGGATGATATGCTTATAACAGGATGTAGTCAAACGTTATTGGACAGCTTCATCAAAATTTTGAGTTCCGAATTTGTTATGAAGGATCTTGGCCCTCTTCACCACTTCCTGGGTGTTCAGATTACACCAACTCAAGATGGACTTCACTTGTCACAGTCTCACTATGCTCTTACTATCCTTGAAAAAACACAATTGGTAGACTGTAAACCCATAAGCACCCCCATGGAGTCCAAAACCAAAGGTCTTGATGGCAACACTTCAAAAGTATTATTGGAGCACTTCAGTATCTTACACTCACTCGACTTGACATTTCATTTTGTGTTAATTATGCTTTCTAATTTATGTCTGCACCTACACTTGCACATATGAAGATGGTACGACGAATACTTCGTTACATCAAGGGTACTATCCACTTTGGTCTTCATTTTTCTTCACACTCTACACTTGATCTATGTGCTTTCTCTGATGCAGATTGGGCAGGATGTCCTTCCACGAGACGGTCCACTTCTGGTTACTGCACCTTTCTCGGACGCAATATCATTTCTTGGTGTGCAAAAAAACAAAACACTGTCTCTCGCTCTAGTACGGAGGCTGAATACCGAGCCATGGCCCATGCCACTGCTGAGCTCATCTGGCTCACTTTTCTACTTCGTGACTTAAAGATTCCAATGCCACGTCCACCGGTTCTATTCTGTGATAATATGAGTTCTTTACATATGACTGTCAATCCCGTCTTTCATGCTCGTAGCAAACACATCGAACTGGATTATCATTTTGTGCGAGAGCGGGTTGCGCTTGGTCTTCTTGTTACTCATCATGTCTCCGCTTGCAATCAAGTTGCTGACATATTCACCAAGCCACTGTCAAAAGCACTCTTGCAACATTTCAGAAACAAACTTCGCCTCTTCCCCCAGCCAAGTTTGCGGGAGGGTAATAACCAGCGTGATTCCACCTCATCAAAAGAATTTGAATTTCAAAATGACCAGCAAAATCTGCAAGGAGTTAAATAGGGATTCTGCACAGCCCTACAAAATCTGCAAGGAGTTAAACAGGGATTCTGCACAGCCCTACAAAATCTGCAAGGAGTTAAACAGGGATTCTGCACAGCTCACTAGTTAATGAAGGATTCTGCACAGAATATCTTGTACTAAAAATACTTGTATTGACCTCTATAAAGAAGTACAACTTATGGCTCTTGTACTTACGTTAACTTTTATCAGTAATAAGAAAGTTTTTTACTTTTCTTCGAAGTCATGGTTGCGATTACTGTTTTAAAACTAATGAAAAGAGAAAAGAATCAAATAACATTCAGAGAAATTAAAGAGGATCAAAATATTCAAAAGAAGTTCATAGATGCATCTTAAAAAGGTAAAATAGAGATCAATACATTTGATAACAAAAGCATGTCTTTTGTATAAATTCCATAGAGTGGGTTTTTCCATTCCAAGATACTGATCAAAGTAAAACTACTGAAAAAAAGAAGGACCGATAACAGTAAATCTTCTAAATATTCTCAAAACCCTTATACTAAGAAACCCAAAAGAACTTTGCAATGGCTTGAGAAATGGGAATCACATTGGGCAAACTCATGTTTTCTGTATACTCCAGTCTAAATTTCAAGTGAATAAGAACAGCTTGATTGGTTTTCCTAATTGATATTTTAAAATGATTTCCCAGCCACCCAACTTCAAATTGAAGTTGAAGTATTAGGTTGCGTTTGGGTGCATAAATAAAGTGAATATCGTGGCAGCTAATAACTAGTAAGTTGTTTGGTTTACACTAGTAGTCCTTGCTTTATTTCTTAATCATGTGGTCAGGTGGGAAGATTTAGACTTTAATTCTGGAGGGTATATGTTCAAATTCAAATATTTCACAATTCCAACTCTATTTCATCCCCCTAAATTGAACCCAAATATGTCCCTAAATCAGTCTCCATTTTAGTCCAAAGCTGTCGCAGAATGGATTCTTGAATACGGTCTAAGCTACCCAGAAATTTGCATAACCAAGAAGACGGTCTAACCAACACGAAACTTATGAGTTTCCTTAACTGAAGAGATGATTGAATAAAAATCTTGCTGAGGACTCTTAAGGAGGATAGTTGGAGAATTCAGGGCTGCTTTTACTTTGAGTATTGTTTGGCTTATCACTTCCTGATTGAATTTGATGGTCTTGGTGTTGAAGGTGTTGATAGCTTTGTGGCCTTGAGTCCTCAGTTTGGCCCTTGGGATGGATAGGCTCTTGCACATAAGATGAATGTGATCTCAGAGAGTAGCTCAACTCAGTCTACCATGCATAACTCTAGCTTCAGTCCTTGCAGTAATACACATCGAGAAGGTGTTTAAGACGGTCTCGCATGCGGTAACTAGCTGGACTGCCAAGTT
The DNA here is from genome assembly GCF_029962835.1 of Magnolia sinica. Taxonomy (NCBI): domain Eukaryota; kingdom Viridiplantae; phylum Streptophyta; class Magnoliopsida; order Magnoliales; family Magnoliaceae; genus Magnolia; species Magnolia sinica. The sequence continues at coordinate 115,868,702 of NC_080573.1, read as the reverse complement.
ATGGTCCAACTAGTGCATAAGCACCTTATTCAAAAAGATTTTCCTACACCCCAAAGAACAGTGCATTCAAAAATAGCATTGATTTTCTCATCATGTAGACCACAACATAGAAAACAACAAACAACTACCAATCTGATCAAAAGTACACTAGTGGTCCGCACAATTGATATTTTTCTAATATAGAACTAGCAAAACAAAGACATGGGTCTCAAAGCAAACTTCAAGTGATCCTCACATTTGATATTTTTCTTATGTAGAACTAGCAAAACAAAGACATGGTCCTAATCTAACTTTAAAAGGGGGTGTCATATTTGTAACACAAAATTATCATAACAAAGACAGAGGTCTCAAAGTAAAACTCAAGTGACTATGACACTGAATATTTTTCTAATACAAAACCAATTGGACAAAGGCATGGTACCCTTATCAAACTTTTTTTAAAAAAAGTCTTATTATTATTTTTTAATAAAAATGAGGGTCTCTTTTCTAATATAAAAATAGCAAAACAAAGACATGGTATTAATGAAAACCTTCAGATGCTGTCACATTTTTTTTAAACATTCACATCTTAATTCCGTTGCCTTAGTAACGTTTAAAAATTCTGGGCTTGATTTGGATATCAACCTCTTGCTTATTGTGTTTGACTCAGTTGATTCAACTAAAAACTTGCTGAAATCATAGAAAAACAGAGTTTAGTCACAGGAATTGGTCCTCTGTCAAAGCTAGTTGACTCCACCAATTTTCCAACTGATCAGATTTCTATGAACTGGTAAATCGTTTAAACGACCCCGACTCTCTCTCTCTCTCTGCAACTCCACGGCCCTTATTTTGTTTGATGAATAACAGCGATCAAATTTCCTGTTGCGCATCGAGTTTATAAATGTGAGGCTCATGGTTTATTAAAGCCATTGATCTGATGGCCCCCATTGGGAATGGACAGTGCCAAAACGTGTCCTCAATTAGTCAGGTCTAACATTTCCATTGTTGGCATTTATGTACATGATAAAGAAGAAATGCACCAACAAACCACATTCAGTCGTAAAAGGACCAAAGATTCCATGACAAGGATATTCTAATTTGAGAAATTTCGGGGGCATGGTCCATCAATGATAGAGGCAATTAGATTAATGGCTTAGATAAATCAATCATGGCCCATTGGGCATAAGAACAGGGAACTCAGCGTTACAATGATTCTCGATGACGCAAGATTGAATAGTAGCTGGTGATGGTATTGGGCTATTGTTGGGTGCATTTTGATGGGGCCATTGAATTCACTCCATTCATTATGTGCACCTTCTCGTGTTCATCTTTAGATATTTACTGTTCTTGCATATCCAAAACTCAAGAGGGCCTAAGGTAGGGAACAATGACAAACCATGCCTAAGGTATGCATAGTCCCACAGTCCGACTTTGCAACTTCTTTTACTTTGACTTCTTTATCACATATGCAATTTCTTATTTTCATTTTTTGGTAAGTATTATTATTCTACTCTACTTGTGCTGACAGGAAATAGCTCTCTTGAGTTGCTTGAGGCATCAAAATATATTGCGATATTACGGGTCAGACACGGTATGCATAGTTGTACTGATTTATGAGAATCGAAGTTTTTCTTTTGTAGATGGTTGTTGCCTTTTGTATATTATTGTATTCTCTTTATGATTATTCTTGAATTTTTATAAAATTATTAATTTCTTCTTTAATCTTTTGCTATTTGAAATTTTGTTGCATAGGATTTGAATAATTCTAGTCATGATGTTAGCGTGCTTTTATTACCAATCAAATAAAAAGAATCTTTTGTTAGAGTTAGTGCTTCATTGATGAAGTGCTACTCTGACAGTGGTAAACCAACCCTGTGGCTAATGATTCCTAAAATATTTATTGAAATATTTGTTGGAAATGTTTTTTCTTTTTTTTCGAATATCCATTTATTCTTTTCTGATAAGATTCTCTTAGGCATTTGGCTTTTGTAAATGCATAATGTAGTTGCTAGCACTTAACACAAATTCAAGTATTTTTGTACTTACATTAACTGGGTTAGTTTTGCTTCTTCCACTAAGTGATTTTTCTTGGCTTCATGGATACAATCAAGCTACAGGTTCTAAACTTTAATCTCAACATTTCACTAAGGTTTTTTTTTTTTTAATTGAATTAACTAGTGAATAAGATTTCAAATTTTGTGTTTAATCAAGAGGAAATGGAAATTAATTATCTCTCCTAGTATTCATAATGAGGAAGTATCCCTCAAACTACAATTATGGTTTCTCTCAAGTCCATTTTGATCGGAACATTGGAAAGGAAATGCAATTTGATTAATGTAACCAAATTAATTGGACCGATAATCGCAATTCAATTTGATAGTGCATTCATACCTTCTTTTTTTTTCTTGACAAACCGTTGAACCTGAGTCATGGTTAGGTGATCGAAATCATGGCTACAATCAGATTGTGGGCCCTAGAAAGGTTTTGGCGGTGGACATGCTGTCCACTTGAGCCTTAATTTTGGGCTCATACCTTAAAATGAGATGAAAAGACGGATAGACAGTGTTACATCCATGGTGGGCCCCATGGAGTTTACTAAGCACGCAATCCTCTTTGGGCTCTACCATTTCCTGATACTTGGTGATATTTCATTACAAGTAGGGCACATGTGCAACCATACATTTCATTAATGGGCTATTTCGATGCACGTAAAATCATTAAGCAATAATTTGATTATAGGTATAAAGTGTTTACAGCTACTCCTGTTTGGCTTTGAGTTATAATCTGATCATAGGTATCAGTTGGTTGTAGTTAGATAAGTTGAAATATGTTTACAGCCTGTAACTAGATATTCACGTATGACAGAGTTTCGTATAGTACATATTTTAAAAATAATCAGACGACATATAAAATCTTTACTTAAGATAAATCAAATGCCCAATTGTTGGAAGATCAACAACTCTTCATGCTCTGAAATTCTATTATTATCTGTTTTTTTTTAAGAAAAAGAGATGCTAATCCCTTTACTTGTAATATGAAACATGACTTTTTCTCATGTTTCGTATTGCAAATAAAAGTTATCATTGGATTATAGCCTATAATCTATTTGGCTATAATCTATTTACAGGCAAAATACCCATCCAAATGCAACTTGTAATCGGATTATAACTTAATATGTTTATAGTCGTTGCCTAAAATCTCTTTACTTATAATATGAAACATTACTTTTTTAATGTTTTAGATTATAGCTAAAAGCTATAATTGAGTTACAGCTTGCAATCTGATTACAGATAGATATATATGGTGTAGACCAGGTCGTGGACACTTTCATGTCCAAGATGGACTAGAGAAGTGATGAGGATTTTCTCCTCATGGCTCGACCGGTCGAGGGCCTTGCTCAACCAGTCGAGGGTGGTGCTCGACCAGTCGAAGCCTGGCTCGACTCAAAGTCCAGCGACCAATTGTGTTAATTCTTCGGCGCTGCTCGACCAGTCGAGGAGTTTGCTTGACCGGTCGAGGGTACAGCTCGACCGGTCGAGGACCCTGCTCGAACAGTCGAGGTTACGCAGATTCAGTTCGGATTTGGTGCGAACTGAGTAAATTTGAGGCGGTTTCGCAAGAGGTGCGAAAGAGAGTTGCTTAAACTATAAATAGGGGTCCCTAGGGCTGTTCTAGGGTATGCGAGAGAGTTTCCTAAAGCTTTGTAAGGGTTTGCTAAAAGGTTTAAGGCTATCAAAGGTGTGAGAGAGAAGAAGCTTATGGAAGAAAAGTTCTGCTCGTAGAGGTGATCTATTGTGCATTAGACATCTCAGCACTTCTATGTCCTCGTAATCAGTCAGATCTCTCTGTTTTTCTTTATTCTCTTATTGTTCATCCACTCCTGCATGAGTGAAGAAGGTTTGATCTAAGCGGTGTGTGCTTGTGATCGGTTGTAATGTTTTACTTCATAGTGAATTGTTGCTCTAGATGAGGTCCCGTGGTTTTTACCTCTTTGAGGGTTTTCCATGTAAAAATTTCTTGTGTCGTGTGGTTTTTTGCTTTGATTTATTTCATTGCTTTATTATCCCATAATTCTGGTGTTTTGGGAGGCTAGATCCTAAGGTTTTGTGCAAAGGCCCCCAACAAAGTGGTATCAGAGAGTTCAGGTTGGTTGAATAGAGTGGGATCGGTTCTGAATTATGGAAGGTGACTCATCAAGGATGATCAGTCTCAATGGTTCTAACTGGACCATATGGAAGGCTAAGATGGAGGACTTACTTTATTGCAAGGACTTGTATTATCCAATTTAAGGCATATCAGCAAAGTTAAAGGATATGACAGATGATGACTAGAAGAAATTGGACCGGAAGGCGGTGGGGTTTATTAGACAATGATTGGACGATTTTGTATTCCACCATGTGTCAACCGCTATCCTATAGCTGAAATTGCAAGGGTTGCATATGAGGAAGACAGCCGGCAATAAGATTTTTCTGATAAAATGACTTGTGAATCTCAAGTTCAAAGATGGCGGTTCTGTGGCTGAGCACATGAATGAGGTCAGCAATATATTGAACCAGCTCTTGCTATAAAGATGGTCCTGTACGATGAATTACAGGCTTTACTATTGCTTAGCTCATTGCCTGATAGTTGGGAGACATTGATGGTATATCTAAGTAACTTTATGCCAGACGGAAATGTGTCCATGGAACATGTAACTAGTTGTCTCTTCAATAATGAGATAAGGAGGAAGTCTCAGGGGATTCCTCAGCAAGAGGCCCTTGTGACAGAAAGAATAAAAAGGGCGGGAAGGCCCAAGATAGATCAAGAGGCAAGTCGAGCGTCAGAAAAGATATTGAATACTGAAATTGTGGCAAGAAGGGATACTACAAGCATGGATGTCATAATAAAAAGAACGACAAGAAAGGAAAAGGAAAGGAGAAGGAAGATGAATCAGATTCCATTGCGGTTGCTTCAGATGGCGACGTTGTAGTTATTCTTTCAATAGATCATGATGTTTGTCTCACAGTTACAAGTCAGGACATCGACTGAGTGATAGACTCGGGAGCCTCGTTTCATGCAACTCTACGCAGGGACTTCTTCACAAGCTACAAGTCGGGTGACTTTGGGACCCTGAAGATGAGAAATTCTAACGTATCGAAGATCGTAGGGGTCGGTGATATTTGTGTGAAGATCGATGTGGGCTGCACATTGGTTCTCAGGGATTTGAGGCATATCCTAGACTTTCACCTCAACTTGATGTCAACGGGAAGGTTGGATGATGATGGTTAGGAAAGCCAATTTTTTGGTGGGTACTGGAAGCTCATCAAGGGCTCGTTGATCGCAGACAGAGGAAATAAGTGTTGCACCCTTTACAAGGCAAGTGTCAGTTTATGCAAGGGTGGGTTGAATGCAACGGAAGATTTAGCTATTAACATGTGGCACAGGCGTCTAGGCCACATGAGTGAAAAAGGGCTTCAGCTACTAGTAAAGAAGCGGCTCCTTCCAAACGTAACAGGTATACCTCTCAAAACCTGTATTGATTATTTATCAGGGAAACAACATAGAGTTTTATTTGTTAAATCCTCTTCTCATGTTAATAAAGTGCATGTATTGGATTTGGTTTATTTTGATGTTTGTGGTCCTATGAGGACAAAAACCTTAGGTGGGGCATTGTATTTTATCACTTTTATAAATGATGTATCTAGGAGGGTTTGGGTTTATGCTTTGAAATCTAAGGACGAGGTCTTTAGTGTGTTTAAATTGTTTCACGTTACGGTCGAGAGAGACAGAGGTAGATCATTGAAGTGTATCTGCAATGATAATGATGGTGAATACTTCAGTGACTTTCATGAGTATTATAAGTCCCTGGGTATACGACATGAATAGATGGTTCCCAAGACCCCCCAGCATAATGGTGTGGCTAAGCGAATTAATCGCACCATTGTAGAGAGAATCAGATGCATGTTATCACATGCGAAGTTGCCTAAGACGTTCTGGGGAGAAGCAATGCACATGGTAATGTATTTTATAAACAAGTCTCCATCAGCCCTGTTGAATGGAGAAGTACCCGAGAAGGTGTGGACTGAATAAGATTCATCGTACAGTCATCTCAAGGTGTTTGGATGCAGGGCATCCATTCACGTACCAAAGGACGAGAGGTCCAAGCTCGATATGAAGATCAGAAAATGTGTATTCTTGGGGTACGGTGATGAAAAGTTTAGCTACAGATTGTGGGATCCGACTGAGAAGAAGCTTGTCAGGAGCAGAGATGTAGTTTTCTTTGAAGACCAATGTATTAAAGACATTTGTAAGCCAGAAAAGACACAGCCTAGTTCGTGAAAGCTAGAGGATATGGATCTGATTATTCCTCCTGTGGTGCTTGATGATGGAGGAGTACAACAAGGTGTAGAGGATGAGGGAGTTCCCACAGAAGATGGATCGGGGGAGCAGCCCCCACCTGATCCACCCGTTGAGCCACAGGTGAGGAGGTTATCTAGGGATAGACAACCATCTAAGAGGTACTCACCGCATGAGTACATTATGCTCACTGATGGGGGAGAGGCAGAAGATTATTTTGAGGCCCTAGCCGACGTGTATAAGGAGGAGTGGTTGAAAGCTATGCAAGAGGAGATGGAATCCTTGCATAAGAACCACACCTATGATATGGTGAAATTGCCTAAGGGCAAGAAAGCTTTGAGCAAAAAGTGGGCTGATGTTCAGAAAGAAGGTTGAGCAGAAGAATTCACAAATGAGGTTCAAGGCCAGACTTGTGGTAAAAGGGTTTGGTCAGAGGAAAGGTATAGACTTCAAAGAGATATTCTCACCAATGGTGAAGATGACATCCTTACGGGTGTTGCTTCGGTTGGCAGCTAGCATGGATATGGAGATAGAGCAGTTAGATGTTAAAATTATCTTTCTCCATGGTGACCTGGATGAAGAGATCTACATGCACCAACCAGAGGAGTTCGAAGTGAAGGACAAAGAGCATATGATGTGTAGGCTAAGGAAGAGCTTGTATGGGCTGAAACAACCTCCCTAACAATGGTACAAGAAGTTCGACTCGTTCATGTTAAAGCATGGATATTAACAGAACGGAGTCGGACCATTGTGTACACGCGCAAGTTCTTAAATGGTGATTTCTTAGTTTTGTTGTTATACGTTGATGACATGCTCATAATGGAAAAAGATATTAAGAAGATTGACAGGCTGAAACAAGAGTTGGGCAAGTCATTTGCGATGAAAGACTTGGGCTCGGGTAAACAGTTCTTAGGAATGGAGATAACCCGTGACAGAAGCAGAAAGAAGCTTTAGTTGTCACAAGAGCGGTATATTGAGAAAGTCCTACAGCGGTTCAATATGAATGTAGCAAAGCTGGTCAGTACTCCACTGGATGGTTACTTCGGATTGAATGATAGGCAGTGTCCCAAGATGAAGGCAGATGTGGATGAGATGCAGAAGATACCCTACGCGTCAACAGTGGAAAGTTTGATATATGTTATGGTGTGTACACGCCCAGACATAACATATGTGGTTGGTGTTGTCAGCAGGTATCTTACTAATCCTGGCAAAGAACATTGGGCAGTGGTGAAATAGATGTTGTGGTATCTAAGAGGCTCATCCAGTTTGAGCCTATGCTATGGTGACAAAAAACCTGTGTTAGAGGGCTACACAGACACAGATATGACAGGCAATATAGACTCTCGAAAATCTACATCGGGGTTCATGTTAACGTTTGTAGGGGGATCGGTCTTTTGACAGAGCAAGCTACATAAGGTCGTAGCATTATCAATGACAGAGGCCGAGTACATTGCGGTCACAAAGACATGTAAAGAGATGTATTGGATGAAGAGGTTCCTACAGGAACTTAGCCTGAAGCAGAGTGTTGTCTATTGTAATAGTCAAAGTATTATATACTTGAGCAAGAATCCAAGTCAGCACTCCAAGTCGAAGCACATAGAGATTTGGTATCACTGGATCAGGGATACTTTGAAACAAAAGGTGTTACAGTTTGAGAAGGTCCACATAGACGATAATGGGTCAGACATGATGACCAAGGCATTGCTCAAGGGCAAGTTTGAGGTTTGTAGAAACCGGACTGACTTAAAGAAGGTGGATTTCTCCTGAATCGAAAAGTGAAAGATTTGATGGGGATTTTCTCCTCATGGCTCGACCAGTTGAGGGCCTTGCTCGACCGGTCGAGGGTGCTGCTCGGCCAGTCTAGTGACTAATTGTGTTAATTCTTCCGCGTTGCTCGACCAGTCGAGGAGTCTGCTCGACCGATTGAGGGTGCCGCTCGACCAGTCGAGGGTACACAGATTCAATCCGGATTTTGTGCAGACTGTGTAAATTTGAGGCGGTTTCGCAAGAGGTGCGAAAGGGAGTTGCCTAAACTATAAATAGGGGTCCCTGAGGCTGTTCTAGGGTATGCAAGAGAGTTTTCTAAAGCTTTGCAAGGGTTTGCTAAAGGGTTCAGGGTTATCAAAGGTGTGAGAGAGAGAGAGAAAGAGAGAGAGGAAGCTTGTGGAAGGAAGGTTCTGCTCGTAGAGGTGATCTACTGTGCACTAGACATCTCAATGCTTCTACGTCTTCGTAATCGGTGAGATCTCTCTGTATTTATTTATTCTCTTATTGTTCATCCACTCCTGCATGAGTGAAGAATGTTTGATCCAAGCAGTGTGTGCTTGTGATCAGTTGTAACGTTCTACTTCATAGTGAATTGTTGCTCTAGACGAGGTCTCTTGGTTTTTACCTCTTTAAGGGTTTTTCACTTAAAAATCTCGTGTCGTGTGGTTTGTGCTTTGATTTATTTCATTGCTTTATTATCCCATAATTCTGGTGTTTTGGGAGGCTAGATCCTAAGGTTTTGTGCAAAGGCCCCCAACAAGAAGGCCCGATCGGAGGCAGAGGAGATTCAGACTACCAGAACCTTACAACAGGCGTATCTTGCAAACTAGAATAAGTTATTTGACGTACCATATATGATTTTGGGGTAAGAGAACCAGGTAGCCCACACCGAATTTGTGAGATTCCATTAGATCGATAGTCAAATATCCATTTTATTTCTCTTTTTACTATTTATAGTGAGTTTTAGTTCGATCATAACTTTAACACCTTTGAGCTTTAGGAGTTGCATCCAATATAAAAAGTTCTTAGAAAGATTAGGAGAATAACGTGGTTAAGCCAAATAGGACACTTACTATGAATAGTAAATTTACTATTTATAGTAAGTTACGAATTTTAGGGAGTTTAAGTTGGAGTTTGATTTTGAAACTTCTTCCAAGGTTTAATATCACTATTTAAAGGGATGTAAATTCGTTTTTATTATCTACCAATAAAATTTTAAATTTTTAGAATTTATTTCTATTTTCTTATTTTCCCTCGTGGATTCGAGGTATCTTTGTGAGGAGTTCAGAGAAGCTTCGTGGATTCGGAGTAGTTATCCCCTTGAGGAAGACGGTGATCGACCTCATCACGCTCATTGCTGCAATATACCTGCCATATTAATGCATATGAGCTTCATGATGACATGTTATAGCCATTGAACTTGAGTCATGGTTAGGTGATCCTAACTTTTAATCAATAGGCCATGTAAACAATGGCTAAGGAAATGGTCCATGATCAAAGAGCAAGATTTGAATGATCAAAGGTTGAAATATTTTATGCTTATACCTATGAAGGCACTTAATTTAATGGATTTGATATTGAATTTGGTATGTTTATAGGAGTTGAGGCTAGGGGCTTTATATTCGGCCATCTAATTGTGTAAGCGATTGGTATAAAGTTTGTTTCATTAAGAAAATCAAGAAAATTTTCAAGTATTATTCATCAATCTTTGTCACAAATAATTGATCTTGCTTAATTTATATTTTTATATCACTTCATTTATATGCTTTCCTAGAGGCCCTCTATTGTAAGACATTATGGTTCCCAGCAGGTTAAGTTGCAAGTTATTATACAGAGTTGGTTGGATATCTTCTATTTTTGTAAAATAACTTATTGTGTGTGTGTGTGTGTGTGTGTGTAAAGGCATGCTCACTTGTGCACATGCACACCTTTGCACACGTGTCATGGGCATTTAATCTGCGTCATCCCATGAAACCTAAAGGGACCAATTTTCACCCTGATATAAAACTCTGGTGGGCCATAGCAAAGAGAGATACAAATCAAGGGAGGAAACTATTTTATTTTTCCATGGCCCACCAAAGTTTTGGATCAAAGTAAAAGTTGGGCCCTGGGGGTTTCGTGGGGTGTTATGTCATGTTGACCGTTCAGATTCATGTATGATGACTTCTTAAAAAAGTTCGCATGAGTTCCGTGCGAACTGGTGCGCAGCTGAGCATTCATATATATATATATATATATATATATATATCCTTTGAGGATTTATTTTTTAAGGCGACATGATATTCTTGTAGCCAATAATATGGTGCTCCAATATTGCTTGTATGTTACTAGTATATATTAGATATTACTAGGTTAATTTATCAAAATAAAATTTGTTTATTTAGTTTAAACACATTTATTATTAGTTAGCTAGATTATGAATGTCAATTACAATTGATTATGGAGGGATCTCTTTTTTTGTTATTTTTGAAAAATTGCTTTTATTTTGAGAACATATATAAAGTTTGGGTATAGTTGTTATATTTACTTTGTTAACCTTAGAATGAATTTCACTTCTATCACTTTAATTTTTTTGGTTGATGTCATATCATCTCTTTTATTATATTAGTTTTTCTATGATCTTTGCAATCATTTTCTAATTTATTTTTCAGTATCTTACTAACTATCATTTGTGGGTGATCTTGGCTTCTACTTAGATGATTTCTGTGCATATTCGGTATTCCATCTGGAGTTGGTTATGTGTGTTGTTTTCTCTGTAACTGTTAAAAGGAAATCAATTTCCCCCTCTTTTTTGGTGACTCAAACAGAAGAATCCATCTCATGATTGGTGAGGATTTATATATGTTCCCAATCCTTTCAACACCAACACACTTTGTGAAATCATTCTATTTCTTTTCTTTCTACAGGTGGTCACTTGGAGCTATCATGTATGAAATGCTTGTAGGTTATCCACCATTTTACTCTGATGAACCAATGTCAACATGTAGAAAGGTAAAGATAAGATTTAAGATATTATATTCGTGTTTGTTTTAAATTGATATCTTAAGGCATGTTTGGTTGCACATGATTAATTAATCACGAAATTTCATGATAGAAAGAAATTATCTCTGTCAACAAACCCTCATCTATGTTCTAAAGAAACATGTTTCTATCACAGGGAAAGAAAAAACTGAAAAAGGACTGTAAGAGTTCATGTCATACCTTTTAATAAATTTGTCCCTCTTGCTACATATTTGTAGTGTTATAAGTCTTAGGCTCCATTTGGCCATCACATCAATCTTTATGAATATAAATTTTTCTCAAACTAAATGGAGCTTAAGCCCTTTTTTAACTCTGCCAATGCAACTTCTTGCATCGCCGGTCTTAAGCTCGGGTAAAGGAGGAGGGAGAAGGGCATCAAGGTGAGTTGTGTCCTTTTCTTATTGTCATTGTTGTTGTTGTTGTTGTTGTTGTTGTTACTAATACTATTGTTGTTGTTGTTATTACTACTGTTGCTGCTAGCACTGTATTTGTCCATTTTGAAAGTTAAATCAATCAATCTGAACCGTCTATTGAGTATATAACACATTTCATGGATTATGCAAAAATCTCACTGATGATCTTGTCTAATTTTCTGTAGCATCTTTTTTCGAAGTTATGGAATGATTTATGATGGCCAACTAAACTGAATTTTCAGAACCAATCCTAAATGGGCCCTAATAAATACATGGATCAGATTGTTAATTGGACCCATTTTTGTGTAAACAATCTTGACGAGATATGGTTGATATTTGTTGCATTGGTGCAATGTTTGCATGATAAGCCATGAAACATGGTTTCTAATGTGTTTCTAATGAGATTATTGAGGTAGAAGTCCCTTCTTCTTCTTCTTCTTCTTCTTCTTCTTCTTTTTTTTACATGAAGCTCATTTGTTTTCTTTATTTGCTTTAACGCTCTTGTCGGAGTTTGTTCTGCAATTTCTAGTTTTTATTTGCCTGGTGAAGGGGAATGCCTACTCTTTCGTTGAAAAGAATGGCAGAAAACAAAGGAATTTCAAATCAAAATCTCCAGATATTGAATTTGTGGAGGTAAAATGTCTCTTTGGAAATTCTATCTCTATTGTAAAGTTCTGGATTTCAACTTTTGTTGTTGGGTGCTTTTCGCTTTATCCAAGTTTTCAGACATATTGGTGGTTTGCATTAAGAATTCTCTCTTTGGCAGTAATTTATTATTATTATTATTATTTTTAAATTTGTTTGTATGCAGTTAGTAGTAAACAACATAAAATTGCTTGAACCTAGTTGTTGATTCTATTCTGGATAACAAGAGCTTGCGGCTTCATGAGCTACCTTAACTATCGGCAGCTAATTGAGAGAGGCTTTACACAATTTAACAGTAACAACTTTAGGGCTTGTTTGGACTGGAGGATTTTGAATGCAAATGTAACGCCTCAAATTTTTCTGCGGCTCGAGTACATACTCATACCCGAGAATTTTGGCTGTTAATAATGTATAAATTTGATGCTTTAAAAAGTGCACCATATTTTTGTTCTCATGTAGATCACATCTAGTTACATTCATGAAGGTAACCATTTATGAGAATGAAATCGACTATATTTATTATTTCATTAGAGTAAAAAAATTCAATAAATTATCAAATTTCCTCTCAATGAGAGCTTATTACATTATTGAATTTGCAGCAAAAATATAAAACTAAATCATAAAACTATTTTCTTATTCATTCAGTGTAATCTTCCATAGGGGAATGGTCCTTTAGGTCTTTAATATGTACATCATCTGCATCAGTTGTACGATTGGAGAGGGTCAATGCCCTACTCATAGTGATGGTTATCCTTTAAGATTAACAATAATTCAAGAGATTCATAAAAGTATTGTAAGGGTTCTGATACATCTCGTACTCCACTACTACGAGGGGTATCAGTATGCGCAACCAATGTGTATATAAATACATGCCTAGTAAAGTGTGTGCGGCTTATATAGTGATCATCACAATGTGGAATACAAATTATAGAAAACCCGGCTAGCCCTGCATTCTCACACTACGGAGATTCGCCGGCATGTCCAACAATAACGTGGATTTATGAGAACATCTCAAGGTGACAGAACAACGCGATTGGTGGATTTATGTAACACGATGTGTTCATGGAGCAACTACTTGCAACATCTAATCCCGAATACTGATGTAACACGTATGACAATTTACTTACATCAATTGTGCATCACGCCAACCAACCCACAGAATTATGTGCTGACCAAGAGGGCCACTAGCCCTAGTGCATTACGTCCATAATAAATATTTGAATCACTAGTTGTGATACCTCTAACACATCACTTGCATTGATAGAGAGATAATTTCAATTATGGGAGTTTTAGAATTTCAAGGCACATGCCCAAGCCATAAAGTTAAATAGCACACGGCTAATAGAATAAGGAGGAGAATAGTAATGGCTAACTCAACAGAGAGGAGAGTAGCAATGGCTAATGTTCACATCCCTAAGTGTAGGGTCACAATGTAGTAATAATCTCGGTAAGACTGAGGTCGAATCCACAGGGACTGAACCTTTTACGTATTCTAAAAGTAACCAGAACTAGAACTAGAAGAAGATGTAATTTAAATTAGGAGGATGTAGGAGAATAATGGTGAATTATTAAACTAAAACTTGTAAAATTACACAGTGGGAAACTAGTGTTTCCAAGGATCCACTTGTAGAGATCAGGGAGATCTATGCTTGATTCAAGAACACAACTGGAATCAGAGTCCTATCTTCATCCAGTTGGAAGGTAATTCATTAAAATTCAATTCTGAACTTCCTTTGATCTAGTTCTCAAGAGATGAGAGGAATGAGAATTAGAATTGATTCCATCACAAAACCATGCCCATGAGACAAAGCAAACAATAGAATTTAACTAATCCACAACCAAAGTAAGAGAATTATGAACGTTAGGAAAGATTTCATCATCCAACCATGCCCAACAGGCTTCCTAAGTTCACAACCTCGATAATGAAAAGAACATACTTACAGCTATCGCAGATCTATTGTAATTAAAGTCACAACAAACCACTAAAAACTAAGAGTATTTCTCATAATCAAACTATAAACAAAGAGAGTTTAATAAATTTGAATCAAAGCCATAGAAAGCAACCCATCATACTACAAGCTTCACCTCTTAGCCCTAACTAAGAGGTTTAGCTAATCATAGACATGATTAAGCTAAAATTCTCTCAAATAAAATATTAAAATAATGAAGGAAAGGAAGAAGAAATTTGGCCGTCCAATCCACACGTATTCCTCTCTCTCTCTCTCTCTCGTTCCTTGCTTCTCCACGTCTTTGGATGATGGCTGCCTCTCTCTCTCTCTCTCTCTCTCTCTCTCTCTCCCTTTTATAAGAGCAGGGAGGTCGCTCAAGTGGAGAACCAACTCCCTTTTGTAGCAAGAGATGGTGCTCCTTACGCACTCCTTGCACAGCTTCGCATGAAAACCCGGGAACGCAAATCCCTAAATTCTCCTAACTTCATTTAAAGACAACGTCCCTTTGGACGATTTTGGATGGCAAACAAGGTGGACAGCTTGGATTTCTCAATCGGTCTTGCTTGGTGGGCCACAACAACTTCAAACTGGCGTGGTTTGTAGAAGCCTCCAGTTTTCATTTTCTGCTGAGGTCGATGGGGTCCACTTCGGTTGACCTTATAGAGCATCAATCCCTTCTTCGAGCCTCTGCATTATCCCTGATCACAGGCCCAAGTTTGGAGTGAATCCGTGTTTCATATGGGACACACCATTAATCGACGTAGTGATGTACTCCTTGTAGGTGTGAACTTGGATGCGTGCATGGAGGCATATGAATAACAAGGTTTTGGTAGAAATCTCGACCTACACACGATGGATGGCTCAGATCATTCAAATGGATGATGATTATTATGCCCTAAACTTGGAAACCAGGCTCATAAAATTTTCGATCGCCGAGTCTAGTACCGACAGCCTTCGTAGTACCCCATTCTCGGTTCCCAGCGCGCATACACCAGATTTCGATCCTAGGATCTTACAAGGAGGATTTTCCAACATACATTTATCTCATAAGAAGCATAACCACAACTATACCCAAATCACAAGAACAACATCATCATCGCATATCTACTAATATAAAGTTTTGAATACATTGCTGAAAGGGAAGTACGTATATCAAAAATCAAAGCTCCAAAAGTCTGCTGCACGCTTCAAGCTCAACGCTGCTATGACCTAATGCCACCTGCACGCATCTATCGTGCATAAGCTTATAGAAATCTTAAAGGGTGGTGAAAGTGTGTGCACAAGCTAAGTGCCAAGTATGCAATACAGTGTTATAAATCATACAATATCGGAATAAGCAGAAATACTGACAAGGTCACGAATCATACGATATCAGAGTAAGTGGAAATATACTAGTAAGTCCACGAACCATTCAATATCAAAGTAAGCAGAAATACTGACAAGTCTATAAAAATATCATTAACCTCATCCAGGATATACGATGAAAAGACATAGCAAGCTAATGTCATATATTAAGAAAGTAATGTAATCGGCTATGTAATACGGAAACATAATGAACCAGATATCAAATATCGAGGATGTAATACAATATGCAATTTGAAAGAGTTACGAATACCATCAGCCTCATCTAGGTCATATAAATGTAGAAACATAGTAACCCAAAATGCCAGATGCTGATGATGTAATTCAATATGCAATATGTGGTGTAAATGAAATGAGCAAACTGCAGTGTGAAGTCGGGATGATAGTACGTGGTATTGCAGGCTATGGGGCCTATCACAAAGGGCTTCTATTCAAACCAGTCCCATACCTAAATTTGAATAGATAGACCCAATGTGGTACGCTCCTGTTCTCAGGTTACTCACGTGCCCCAACCGAAATCCTGACCATTGCAAAGGTACATGTAACAAATAGTTGTGCACCACCAGCCCGAGTGGATAGTGAATGAATGAATGAGTATGCAACTCTTACTCCACAAATTACTACTGTACATCTTTGAGATCATCACCGGGGTCTAATACACTCTACACTAGCTTGTCACCCCATCAAGCGTACAACTGGGTAAGTGGAAGAGAACTCATTATCCGCCTACCAATATCGGCCCAGCTTGTTGATAGTGCACCCACTTACGAGCTGGTCAGACTCAGCCTAGCAATGCATACTCCCTCAAGCGGGTAAGGCCACACTTCCTCCTAATCGACCACGACACAGTGAGAGACGCGGCCTACTGGTATACGACCCTCATGCGCTCATATATATCCACTCGGTGTCGACGTTGGGGCATCCTCTGGTACCAAGAGGGTACACGTAACAAATAGTTGTGTACCACCAGCCCGAGTGGATAGCGAATGAATGAATGAGTATGCAACTCCTGCTCCACAAATTACTACTGTACATCATCGGGGTTTATTATACTCTACGCCAAGTTGTCGCCCCAATCCGAGGGCACAACTGGGTAAGTGGAAGAGACCTCACTATCCGCCTGCCAAAATTAGGCCCGGCTCGTCAATAGCGAACCCATTCCTCAAGCTGGTCAAACTCAACCTAGATATTGCCCCTTCACTCAAGCAAGTAAGGTCACACCTCTTCTCAACCACCACAACACAGTGGGAGACGCGACATACTGGTATACAGCCCCCATGCGCCACTCGGTCTAGACGTTGGGGTGTCCACTGGTACCAAGAGGGTTTAGAAATTTTCACCCAGGGCCATTTATGGCAGCCCGGTGCTAGAACCAAACATTTTTAGTGTCCCATCTGGCCATCCACAATATTCTTATAGAGGCCACGGCCCTGATGTTGCTAGGGCATACGGTCGTCATATCATAAAATGCATGATGCGTGAATCACACAGTCCAATCATGCACCAATCCTGCGCATACCGTGCACTAATGTGGGGTAACTTCATCTCTTTGGGAGTCCCATAAACAACTGCCCAATGACATATGCAATGGTCAACCACATCTCATAACAAACATGTAGATGATGCGTATGAGCATGTATCATGATGCTATGCTGTCACATACTCATAATCGGTATCGATAACCGGCCTCAACAATCAGCCTCGATATCCGGCCTCGACAATCGGAATCGGCCTCGACAATTAGAATGGGCCTAAGGGAAGGTCACAATGTGAAAATTTAACCATCATTACCCATCAATGTGGACATTTAACTAACATTGCTCCCAAGGAGTGGCCCACATAGAGCCAAAGTCAAACATATAGTGGGCCTAGGGCCTCACGCAAGGGCTTAATACACATCACTGTGGGTCTCACTCATGGGCCGCATAAGCATCGCATTGGGCCTCACTCATGGTCATGTACATCACAATGGGCCGCAATATATGGGCCAGAAAATACATCTCATTGGGCCTTACCAAATGGGCTGAAAATACATCACAATGGGATTCATATACATTATATTCAGCCCACACAAAGGCCTCACATACATCTCATTGGGCCTCATATAAATCAAATGGGCCAATCGAATGGGCCGAATCAAATGGGTTGAATCAAATGGGCTGATCAAATGAGCCGAATCAAATGGGCTGATCGAATGGGCTGAATCAAATAGGTCGAATCAAATAGGCTGATCGAATGAGCCGAATCAAATGGGCCAAATCAAATGAGCTAATTCAATGGGCCGAATCAAACGGGCTGAATCAAACGGGCCAATCGAATAAGTCGAATCAAATGGGCCGAATCAAATGCGCCGATTCAATGGGCCAAATCAAATGGGCCGATCGAATGGGTCAAGCCCAATACACCATTCATCCATTGTTAGAGATCATTATAGAGTATAAAAAAATGAATCATACCCAAAGGATCATCTGGACCATACCACAAATGACAGTGGTGGTAATGATTTCCATAGTTAAATTTCTAGTGGGCCCACCTTAGTATTTATTTTCCCATCCATATTGTTCATAAGGTCACAAAGACCTGAATAGGGAAGAAAAACAAATATTATATTGATTCAAAATTTCTGTAACCTAAAGGGGTTTCAATGGTAGACGTTCAGCACCACTATTTTCTGTAGGGTGGTCCACTTGATACTAGATTTGTCTTATTTTTAGCCTTAAGCCTGAAGACAAGCTCGCCAGTTAGATGGATGGTTAGGATATAGCACATGCATCATGGTGGGGCCGCACCTAGCGTGGTACGCTAGTTGATGGATGGTCAGGATAGAATACACCCACTAGCGGTGGGTCCCACCGATCTGACTGGCGTCCAAAGCCAGATACAATTGTATGAACATATTATATAATATAATATAATATAATATAAAGTAATATAATATAATATATCATAATACACATGATCTGTAAAGAGCCACCATCCAGACCCTGGATGTTTTGGATGGTGCTGATCTAGCATAAAAATTGTGGTGGGTCCACACACAGGAGTGGCCCACCATAGTATTTAATATAAAATGTTATTATATATATACACACACACACACACACGTGTGTGTGGGAAAGTGAGAGTGTCAACGTCCAGCGTCCAGAGACGCTGGACGGACGGCCTGATGAAACACATCCATCATGGTAGCCCCACATGAATGGATGGTCTGGATGGTTGGAGTCCTCCAGCGTGGGTCCACAGCTGCGTCAGATGGACGGACGATGTGGGTTGAACAATACATCAAGGTGAGGCGCATGAGGCATAGCGTGTGGATGGATGGCTTGGATAACGTGCCTGTTGCACCGTCCATCAACTGGATGGTGCAGATATAACCTCACATTATGGTGTGGTCCAAGTAGTGGCCCAACAATAATGTTATTAATATATAATATATAATATATAGTATAATATAATATTATATATTACATACATATGCACATGGTAGGAGGCTGCCCAAGGACATTATGATAAAGGTGGGTCCCACGTAGCAATGGCCCACCACACCATTTATATAATATATAATATATTATATTTATAGTATATATATAATATATGTATTATATATATATATATATATATATATATATATATATATATACCTGTATGTGTGTGTGAAGCTATGAATATGGCAGCGTCCAGCGTCCAGGGACGCTGGATGGCCTGGATGAAAGGGGCCCACCTAATATAGCAGGCCCCACTTGAATGGATGGTATGGATGGCCCCATGAAACACGGTGGCCCACGTCAAGTGGGCCACACTCTTGGATCAAGCTGATATTTGTGTTTTCCTTCATTTGGGGCCCGTCCAAACAGACTGCCATGTGGGCCATTCGGTGGACAGCATGAACAAAATACACACTTCATGGTGGGGTCCATTCGGATGGGTCACATGATTTCATCATCACCACAAGAAAAAAAATGAAGAAGAGAGGGAGAGACAGACGAGATGGAGGGGCCCCGCCACTATGGGCCCCTCTAGATTACGACACATAAATTAAAGTGGGTCCCATCATAAGTGGGCCATTAAATAAAAAATCAACAGTGGATCACCCACCTATTGCACTCCTCCTTAGTCCCTTGCACTCCTATACTCCTTATCTTCAATTTTGATGGA
Source organism: Magnolia sinica (assembly GCF_029962835.1). Taxonomy (NCBI): domain Eukaryota; kingdom Viridiplantae; phylum Streptophyta; class Magnoliopsida; order Magnoliales; family Magnoliaceae; genus Magnolia; species Magnolia sinica. The sequence continues at coordinate 115,849,075 of NC_080573.1, read as the reverse complement.
GGTAGATAATGAATGAATGGTTGAGATGGGAGATGAGAGAGTGAGAAAGTGGGCCACACTTGGATTTACGAGAGAGAGCTTGGACGTTGGAATTTGTTGCTCTTAGGGTTGGAGAGTATAGATAGAAATGAGAGAGAGAGAGAGAGAGAGGAAAATGATGGATGAAAGGGATGGATGGAGTGGTTGTTGTAAGGAAATGATGGTTAGGGTATGGGCTTGGTTGAAATTTGGGTGAAAGAGGGATGGGTGGAGAGAGAGAGTGGACTTTGAAAATTGGAAGGGATGGGTTGCTTGTATTTGTGGTATGGAGTGTACTTGATTGATTTGATTGATTGATGGGACATGTTATAGAGATTCTCTCGAAATTCGCAATGCGTGGCATTTCTTTAGAATTAACGCGGGCCCACATCTCTTAGCCTGGGTATCGAGTCGGTGTGCGAGTCGTGGCGTTGGAACCGCGGCGACAGCGCGGTCGTAGGGTACAAGTTTCAAGTCGAGTTGAATCCGATATGTAGGACTCAGCTTAGGATCACGCACAAATGTCGGATAGAGGTTGAGGGTTGCCGGAATTCGACTGGAAGGACCGCGGAAGCCTACGGAATGGTACGGACTATGATACGGGCCTTACAACTCTCCTCTCCAAATAAAAATTTTGTCCTCAAAATTTACACTATCATCTCAATTAAGCATAGCTTATAGAAGAGGGAAATCATCTCGCTATATAAAATAAAAAACATAACCCTCGAATGTAGTCAATAATAAGGAGATGGGGATAACACTCGCAAATCTCAGCTTCTAACTCCCAAGGCGCCTCATCAGCACTACGATGACTCCACCGATCCTAGGAACTTGGTTAGAAACGATCGAGACTAGAATACTATGCAGCCTCAGAATTTCATCAACGATTAGTCCAACAAGACGGTCCTAAGGCCCGATCGCACGAATCTTCGACGACTCCTTCTGATGACTGAGGGTCCTGCTAGGCTCCATAAAGTCTGCCCTGGGCTTATTAGGGAGGTGTGTGTCTTTTCTGTGGTCATTGTTGTCACGGCTACTGTTGGGGTTCCGATGGTATGAGCTGTTGTCGTTGCTGCTAGTGCTGAAGGCACGGACACTCTCGCCAATGGTGTCTCGTCTCGCCACACCCATGATAGACACCGACGAACTGCCTCGGAGGTGGTGCTACCGATGCTCGGATGGCTGGGCGATTCCTGTGCCTCTACGGCCGTCGACGCTATTGCTATTGGGAGTTATCGGAGGGGGCCTGCCTCTTCCGATCTCTTCTTTGGTCACGATCCATCTGTGAATTGACCCACTCGCCTCATAAATTTGGGCCCTCTGTATTATCTCATCAAAACTCGGGAGCTCATGCCCAACAACACGGCCTCGGAGACCGCGATGTAAGCCGTTCTTGAAACGATGAGCCTTCCACTTCTTATCATCAACCAAATATGGCGTGGATTTGGATAATGCTGCAAAATGAGCTGCATACTGCGCTACAGACATGTCCCCCTGCACCAAGGTCTCGAACTCTAATGCTCGCTGCCGACGAATGTGGTTGGGGAAGTACTATTGCTCGAATCGGTCTACGAAATCTTCTAATGTCCAAACAAAATCTGGCCCTGCAACACGAGTAACGGAGGTCCACTAGTGCTCGGCCTCACCTTAGAGAAGAAATACTGCCAATCGGACCCGTTGTTGTATCGTACATGCCATCGTATCAAAAATATTCTCCACATCGGAGCGCCATCTTTCGTCTGCAGTCGAACCTGGCTCGCCTTGGAAACGCGGGGGATCGAGCTGTCGAAACTCTCTAAGAAGGGCGTTCACACGCTCCTACTTTGCTTGGGCTGGCGAAACAACAGGGTACTCACCCTGTCCCTAAAGCGCAGCCATCACAACCTGCAACATCTGCTGTAACTGGGAGGCACTCATGGGTATGGTCGGATCCGCTCTGGTCTCAGGTGGAGGAATGACATCCTTGGGTTGGTAAGCAGGGATCTTTAGTGGTGAAGCGGGAGTCATAAGTGGTAGAGAGGGAACCTCAGGTGGTGGAACAGGAGTCGCTCGCGTCGCTCTCCTGGACGGCATGTCCTATAAGGAAGTACAAAGGTGCCTATTATCCTTAAACACTCTCGAATATACATACGATGGGGAGATCTAATAGAAAGTCTCTAAGTTATTCGACCTAGGGGACCTAATCATTCTAAGTTCTCAACAATCCTAAAGTATAGGGTAGCTATCACAGATATGTGATGTTATCCTCAGGTATTCCCAAGTTATGATCTAATACCAACTTCAGTCACGTCCCAAACTCAGAAACAGGGCTCACAAAATTTTCGATCGCTGAATCTGGTGTCGACAGCCTCCGTAGTACCCCATTCTCAGCTCCCAACGTGCATGCACCAGATTTCGATCCTGAGATCCTAAAAGGAGGATTTTTCAACGTACATTTATCTCATAAGAAGCATAACCACAAGTATACCTAAATTACAATAACAAAATCATCATCGCATATCCACTAATATAAAATTTTGAATACAGTGCTGAAAGGGAAATACATATATAAAAAATCAAAGCTCCAAAAGTCCACTGCACGCTTCAATCTCAACACTGCTGTGACCTAGCGCCACCTGCACGCATTTATCGTGCATAAGCTTATAGAAAGCTTAGATAGTGGTGAAAGTGTGTGCCTAAGGTAAGTGCCAAGTATGCAATATAGTGTCATAAATCATACAATATCGAAATAAGAAGAAATACTGACAAGGTCATGAATCATACGATATCAGAGTAAATGGAAATATATTGGTAAGTCCATGAACCATTCAATATCAAAGTTATCAGAAATCTGACAAGTCTATAAAAATATCATCAACCTCATCCAGGATATACGATGAAAAGACATAGCAAGCTAATGTCATATACTAAGAAATTAATGTAATCAACTATATAATGCGGAAACATAATGAACTAGATATCAGATATTGAGGATGCAATACAATATGCAATTTCAAAGAGTTACGAATACCATCAGCCTCATCTAGGTCATATAAATGCAGAAACATAGCAACCCAAAATGCCATATGCTAAGGATGTAATGCAATATGCAATATGTGGTGTGAATGAAATGACCAAACTATAGTGTGAAGTCGGGATGATAGTACGTGGTATCGCAGGCTATAGGGCCTATCACAAAGGGCTTCTATCCAAACTAGTCTCATACCTAAATTTAGATAGATAGACCCAATGTGGTAAGCTCCTGATCTCAGGTTAGTCGTGCGCCCTAATCGAAATTCTGGCTATTGCGAAGGTACACATAACAAATAGTTACACACCACCAGCCCAAGTGGATAGTGAATGAATGAATGAATATGTAACTCATGCTTTAAAAATCACTACTGTACATCTTCGGGATCATCACCGGGGTCTAGTACACTCTATACCAGTTTGCTGCCCTATCAAGCGCACAACTGGTTAAGTGGAAGAGACCTCACTATCCGCCTACCAATATCGGCCCGGCTCGTTGATAGCGGACCCACTTACGAGCTGGTCAGACTGAGCATAGTATTGCCTACTCCCTCAGGCGGGTAAGGCCATACTCCCTCCCAACCGACCATAACACAGTGGGAGACGCGACCTACTGGTATACGGCCCTCATGCGATCATATATATATCCACTCAGTCTTGACGTTGGGGCATTCTCTAGTACCAAGAGGGTTTAGGAATTTTCACCCAGGGCCATCTATGGCGGTCCGATGCTAATAACATATTTTCGGTGTCCCATCTGGCCATCCACGATATGCCTACGGAGGCTATGGCCCTGATGTCGTTAGGGCATACAGTAATCACAACACACAATGCAAGATGCATGAGTCATACAATCCAGTCATGTCTTGCGCATACCATGTGCTCATGTGAGAAAACCTCCGCCTATCAGGGAGTCTCATAACAACCTGCCCAATGACATATGCAATGTTCAACCACATCTCATAACAAATATGCAGATGATGCGTATGGGCATGTATCTGATGTTATGCAGTCACATACTCATAATCGGTATCGATAACCGACCTCAACAATTAGCCTCGATATCCGGCCTCTGTTGAGGGTTAAATATTGCATAACAGATCCCAATTATTACCTGATTTTACGTACATGATAATGTTTAATGTCATACTTTAATCATGTTTTTGTTGCAAGGTGTAATTAGGAGCTTGGACTGAAAAAGAGCACTACAAGCATGGAATTAATGCTCTGAAGTTACCAAAGCAAGGGACAGACTCCATAGGACCAAAATTGTTGAATTTACGTGCCAGGGATCCGAGGAAATCAAGCCGTTCATGTTCAAAAAGCCTGAAATTGGTCCAAAATGCAAGATCACATGGTTTCCGCCATCGGATTGGCTTGAAACTTTATACATGGCCTGGGGGCATAAATTAACCGTACAATTAAACTATCAGCCATTGGATCCCTTTGGAAGTAGCCCAACGGACATATCAGCCCACACATAAACAATTTAAGGCCCACCTGATGTTTGGATCTGCTTCAAGTTTGGGTTCAACTCTTAAAATGAGATGGATAAGCAGATGGTCGGTGTGGATTTTATAAAAACATCAAGGGACTCACTTTATTTGATTGGCGTGCACACAGTGCACGTTCACTTGCGTTGCACCAGACCAATAACGCAGTCAAACCACGTATTGACCGAGCCTATTTCAAAAACGGCAACTGCCATATTTTTCACCTGCGAACAGAGGTTACGCGTGATTCTTGTGGCCCACCACCGTGCTGCAATGATCTGATCCGGACCGTCCATTAGAATTATACGGCCCATATCACCAAGACCTAGGTGACAGAATTGTAAAATACAAGCAAGGATTGGTTCCCAACCGTTCAAACGCAAGATGGACGACTGACTGGAAGAACTTGTGGGCCACGCCGAAATCACTCCAATTTCACCATTCCCCACTGATTTTTCGTGAGAAATCCAATGAACGGATTGGATTTGTCTAGAAACACTAGGAAGTTGGCCCCACCAACGTCCAGCATTAGTCTGAGGGCCCTGTTTTCGCACGTTCGCGAGTTCCGGATGTTCCGAAATTCTATGCGCCACTGTCTTCAATCAGATGGATAATTCAAGCCATACATCGTGTATCTCGTCCAAAAATGCTCCAAGGGACGTTGATTTTTCGGAAAGAAGTGAGGAAAGTGGGCCATGTTCTGCTCATCTGCTGGGCTGCGTAATAAGATTTACGCCGAGGAGTCTTTCGCTGCGAAAACGTACGCACGACTCCTTCACCGACTTCACCTCTCCACTGACCTATACTTCAGTTTCTATAAAAGAGAGAGGAGCCGTGGGATTCAGGCATCCAAGTTTTGGAACATCTTTTGACGTGTGAAGAGAGAGAAAGCTTGAAACTGCCGGCATGAGAGGAGTCTTCCTTCTCCTTTTCTTCTTTAGTTTCTTCTTTCTTTTGCTGCTTTTAAGGGTTTTGATTTCACTATGTCCATGACGGGCTAAACCTCTTAGCTAGGGCTAAGAGGTAAAGCTTGTAGTGTGATGGAAGGTTCTACGCTCTGATTCATGCCTGAACTGATTTGATCCTAGTTTGATTTTAAGGAATTCTTCTAGTTGTTAATGGTTTGTTGTGACTGAAATTACAGTAGATCTGTGATAGCTTGAGTATTTCTTTTTTCTTTTATTTTGATGTTAGGAAGCCCTGTTGTTCACCATTGCCCCTTGGACATGGTTGGATGACAAAACTTTTCTTACATTCATTATTGAGTGGTTGTGGATTGGTTTAGTTCCATTATTTACTTTGTCTCATGGGCATAGTTTGGTGATGGAATCCATTCTAATTCATATACCTTTCATCTCTTAAAAACTATATTAAAGGAAGTTCAGTCTTGATTTTCACGAAGATGGGACTCTAAGTCCAGTTGAGTTCTTAAAATAGGCATAAGATCTCCCTGATCTCTACAAGTGGATCCTCTGAATCCCTAGTTCCTTTTCCTGAATTGTTAAAGTTTTAGATAATGATTTCATCATTATTCCTATTTTACCCCCGATTTAGATTTCATCTTATTCTAATTCTAGTTCTCGTTAGTTTCATACTACGTACAAGTTTTAGTCCCTTGGGATTCGACCTTGGTCTTACCGAGTTTATTATTGCATCACAACCCTATACTTGGGGAGTGAACAAGTTTTTGGCGCCATTGCCGGGGATTGATGGTTACGATTCTTTAAAATTAATTAGTTTTAGAATTAGTTTAAGGTTAGGATTTTACTAACTTTAGTTTTAGATTTTTATTTCTATTTGATTTCTAGAACTAACTTGTTTCCTGTTTTGTAGGATTCTGACATAAACTTCTAAATTGGTAATCCTTTTCTAATTCCTCTACTTTTTCTATTTTTAGAATTAGGGCTTTAGTTTTAGAAATTTTCTAATTCTAGTAGTTTTCTATTTTTTGGAAATAGTTTATTTTTAGAAACTTTCCTCTTTTGTTTTTAGAAACTAGGTTAGTTATTTCCCTTTTTAGAGATTCTTTCTAATTTTAGAAACCAACTTTCTATTTTTTTTTTAGTAACTTTCTAATTCTAACTCTTTTAGAATCTAACTTTGTTTCTTAATTTTATTTTTAGAAATTTTCTACTTGTAGACTTTTTTTAGAAACTAACTTTCCTATTTTGTAGGCTTTTAAGATAGAAATTTCTAATTCGGTAAGTTCTTTCTGTGCTTTCAATTTTTTAGATCTCTTTTAGTAACTTACTTTCTAGTTTAGGACTTTCCTAATTTATTTTAGAAATTTTCACTTTCCTTTGGGAATTTCTTCTTTTAGAAACTAGTTTACTTTTATCTTTTTTTTAAAAAGGATTTTCTAATTCTAGACCTTCTCTTTAGAAACTGACTTGTTTTGTTTTCTTTTGCAGGTTTTTAACTTAGGGACTCCAATTTGGTAACTTCTTTCCAACCCTCTCTTTCTTTTTAGACTTTCTTTTCCTTTCTTAGGATTAGGTTTCGAATTTGATTGAGGGTTGCGAGTGTTTCATGCCCAAGTGGGCCCGTGACAACACTCGACGTCTCTTGACTGAAGGAGGATTGGTTGAGGGTTTAACTATCCATCACAGGACTAGACACCACTCGAAATCCCCTGAATTAATTAAAGTGATGGCTGAAAACTAACCTCTTCTACCCTAACCTAGGGTGGAAGACAATCATGATGAGAATGAGGTGCATCAAGCACCCCCGCCTCGTACTTTACGAGATTATTTACAACCAGCGGGGGTGAGTATGCCCTCATACATAATTTTTTCTGAAAATATAAGACATATGAACATCAAGCCAGGGGTTATCCAACTCCTTCCTAAGTTCCATGGGCTTGAATCTGAAGAACCATATCTACATTTGAAAGAGTTTGATGAGATCATAGCCACTTTATATTTTCAAAATGTGTCTGAGGACACAGTCAGGCTGAGACTCTTTTCCTTTTTCCTTAAAAGAGAAGGCTAAGACATGGTTACATTCACTGCGTCTTAGATCCATTGACACATGGAATGATATGCAAAGGGAATTTATAAAGAAATTTTTTTCACATCATAAAATGATTACCCTTAGAAAAGCAATCATGAACTTCACCCAAAAGGAGGATAAAACATTTTACCAATGTTGGGAAAGGTTCAAGGATTTGGTCAGTTCATGCCCACAACACGGCTTTGAAACGTGGCGCATCACAAATTTTTTCTACGATGGACTGGCATCTTCCATGCGCCAAATGGTCGAGACAATGTGTAATGGAGAATTCATTAATAAAAATGTCGATGAGGTATGAGATTACCTCGATAGTCTTACTAAAAAAACACAATCATGGGACTATTACCCAAAATCGAACACCACGTCTAGGCCGACTCAATCTAAGGAGAAAGGTGGATTGTATCTCTTGAAAGAAGAGGATGATCTCAAGTATAAAGTGACTACGCTCATAAGAAAAGTTGAGGCCATGGAAGGAAATAAGGATAAGGTTAATGAAAGTGTTTGCGGCATCTGTGATTGCAACATTCATACAACTGAAAATTGTCCTACGATACCCGCCTTTCGAGAAGTGTTGAATGAACAATCCAATGCCTTAAATACTTATCAAAGACCTTTCAATGGACCGACCTCTAATACGCACAATCCTGGTTGGAAAAATCATCCAAACTTTAGTTGGAGAAATGGACAAACTGCTACTCCTCAAAGTTTCTTCAATCAAAATCCAAATCAGGGGAAACCTCAAGAAGAACCGGTTCAAAATTCCATGTAAGAGCTGACCCAGGTAATGCGAGATTTTATGCAAAAGATGGATTCACGTATGAGGGTTATAGAAAATGGGTTGCTTCTTGCACAACCTCTCCCTAATCCTAAACAACAATACGAGATAAGTAATCGCAGCTCTTCAAATCAAATGGAGCACGCTAAATCCATCACCACTCTTAGGAGTGGGAAGATCATTGATAAAACCCCTCTGGTTAGGCCCGAAAAGCCTCAAGAACCAGAAGAGGACAATAATGATGGATCTAGTGAGGCTCCACAAAAATTAGAACCGGAACTTCTAGAAAAGCCAGTTGCTCCATTTTCCCAATGGTTGGTCACACCAAAACCTTTCTCTAACTCTCAGGATATCCTAGAGGTGTTGAAACAAGTGAAAGTCAACATTCCTCTACTTGATGTCGTAAAACAGATACCTTCATATGCCAAATTCCTGAAAGACTTATGCACGACCAAACGATGGCAGAGTATTCAAAAGAAGATCTTCTTAATCGAGAAACTGAGTGCCATCCTAAAGCAAGACGTGCCACAAAAATTTAAAGATCCCGGTAGCCCAACCATATCATGTGTAATTGGAGACCACTGAATTGATCATGCACTTCTTGACTTAGGAGCGAGCGTCAATCTGATTCCCTACTCGGTATACAGACAGTTAGGTTTGGGGGAATTAAAACCCACCCTAACCACACCACAACTTGCCGATCGCTCTGTTCGTGTACCAAGAGGGATAATTGGGGATGTGTTGGTTCAGGTCGATAGATTTTACTACCCTGTAGATTTTATCATCCTGGATACCGAACCCATTAATAACATGAACACTCAGATTTCTGTCATTTTTGGTCGCCCATTCCTTGCTACTTCAAACGCAATTATCAATTGTAGGAATGGTGTCATGACTATATCTTTTAGAAATATGACATTGGAGTCAAACATCTTTTTCAATAACGGCAGAAACTTAGAGGATGATGACGATTTCCATGACATTAACATGATTGACTCTTTCGTGGATGATACGACACCTCTGCCCTTATCCTCTGACCCTCTAGATACGTGTCTGGCCAACTCCCATGATTTTGATGATGACATGATTAGGGAGACGTGTGCCTTACTTGATACTGCACCGGTACTTGAAGTTAACCAGTGGAGGCTACAATTTGAAGAGTTGCCCCAAATTGATGTAGTGCCTCTACCGTCTAACCTCAAGCCGCTGAAGTTTGACCTAAAATCTTTGCCCTCTGATTTGAAATATGTCTATTTAGGTCAAGATGAGACATACCCGGTGGTGATCTCTGCCCACCTAGAGAAAGAACAGGAGAGTATGCTTATATCTACTCTCATTGAGCATAAGGGAGCCCTTGGATGGACGATAGCGGACCTCAAGGGAATCGACCCCTCAATTTGTACTCACCGCATATATCTTGAGGATAATGCGAAGACCGCTCAGCAATCACAACGTAGACTAAATCCAAACATGAGGAAAGTGGTTAAGGCCGAGGTTCTTAAACTATTGGATGTGGGTATCATATACCCCATATCCGATAGTCAATGGGTGAGTCCAATTCAGGTAGTTCCTAAGAAGTCCAGGATCACCATCGTAGCTAATGCCAATAATGAACTCGCGCCAACTAGAGTTACTACTGGTTGGAGAATGTGCATTGACTATAGAAAGCTGAATACCGTCACGAGGAAAGACAACTTTCCTTTGCCCTTCATTGATCAAATCTTGAAAAGGCTAGCTGGTCATTCCTATTACTTTTTTCTTGACAGGTATTCGGGCTACAATCAGATTGAAATCTCCCCTGAGGATCAGGAAAAGACCACATTTACATGTCCCTACGGCACCTTTGCTTACAGAAGGATGCCATTCGGATTATGTAATGCCCCTGCCACCTTTTAGCGATGTATGATGAGTATCTTTTCTGACATGGTGAGGAAATATTTAGAGGTCTTCATGGATGATTTCTCTATTTCTGGTTCATCTTTCAGCAAGTGTTTAGAAAGTCTTAAATGCGTGCTGAGAAGATGTGAAGAGAAGAACTTGGTACTTAATTAGGAGAAGTGTCATTTCATGGTTCATAAGGGAATTGTCCTTAGACATATTATCTCATCCAAAGGAATCGAGGTGGATAAGGTAAAAATTGATCTTATCTCTAACCTACCTCCACCCAAGAACATACGGGACGTGCGATCCTTCTTAGGACACGCTGGGTTTTACAGAAGATTCATAAAGGACTTTAGTCTCATCTCTTGTCCTTTATGTAATCTACTTCAAAAGGATGCACCGTACGAGTGGACTGAGCCATGTCAGGAAGCTTTTACTAAGCTTAAGGGCATGTTGATTAGTGCACCCATCATACAACCACCCAACTGGAGCCTTCCGTTTGAGCTTATGTGCGACGCTTCTGATTATGCTCTTGGAGCGGTTTTAGGTCAGAGAAAAGATAAGAGGCCTTACGTCATTCATTATGTGAGTAGGACTCTAAGTCCTGCCCAAGTGAACTACTCGACTACGGAAAAGGAACTCTTAGCCATAGTGTTCGCCTTGGACAAATTTAGGTCCTACCTGATCGGATCCAAGATCATTATATACACAGATCATGTGGTACTCAAGTATCTTCTTTCTAAGAATGATTCTAAGCCCCGCCTGATAAAATGGATCCTTCTACTCCAAGAATTTGATTTAAAAATTAAAGATAAAAAGGGAGTAGAGAACGTAGTGGCCGATCACCTTTCTCGCCTTAATACCTCTGATTCCCTTGAGACGACCCATATCAATGATATGTTCCCTGATAAATAACTATTCATAGTCTCCCATTCACCTTGGTTTGCTAATATCGTTAATTATCTTGCCACAGGTTCCATACCGACACATTGGACTGCACAAGATAAGAATAAATTCTTTACCAAGGTACACAACTTTTTCTGGGACGATCCGTATTTGTTTAAATATTGCTGAGACCAAATCCTGAGGAGATGTGTGCCAGACGATGAGCATCAGAGTGTCATCTCCTTTTGTCACTCACAGGCCTGTGGTGGTCACTTTTCTGCTAAAAAGACCACGGCCAAGATTCTGCAGTGTGGCTTTTATTGGCTCACTATGTTCAGGGACACTCATGAGTTTTGCAAGGCTTGTGAGCGTTGTAAAAAATTGGGGGCATTGTCTCGTCGTAAGATGATCCCTTTGAATCTCATTCTTATCATCGAGGCATTTGATTGCTGGGGCATGGATTTCATGGGACCATTCCCCCAATCTTTTGGAAATCTATATATTTTGCTCGCTGTAGACTATGTCACTAAATGGGTTGAAGCGATTCCATGTCGGAATAATGACCATCGCACGGTCATTAAATTCCTAAAAGAGAACATCCTTTCCCGATTCGGAACGCCTCGAGCTATCATTAGTGATGGGGGCTCACACTTTTGTAATAGGCCATTCGAGAGTTTAATGAAGAAATATGGTATCTCTCATAAGGTGAGCACCCCATATCACCCACAGACAAGTGGGCAAGTTGAGATTTCTAATAGGAAGATCAAACACATTTTGGAGAAAATGGTTAACCCTAACCGTAAGGATTGGTCAATCCGATTGACCGATGCCTTATGGGCTTACCGTACTGCGTTTAAAACCCCTATTAGAATGTATCCCTTTAGACTTGTCTATGGGAAGGCTTGCCACTTGCCTGTGGAGTTGGAACATAGAGCCTACTGGGCAATTAAAAAATTAAATTTCAATCTGGACAATGCTGGCTCGCTACGCAAACTTTAGTTGAATAAACTCGAAGAAATCCAGAACGACGCATATGAGAACTTGAGAATTTACAAGGACAGAATGAAGGTGTTTCATGACTAACGTATTCTACGAAAATCATTCACACCTGGTCAGAAAATCCTTTTGTATAATTCTCGATTACATCTCTTTCCAGGTAAGCTTCGAACTCGTTGGACTAGCCTTTACATTGTGGTCACTACGTATCCTCACGGGGCCGCTGAGATAAGAGATCCTGACAATGGCAAGAAGTTTAAAGTAAATGGACATCGCTTAAAGCCATTTGTCGAGAAATTTGATTCAGAGGACATGTCCATACCTCTAACTGATCCTATTTACCAGGATTGATCTCCTAGTCTGATGGAAGTATAGGTAGGTTTCCTGTTTTCATAGGACTAGGGTAGTTTGCTTTATGCTGTTCTAGGTTAATTTGTCTTCTACATTGTTTTAGGATAGTTTTCTTTTGTTGGTTTCTCTTATGCTGACTTACTTTCATGCTGAGATCTTTGTATAAAAACTTCTTGAATCCCTCGTCCAGGTACAATCTTCCCATCACTTCTCATTTACTTTCATTGTCTCATGTACATTGCGAGCATATCTTTTACATTGAGGACAATGTAGATTTTAGGTTGGGGGTGGGAGATTAGGTCTCCAAATCGATGTGTTCTTGGTCTTAAGCGCGAAAATTGTGAAAATTTTTAAATTTTTCAAAAATTTCGTATGAATTCGAAGTGATTTTGACGGCCATCTTGGATTTAGAATTACAAGATAAGTGATGTTGGATATTTATGACTCTTGGATTCAACTATTTGTTAGATTTCACAGTTAAGTTCGAACTATTAATCCATGGTTAGAGGTTTTAAATATTGATTGAGTCATGATTTCACAAAACACATCTCGCTTGCACATTAAGGGTTCAATTCGATATTAAAGGATTAACTTGGTGATCACTAAGCTTGAAAGGAGCCAACCTGAGAAATTGAAAGGATTGGGTGAATGGTCTACACCATAGGTTTGCTCCCTATAGGTGTAGATTTAATTCCCCATGGATGATATGTGAAAAAAGTTGGGTGTACAGTCTTCACCATAGGTTTGCTCCCTATAGGTGAGATTTGATTCCCCTTCTTAGCGTTACTTTTACTAGAAAAATCAAAAGTTAAAAAGATGACAAGATGATCTGTGAGGCAAGTTTTGGTTATCATGAATTATCTTGTTGGTTACCAATGATATCTTGAAATAAAGAAGTGAATTTTAATGATGATAAGCCGAGATTACACTATACACTCATGGAACTCAGTGTTTAGAATTTTTCTAATTGATGGAGTAATACTTTGAACTTGATTATGAAGTTTACCGTGCGCTTGAGTCTAGGAGAAAGTAATACCTAACATTCATGAATCTTAGAATTCTCGTATCTGGATTATTCTGCAAAAATCACTCGAGTTTATAGAAATTGTTCTGTAATTCTCAACTTACTTTTCGCATACTTTGTTCAGGACTAGCAAGATGTTGGTTGAGGGTTGTGTTGAGGGTTAAATATTGCATATCAGATCCCAGTTATTACCTGATTTTACGTACATTATGATGTTTAATGTCATACTTTAATCGTGTTTTTGTTGCAAGGTGTAATTAGGAGCTTGGACTGAAAAAGAGCACTACAAGCATGGAATTAATGCTCTGAAGTTACCAAAGCAGGGGACAGACTCTAGAGGACCAAAATTGTTGAATTTACATGTCAGGGATCCGAGGAAATCAAGCCGTTCACATTCAAGAGGCCTGAAATTGGTCCTAAATGCAAGATTACATGGTTTCCGCCATTGGATTGGCTCGAAACTTTATACATGGCCTGGGGGCCATAAATTAACCATACAATTAAAATTTCAGCCTTTGGATCCCTGTGGAAGTGACCCAACGGACATATCAACCCACACATCAACAATTTAAGGCCCACCTGATGTTTGGATCTGCTTCAAGTTTGGGTTTAATGCTTAAAATGAGATGGATAAGCAGATGGTCGGTGTGGATTTTATAAAAACATCAAGGGACTCACTTTATGTGATTGGCATGCACACAGTGCACGTTCACTTGCGTTGCACTAGACCAATAACGCAGTCAAACCGCGTATTGACCGAGCCTATTTCAAAAATGGCAACTGCCGTATTTTTCGCCTGCGAACAGAGGTTGCGCGTGATTCTTGTGGCCCACCACCGTGCTGCAATGATCTGATTCGGACTTTCCATCAGAATTATACGGCCCATATCACAAAGATCTAGGTGACGGAATTGTAAAATACAAGCAAGGATTGGTTCCCAACCGTTCAAATGCAAGATGGACGACTGATTGGAAGAACTTGTGGGCCACGCTGAAATCACTCCAATTTCACCATTCCCCACTGATTTCCCGTGAGAAATCCAATGAACGGACTGGATTTGTCTAGAAACACTAGGAAGTGGGCCCCACCAACGTCCAGCGTCAGTCCGAGGACCCTGTTTTCGCACGTCCGCGAGTTTCGGATGTTCTGGAATTCTGTGCTCCACTGTCTTCAATCAGATGGATAATCCAAGCCGTCCATCGTGTATCTCGTCCAAAAACGCCCCAAGGGACTTTGTTTTTTTGGAAAGAAGAGAGGAAAGTGGGCCGTGTTCTGCTCATCTGCTGGGCTGCGTAATAAGATTTACGCCGAGGAATCTTTCGCTGCGAAAACGTACGCACGACTCCTTCACCGACTTCACCCTTCCACCGACCTATACTTCAGTTTCTATAAAAGAGAGAGGAGCCGTGGGATTCAGGCATCCAAGTTTTGGAACATCTTTTGACGTGTGAAGAGAGAGAAAGCTTGAAACTGCCGGCACGAGAGGAGTCTTCCTTCTCCTTTTCTTCTTTAGTTTTTTCTTTCTTTTGCTGCTTTTAAGGGTTTTGATTTCACTATGTCCATGACGGGCTAAACCTCTTAGCTAGGGCTAAGAGGTGAAGCTTGTAGTGTGATGGAAGGTTCTACGCTCTGATTCATGCCTGAACTGATTTGATCCTAGTTTGATTTTAAGGAATTCTTCTAGTTGTTAATGGTTTGTTGTGATTGAAATTACAGTAGATCTGTGATAGCTTGAGTATTTCTTTTTTCCTTTATTTTGATGTTAGGAAGCCCTGTTGTTCACCATTGCCCCTTGGACATGGTTGGATGACAGAACTTTTCCTACATTCATTATTGAGTGGTTGTGGATTGGTTTAGTTCCGTTGTTTACTTTATCTCATGGGCATGGTTTGGTGATGGAATCCATTCTAATTCATATACCTTTCATCTCTTAAAAACTATATCAAAGGAAGTTCAGTCTTGATTTTCACGAAGATGAGACTCTAAGTCCAGTTGAGTTCTTAAAACAAGCATAAGATCTCCCTGATCTCTACAAGTGGATCCTCTGAATCCCTAGTTCCTTTCCCTGAATTGTTTAAGTTTTAGATAATTATTTCATCATTATTCCTATTTTACCCCCGATTTAGATTTCATCTTATTCTAGTTCTAGTTCTCGTTAGTTTCATACTACATACAAGTTTCAGTCCCTTGGGATTCGACCTCGGTCTCACCGAGTTTATTACTACATCACAACCCTATACTTGGGGAGTGAACAGCCTCGACAATCGGAATCGGCCTCGACAATCAGAATGGGCCTAAGGAAAGGTCACAATGTGGACATTTAACCATCATTACCTATCAATATGGACATTTAACCAACATTGCTCCCAAGGAGTGGCCCACATAGCCAAACATTTAGTGGGCCCAGGGCCTCACGCAAGGGCTTAATACACATCAATGTGGGTCTCACTCATGGGCCACATAAGCATCTCATGGGCCTTGCTCATAGACTTCATATACATTACAATGGGCCTCAATACATGGGCCCGAAAATACATCTCATTGAGCCTTACCAAATGGGCCAGAAATACATCACAATGGGCTTCATATACATCATATTTGGCACACACAAAGGCCTCACATACATCTCATTAGGCCTCATATAAATCAAATGGGCCGATCGAATGAGCCAAATCAAATGGGCCGATCGAATAGGCCGAATCTAATAGGCCGAATCAAATGGGCAAATCTAATGGGCTGATCGAATAAGTCGAATCAAATGGGCCGAATTAAATGAGCTGATTCAATGGGCCAAATCAAACGGGCTGATCGAATGAGCCGAATCAAATGGGCCGATTCAATGGGCCGAATCAAATGAGCCGAGCCCAATACACCATTCATCCATTGTTAGAGATCATTATAGAGCATAAAAAAAATGAATCATATCCAAAGGATCATGTGGACCATACCACAAATGACAATGGTAGTAATGATTTCCACCGTTAAATTTCTAGTGGGCCCACCATAGTATTTATTTTCCCATCCATACTGTTCATAAGGTCACGGAGACCTGAATAGGGAAGAAAAACAAATATTATATTAATTCAAAATTTCTATAACCCAAAGGGATTTCAATGGTAGACGTTCAACACCACTATTTTCTGTAGGGTGGTCCACTTGATACTAGATCTGTCTTATTTTTAGCCTCGAGCCTGAAGACAAGCTCGCCAATTAGATGGATGGTTAGGATACAACATATGCATCATGGTGGGGCCGCACCTGGCGTGGTACGCTAGTTGATGGACGGTCAGGATAAAATACGCCCACCAGCAGTGGGTCCCACCAATCTGATTGGCGTCCAAAGCCAGATACAATTGTATGAACATATTATATATTATAATATAATATAATATAATATATAATAATACACGTGATCTGTAAAGAGCCACCGTCCAGACCCTGGATGTTTTGGACGACGTTGATCTAGCACAAAAATCGTGGTGGGTCCACACGCAGGAGTGGCCCACCATAGTATTTAATATAATATATATATATATATATATATATATATATATATATATATATATATATATATATATATATACACACACGTGCTGACGAATGTGAAGAGATTGCAGATAGCAAACCAATAAAATATGATATATTTCATATGATTTTGCATTCCATTTAGTTCAATAGGCTTAACCAATCCAAATCCAGATGGTGTGGGTTGAACAATACATCAAGGTGAGGCGCATGAGGCACGACGTGTGGATGGACGGCTTGGATAACGTGCCTACTGCACCGTCCAACAGATATAACCTTACATCATGGTGCGGTCCACGTAGTGACCCACCAATAATGTTATTAATATATAATATATAATATTATATTATATTATATATTATGTACATATGCATGTGGCAGGAGGCTGCCCAAGGACATTATGATAAAGGTGGGTCCCACGTAACAGTGGCCTACCACACCATTTATATAGCATATATATAATATATGCATTATATATATATACACACACACACACACACACACACACACACACCTGTATGTGTGTGTGAAGCTGTGAAAATGACAGCATCCAGCGTCCAGGGATGCTGGACGGCTTGGATGAAAGGGGCCCACCTAATATAGCAAGCCTCACATGAATGGACGGTATGGATGGCCCCATGCAACATGGTGGCCCCACGTCAAGTGGGCCACACTCTTGGATCAAGCTGATATTTGTGTTTTCCTTCATTTGGGGCCCGTCCAAATGGATTGCCATGTGGGCCATTTGGTGGACAACATGAATAAAATACACACTTCATGGTGGGGTCCATTTGGATGGGTCACATGATTTCATCATCACCACAAGAAAAAAATGAAGAAGAGAGGGAGAGACAGATGAGATGGAGGGGTCCCGCCACTATGGGCCCCTCTAGATTACAACACATACATTAAAGTGGGTCTCATCACAAGTGGGCCATTAAATAAAAAATCAATGGTGGATTACCTACCTATTGCACTCCTCCTTAGTCCCTTGCACTCCTATGCTCCTTATCTTCAATTTTGATGGAGGTAGATGATGAATGAATGGTTGAGATGGGAGATGAGAGAGTGAGAAAGTGGGCCACACTTGGATTTACGAGAGAGAGCTTGGACGTTGAAATTTATTGCTCTTTGGGTTGGAGAGTATAGATAGAAATGAGAGAGAGAGAGAGAGAGAGAGAGAGAGAGAGAGAGAGAGAGAGAGAGAGAGAAATGATGGATGAAAGGGATGGAGTGGTTGTTGTAAAAAGGATGGTTAGGGTATGGGCTTGGTTGAAATTTGGGTGAAAGAGGGATGGGTGGAGAGAGAGATATTGACGTTGGAAATGGGAAGGGATGGGTTGCTTGTACTTGTGGTATAGAGTGTACTTATAACACCCCGTACCTTCAGTACTCGGGTGTCACCACGTAGATCCAAATTAGCTCACATATATGCATTGACCCACATAATTTGCCTTACACGTTACTATCCAACGACCCTCAATCTATTCATCTTAACCCTTAGATTTTAGACTATGACAACTCACAACATCATAATAAGATTTGATATAAATCTATCCATTTGACTATCACAAGTTGAACTGTATTTAAATAAATGAAAATCTTATTTTTTATAATCTTGAACGTGATGACATCTCATCATACACCTATTTAGTATAGTCGAACCATATGAAACCAATGTAGGGATCAAAATCACAAGGTCCACTATTCATCGGTCTACAACGCCCCATAGAAAGATCCATCCTATTCAACTCCCAAATTTCACCTAAACATTCATTTGGACCCCTAGAGTTATCAATAATGAAATACTAGGTAATCTAATTGTTAAGTTGGTTTGTAATGGTCCTGACTCCTAATGACCTACAGTGTGGCCCACAACATGAATTATATATATAGTGTGCAGACAATAGTAATAATAATACAAAAATGATATAAATACATACACATAACAAAATAAATGAAATAAAATAAAATTATTATTATTATATTGGTAGTAACAAGTCTTGAAGATGTGGACAACCCATAGGGCCACTTTAGCCGTTGACGATTGATTTGGGGTAAATCTGACCACCATAACAATTATAATCATCCGTTAAGGGTCAAGATCTGGTTGGCATGGCCCACTTGGGTCTCACCATCGACCCTAAATGGGACAGGGTCCCTATGAAGGGTTCCTAATGCGAATGGACGGTATGGATTATGATACTAACATCTCAGCGGGCCCCTACACAATGCATGTACACAAAGAGTGCTTGGGCACGAGGTGTACTAAACCCAATGGCTCGGTCAAACCAGCTTTGACCGAGCATTTCTCAAACATTTTCCCACCCTTTCTCAAACCGACTTACTTCAAACCTATAATTTGGCCACCACAGCCATTTTCCGAGCATTCTAAACAGTTCAACTTCTTTATGGGACCTACACGAACAAAACGGTATAGCCGTTCGACCATTCGTAAGCGGAGGAGGGAGATTGAACGCCACTGTCCATCTTAGCCTAAAAACCGCCCGATCGAGAACCTGCAGTGTGAAGAGAAAGAGAAACCGACTTCCCCTTTGGGAAGGGCTAAGCTCGGCCATCCACGGTAAGGACGATCACAGCCGTCCTTCTCTCTCTCGCTGACTATAAAATGAGGTCACTATAGCCCTTGAATTCGCACCAAGTGAGAAGGAGAGAGTGCGGAGAGGAAAGCCACCCCCCTGTTTTAAACATAGGTAAGACGGGCAACAACTGCCCCTGGAGAACCATCTTCTCTTTCGTTCTTTTATTCTTCTTCTTCTTCCTTATAGCTTCATGTCATATGTCTCTGAACCGGAACCATGCCAAGCAAATGGTTGGGATCGGTCCAGACACAGTAACGTCGGGACGAGCCAAACAATGGTCGTTTCAGACCACATTACAGGCCTCATGACGAGTCTATTTTGAGCTCTCTGTAGAGTTTCGAAACTAGCTCGGAGGGCAAGCCAATCAGTGGCAATAGGCGGGCTGTTGAGACTGTCGTTGGGTCCCTGTTTGGACTAGAATTGAGCCAATCCATGGCCCTGTTCTGGGTTGAAAAACCAACTCAACTAAAGCTCTGTTCAGAGCTAAGGGCTATTTCAACTGAAGCCTTGCTAGGATGCAAAATCTAGGGCAGTGGTAACGATATTCCAGGCCAAACTATGCCAAACAATGGCTAGTTTTCAGGCCAAACTCGGATAAAAGACAGGGACCCTGTTCGGGACAGAATCACGTTAAAAGGCTGGTGGGCCCTGTACGAATACCGTGGGCCACCTTGCTGCATATCCACACCACCCACCATCTTCCTCTTGAAATTTTTACCATGAAGGGCGAGATTTGATCATCCGATAATGTGGCCTACCTAGGTAATCAAACCTCAAAAGCAGCCGAACGGTCTTCTTTCGAACACCGTAGAGACCTCGTGAATGTGTGTGGCCAAGAAAGATCAACGTGGTTTTGAATAGTTTTCCTCCCTCTACCTGATGAAAGGTTCAGATCCACCGTTTACTCCATGATGGTGGCCTACAACGAAGGAACGAAACCTCTATTGTGTAACGTGAGGGTTGGTGGGCTGACTAACGGTCTGGGCCCTGCAAAATGCAGGTGGACCTCGCCCAACATCAGTGGGCCGACCCTGAATGTGAGCCCTGCATCGGCTGTGGGCCCCACCAAATGTTTGTGGGTTGCTCTAGTGTCATGCCACCATGGGCCATTCAAGTTTGGACCGTCCATCAGGGGCGTTGTATCCAGAAAAAGGCCCTAGGCCCGATGTCCAGATTTGGGCAAATTTCTTTTGTTTCTTTCTTTCGTTATATATATATATATATATACGTCCATATATGACTATATACCTGCTAGTATATATATATATATATATATATATATATATATATATATATATATATATATATATACGTAGGTATATGACTATATACCTGATAGTATACATAGATACGTGGTGGACCCCACATGGGACCCACCTGTGAAGTGAATAAGTGGTGTGTGTGTGCACCAGAACGTGGAAACGGATGGCATTTTATATATACAGTTGAACGCTCCTCTGTCAATCAGTTCACGTAAACTGATTGTAAAATTTTGAGATCTCATCATGACTGATGAGTCTAGAAAATCAGAATGGTCCACTTGGAGCAGAACCTCATAAAACCCCCTAGTTCCCATTTTTACCTTGAACCAAAACTTGGGTGGGCCATGATTAATGCAAACAGTTTCTTCCCTTGAACTGCATTTATCTTTGCTATGGCCCACTTGAATCTTAGATCAGGATGAAAATTTACCCCCTAAGGTTTGTTGGGATTCCACATCTTATGGACCGTTCGGATTAGACACCCATGTCACATGTGTGAAGGTGCACACGTGCCTAGGTGCATAGGTGGGCATGCCTCATATATTCATGCATGATGAGTCCTGCATGTGTGGAACCCACATTTGTGCACACTGAAGTCCGGATGCAATGCGCCTGGACACACATCCACACCGTCCGCCCAGAGCTCGTGTGATACATGTATAATATACACATATATGTACATACGTACCATAGGTTGCAAATATTATATACATGACGTATACGGGGATACACTGTGTGATGTACATGAAATAGAAGTAGTGTGCTAGCTCACCCATACGACGGTGGGCCATGTATGTGGGCCCCACCATGATATAGATGCTTATCTGCACATTTATGCAATGGACCCCACCAACTAAGTAACCGTATATTGTGTCCACTTGTTAGAACAAGTATTGACGGGCCTAGGTTCCTCTCAAATGAGGATTAGACCATCACGATTTGGGCCTTTCGACCAACCATGGAGTCTTGGAACCTCAGGACTTATCAGCTAATGCAAGGGATTTCTCTAGGAATCTGTTTAAGTGACGCGGAGATGCTAGCTTCTTGAGAGGGCTCACACTAAAGGACACCCTACAACGTATTTGGTGATGATTCTTCCCTTCGAGCTTTCCATCTTCTCATTAGTTTAAGTTATAGTTTTTATTTAAATTCATAATTGATATCTCCCTTTATAATCACATGTGTTAGCTGGTAGAAATTAAACTGATTATCCTGTATAATTGTTCATGCTTGTGGATTTCTTTTTGTGGATTACTTATGGAACTTAAACTGGTACATTAGTGGAAAATTCCCACATATGAATGTACACCCATACTTGGGATGTAACTTGACTAGTCATGATCGTAATGGACCTTCGACTTGGTGGTTATTGAGTGATGGTCTAGATGGATCATTGATGTGGGCTCACCATCCAGGGTTGTTGTATCCAATGGCTTTCAAGGATGGTCTTTTATCGTACGGTTCTGATACTCGCCTTATGTGGCCTACTTTGATGTCGTCCTTTGTGGCTCTGTTCTAGTATTTTCCCTATATAGGTCCAATGTTTTACACTGTGCAACCATGTGATGGTAAGCCCCATATATTGTAATATGATTGGCTACTAGTCGATGGGGTTCCATTAAACATCCTAAGGTGGTAGCCTCATGGGCCGGGGATGGTAGTCATGGGATATTATGCTCGAGCCGTCAGCCTACGCTGGGCCATGTGCTCCCTATAGTGACCGTGAGCTTACTTAAATTGGCTGGTTGCAAATGGACTAATAATGGGTTGACAAGTCATGCATACATGACATATTTCGATGACTTGGATCACTCTGCCCTGCGATTACGTTGAATGTTGCGCTTATGACCAGTCATTCAATGATGATATTGACTTAGATTATCATGCCCTACGATTACGGTGAATGTTGCGCTGATGACCAGTCTTATCCCTGGGTGACGACCCTGATGTTCGTCCGGATGTTTTTCCTAGGACATTGCCCGTCTGGATGTTTTACCCGGGTCGATCATTACATTCATGCATCCACGCATCTAACAAGACTGTATTTACTCTGTTTTGGTTGTCTGTATGTTTTATACTATTTCTTACCTAATGCGGTGGTGTGTAATCTTGAGGGGAATTCACATTGAGTTGGCCATTTATCCATTAAATATAAAACCGTACAGGTAGTACAGGTGGCTTAAGTGATATGTGTTCACACCCCAAGTATAGGGTTGTGATATAGTAATAAACTCGGTGAGACCGAGGTCAAATCCCAAGGGACTGAAACCTGTACGTAATCTGAAACTAGGTAGAAATAGAACTAGCCTACGATAAAATCTAAATCAAATATAAATTGATGAATAATGGTAAGAGATTAATGTAAAACTTAAGAGAAATCAGAGATAAGAAACTAAGGATTCAGAGGATCCACTTGTAGAGATCAGGGAGATCTTAAGCCTGCTTCAAGAATCATGGAAATTAAACTGAACTTCCTCTGATATAATTTTAAAGAGATGAAAGGTATATGAATTAGAATGGATTCTATCACCAAACCATGCCCAGGAGACAAAGCAAACAATAGAATTAAACTAATTACCAACCAATCATCATGCTATGAAGGTTAGGAAGGGTACCGTCATCCTATCATGCCCAGGAGACGATGATGAATAACATGGCTTCCTGATGTCATAAACATAAAAGGAAAGGAACATGCTCAAAGCTATCACAGACCCATTGTAATTTCAGTCACAACAGACCATTAAAAACTAAAAACATTCCATTAATAATCAAACCACAATCAAGCTCAACTCACAATTTAATAGTTAAATAAAAAAATAGAGTCTCCCATCTCACTACAAGCTTCACCTCTTAGCCCTAGCTAAGAGGTTTAGCCGATCACGGGCATGATTAGGCTAAATCCAAAATAAACAAAAAGAAGAAGAAAAGAAAAGGAAAACCAAATAACTCTCTCTCTCTCTTTCTGCTCACGTCCAGCCGTAGATCCCTGCAAATTCCCGCAGCCTTCAACCTGCCCCGTCCAAAGCTTTCCTCCCCCTCACATTCCTTCTCTCTCTTTCTTATAGGCTGATACAGTCGGCTGAGAGTTCTTACGCACAAGAGGAACATGTTGGAGTCGGTAGTGAAACGGCTTTCGTAGCAACAGCCGCGTAACTCCTTTACGCAGCTAAACTCAGGGACTCAAAACTCCTGATATCCTTGCACCTCGTCCGTGAAATCAATGTCTCCTGGGACATTTTTTACTGATCTTTATGATGGACGGTCCAGATCTGCCATATGATCAATGACCATGATCATACAATCGACCAAACAGCGTCGGTTTCGGTCGTTGAAACTGAACTTGCGCACGCTGTTTACGCTGTGGTGCTCGGTGGGGTCCATGGTCAAAGTTGCATGAGACATCCACTTCGTCCATCAGCTTCATGGAGAAATTTCGGTAGGATGGACGGTGTTTGGACATCTTTTGATGCGGCCCACCTGGCTTATCATGTAACATAGTTCTGCCGTCCATCCGTTTTTCACCTTTTGTCCACCATGTTTCAAACCAAGATCAAATAGATCTTGGTCTAAATCCTCCTATAACTCGAATGAACGGTTCTGATTGACTATATGGACGATGAGTGGGGACCACAGTGATCACCCGCAGCCTCTATTACGAAACAGAGCCCGCGAATTCGCGCCGTGGTAGTCGGTGGACCCATGATTGTCATCGGCTGAGAAATCCACACCGATTATTGAACTATACTC